>NC_049903.1:22267039-22906123 GCF_001411555.2 Juglans regia
AAAATTTAAAATAAGGTCTGCGGAAGCATTTATTAAAAAAAAATACAGAAGTCTTATGTGCTTATCAAATAATTTATTTAAACCATAGAAATAATCATAGCAAAATCTGTCTAGGCCTCAGCCTTGCCTCCCGGAGTCAAGTCCTGTCCTGCAGTCTCAACTTCATAAATGTCATCACCTGGGAGGGGTTTAAAAACATGGAAACAAACTAAAATGAGTCGAATACTCAATAAGCAACACATCATACAGTAAACATAATAAACATAAGGTGTCTTGAAAAGTGTGCATATTCATAAATACATGCATAAAAATCATGAGCATGAACATTAACTTATATTTCACTTATCATAGGCCGCTAACGCTGACCCCGTGAGTTAGGCTAATGAATCTACAAAGATTCCTATCACTCACAAAATGCCGGGTTGTGGAATCCATACATAAAGAAGACAATACTGGGTGCACTACCAGCATGCACGACCTGGCAATGCAATATGCCCATAACATAGGTACCGTTTTCATATCATAACATAGGCCGTTACATATTTTATCAAATCATACTTGCATACTTGTCATTTCATAGATTTCAAAGAAATCACATACATACTTGTTATATCGCATCATAGATTTCAAACAAAATCGCATTCTTTCATAAACGTCGTGATACATGTTTCATCGTATAAAATCATGATTTTTCATAAATATTTTATGAAATAACTCTCTCATAAAATCATGCATTTCCTAAATAATTTTATGAATAATCTTTCACATAAAATCATGCATTTTATAAATAATTTTATGAATAATCTTCACATAAAATCATGCATTTCATAAATAATTTCATGAATAATATTTCACATAAAATCATGACTTTTTCATAATTTTATCATGTTTTGGGTACGTAAAAAGGGGTTTCCAATAAAGGGCATACATGCATAATATCTTTTATAAAAAGACAAACAGCTCACTGTACATACGCGTAAGGATATGATCATGCTACTTACCTTGCAACGCTAAACCACTATTTCTGGCACGTAATCGGTCGCCTATAAAAATAAACACGTATTTTGCATAAATTTTAATTAAACAAGAGATTTTATTGGAAATCTAAACTATAAAAAAAATATCCTATATTTTCTAAACCTAAAATTCTAATTAATCTAAACTGATAATCTTTATAACAAAAGATTTAAAACCCGGCCCGTAAATAAGAGTCCACGTAAAACTAAAATTAAAGCTCAATATAAACTATTAGTTCAATACGTTGCTATTTGGTTTAAAACTAAGGGACAAATATGTAATTTAAAAATAAAAGAAACTACCCTACAGTAATTGAAGCCGACAGAAACAAAACTCATTCCAACATGAAGACAAGTATTATCACGGAGGGAAAACTAAGCCGTGCGATATCCTTACCAAGAGAGGAAGCACGCGACAAAGCGGGGGCTGAGGAGAGGGTGGTGAGAGCGGCGGCAAAGCTCTGAGAGAGAGAGAGAGGAGACGAAAAGTGAGAGAGAGAGAGTTTACGGGATGAACTACATGCCGTGAGTGATAGAGGGAGAACAGAGAGTGAGAATCACGGCGTGAGGGAGATGGACTGACTTACGTGTGGAGGTCCGGGGCGTAGAGTAACCCAGCTGCGGCCGAAAGGTGTGGACGCTTCCGACGAGGAGAGACGGTTGCAAAGGTGGAGGCTTGGCTCTACAGTGGCTCCGAAAACACTCTGTTTTGAGGGCCAAAAACAGAGGAGGCTGGTTGATGGCTTACCAAGGCGAGGACGACGAACTTGGAGTGGCGTGCAGCGTCAGGCGACGCTCTCAGTGCGGGCAGAGATGACGAGGGGGAGGCTGACTGGTTTGCGTGGTTAAGGGGTCGTAACACAGAGGCAGCGGTGGGGCTACGTGGGGTTCACAGTTTACCAACGGGCTGGGCGGTGGCTAACAGACGGAGGCTTTTGCTGGGCTACGGCTTCGCGTGGGTGGGCAGCGGCGAGGGCTCGTTGTCTGGGTTTGCTTGGGGATAACGTGAGTTTGCTGTGTTTAAAGGGGCTGAGTGAAGTTGTTCACGCTGGAAAGAATTTGGCTCCGGATGGACGAAAAGAGGCTAGCTCTATATATAGACCAAAAAAAAAAACCCTAGTGACGAAGGAGAAGAAACGTACGTGCATGGAAGTGGATTAAATTTTGTGAGTGTTTGAATTTTAAAGAATTGAAAACCGGTAGCTAGGAGTTTGACTACGAAGAGGAAAAAGAATAGGAATAATGTGTGGACTCTAACACACGCGCTTGGAATAAAAGCTAAAAATAAAATAAAATAATAATAATGGAGACTTAACTCTAATAATAAAAAAAAAATCATCTGATAATTCGCTTTAACTTATTAAAAGAATTTTATCTGTAATTTATTCCTAAATATAAGATCGGGTCGTTACAAACTGTCTGATTTCGTGACTCTTATATGGGTGGGTCATTCCCTCCAATTAGTTTTCAACGATCATGGTTAGGCACCAATCCTAGATCAGAGAAAAGAAGTAATGGAGCTCATATCCTATATTGATATCTTCACTAAGTTCTATAAAGAGCTCGGTGGTGCCAGCCTAGACTACAGAGGGGCATACAGGATCTCTATCCAAGGAGCTCCAGTAATAGTTTCAAAGGATGGGCTCGTTGAATATCTCGGTATTCCTAGACTGCGCGATGCGCATTCGAACGTGCTACCTAGAGAGTCTAATCCTTCAAGTGATGCGGAGACGGCTCAGGACAAGGGAGTAGTTTACATAGATGAGGTTGATACCCTCGCAGATCATGAGGTGAGAGACTTGATTCTTGATCTGGATGTTCTTATGTACGATGGGACAAAGAACATCAGGTAGGCAGATTTATCTTCTTTCTTCAAGATCATGAATTTGACATTCACCAACAATATTCACACTCAACAGCAGAAGACCTAGGTTGGCATGGATCGAACGAAATTTACAATACGAGTCGTTTGTGACATTCCTATCGACCTCGTGGGGGTATATATTCGAGAGGATTCGATCAAAGGCTCAGTACGTTACGACAGATATACTGTCATTCGGGATCCTGATCACTCGATTTTTGCTATATTCCAGGGTCATGCTAGATGTTGTCGAGCGTGCACGGGACTGATCAACTGCAGCACCCTGTCACGAAGCACAGGACACTCGAGACTTCGTTTTCGTGTACCTGTTCCTAACCGGGTTGATATTTAGAGAGATGCACAGTCAGGAGATCCTGAATTATCGGCTGGTGAGGCATCACGCATATCTACTTGCAAGGAGATGACTGACATACTGCGTGCAGAGATTGGTGGACACACATTAGTGGTGATCGATGCAGTGCATACTGCCATGTTTTAGTTGCATACAGAGATTAATGCTAGCATGTCTTAGTTACATACAGAGATTAATGCTAGCATCTCTAAGTTACTTACAGAGATTAATAGACAATATCTCTGGTGTTTTGATAATTTGTTTTAATTATGAATTAAATCTTTTTTGTCTTTTCTGGATTATTTATTGATTTATATTATGTGGTGTGTGGATGATAATATTTATTTAATTAAAAGTCTTTATTTAACTTAAAAGAAATCACTCAAATATTTTTAAATTAATTACATAAAATTAATTTATGAATTCGTAAATATTTTAATTTACAGTAAATCATAAGATATACTATATACACATTTTTTATATTTTGAACAAGGTACTTACCATTCACATATTTATGTTCCATTCGATCAAGTTTAAAAAAATCCCAGCCAATTTTAATTTAATTTCCCACCAAACTATACGTTCGAATGCATAAATGTGATGTTCGAATATGTTCGAACTAAATATGTGTCATTCGAACGGTCTTGAAACCTTGCCACCAGATTTTCCCACCAAATCTATCCCATTCGAACAAACAATATCGACAGACTCGAGATGGATATCAAGAAATGCTATTAGTCAAGTCTATGATTAGAGAATCTTGACCGGCGAAAGCACTAGATAGGACTAATATTGTTGTGCAGGATCGGAGAAAATATGGATCAGCTGAGGTGTATGTATATATATTATACACACACATATATTCATTTAGCTAGTAATCCTAACGTACAGAGCAAAAGCTAGATCTCCAATGGAAATGTCTTGGAAAGAACCCAGGGATAGTGGTTAATTTCCTGAAATCATTTCTGCGAGTGCGTCCATGTAGGACTTGTTTTATGAAACTGCATGACCAGTACGTGGATTCCTCCTCGAATGGAAACTTCAAAAATAATCTTATATATATAAATATATATATTATATCAGCAACTTGGTTTCCGCACCGACCAATATAACGAATCCAAAGGAGACGGATGTTTGTTTCACGTTTCTTTATTTTTACGTCAGAACAAGAGGAAACATTTACTGAGAAATACCCATGTGAACGCGAAGATTTTTCATGTTCTATTGGTTGGCATGCACGTCTATAGAAAAATAAAGTTCACGTTAGATTCTGCAGTAGTTCTAGATGCCATATATATCTTCACTGTTTTATAATATACGCGCTTGAAAAATGCAGATGTGTGGACCAGACTTAAAGTTGAAACAGCAGCTCAGTCAACCTGCTGTCGGAGAATTCGAGGTGGTAATATTTTAATCATACTCATGATTTTTAAGGGTTGCAAAACTTTCCTATTGCTCACAAATCTAGCTGGCAAGAAGGCTTATTTATCTAGAAGATTGTGAAGATCATTACATGGGCTAGCTCATGAACTCGAATAAATTTTGAGCTTGCGTGCGTGCTGTTGGCCGAAACGTACAATCGGAGATGCATTCATTATTTTTTAATGGCTATTACCAACCTCCGTATATTATTCAAGTCTCCGGTAAAATTAGGAGTTCTCACTCTCGTATTTTTTGTTTCTTAACCTAACGAAATGGGCCAACTTCCTTAACACAAAATCAATCCGTTTTGATCCGTTTAGAATTTATTTTAAAATTAAAATTTTATTATGGTTAAGTTGTAATATTGATATTTTTTAGTATACTTATAATTTTATTGTTGAGAATATAATATTAGACCTATGCTCATATTTATTATTGTATGGTACTTTGTAATATTGGTTTTATTATATATTAAAACTTGAAAAATATTGATATATATTTGTTGAGATATCATGGTTAATAATAAATATAGATTTTAACTTTTATGTAAAATTATGTTAATCAGGTCAAACGAGTTATGCGTTTTAGTTCAATCCATTTATATGAAACAAACGGATTTAAATAAGTTGTGTCATGTCAACATAATTTTAATTAATTATTAAACGGGGGACATGTCGGGACCTGTTATCTTAATGGATTGTGTTAGGGTTTGGAATTTTGACTGTAATACCCGGGCTCTAGGCCCAGCCCTTTTGAAGTCAGTCGGATGCACGAAGCCAACCCATGATCACTTGTTGAGGGACTCGGACGGCGTCGTTTTGGTAAGTAACTCATTCTCATTTGAAATTTCTTTTCTTTCTGTTGGCTTCTTCTCCTTTCTTTTCTTCTTCTCTTTTCCTTCCCAGCTGCTCTGGTTTCCGAAAACTCCTCCATCTCGCGTGCCTCGTCCCCACGTTGTTATGGTTTTATGCGGTTTCTCTCACAGAAATTCCTTCCCGCATCACATTTGAAACACCCAGATTTTTCTCTACACAGATTTCTGGTCTAACCTTGGTTGGCGCTATTGTCTCCGTGGGTCTTCAAGCCTCTCGCCGCTGACTTGGTTACACGGCAGTGAGTCATTTCTTCTCCCTTCCGTTGTTTTCTCTATGCCTCTTAGATGACTTTGTGAATTTTTCTTCCTTTGGGATTCGGTTTGTGCAGCGTTTTCGTGGGTCTTGAAAACCTTGGTGCCTTCGTTGGAATTCTTCCTCTAGGTTCTTCATTTTCGTTTCGGTAAGTTCCACCCATTCACTGAATTTTGTTTCTCTTAATCCTATACCTTGCTGTTACACATTCCATAGATCCTCTTTTATTTTTTTTCCTTCGGTTTGTCAATCGCACACACACACGCTGTCTTGGCTTGCCGTGCATACACTCAGACATTAATCTTTCTTTGCGGAGACCACTAGCTTTTCATTAGAGATTTCTGTGACAATATTGGGTGTATACTTCAGAGGTTGCTTGAATTAGAGGAGGTTCGAACTTTGGTGACTCTTCTTGGTAAGTCTCTTCCGAAGTTTTGAGTAGGGGTTGGATATTGTGGTTGTTGTCAAATGTAGTGATGTTGCTGATTTGTTGATGGTGTGGGTAAGATTTTTGCACTGCTGCAGTGACTTTTGACAATCTGTTATAGTTATAAATTTGGATTGTGTTGATGTTTTATATGTTGGATTGTAGTGGAGTGTGATGGAATTCTTGAAGTTGAGGAGTATGATTTTGGATGGATTTGTGAGACTGTTTTGGACTATTTAATTGAGGCTATTTGGTGTAAATTGATGGGTGTTTTGAGCTAGTTGTATTGGATATTTTTATGCAAGTCTTGAATTATTGAATGACTAAAATATTGATGCTTGCACTGAAAATTTTTAGTTGAAGGATGGAGGTGAAGTTTGGTTTGGATTATGTTTTAATCATTGGAGTGGTTGTTGTTGGTATTGGAAGTGATTATGGTTGGTTCGGCGTTAATAAAAGGTGGCTGTTTTGGGTTTTAAATGCGAATGGTTTGAAGAGAGAGTTGTTCGGGTTTAATTGTTATGATTGTTACTGAGTTGTGAAGGGACTGTTTTGATTTATTACTCAATAAATAGTAGCTTACTAGATTGGTTATTAAATGTTGGATATATGTTTTGTTTAGGTGGTGTTACTACTAGAGTTCCGACTCAAGGTGATATGAACCCGCGGGAATGGAATCCCTTGAACCCACAATCAATTCGAAAACTCCCTAAGAAAGCCAAAATCAAGTCAATGGATGGATAACCTAGACCCGATAAGAACTTGTTTTAAGAACCTAGATTATATTAAAATCTAGACCCGTTGAAAAACCTGTCTCAAGAACCCAGACTACAAAAGGAGGAACGCCACAAAGGTTGTGATTTACCTTTGATAAGTTCAAAACTTCAATTAAGAACAAGAGGAGATAAACTCAACTCACAATGAATAAATTCATCAAATTTCATAAACTCATTAAAATGAGGCTACATAGAGTATTTAAAGCAAAACCTAAGGAAACCCTAGCCAAAATAAACCTCCATCTTCCAAAAGTGCCTCTGGTTGAATAGTACCGCGGCTACAGTGCGGCGCTACAGTAACTTGGCTATAGGAACCCTAACCCTAGTTCAATAAAATAATAACTTTCCCAACGTGCCCTTGCATAAGCCCCCTTAAGTGCTTCCCATAATAAACTCAATTATTCTAAACTAATAAAATAAGTTCTTTAAATGAATTAAATAAGTTGAAACCCTTCAAGAGCCCAAAGCCTTTAAGTCTTGTCATTGCCCTCTTCCATAGCTGATCAAATGAATCAAAACTAGATCTTCATCCTTCAAGCCCCATCTTGAATGTTGGGCTCTAGCTAAACTCGTCCCAAGTGGATTGGATCAATCCTTGCATTGTCTCCATGATCTTTAAGACTAGGCCCATCTTGGTTCCCATCATTGCCCCTCTCCTCAAAAGGATTCGACCTCGAATCTCCACCTGGATCAAAGGGAAATTGGTTAGTAACATTGAAAATAGTCGAAACAAGATACTTACCTTGAAGATCCATTAGATATGCATTTTCATTAATTTGTTCAAGCATTTGGAATAGTCCATCCAAGCTACTCCTATCATCAACTGGTAAAGACTTCAAATCTAAAGGAGGAAATGGATTAAGTTTATAAATAATTTCAATTGGTGAAAATTTATTAGTAGCATGAAGACTCTAATTATATATAAACTCAATGAATGGCAAACAATACTCCCACAAATGTTCATGAAGCACATCTAAAGTCTTCCTCGAACCAAAATGACAACTCCAATATGCAAACTCAATGAATGGCAAATGGTACTCCCGCAAACGTTCATGCAACAAGTCAATGAATGGCAAATGATACTCTCACAAACGTTCATGCAATACGTCTGAAATCTTATTTTCACCAAAATGACCACTCCAATTAATTGCAAACTCAATGAAACGCAAATGATACTCTCGCAAATGTTCATGCAACACGTCAATGTATGGCAAGTGATACTCCTACAAATATTCGTGCAATATATCAATGAATGACAAATGATACTTCCACAAACGTTCATGCAACACGTCTTTGAATGGCAAATGATATTCCCACAAACATTCATGCAACACAACAAAAGTCTTCCTTACACCAAGGTTACCCAACAAACTACCATGTCTATAACACACAAGCAACTTATGCATAAAACTAGTAGGCACACAAAATCTATTATCTCTAAACAAGTACCAATCTAGTTTATAGAACTTACCGAACGATACTTTCTCACTTGTTCCATACACACTAGCCAAGTCATCATTATTAGCATGCAAATCCTTGTTATATTCAAATCTCAAGAATCTTGCATCTAAAATGAAAACAAGAACTTACCTTCCAACTAAAGCATCAATCACAAAATTTTCCATACCTTGTGTGTATTTGAATACATAAGGAAAAGTCTCAATACAATCCTCCCACTTAGCATGCATTCTACTCAACAACTTACCTTGTCTCTTTAAGTGTGTCAAGGACTCATGTTCTTCAAATAAAGGTCGGTTAGGAATTGTCGCACCTGACACAAAATCAATGTAGTGCTCTATCTCCCTAATAGGTGGCAATCCAGTAAACACTCCGCTAGGAATCATGATCTCATATCTCTGCAGTAAAGAAACAACAACACTAGGCAAAGAGTCGTTAAATTCATTAGTATAAAAGCTTACCTTAGTATAAAAACTCACTTTTATCTTTCTATTTCTCTCTGCAATCTCTCTTTCTTTTTCCTCTTGTGGCTCCACTCTTTTTTCTTGACTCTTGACCACCTCTCTATTTTCTTTTTCACTCTCTCTTTCTTTTGATGTTTCAGCCTCATTCTCTTTTTTCCTTTCACTCTCTTTTTTTCTTTCACTCTCCTCTTTTTTTGAACTCTCGACCTCCCAATTTTTTTTCAACTCATTCCCTCTTTTTCTTGAGATTTCAGCCTCACCCTCATCTTTTCCCTTAGGTGGGTCGGTCTTTCCCTTTGTTACAGCTTGATCATTTTTGTCCCACTTTGGTTTCCAAGAAGTACTAGAAACTGAAGTATACCTTGATGTACCCTTTCTTTTTAGCCGCCTCTCAACCTTCATAGTTGATGGGAACCAAGATGGGCGTAGTCTTAAAGATTATTTGTAACTAGGTTCTTGAAACAAGTTCTCATTGGGTTTAGATTCTCCATCCTTGACTTGATTTTTGGCTTTCTTGGAGAGTTTTCAAATTGATCGTGGGTTCAAGGGAATTCATTTCCGCGGGTTCATATCAATAGCCATGTGCACCATGTCCTCTACCTCCTCATAATGTTGCAACTTAACTACATTGGCTATCTCCCTATTCAACCCCCTCAAAAATCTTGTTATCGTGGCCTCCCGATCCTCCACTACATTAGCTCAAATCATAGCCACCTCCATCTCCTTATGGTAGTCCTCTACACTCCTAGACCCTTATATAAGATTTTGTAATTTTTGGTAGAAGTCTCTATAGTAGTGGCTAGGTACAAATCTCTGCCTCATGATAGCTTTCAACTCTCTCCATGTTTCTACAGGCCTCTCAAGATTCCTCCTCCTATTGGTCACTAATTGATCCCACCAAACAATCGCATAATCAGTGAACTCAATTACAGCCAACTTCACATTCTTCTCCTCAGAGTAATTATGACAATCAAACACCAACTCTACTCTTTTCGCCTACTCTAAATAAACTTTAGGGTCAGTTCTACCTTGGAATGATGGTATTTTCATTTTGATGCTCCCAAGGTTCTTATCTACTCCATCTCGACCCCTTGAGTTTGCTCTAAGGCCACTTCCACGCCTAACCCCTCTATGTCCACCCAATCCAACTTCAGATGTTAGGCCTTCTTCATCCTCACCAAACTCTCCATTCTCATACCCAATCTCAATTCTAGGATCATGTCGCCTCCTATTTCTCCCATATTGCAGATTTCTAATCACTACTTCTTAATGATTCATACTATCCCTCACTTCACCCAACACCAAGTTCAACCGCTCAAACTGTTGTTGCATAGCTTGCAACACAAATGATGAGTTATCTGTCATCCCCTTTGGTGAAGAGTCACTCCTATGAGACATCTTAATGTTCTACACAAAAAGAATGTTAGTGAAAACCTCACACACTCCCTTACGTGTTTACACTCAAATAATGACACTCCACTCGTGTTTAACTCTGAATTTGCTTTTTCCCGATTATAGTCTCACACCCTTTTGCCTTTTACCTTAATAGTCTTCCCGCTCAAGTTCTTTAAGAACTAGTTGAACTAAATCAAGACAATACAACCTTGTATTATTCCAACCAGTAATATAGAACAAAGAAACAAGGAATGAATAAAATGACACGAGAATTAAGGAATTTATACGAGGGAAAGAGTAATTATAAAACGAGATACCAACTAGAAAGATATATTATGCTCCTATGATGATAAAAACTCAATCAACAAATACTTTCTTTTCTCTTTATTGTAACTATATAGCAACTTTGAATATGCTACATTATCTTTTCTTCTTCTTTTCTTTTTTTGTTTTTTTTTAGAATTTTTTTTTCTTTTTTTTTCTTTTCTTTTCTTTTCTCTAATTCAATCACAAATAGCAATATTCAATTGTGAAAATCAATAATTTTAATTCAAACACACAAGCATGGACAATGAAGTAGAAGAGAATCAATGGAACGACACTCCAAGCAATTGACAAACTTAGAGATGCAGGAAACCCTAGAATTTTGAAATCCTAGGTGATGCAAATTTCAGCCAAACCCAAAACCCTAAGAATTTCGGCAGCCTACTTTTTTTTTCTATTTTTTTTTTTTTTTTTGTCAACTCTAGAACAATGAAACCTTAGAATTAAACTTATGGATGCTAGAATTAAAAAATAGAATCAGACCTGATTGGAAACCTTGCTCTGAATGCCAAATGATATGAACTTGTGGGAATGGAATCCCTTAAACCCACAATCAATTTGAAAACTCCCCAAGAAAGCCAAAATCAAGTCAATGGATGGAGAACCTAGACCCGATTAGAACTTGTTTCAAGAACCTAGATTATATTAAAATCTAGACCCGTTGAAGAACCCGTCTCAAGAACCCATACTATAAAAGGAGGAACGCCACAAAGGTTGTGATTTACCTTTGATAAGTTCAAAACTTCAATTAAGAACAAGAGGAGATAAACTCAACTCACAATGAATAAATTCATCAAATTTCATAAACTGATTAAAATGAGGCTACATAGAGTATTTAAAGCAAAACCTAATGAAACCCTAGCAAAAATAAACCTCCATCTTCCAAAAGTGCCCCTGGTTGAACAATGCCGCGGCTACAGTGTGGTGCTACTGTAACTCGGCTACAGTAACCCTAACCCTAGTTCAATAAAATAATAACTTTCTCAACATGCCCTTGCATAGGCCCCCTTAAGTGCTTCCCATAATAAACTCAATTATTCTAAACTAACAAAATAAGTTCTTTAAATGAATTAAATAAGTTGAAACCCTTCAAGAGCCCAAAGCCTTTAAGTCTTGTCATTGCCCTCTTCCATAGCTGATGAAATGAATTAAAACTAGATCTTCATCCTTCAAACCCCATCTTGAATGTTGGGCTCTTGCTAAACTCGTCCGAAGTGAATTGCATCAATCCTTGCATTGTCTCCATAATCTTTAAGACTAGGCCCATCTTGGTTCCCATCACAAGGTGTTGATAATACGAAGAAGTCAGGTAAGCGGGATTCATATACTAGTTTTGCATAAAAGAAATAAAATGAGGTTGACTTTGAAAATATGTCTATTCTGCATATGCATAAATTTTGTACAAGAGAAATTATTTTCTGTCATGACTGGTGTAGATATGAGCTAATTTTGCGCATTCTGTTTCTGAACTATGCAAAAGGAGCGAATAAGAAAATCTAAAAATTTTGCTATGAATAAATGAAGATGTTTTGGATTCTATTTATTTCGAACATGTGAAATGCTCTGAAGCTATTCAGTATTTTGTTTTGATATGATGTGTCATCTGAAAACCTTGGCATAAAGTTCTGATTTTGTATTTGAGTGTAATCTAGTTTCTGATGATGGTCCATTCTATTTCTGTTAAGGCCCAGCCACGGGTATAATTATAGTTTATAACCCTACCACGGGGTGAAACATGGAATACGGCCAAGCTACGGGTATAATGGTGGTTTATAACCCTACCACGGGGGGTGAAACATGGAATACGGCCTACCACAGGTATAATGGTGGTTTATAACCTTACCACGGGGGTGAAACATAGTATACGGCCCAGCCACGGGTATAATGGTGGTTTATAACCCTACCACGGGGGTGAAACATGGTATACGGCCCAGCCACGAGTATAATGGTGGTTTATAACCCTACCACGGGGGTTAAACATGGTATTTGTCCCGATGTGATGCTATGAAATGATATGAATATAATGTTTCAGTTTGAAAATGCCAATGGATTTTCTTTTTGGGAATAAGTTTATTTTTCTGGAACTTTCGCTCTAATGTTTTTGTACCAAGTTTTGTTAATGCTTTTTGGAAGTAAAACAGGTTGTGCCTATAATCTGAAGAAAATGTTTTGTTCTGCTTATCAAATATTATAAATGCTCATGTTTACATGCTAGTATATGCTCTCTGCTTGCTGAGTTGTTGATAACTCACCCCTTTAATCTTCATAATATTTCAGATGACATTGATGGTTCAGCTGAGGAGGATCTGTATTAGAGTTTATGGAGAAGATTAGCAGTGAATTGTTGTTGGGTATCTCGTGGTATTAGTGTTGATGTTGGAAGTTATTTATATTTTTCTTAAGTTTGCTTCAATGGCTTTAGACGGGTTATGGAGACTTATGTCAATGTTATCTTATTTCTAGTTTGTTATTTGAGACATGAAGAAGAGTTGATATTTTATTTGGGTTGTTGGATTGAAAATTGGATAAATGAGTTTATATGGTTTATTAATTTGAAGTATTTACGTTTGATTTGAAATTTTGGAAGTATATATATTCTTGAATTTGGAAGTACTTTAGCTTTGTTAGAGTTGATTACCAGGTTATATGAGTTAACTCTCTGGACCCTCAGAGACGGGGCGTTACAGTTGGTATCAGAGATAGGTTTGAATTCTGCATACTGTAGACCTTGGAGGTTTAGATATCTGTGGGTTCATAAGATGTGAAAATTTCAATATAGGCATGTGGATATTTAAGTTTGAGTTCCAAGAACCTTATGATTGATTTTGATGGGAATTGAGGTGATGTCGGACTTAGATAGTTATTTTATATATATATGTATATATGTATATGTGTTTATATGCATATTTTATTTATCTTATTAATTTATTCTATTTACCCGGCATTTTCGTTTTTTATTATTTTAGAACTTTCACCAAGTTTAAACTTTCAGGATGGCTGCTCGTCGTCGGGTTCGAACCCTTGAAGATTTGAATGAAAACGACAACGATGGGGGTTGCACGTTCGAACAATTTAATCGAATGCATCCTCCCTTCTTTGATGGAAGAGGTGATGCGAACGCTGCGGAAGATTGCATACAAGATATTGAAGAAATATTTAGTGTTTTGGAGTGCACCGATTAGCAAAAAGTCCGGTTCGCAGCTTTCAAACTAACTGGAGAAGCGAAGAGATGGTAGAATTATGAAAAAGTTATAAGGGAAGTTGAGGGGATTGGAGTAATTGTTTGGGCTCAATTCAAGCAGAATTTCTTTGATCAATTTTTCCCTAAGGCTGATAGGGAAGCTAGAGCTCGAGAGTTCACCAACTTGGTGCAAGGGACCATGACTGTGCGACAGTATGCTGCAAGGTTTGCGGAATTATCACGCTTCATCGCATACTTGATTCTCGATGAGGAGAAAAAGACTAGGAAGTTTGAGGAAGATTTGAACTACAGGATTTATGAACGGGTGATGGTCCTACAGATTCAGAATTTTTCAGAATTAGTACACAAGGCGATGCTAGTTGAGCAGAATCTCAAGAGGGGAGCTGAATTGCAAGAACAGAGGAAGAGAGCTGCTCCACAAGGATTCCCTAGTTCGGATCAAGGGCAATGGAAAAAGAGAAATGAGGGGAGCAGTTCAAGTTAGAGACAGATACAGGGAAATCATACCTCTAACCCCTGTAAGTTCTGTAACCGCATACACCATGGGGAGTGCAGAAAGGAAGTGGGGTCATGTTTCAAATGCGGTAAGGATGAGCATTTCATTAGAGAATGTCCATTGTTTGCGGAGAACAACAGAAGGCCCAACCCACCTCAAAACTTTAGGCCGAATAACCAAGGCAACAATCAGCGGAGGACTATGCCAGCACGGGTGTTTGCTTTGACACCAGGAGAAGCTGAGGACAAGGATGATGTCATCACAGGTATAATTTTCTGACCATCTCTTAAACTTTTTATGTTGAGAATTAAGGATTATTTATCTTATTATCTCTATGGATTATATGACATAAACCAGGAATTATTTCCTTATTTCTCAATAAGGCTACTGTTTTATTTGACTTGGGGGCTACCCACTCATTTATTTCAATGGATTATGTTAAGTTGTGCCCCATTGTTGCTAATGAGATGGACTACAATTTGAGGGTCTCAACCCCAACAGGTGATATAGTGACTTGCAACAAGATTATACTCAAGCGTCCAATAACTATTAGCGGAAAGGAAATGCCAGCTAACCTGATAGTCTTTCCTATGATTGGGTTTGATGTGATTTTGGGAATGAATTGGTTAGCTTCTAGTTATGCTAGTATTGATTGTTTTAAAAGGGAAGTGGTGTTCAAGTTTCCGGAAGAAGAGGAACTTCGGTTTATGGGTTCCAGAGTGCGTACCCCTCCATCAATTATTTCTGCTTTTCAGGTTGACAAGTTATTACGTGATGGGTGTCAAGGGTATTTGGCTTTTGTGGTGGATGAACCAAAGGAAGAATTGAAACTATAAGAGATTCCTATTGTGAGAGAATATCTGGAAGTTTTTCCTGAAGATTTGTCTGGATTACCGCCTGAGCTGGAGGTAAAGTTTGCTATTGAATTAGCCCCAGGCACGGCGCCTCTTTCCAAAGCCCCTTATCGAATGGCGCCATTAAAGTTAGCCGAGCTCAAAGAACAGTTGCGAGACTTATTAGACAAAGGTTTCATCAGACCTAGTGTGTCACCTTGGGGAGCTCCAGTTTTGTTTGTGAAGAAGAAGGATGGGACAATGAGGATGTATATAGACTACAGGGAACTGAATCGAGTGACTAGAAAGAATAAATATCCGTTGCCCCGCATCGATGATTTATTTGATCAGTTGCAAGGTGCGCAGGTATTCTCTAAGATTGATCTCAGATCGGGTTATCATCAATTAAAGATCAAGGTGGAGGATGTGCCTAAGACAGCTTTCAGGACCAGGTACGGCCACTATGAATTTTTAGTCATGCCTTTGGTTTAACCAGCACCCCAGCAGTATTTATGGACTTGATGAATCGAGTATTTCATGAGTTCTTGGATAAATTTGTAGTGGTGTTTATTGACGATATATTAATCTACTCCAAGAGCAAAGCTGAACACGAAGACCATCTGAGACAAGTACTAGGGACACTCAGGGATAAGAAATTATTTGCTAAGTTGAAGAAGTGTGAATTTTGGCTTGAGTCTATTGCATTTTTGGGACATGTAGTCTCAAGGGATGGTATTTCAGTAGACCCCAGGAAAATTGAAGCAATGGTTAGCTGGACTCAACCAACCAATGTGCATGAAGTTAGGAGTTTCTTGGGTTTGGCTAGTTATTACCGTCGATTTATAGACAATTTCTCAAAAATAGCGGTTCCCCTTACCGCCCTTACTAGGAAGAATAACAAGTATGCATGGACTGAAAAGTGTGAGGAAAGCTTCCAGAAACTGAAGAAGAGATTGGTGACAGCTCCAGCTCTGACAGTCCCCAGCAAAAGAGGAGGATTTGTGGTTTATAGTGACGCTTAGCGATTGGGTTTGGGGTGTGTATTGATGTAGCATGGGAAAGTAATAGCATACGCTTCTTGGCAATTGAAGACATATGACCAAAATTACCCCACACATGATTTGGAGTTGGCCGCCGTTGTCTTTGCACTTAAAATCTGAAGGCATTATTTATATGGTGAAAGGTGCGAAATCTACACGGACCACAAGAGTTTGAAGTACTTCTTCACTCAGAAAGAACTGAATATGAGACAGAGGAGATGGCTCGAACTAGTCAAGGATTATGACTGCAACATTAACTACCATCCAGGCAAAGCTAATGTTGTAGCTGATGCACTTAGCAGGAAGCCAATGGGACCAACAATTGCAACTCTTACCACTCAGCCCCACTTATTAATGGACTTGGAAAGAGCTACTATTGAAGTGGTTGTGGGTGACCAACTGGCATTGATAGCCATTTTAATAGTTCAACCAGCTTTGATAGACAGAATTAAGCTCGCCCAAAAAGAAGATTCTAAGTTGGCGAGATTAGTCGAAGAAGTAGAAAAAGGGGATAAACCTGAGTTTAATGTTTCTGAAGATGGAGTGTTAAGGTTTGGAAATAGATGTTGTGTGCCGGACAATGTTGAAATAAAAAGACTTATCCTCGAAGAAGCGCATCGCTCCCCTTACACAGTTCACCCAGGTAGTACAAAAATGTATCGAGATTTGAAAGAGTCTTTTTGGTGGGAGGGCATGAAGAGAGAGATTGCTCAATTTGTGGCACAGTGCCTAACTTGCCAACAGGTGAAAGTAGAACACCAAAGACTAGCAAGGTTATTGCAACCACTTCAGATTCCATGATGGAAATGGGAGCACATTTCTATGGATTTTCTTACAGGCTTACCACGGACACTGATAGGACAGGATGCGATTTGGGTGATAGTAGACCATTTGACGAAGACAGCTCACTTTGTACCTATCAAAGTTTTTTATAAGTTGGAGAAACTAGCTGAGCTATACATACAGGAAATAGTGAGTTTGCATGGGGTACCTGTGTCCATTGTGTCGGATAGAGATCCCCGTTTCACTTCAAAATTTTGGCAAAGCTTACAAGAGGCCAGGGGCACTAAGTTGAATTTCAGTACGGCATTTCACCCACAGATAGAAGGTCAGTCAGAAAGGACCATTCAAATTTTGGAAGACATGTTGAGAGCATGTATACTGGATTTTAAGGGAACCTGGATTTGACAGCTGCCTTTGGTCGAGTTTGCTTATAATAACAGTTACCAGGCTAGCATTGAGATGACACCTTATGAAGCACTTTACAGTAGGAAGTGTAGATCTCCTTTGTATTGGGGATAAGGTGGGAGAAAGATAAATTTTGGGTCCAGAAATCATACAGAAGACAACAGAGAAGATTGAGACCATTCGAGCTAAAATGAGAGCAGCTTAGAGTCGATAGAAAAGTTATGCAGATAACCGTCGTTGCCAATTAAAGTTTGAGGTTGGGAATAAGGTTGAGAGGGGTTATGAGGTTTGGAAAGAAGGGCAAGTTGAGCCCTAGATACGTAGGGCCATTTGAGATTCTTGATCGAATTGGACCAGTGGCTTACAGAGTAGCCCTACCACCCGCACTCTCAGGTGTACACAATGTATTTCATGTATCTATGCTGAGGAAGTATGTACCCGACCCCACCCACGTTATTGATTACGAGCCTCTTCAATTTCAGGAAAATCTGACTTATACAGAAGAGCCGGTGCGGATCGTAGAGAGAAAATAACAAGTGTTACAGAATCGAACTATTCCATTGGTTAAAGTGGTATGGAATAATCATGCTATTAGTGAAGCCTCTTGGGAATTAGAAGAGTAAATGCAAGTCAAGTACCCACAGTTGTTCGACGACGATCCTAATAGCTTGTGACAAATTCCGATGATGGAATTTTAATAAGGGGGAGGAATGTAATACCCGGGCTCTAGGCCCAACCCTTTTGAAGTCAGTCAGATGCACGAAGCCAGCCCACAATCACTTGTTGAGGGACTCGGACGTCGTCGTTTTGGTAAGTAGCTCCTTCTCATTTGAAATTTCTTTTCTTTCCGTCGGTTTCTTCTCCTTTCTTTTCTTCTTCTCTTTTCCTTCCCAGCTGCTCTACTTTCCGAAAATTTCTCCATCTCGGGTGCCTCATCCCCACGTTGTTATGGTTTTATGCGGTTTCCCTCACAAAAATTCCTTCCCGCATCTCATTTGAAACACCCAGATTTTTCTCTACACAGATTTCTGGTCTAACCTTGGTTGGCGCTATTGTCTCCGTGGGTCTTCAAGCATCTCGCCGCTGACTTGGTTACACGGTAGTGAGTCATTTGTCCTCCCTTCCGTTGTTTTCTCTGTGCCTCTTAGATGACTTTGTGAATTTTTCTTCCTTGGGGATTCGATTTGTGCAGCGTTTTCGTGGGTCTTGAAAACCTTGGTGCCTTCATTGGAATTCTTCCTCTGGGTTCTTCATTTTCGTTTCGATAACTTCCGCCCATTTACTGAATTTTGTTTCTCTTAATCCTATACCTTGCTGTTACACATTCCATAGATCCTCTTTTATTTTTTTTTCCTTTGGTTTGTCAATCGCGCACACACACATTGTCATGGCTTGCCATGCATACACTCAGACATTAATCTTTCTTTGCGCAGACCACTAGCTTTTCATTAGAGATTTCTGTGACAATATTGGGTGTATACTTCGGAGGTTGCTTGAATTAGAGGAGGTTCAAACTTTGGTGAGTTTTCTTGGTAAGTCTCTTCCGAAGCTTTGAGTAGGGGTTGGATATTGTGGTTGTTGTAAAATGTAGTGATGTTGCTAATTTGTTGATGGCGTGGGTAAGATTTTTTCACTGCTACAGTGACTTTGACAATCTGTTATAGTTATAAATTTGGATTGTGTTGATGTTTTGATGGGAACCAAGATGTGCCTAGTCTTAAAGATCATTTGCAATTTCCAGATGGGCCAAGAAGATCAAGGAGACAATGCAATGATTGATGCAATCCACTTAAGACGAGTTTAGCAAGAGCCTAACATTCAAGATGGGGCTTGAAGGATAAAGATCCAGTTTTAATTCATTTGATTAGTTATGGAAGAGTGCAACGACAAGACTTAAAGGCTTTGGGCCTTTGAAGGGTTTCAACTTATTTAATTCATTTAAAGAACTTATTTTATTAGTTTAGAATAACTGAGTTTATTATGGGAAGCACTTAAGGCAAGAGCATGTTGGGAAAGTTATTATTTTATTGAACTAGGGTTAGGGTTACTGTAGCCGAGTACTGTAGCGCCGTACAGTAGCCGCGGCACTGTTCACTCAGGGGTATTTTTGGAAGATGGGGCATTATTTTGGCTAGGGTTTTAATTAGGTTCTAGTTTAAATACACTTTTTTGCCTCATATTAGGTAGTTTATGAAGTTTATGAAATTTGATGAATTTATTCATTGTGAGTTGAGTTTATCTCCTCTTGGTCTTAATTGAACTTTTGAACTTATCAAAGGTAAATCACAACCTTTGTGGCGTTCCTCCTTGTAATCTGGGTTCTTGAGACGGGTTCTTCAACAGGTCTAGATTTTAAGGTTCTTGAAACGAGTTCTCATCGGGTCTAGGTTCTCCATCCATTGACTTGATTTTGGCTTTCTTGGGGAGTTTTCAAATTGACTGTGGATTTAAGGGATTTCATTCCCACGGGTTCATATCATTCGGTATTCAGAGCAAGGTTTCCAATCAGGTCTGATTCTATCTTTTAATTCTTATTTTTTAAAATTTAATTCTAGGGTTACATTGTTCTAGGATTGATTACAAAAAAAAAAAAAATAAAGGTGGCTGGCAGATTTCTTCACTATTGTTAGGGTTGCCGAAATTCCTTATTCTAGGGTTTGTGTTGGCTGAAATCTCTTGTTGTAGGGGCTGCCGTATATCACTTGCCGTTGGGTTTTTGAGTTATTGTTAGAGTTTTCTCTACTGCTTATTCTTGATTGTGATCAAATCAGTTGGTGAAAAGAAAAGAAAATAAAATAAAAGAAAGGAAAGGAAAAGAAAAAAAAAAAAGAAAAACAATCGAAAAGAAGAAGAAGAAGAAGAAGATAAGAAAATGTAGCATATTCAAAGGTTGCTACATAGTTACAAGAAAGAGAAAGGAAAACATTTGTTGATTGAGCTTTATCATCAAAGGAGCTGAATACATCTTTTTGGTTTTTATCCTCTTTTATAATTACTCTTTGCCTCGTATAAATTCATTGAGCCTCATGTTATTTTATTCCTTCATTGTTTCTTGTATCTATATTACTGGTTGGAATAATACAAGGTTGTATTGTCTTGATTTAGTTCAATTAGTTCTTAAAGAACTTGAGCAAGAAAACTATTGAGGTAAAAGGCAAGAGAGTGTGAGACTATTATTGGGAAAAAGCCATTAAGAGTGAAACACAAGTGGAGTGCCATTATTCGAGTGTAAACACGTAAGGGATGGTGTGAGGTATTCCACTAACATTCTTTTTGTGCAGCACATTATGATGTCTCATAGGAGTGACTTTTCACCCAAAGGGCTGGCAGAGAACCCATCCTTTGTGTTGCAAGCCATGCAACAACAGTTTTGAGGGGTTGAACTCGTTGTTGGATGAAGTGAGGGATAGTATGGATAATCAAGAAGCAGTGATTAGAAATCTGCAAGGTGATAAAGAAAGGAGGCGACGTGAGCCTAATATTGAGAATGGGTATGAGAATGGAGAGTATGGTGATGATGAGGAAGGCCTAACATCTGAATTTGGATTGGGTAGACATAGAGAAGTTAGGGCAAACCCAGGGGGTCGAGATAGAGTAGATAAGAACCTTGGGAGTATCAAAATGAAAATACCTTCATTCCAAGGTAGAACTGACCCTAAAGTTTATTTAGAGTGGGAGAAAAGAATAGAGTTGGTGTTTGATTGTCATATTTACTCTGAGGAGAAGAAGGATAAGTTGGCTGAATTGAGTTCACTGATTATGCGATTATTTGGTGGGATCAATTAGTGACCAATAGGAGGAGGAATCTTGAGAGGCCTGTAGAAACATGGAGAGAGTTAAAAGCTATCATGAGGCGGAGATTTGTACATAGCCACTACGATAGAGACCTCTACCAAAAACTACAAAGTCTTACACAGGGGTTTAGGAGTGTAGAGGATTACCATCAGGAGATGGAAGTGGCTATGATTCGGGCTAATGTAATGGAGGATCGAGAGGCCACGATGACAAGATTTTTGAGTGGGTTGAATAGGGAGATAGCCAATGTAGTTGAGTTGCAACATTCTAAGGAGGTAGAGGATATGGTGCACATGGCTATGAAGGTGGAGAGACGGCTAAAAACAAAGGGTACATCAAGGTATACTTCGGTTTCTAGTACTTCTTGGAAACCAAAGTGGGACAAAAATGATCAAGCTGTAACAAAGGGGAAGACCGAACCACCTAGGGGAAAAGATGAGGATGAGACTAAACCTCAAGCAAAAGAGAGAATGAGTTGAAAAATAATTGTGAGGTCGAGAGTACAAAAAACGATGAAAAAAAAAAGAGTGACAGAAAAAAAAAGAGTGAAAAGAAAAAAAAGTGTGAATGGTAAAAAGAGAGTGAAAAAGAAAAAGAGAGTGGAAAGAAAAGAGAGTGTGAAGAAAATCAGGGATATGAGGTATGTTTGCCTAGTGAGTTTTTATGCTAGGCGAGTCTTAATCCGAACGAACGTGACGTATGTTTGCCTAGTATTGTTGTCTCTTTGTTGCAGGGATATGAGGTCGTGTTTCCTAGTGGTGTATCTGTGGATTGCCACCTATTAGGCAGATAGAGCACTACATTGATTTTGTGCCAGGTGCAACAATTCCTAATTGACCTTTCTTGGAAGAACATGAGTCATTGACACACTTAAAGTGTAACACCCCATTCCCGGAGGTCCGGAGAGTTAACCCTTAATACTTCATGTGACGCCCCCAAATTCCGTTTGGGATCGGACGAACATTTGAAGCGTCGAGACATGCAACACAAGGTTATCTGCCCCCGTTCATGACATATAAGATGCAATATTCCTAACATACATATAGCATTATGCAATATTCACAGTGGATAATTTTTTTCTTTAGCAATACTATGCACCAAACCGAAATATCCCAAATACTTAAAACATACTTCATTCATGATGACGTACTAAACAACTGAGATCACAATAATAGTCCATATGGTTGTGATCAAAAGAGTGCTGGAGATTGAACTCCACAAATACAAGTAGTAACCTGAGGTAACTATTGTACTACCATCTACGTCACACAATCGCTTAGTCGATCGTTTCCAGTTGGTCGATTCTCGATTCTCCTTCAGATCCTGTAATAAGATCTACCATTCAGGGGGAATGGTAGTTGGGACTACCACAGTGAGATTTGATTAAAAATCTCAGCAAGTTAACAGGAAACTTCCACACAGGTTAATGATGCATGCATGGCAGTAAAAGCATAAATGCATAATCAAATCATAAGTAATCATAGCATAACTTGACATACAACATAACATAACAGGCATAACTTAAATTGAAACTGAAGCTTAGCATGAACGTGACTTGAAACATAACATGGACTTGAAACATACCATGAACGTGAACTTGAAACATAACATGGACTTGAAACATAACGTGAACGTGAACTTGAAACATAACATGAATGTGAACATGTATAATTTGAACATGAACTTGAACATAACTTGAACCTGAGCATGACATAACATAAATGTGAACTTGGAACATAACGTGAACGTGAACATAACATAACATGAATTTGAAACATATTCTTGTCTCATGGGATTACCATGATTGCGTGAATGTAAACTTGAACATAACATAACGTGAAACATGACTTGAACTTGAAATCTTATTCAATACGTACTCCACAGTTGTTGTGGCCCCACGTATTCTACGTGTCACAATTGCTGTGTCTCACGTAGTGTATGCTCCACAGTTGTTGTGGCCCCATGACTTATTTGTTTGTGCCACACTTACTGTGGACACACGTAACATAATGTGTGGCACCATCGGCGTTAGTGTCTGGCGCGCTCCAGTGACCAGCTAATTAGGCCACATTCGCAACCTGTTGACTATACTTCGTTAACCCAGGGAATTTCACACCCATTTAGACACTCCAGCGTGAACAAAGGAGTTCCACTAGGATATTACCCCATCCTAGCGCTTACGGTCATGATTGACATGAATGACTTAACTGGCAGACATGACATTTTGTAACGTGACATAATATGAACATGACATTTTGTAATGTGACGTAATATGAACATGACATAAACGTGACATAAAAGACATAAATCTTGACGTAGCGTAACGTGACATGAACGGAAGATGACAGGCATGACATAATTTGAAACATAAATATAACAGACAACATTTCATAACATGGCATACATGTAACAGGCAACATTTCGTAACATAGCATACCATGTAACAGACAACATTTCTTAACATGGCGTAACATGTGACAGTGAATATTACGTGACATGAAATACATGTAACAGATAGCATACTTAACTTAACATGACGTACTTGCAATGTATAGCAATACGTGACAGAATATCTTGTGTAACAGATGAATAATTCATGACAGAAAAAATTCTGTGTAACAGATAAATATGTAATGACTTGGCATGACACATATGATAACATGCATACATACAATTTAGTTCCCTTACATATCACACATACACATTAAGTTGATAGTAAGTTAAAAGCTAACTTACCTCGATCTTCGTGCTTTGAGACAAAACTCAAGCGCGATCACGAGAAACTGAAAGTAATGATTTCTAAAAATTAGAACTTAATCACTAACAATAAGGAACTTGGAGAAATATCAAATTCGAGTAAAATTACCATTTTACCCTCTACATGTGGGAAAATGACCATTTTACCCCTAACTTAAGGATTTTGTATCCTAACTCCAAAAATCACCAAAATTTACATACCTTATGTAAATTTTGTCCTAAGCTCAATTATCAATTTAAAAAAATTTAAAACTAAACACAACCATTAAAACTCTTTAGGGCCGAAACTTACAAAGCTATTTCCTTTGATTTTGTTGTAATTCTTTCAAATTTCAAAACTCATGATTAAACCAAAATTTTTCTTCTACCATACTCATAACATATTCCTAAGAATAATCATGTTTTGAATCATGAACAAAAGTCATCAAAATCACTAAAACCATACTTGAACTTTTTGGTTTTTCTTCTAAGTTCAAAACAGAATTTTGTTTCTAACTTGTTTTGATCAACCTCTTGATCCATGACTTATAAAGAAGTGATCTTCAAACCAAAAGATCACATGGTTTAAAAAGGTGTCCTAAAATAGATCCAAGCTTCAAACTCAAGATCACATGGTTAAACATCACCCAAAACATAAATTTAGCCAAGAACATCATCACTTTGGCCTAACCGAATATCTCCTTGCATAAAATTTCATATGTTCGAAACTAACATGAAATATATTCAAAATAACATTCTAAAATGTATATACGATGCTTAGGATCTTCCAATAAAAATATCAAAGCCATTGGAATAAGATTAAATCATAAAAGATTTAAACTTTCTCAAAACAGAAACTGTTTTTCCTCTTCCAGGTTCTAAGTTTCTAGACCTAAGAAAATATTTCACCAAAACTTTTAATCATGCAACAAATCCTCAACCAATAATCATATACACATGTTAACTGTACTCCATAAAAATTTCGGACCAAGATCTATTCATTAGCTTGGTCAAAAACTCCAAAATATAACACACTCTCCAGTTTATTGCCCAGAATGACCTTTCTGGGGTATAAACAACTTTTGACCGATCAAATGATCTCCAAATGGAACAAATAAGGTATACACGTAAACTAGACTCCGAAAGAAAGAACTTTCATGAAGGAAACTTTGCGAGAAAACACATACAAAAGCTTCAAAACAGGCGTTAAAAAGAGGTACGAAAAACTGTCCGAGAGTGTCTTTTGTGTTCTATGAAGGAAAAGTGTAAAGGAGAGTTGTTTTTCGTGGGAAGTGGACTGGAGAGCTTCTTACACAAGCTATTTAAAGTGATAGGACTGAAAGAATGGTTGAGTATTGGCATTTTCTTCTCATAAAAATCAGACCAAGATCTTTTCTCATGGTGGAGTGTGAGAGTGAAAGAGTGAGGTGGCCCTTTAGCTTTGTCTTTCAAGAACCTTCTAGGCCCTTCTTGTACAGATCTGGCCAGCCAAGTGGGGGTACAAAATTTAGCCATGAAGAAATGCTAATGGTGACCAATTTCGTGGGCCTTAATGGGCCTAAACCGAATGGGCCTAAATTTTGGGGTTTAAAGAGGGTTTGGGTTGCTATCAAGCCCAAATCCAATATCACTTGGCCCAATCAATTTTTCAAGGTTAACAAGGTTGGATAATGATGTTCTAACACAAATATGAAGGATTAATAGCATGTGGAAGTGATTTAATCAAGTGATTAAAGACAATGCTAGAAATCATATTAGAAAGGGTTTAGAGGCCAACTTTAGGGTTTTGGAGAAACCAAGGGTTCCGATTTCAACCATGCTTTTAGGCTTTCAATTGGATTCCCACCATTTAGGATTTTACTAGGATTGAAAACCTCTTTGGTCTATCACAATTTGGTTGAGCAGATGAAACAAACTTTTGCTTAAGTGACATGATTTCACAGCTTGATTCCTTCAAATCCATCAAACGCTCCTCATGGTGCCAAGTGTCTAATATTATTCACTAAGTGTGGCTAAGATCTTGCCAAGTGTCCAAATAAAACTTCTCTAATCTAATTTGGACATTTCACACTGTAATTTTGAAACACTGCAATCAGTGTGCTTACCGAGGTTACTATTCACCCCGAAAAAGTGAATCTTAAACTTCGCACTGAAAATTCCTAAATATTCATATTAACCTACAGTGAAAATATTTTACCGAAATTCAACCTCGAAGTGCCCCTAAAAATAATTTCACAATTTTCAACAGACGTTTCGTTCGGAATTATGAAAATAGGCTATTAGGCCATAAAATCCTAAATAATCTACTGAGTCTAATGGCGTAGACCATAATGCATTCTGACACTTCTAACCACCTCAAATAAATAAAACTCATATTTCTAGCACCATAGTGAGTGATAACACTGACTATGTTGACAGACTAAAACCTATGGGTTTTTACGAGATTCCTAAAGTCAATAGAAATTCCACCAATGAATTTCTAACAGGCTTTTACACCTCAAATCAACTTAAATAGTACAACTATAAAATCCGAAAAATCTAATAAAATATTAATCAATTTAATCAATCCAAATATTTAAGTTCCTCCATGGGGACAATAAAGAAAATCTCAATAGCATAAATTAAAAACTCTCTAAAACTCAAAATTATCCTTAACTCATCAAATCAAAATATTTGAAACATAAATTCGGTTTACTAACTACAACTCTCAAATAAGCACTTGTACTCTCGGGCACTTATTCCACTATGATCATCACACCTGCTAAAACTTTCTACTCTTGTTCTCCAGTTGAACCATAAAAAATATTTGAAAAATATATGGAGATAAGGGGTGAGTTATCAACAACTCAGTAAGCAGATGACACATACTAGTGTGTAAACATGGGTATTTATAGAGTTCAGAATGCAGAATAATGTTTTCAAAATGCAGCGTCAGAACATATTATCAAAAATATCAAAGCGAAAGTTCGAAAATATTCATAATCAAAATTCATTTGGCATAGCATAAACTGAAATATCACATCTTATCTTATCATATCAGAACAAATACCATGTTTAACCCCCGTGGTAGGGTTGAGCAAACCCCGGTAGCTAACCGAGCAGAAATAGAATGTGAATCTTCCCCTTATTGATTCTCGGAGCCCCGAATGTGCACATAGGAAAGACCACGCAGAAAATCACTTTGTTTCCAAAGTGGGTGCACCAGAAACAGAAAAGTTGGTACCAACCAGAACAGAGGCCACAGTTTAACACCCGTGGTGAGGTCAGAACGGAACAGAAACAGAAACAAAATGTTATGCCAGAGGTTTTCAGAAATCACATCAGATCATATCAGAGTACAGAAAATCTTTAGAATAGAACAAAATCATTATACAACATAATTTATGCACAAAATTTCATATTCGCTCTCTTTTTCAAAGTTCAAAAACAGAATATCAAAAATAAGCTCATGTCTACACTAGTCATGACAGAAAATAATTTCTTCTTAAACAGAATCTCATGAGTAATGCAGAACAAATAACCGAGGTAGTTCAAATTTCTTTTCAAAATCAAATATGTATATTTGCCAAAAAAATAACCTCAGCACATTTTATTTTAATGCAAAGTCTAGCATAGGAACCCTGCTTATCTGAACTTCTTAGCTTTTTCAAAATTCCTCAAAAACGTTGGACAATAATTAATCGTCACCTATAAAATAATCACGTAATTCTCTTAAATTTCAATTAATCACGTATTTCAATATTTAATCCTAAGCTTATAAAATAATCTATTTAATTCCTCAAAACCTAAAATTACCATTCATCACTTTCTAAAATCGTCAATGCTAGTTTAATACTATGACAAAAACATTTAAAAGTCAGACCTATTTATTAAAGAAAACGACTTATGAAGTTTAACACAAAGTAAAATAATTATCCCAAAATACTTTAAAATAAACCATAACTATTATTAAATAGACTAAAACATATCTAAAATGTAAAAAATAACACTACACAAATATTGTTTACTATTAAATAAATCTTTACTTCATAACATATTAAAAAATACTTAAGTGAGTTTCTTTAATCATAATTAAAATGTTCAAAGATAAAATTTCACACTTTCAATAAAAATAATACGTTACACATAGTATAATTTAAAAAATACTATATAATCTCAGTACAATATCTTATACATCCCACAAAGGGTAACAATGTAATTATCAGTCAAAACATTTCCTAAACTACGGAATGTTTACGGAACAACAACACTAACACACAAGCAACAGGACAACGCCGCGCGGTTGGAGAGTAACGGAGGACCTACCGAGAGAAGTGGAGCTGCGACGGGTTGGGCGGGTGCGCTAGAGGTGGTGGGTACTGCGACGGTGCACTGGAAGAGAGAGAGAGAGAGAAAGAAAGAAAATGGAGAAGCAGTGCAGCATTTGACAAAAGCTCACCGCGAGGGACAAGACAGAACTGAGGCGGCTCGAGGCTGACGGAAAGGTGACAAACGGCAGATTCTGTGGCTAGCCCAATTGTTTTCCCGACGTACGGTGGTGACCAACCAAAATAGTGGTGATGCTCTGTTTTTAGTTGTGAAAACAGAGGCTCACTGTGAGACTGCAAGTGACTTGGTGGCTTTCATACACGGTGGTTACAAGGCTGGTTACAGTTGTGGCGGTCTGGGTAGTTGGTTACGCGCGGTGGACGACCCAGGTTGCTTCTACTGATGGCGAGGTCGCACGAGTGTTGGTTTTAAGGAACAAAGCACAGAAACAACAACCAAAAGCTTCTCGAGTTGGGTTCGACTGTGATGCCCAATGGCTGGGAAAGGTTCCGAGGAGGAGTTTGGGAGATGGCAGTGATTCACAAAGGAAGGCAGAAGCTCTGGGAAAATTGGCTGGCCGAGGTCATCTAAGGAGGGCAGCGGCAACTTGGCTTCAACATGCACGAGGGATGAGAGACGTGTGTATAAATATGTGATGAGAAAACCCTATAGGAGGAGACGTGTGAGCGGATGAAGATGAGTTGTGTGTGAGCATGCACGACGTGAACAAAAAAAAAAAACTTACGGGAAATAAGAGATAAAGACCAAAAGAGAAAAATGAAACATGCGGGAAGAAAAATAAATAAATAAATAAACGTGTGTAGAAAATAAAATAAAAAAATCACTACTCAAGTCCGTAATATAACAACTTAAAAATATCAAGCTCAAATAAATCAATAAAAAAAAATCCATAGTCCAACTATACAACTATACCAATTTTGGGTCCGGGTGTTACATTCTCTCCCCCTTAAAAAAGATTTCGTCCTCAAAATTTGCTAGTACCACAAACAAGGCCTAAATATTTATCCGCTACAATAATTCCATGCCTAACCCATTCGTTAATCATAATGTCAAACCTAATTAATATTCCGCAATTGTCGAACCTAATGTTTCAAATTTTAACCCTCCCATATTGTCGATCGTATTCTCCCATAATTTCTCTAGCCATACACATTCGCATACACTGCCTTTTAAAGTCTAGAATATAAACCTCAATAATACAATTAAATACCCAAAAATAAATTTTAAAATCTCCACCTAATATAAAGCCTCAATAAATAACGAAATAAACTCTTAAACTATCATATCACTCACCAAACCACGTTTCCGCTGCTCACTCTATCAACTTATAGTCCTAAAAACATTGAATCTCATACCTCGGAAAAGAACTAAACCCCGCATTTACAACTAACTAACAGAGAACTCTTAAAACAATATAATATAATCAAAAGTTCCAAGCTTAAGTCCTGAATAACCTCGATTCACAAATTTCAAATCCTTACAAAATCAACTCTCAAACAAACTTTAATATTCTAAGCTATCCTATTAGAATAGTTCCATACAAGCACAACTAATCTCGATTCAAAAAAAAGAGTTCAAGGAGAAAATAGAGTGAGGTACCTGTGATCTCATTGTTGTCATTCTCAGCATCTTCAGATGTTAGTGCGAACACTCGAGCCGGTCCCATTCTACGTTGATTATTACCCTGATTTGCTTGTTGGGAACCTGGATGTGGGTTAGGCTTCTTGTTGTCTGTCAGTAGCAAAGGGCATTCCCTGATAAGATGTTCGGTCTTACCGCATCGAAAACATGCGCCCATTTCCCTTCTGCACTCTCCAGTATGTGCACGATTACAAAACTTACAGAGGCTGTTCGATTGAGACCCTTGATTATGTGCACTCTCCATTTCCCTTACACGGCCCTTGATCCACTAAAGATTGAGACCCCTGTGGCACAGTCCTCTTCCTCTGTTCCAGTAGTGTTGCGCTTCTTTGAAGGCTCCGCTCAAATACTGTGGCCTTATCCACCAACTCTGAAACGTTCCGAATTTGAATGCCCACAATTCATTCATAAATCTTTTCATTCAGTCCTTGCTCAAACTTACGAGCCTTCTTCTCCTCATCAGGGATCAAATATGCAGCAAAGCGTGATAACTCGATGAATCTAGCTGCGTACTGGTGTACTGACATAGCTCGCTGTACCAAATTAGCGAACTCCATAGCTTTGTCGTCTCGGACTGAGGTTGGAAAAAAGCGTTCCAGAAAGATCTGCTTGAAGTGCAGCCAACGGACTATTTCCATCCCTTCCGCTTCTCTGATGGTTCTTTCAGAAATCCACCATCTTTTTGCTTCTCCCGTTAGTTTGAAAGCAGAGTATAGAACCTTCTGTATGTCCGTGCAGTTTATAACGCGGAGTATCTCCTCAATATCTTGGATCCAGTCTTCTGCTATGGTTGCATCGCCCCGACCATCGAAGGTGGGAGGATGCATTCGATTAAACTGCTCTATGGTACATCCACATTCATCATTTGTCGCATTCATACCCAATACACTTCTTTCTCGACGACGAGGTGGCATCTTGACAACTTGGATTATTAAAAAAAATATATATTCCAGAATAAAGGGGTCTGTGCAAAATAAGCAAATGGTGATAATGGTAAAACAAACATAAATACATATAAAAATTTGTACAAGCAACGGTAGTAACTCTATATTACTCCAGATTCTAAACCTTCCATCTGGTGAAAAGCCTTATATGCGGTCTACAAAACCGAACCGAACCTCAAACCACATGAACATCTTAGAATATCTATAAAAAATTCCTACCCTTCAAAATCCATAAATATCTTGTCCAACACCTGAGACTTCAAATATCCTAAATACCCATAAAAATCACATCCTATAGCCCACAAATGTCTACACCACAACTCTGAAAAAATTATTTCCTCAACGTCATCACCCAGCGCCTACAAGAATTCTAAAACCTTAACTCTCATTAATCATCTTTTATTCTTTAAAAAAATTCTAAACCTCAAATCTGAAATTTCTTCCTAATCCCACAGATATCTAAACCTCCAAGGTTTATAGTATGCATAATTCAAACCTGGCTCTGATACCAACTGTAACGCCCTATTCCCGGAGGTCCGGAAAATACCTCAAATCAACTTAAATAGTATAACTATAAAATCCAAAAAATCCAATAAAATATTAGTCAATTTAATCAATCCAAATATTTAAGTTCCTCCATGGGGACAATAAAGAAAATCTCAATAACATAAATTAAAAACTCTCTAAAACTCGAAATTATCCTTAACTCATCAAATCAAAATATCTGAAACATAAATTCGGTTTACTAACTACGACTCTCAAATAAGCACTTGTACCCTCGGGCACTTATTCCACTCTGATCATCACACCTGCTAAAACTTCCTACTCTTGTTCTCCAGTTGAACCATAAAAAATATCTGAAAAATATATGGAGATAAGGGGTGAGTTATCAACAACTCAGTAAGCAGAGGACACATACTAGTAGTGTGTAAACTTGAGCATTTACAGAGTTCAGAATGCAGAAAAAAAATATTTTCTTTTAGAATACAGAATCAGAATAATGTTTTCAAAATGCAGCGTCAGAACATATTATCAAAAATATCAGAGCGAAAGTTCAAAAATATTCATAATCAAAATCCCTTTGGCATAGCATAAACTGAAACATCACATCTTATCTTATCATATCAGAACAAATACCATATTTAACTCCCGTGGTAGGGTTGTGCAAACCCTGGTAGCTAACTGAGCAGAAACAAAATGTGAATCTTCCCCTTATTCATTCTCGGAGCCTCGAGCGTGCACATAGGAAAGACCACACAGAAAACCACTTTGTTTCCAAAGTGGGTGCACCAGAAACATAAAAGTTGGTACCAGCCCGAACAGAGGCCACAGTTTTACACCCGTGGTGAGGTCAGAACGGAATGTTATGCCAGAGGTTTTCAGAAATCACATCAGATCATATCAGAGTACAGAAAATCTTCAGAATAGAACAAAATCATTATACAACATAATTTATGCACAAAATTTCATATTCGCTCTCTTTTTCAAAGTTCAGAAACAGAATGTCAAAAATAAACTCATGTCTACACCAGTCATGATAGAAAATAATTTCTTCTTAAACAAAATCTCATGAGTAATGCAGAACAAATAACCGAGGTAGTTCAAATTTCTTTTCAAAATCAAATATGTATATTTGCCAAAAAAATAACCTCAGCACATTTTATTTTAATGCAAAGTCTAGTATAGGAACCCCGCTTACCTGATCTTCTTAGCTTTTTCGAAATTCCTCAAAAACATCAGACAATAATTAATCGTCACCTATAAAATAACCACGTATTTCGATAATTAATCCTAAGCTTAAAAAATAATCTATTTAATTCCTCAAAACCTAAAATTACCAATCATCACTTTCTAAAATCGTCAATGCTAATTTAATACTATGACAAAAACATTTAAAAGTCAGACCTATTTATTAAAGAAAACAACTTATGAAGTTTAACACAAAGTAAAAAAATTATCCCAAAATACTTTAAAATAAACCATAACTATTATTAAATAGACTAAAACGTATCTAAAATGTAAAAAATAACACTACACAAATATTGTTTACTATTAAATAAATCTTTACTTCATAACATATTAAAAAATACTTAAGTGAGTTTCTTTAATCATAATTAAAATGTTCAAAAATAAAATTTCACACTTTCAATAAAAATAATACGTTACACATAGTATAATTTAAAAAATACTATATAATCTTAGTACAATATCTTATACATCCCACAAAGGGTAATAATGTAATTATCAGTCAAAACATTTCCTAAACTACGGAATGTTTACGGAACAACAACACAAACACACAAGCAAAAGGACAACACCGCGCGGTTGGAGAGTAACGGAGGACCTACCGACGGAGTTGGGCGGGTGCGCTAGAGGTGGTGGGTACTGCGGCGGTGCACTGGAAGAGAGTGAGAGAGAGAAAGAAAAACACAGTGAGAGAGAAACAAAGAAAACAGAGAAGCAGTGCAGCGTTCGGCAAAAGCTCACTGTGAGGGACAAGACAGAACTGAGGCGGCTCGAGGCTGACGGAAAGGTGACAAACGGCGGATTCTGTGGCTAGCCTGATAGGAACCAAGATGGGCCCAATCTTAAAGATATGTTGCAAGTTCCAGATGGGCCAAATATAAGTTCAGGGTTTAAAGGATGAAGATTCAGTTTTGAATCATTTGATAAGCTATGGATAGGGCAACAACATGACTTAAAGACTTTGGGCACTTGAAGGCTTTTAACTTATTTAATTCATTTAAAGAACTTATTTTATTAGTTTAGAATAATTGAGTTTACTATGGGAAGCACTTAAGGGGGCCTATGCGAGGGCATGTTGGGAAAGTTATTATTTTATTAAACTAGGGTTAAGGTTACTGTAGCCGAGTTACTGTAGCGCCGCACTGTAGCCGCGACACTGTTCATCCAGGGGCACCTTTGGAAGATGGGGTTTTATTTTGGCTAGGGTTTAATTAGGTTTTGCTTTAAATACTCTATGTAGCCTCATTTTAATCAGTTTAATCAGTTTATGAAATTTGATAAATTTATTCATTATGAGTTGAGTTTATCTCCTCTTGTTCTTAATTGAAGTTTTAAACTTATCAAAGGTAAATCACAACCTTTGTGGCGTTGCTCCTTTGTAATCTGGGTTCTTCAACGGGTTTAGATTTTAATATAATCTAGGTTATTGAAACGAGTTCTCATTGGGTGTAGGTTCTCCATCCATTGACTTGATTTTGGCTTTCTTGGGAAGTTTTCAAATTGACTGTGGGTTCAAGGGATTCCTTTCCCGCGGGTTTATATCATTTGGTATTCAGAGCAAGGTTTCCAGTCAGGTCTGATTCTATCTTTTAATTCTAGCATCCTTAAATTTAATTCTAGGGCTTCATTATTCTAGGGTTGCCAAAAAAAAAAAAAAAAATAGAAACAAAAAGTAGGCTACCGAAATTCTTAGGGTTTTGGGTTTACCTAGGGTTTCAAAATTCTAGGGTTTCCGGCATCTTTAAGTTTGTCAATTGCTTGGATTGTCGTTCCATTGATTCTCTTCTACTTCATTGTCCATGCTTGTGTGTTTGAATTCAATTGCTTGGTTTTTAGAATTGAATATTGCTGTTTGTGGTTGAATTAGAGAAAAGAAAAGAAAGGAAAGGAAAAGAAAAAGAAAGGAAAAGAAAAAAAAAATTCGAAAAAAAAAAAAAAAAAGAAGAAGAAAAGAGAAGGTAGCATATTCAAAGTTGCTACATAGTTATAACAAAGAAAAAGAAAGTATTTGTTGATTGAGTTTTTATCATCATAGGAGCTGAATATATCTTTCTAGTTGGTAATCTTGTTTTATAATTACTCTTTCCCACATATAAATTCCTTGAGTCTCGTGTCATTTATTTCATTCCTTGTTTCTTTGATCTATATTACTGGTTGGAATAATACAAGGTTATATTGTCTTGATTTTAGTTCAACTAGTTCTTAAAGAACTTGAGCGGGAAAACTATTGAGGTAAAAGGCAAGAGTGTGTGAGATTATTATCGAGAAAAAGCCATTAAGAGTGAAACACGAGTGGAGTGCCATTATTCGAGTGTAAACACGTAAGGGAGTGTGTGAAGTTTTCCACTAACATTCTTTTTGTGCAGCATATTATGATGTAGAAGTGAATCATCACCAAAAGGTGTGGCAGATAATTCATCCTTTGCGTTGCAAGCCATGCAACAACAGTTTGAGCGGTTGAACTTGGTGTTGGGTGAAGTGAGGGATAATATGGATAATCAAGAAGCAGTAATTATAAATCTGCAAGGTAAGAGAGATAGGAGGCGACGTGAGCCTAGAATTGAGAATGGGTATAAGAATGGAGAGTTTGGTGAGGAAGAGGAAGGCTTAACATCTGATGTTGGATTGGGTGGACATAGAAGAGTTAGGCATGGAAGAGGCCTTAGGGCAAACCCAGGGGGTCGAGATAGAGTAGATAAGAACCTTGGGAGCATCAAAATGAAAAATACCATCATTCCAAGGCAGAACTGACCCTAAAGTTTATTTAGAGTGGGAGAAAAGAATAGAGTTGGTGTTTGATTGTCATAATTACTCTGAGGAGAAGAAGGTGAAGTTGGCTGTAATTGAGTTCACTGATTATGCGATTATTTGGTGGGATCAATTAGTGACCAATAGGAGGAGGAATCTTGAGAGGCCTGTAGAAACATGGAGAGAGTTAAAAGCTATCATGAGGCGGAGATGTGTACCTAGCCACCACTATAGAGACCTCTACCAAAAACTGTAAAATCTTACACAGGGGTCTAGGAGTGTAGAGGATTACCATAAGGAGATGGAGGTGGCTATGATTCAGGCTAATGTAGTGGAGGATCGGGAGGCCACGATGACATGATTTTTGAGTGGGTTGAATAGGGAGATAGCCAATGTAGTTGAGTTGCAACATTATGTGGAGGTAGAGGATATGGTGCACATGGCTATGATGGTGGAGAGGTGGCTAAAAGGAAAGGGTACATCAAGGTATACTTCGGTTTCTAGTACTCCTTGGAAACCAAAGTGGGACAAAAATGATCAAGTTGTAACAAAGGGGAAGACCGAACCACCTAAGGGAAATGATTTGGGTGAGGCTGAAATCTCAAGAAAAAGAGAGAATGATTTGATAAACAATTGTGAGGCCGAAAGTTCAAAAAAAGAGGAGAGTGATAGAAAAACAAAGAGTGAAAAGAACAAAGAGAGTGAGAGGAAAAAAAAGAATGAGGCTGAAACATCAAAAGAAAGAGAGAGAGAAAAAGAAAATATAGAGGTGGTTAAGAGTCAAGAAAAAAGAGTGGAGCCACAAGAGGAAAAAGAAAGAGAGGTTGCCGAGAAAAACAGAAAGATAAAAGTGAGTTTTTATGCTAAGGCAAGCTTTTATACTAATGAATTTAACGACTCTTTGTCTAGTATTGTTGTTTCTTTGTTGCAGGGATATAAGGTCATGATTCCTAGCTGTGTGTTTAGTGGATTGCCACCTATTAGGGATATAGAGCACTACATTGATTTTGTGCCAGGTGCGACAATTCCTAACCAACCTTTATTTGAAGAACATGAGTCCTTAACACACTTGAAAGGGCAAGGTAAGTTGAATATAATGCATGCCAAGTGGGGGCAATTCACTGAGACCTTTCCTCATGTAATTATGTACACACAAGGTAAAAATTTTATGATTGATACTTTAGCAATAAGGTATGTCCTTGTCATCATTTTAGATGCAAAGTTATTGAGACTTGAATATGATAAGAAATTGTATGTTAATGATGATGGCTTGCCTAGTGTGTGTGGAGTATTGGAGAAAGCATTGTTTGGTCAGTTTTATAAACTAGATTGGTATTTGTTAAAAGAGAATAATCTTTGTGAGCCTACTTGTCTTATGCGTGAGTTGCTTGTGCATGGATTTGGTTTGATGGATCATTTTGGTATAAAGAAGATTTTTGACAAGTTTCATGAACATTTGTGGAAGTATCACTTGTCATTCATTAATGTGTTGCATGAACGTTTGTTGGAGTATTATTTTCCTTTCATTGAATTTGCATATAATTGGAGTTGTTATTTTGGTATAAAAAAGATCTTAAACATGTTGCATGAACGTTTGTGGGAGTATCATTTGCCATTCATTGACTTGTTGCATGAACGTTTGCGGGACTATCATTTGCCTTTCATTGAGTTTGCACATAATTGGAGAAGTCATTCTGGTGTCAAGACAATTTTAGACATTTTGCATGAACATTTATGTTGGTCTAAGATGAAGAGAGATGTCAATCGTATTTGTAGCAGGTACATTACATGCAGAAATGCCAAATTTAAACTTTTGCCACGTGGGTTGTATAACCCTTACCTATTCCTAGTGAGTCATGTGTAGACATATCTATGGACTTTGTTTTGGGGCTGCCTAGGAAAGCAAGGAGTAGAGATTCTATTTTTGTGGTTATGGATGAATTTATAGAGTTTGCATATAATAGGGCCATGCCTACCACTTTATATTCTCCTTTTGAAATTGTTTATAGACTTAATTCATTTACTCCTTTAGATTTAAAGGCTTTATCTATTGACAAAAGGAGTACCTACGATGGATTTTTTGAAATTCTCGAACAAATTAATCATAATGCATTTGAAATTGATGATAATGTTACTAACATTTTTCCCTTTGCACCAAGTGGAGATTCAAGGTCTAATTATTTTGAGGAGAGGGGAATGATAGGAACCAAGATGGGCCCAGTCTTAAAGATATGTTGCAAGTTTCAGATGGGCCAAATATAAGTTCAAGGGCTTAAAGAATGAAGATTCAGTTTTGATTCATTTGATAAGCTATGGAAAGGGCAACAACATGACTTAAAGGCTTTGGGCACTTGAAAGCTTTTAACTTATTTAATTCATTTAAAGAACTTATTTTATTAGTTTAGAATAATTGAGTTTATTATGGGAAGCACTTAAGGGGGCCTATGCGAGGGCATGTTGGGAAAGTTATTATTTTATTGAACTAGGGTTAAGGTTACTGTAGCCGAGTTACTGTAGTGCCGCACTGTAGCCGCGACACTGTTCATCCAGGGGCACTTTTGGAAGATGGGGGTTTATTTTGGCTAGAGTTTAATTAGGTTTTGCTTTAAATACTCTATGTAGCCTTATTTTAATCAGTTTATAAAGTTTATGAAATTTGATGAATTTATTCATTATGAGTTGAGTTTATCTCCTCTTGTTCTTAATTGAACTTTTGAACTTATCGAAGGTAAATCACAACCTTTGTGGCGTTCCTCCTTTGTAATCTGGGTTCTTGAGACGAGTTCTTCAACGGGTCTAGATTTTAATATAATCTAGGTTCTTGAAATGAGTTCTCATTGGGTCTAGGTTCTCCATCCATTAACTTAATTTTGGCTTTCTTGGGGAGTTTTCAAATTGACTGTGGGTTCAAGGGATTCATTTCCCCCGGGTTCATATCATAGCCAAATAGTTTTCCCGACGTATGGTGGTGACCAACCGAAATAGTGGTGATGCTCTGTTTTTAGTTGTGAAAACAGAGGCTCACTGTGAGACTGCAGGTGACTTGGTGGCTTTCATACACGGTGGTTACAAGGCTGGTTATGGTTGTGGCGGTCTGGGTAGTTGGTTACACACGGTGGACGACCCAGGTTGCTTCTACTGATGGCGAGGTCACACGGGTGTTGGTTTTTAAGGAACAAAGCACGGAAACAACGACCAAAAGCTTCTCAGGTTGGGTTCGACTGTGATGCCCAGTGCCTAGGAAAGGTTCCAAGGAGGAGTTTGGGAGATGGCAATGATTCACCAAGGAGGGCAGAAGCTCTGGGAAAACTAGCTGGCCGAGGTCATCTAAGGAGGGCAGCGACAGCTTGGCTTCAACATGCACGAGGGATGAGAGACGTGTGTATAAATATGTGATGAGAAAACCCTAGAGGAGGAGACGTGTGAGCAGATGAAGATGAGTTGTGTGTGAGCAGGCACGACGTGAACGAAAAAAAAAAAACTTACGGGATATAGGAGATAAAGACCAAAGAGAAAAAAGAAACATGCGGGAAGAAAAATAAATAAAAAAATAAACGTGTGCAGAAAATAAAATAAAAAAATCACTACTCAAGTCCGTAATATAAAAACTTAAAAATATCAAGCTCAAATAAATAAATAAAAAAAAATCCATAGTCCAACTATAAAACTATACCAATTTTGGGTCCGGGTGTTACATAAAGGGACATGGTAAGTTGTTGACTAGAATGCGTGCTAAGCTGGAGGATTGTATTGAGACATTTCCTCGTGTATTCAAATACACGCAAGGTATGAAAAATTTTGTGGTTGATGCTTTAGCAAGAAGGTGTGTCCTTGTCTTCATTTTAGATGCAAAATTGTTGAGACTTGAATATGATAAGGAATTGCATGCTAATGATGATGACTTTGCTAGTGTGCATGGAACATGTGAGAAAACATCATTTGGTAAGTTCTATAAACTCGATTGGTATTTGTTTAGAGAGAATAGATTTTGTGTGCATACTAGTTTTATGCGTAAGTTGCTTGTGTGTGATGGACGTGGTGGTTTATTGGGTAACTTTGGTGTAAGGAAGACTTTTGTTGTGTTGCATGAATGTTTGTGAGAATATCATTTGTCATTCAAAGACGTGTTGCATGAGCCTTTGTTGAAGTATCATTTGTCATTCATTGATGAATTGCTTGAACATTTGTAGGAGTATCATTTGCCATACATTGACGCATTGCATGAACGTTTGTGGAAGTATCATTTGTGTTTCATTGAGTTTGCATATAATTGGAGTGGTCATTTTGGTGAAAATAAGATTTTAGACGTGTTGCATGAAAGTTTGTTGGAGTATCATTTGCCATTCATTGAGTTTGCATATTGGAGTGGTCATTTTGGTTCGAGGAAGACTTTAGATGTGCTTCATGAACATTTGTGGGAGTATTGTTTGTCATTCATTGAATTTACATATAATTGGAGTGTTCATGCTACGACTAAATTTTTACCAATTGAAATTGTTTATAGACTTAATCCATTTCCTCCTTTAGATTTAAAGTCTTTACCAGTTGATGACAGGAGTAGCTTGGACGTACTATTCCAAATTCTTGAACAAATTAATGAAAATGCATATCTAATGGATCTTTCAGGTAAGTATCATGTTTATACTATTTTCAATGTTACTAACCATTTTCCCTTTGATCCAGGTGGAGATTCGAGGTCGAATTCTTTTGAGGAGTGGGAGAATGATGGGAACCAAGATGTGCCTAGTCTTAAAGATCATTTGCAACTTCCAGATGAGCCAAGAAGATCAAGGAGACAATGCAAGAATTGATGCAATCCACTTAGGACGAGTTTAGCAAGAGCCCAACATTCAAGATGGGACTTGAAGGATGAAAATTCAGTTTTAATTTATTTGATCAGCTATGGAATAGTTTAATGACAAGACTTAAAGGCTTTGGGCTCTTGAAGGGTTTCAACTTATTTAATTCATTTAAAGAACTTATTTTATTAGTTTAGAATAATTGAGTTTATTATGGGAAGCACTTAAGGCAAGGGCATGTTGGGAAAGTTATTATTTTATTGAACTAGGGTTAGGGTTACTGTAGCCGAGTACAGTAGCGCCGTACAGTAGCCGTGACACTGTTCACTCAGGGGTATTTTTGGAAGATGGGGCATTATTTTGGCTAGGGTTTTAATTAGGTTTTAGTTTAAATACACTTTGTTGCCTCATATTAAGTAGTTTATGAAGTTTATAAAATTTGATGAATTTATTCATTGTGAATTGAGTTTATCTCCTCTTGTTCTTAATTGAACTTTTGAACTTATCAAAGGTAAATCACAACCTTTGTGGCATTCCTCCTTGTAATCTGGGTTCTTGAGACGGATTCTTCAACGGTTCTAGATTTTAATATAATCTTGGTTCTTGAAAAGAGTTTTCATCGGGTCTAGGTTCTCCATCCATTGACTTGATTTTGGCTTCTTGGGGAGTTTTCAAATTGACTGTAGGTTTAAGGGATTTCATTCCCGTGGGTTCATATCATGTTTTATATGTTGGATTGTGGTGGAGTGTGATGGAATTCTTGAAGTTGAGGAGTATGATTTTGGATGGAATTGTGAGACTGTTTTGGACTATTTGGTGTAAATTGATGGGTGTTTTGAGCTAGTTGTATTTGATATTTTTATGCAAGTCTTGAATTATTGAATGACTAAAATATTGATGCTAGCACTGAAAATTTTTAGTTGATGGGTGGAGGTGAAGTTTGGTTTGGATTATGTTTTAATCATTGTAGTGGTTGTTGTTGGTTTTGGAAGTGATTATGGTTGGTTCGACGTTAATAAAAGGTGGTTGTTTTGGGTTTTAAATGCGAATGGTTTGAAGCGAGAGTTGTTCGGGTTTAATTGTTATGATAGTTTTTGAGTTGTGAAGGGACTGTTTTGATTTATTACTCAATAAATAGTAGCTTACTAGATTGGTTATTAAATATTGGATATATGTTTTGTTTAGGTGGTGTTACTACTAGAGTTCCGATTCAAGGTGTTGATAATATGAAGAAGTCAAGTAAGCGGGATTCATATACTAGTTTTGCATAAAAGAAATAAAATGAGGTTGACTTTGAAAATAAACATGTCTGTTTTTCAAAAGAAATGATTTGAAAACAACCTCAGATGTCTATTCTGCATATGCATAAATTTTGTATAAGAGAAATTATTTTCTGTCATGACTAGTGTAGACATGAGCTAATTTTGCTCACTCTGTTTTTGAACTATGCAAAAGGAGCGAATTTGAAACTCTAAAAGTTTTTGCTATGAATAAATGAAGATGTTTTGGATTCTATTTATTTCGAACATGTGAAATGATCTGAAGCTATTCAATATTTTGTTTTGATATGATGTGTCATCTGAGAACCTTGGCATGAAGTTCTGATTTTGTATTTGAATGTAATCTGTTTTCTGATGATGTTCCGTTCTGTTTCTGTTAAGGCCCAGCCACGAGTATAATGGTGGTTTATAACCCTACCACGGGGGTGAAACATGGAATACGGCCCAGCCACGGGTATAATGGTGGTTTATAACCCTACCACGGGGGTGAAACATGGAATACGGCCCAACCACAGGTATAATGGTGGTTTATAACCTTACAAGGGGGTGAAACATGGTATACGGCCCGGCCACGGGTATAATGGTAGTTTATAACCCTAACATGGGGGTTACACATGGTATTTGTCCCGATGTGATGCTATGAGATGATATGAATATAATGTTTCAGTTTGAAAATGCCAATGGATTTTCTTTTTGGGAATAAGTTTATTTTTCTGGAAATTTCGCTCTAACATTATTGTACCAAGTTTTGTTAATGCTTTTCGGAAGCAAAACAAGTTGTGTCTATAATCTAAAGAAAATGTTTTGTTCTGCTTATCAAATGTTATAAATGCTCATGTTTACATGCTAGTATATGCTCTCTGCTTGATGAATTGTTGATAACTCACCCCTTTAATCTTCATAATGTTTTAGATGACATTGATGGTTCAGCTGAGCATCAGTATTAGAGTTTATGGAGAAGATTAGCAGTGAATTGTTGTTGGGTATCTCGTGGTATTAGTGTTGATGTTGGAAGTTATTTATATTTTTCTGAAGTTTGCTTCAATGGATTTAGACGGGTTATGGAGACTTATGTCAATGTTATTTTATTTCTAGTTTGTTATTTGAGACATGAAGAAGAGTTGATATTTTATTTGGGTTGTTGGATTAAAAATTGGATAAATGAGTTTATATGGTTTATTAATTTGAACTATTTACGTTTGATTTGAAGTTTTGGAAATATATATTCTCGAATTTGGAAGTACTTTAGCTTTATTAGAGTTGATTATCAGGTTATATGAGTTAACTCTCCGGACCCTCGGGGACGGGGCGTTACATTGACACATTTAGATTAAATGGTTGGATTCAGATTAATCTATATAGTCGAATATTTAGGACTTAAGGCGACACGAGCACGACCCAAAAACACGATTTGCCACCCCTAATAAAAAACCAACACTAACTTTAATAAAAATCCATAAAAAGATGGCACTATTCTTAATATTAAAACTAAGCCTTTTCAGCCATGGATGAGGGAATTTCATTTAAGTTGATAGTAGCATTTCATGATGTGTAAGTCATACTAAAAATTTAAGACATTACGATCTGATCATGAGTTACATGAGATCAAGACATATAGGCCTTATGGAGAGTAATATACGCTCTTTGGTTTGCTTAACCAAGTAGAGGCTCCTTTCCTACCGTTGTGTAGGGTGGTGCTGTGCAAGGGCTTTTTCCTCATTGCTGTGGAGGGTGGGGTTGCAAGGTGGTGCTGGGAGTAGTAACTGAGGTTTTTGATTCCCTTTCTTTTAGGGAGGTATTTCGATAGGGTTGTCCAATGAGGATGGCGGACATCCTGAGTAACATGTATGAGAAGCTATCTCTCACGGAGGATAAATCAACGTAGGTGTTTGTGGATACTGATTTGCTAGGAGATCTGATCGCACGACGGGAGCAATACCTGTTCATGAAGCTGTTCACGGAGTGACACTACAACAACGAAGCTTTCAAACAGACTATGAGGTGTATTTGGCGACCCGGGAAAAGTATCAAGTTCAGAGATCTAACACTAGCAATTATGCTTGTGGAGTTCGAGGAAACCAGGGACAAGGAAAGGGTACTATGGGATGGCCCGTGGACTTTTGACAAACAGCTAGTTCTCACAAAGGATTTTGAAGGACAACTGTGACGCCCCCAAATTTCGCTCGGGATCGGACGAACATTTGAAGTGTCGAGACTTGTAACACAAAGTTACCTGCCCCCGTTCATGACATATAAGATGTAATATTCGTAACATGCATCTAGCATTATGCAATATTCGCAGCGGATAATTTTTTTCTTTAGCAATACTATGCACCAAACTAAAATATCCCAAATACTTAAAACATACTCCATACTTAACGACGTACTAAACAACTAAGATCACAATAATAGTCCATAAAGTTGTGATCAAAAGAGTGCTAGAGATTGAACTCCACCAATACAAGTAGTATAATCTGAGGTAACTATTGAAATACCATCTACGTCGCACCGTTGCTTAGTCGGCCGTTTCCAGTTGGTCGATTCTCGGTTCTCCTTCAGATCCTATAAGAAAATCTACCATTCGGAGGGAATGGTAGTTGGGACTACCACAGTGAGATTTGATTACAAATCTCAGCAAGTTAACGGAAAATTTCCACACAGGTTAATGATGCATGCATGGCAGTAAAAGCATGAATGCATAATCAAATCATAAGTAATCATAGCATAACTTGACATACAAGATAACATAATTGGCATAACTTAAACTGAAACTGAAGCTTAGCATGAACGTGACTTGAAACATAGCATGAACGTGAACTTGAAATATAACATGGACTTGAAACATAACATGAACGTGAACATGCATAATTTGAATATGAACTTGAAACAGAACATGAACTTGAGCATGACATAACATAAATGTGAACTTGGAACATAACGTAAACGTGAACATAACATAACATGACCTTGAAACATATTCTTGTCTCATGGGATTACCAAGATTGCGTGAACGTAAACTTGAACATAACATAACGTGAACTTGAAACATGACTTGAACGTGAAATACATGAACTTAAAATCTTATTCAATCGACTTAATCATTAAATTGACCATATGGGTGCTACACAAGTCCCCTTGAGCCGTGTGTCCCTGCCGATTACCACATCACATCACAGGTTTCTATACCAGCTGTGAGTGCATTAATACGTACTCCACTGTTGTTGTGGCCCCACGTATTGTACGTGTCACAATTGATGTGTTTCACGTAGTGTATGCTCCACAGTTGTTGTGGCCCCATACTTCATGCTCCACAGTTGTTGTGACCCCATGACTTATTTGTTTGTGCCACACTTGCTGTGGACACACGTAATATAATGTGTGGCACCATCAGCGTTAGTGCCTGGCACGCTCCGGTGACCAGCTAATTAGGCCCCATTCGCAACCTGTTGACTGTACTTCGTCAACCTAGGAAATTTCACACCTATTTAGACACTCCAGCGTGAACAAAGGAGTTCCACTAGGATATTACCCCATCCTAGCGCTTAGGGTCGTGAGTGACATGAATAACTTAACTTGCATACATGACATTTCGTAACGTTACGTAACATGAACGTGACATAAAAGACAAAAGTCCTGACGTAGTATAACATGACATGAATGTAAGATGACAGACATGACATACTTCAAGACATAAATGTAACAGAGTACATTTCATAACATGGCATACATGTAACATGTAACATTTCGTAACATGGCATACTATATAACAGACAACATTTCTTAACATGTTGTAACATGTGACAGTGAATATTATGTGACATGAAATACATGTAATAGATGGCATACTTAACTTAACATGACATACTTGCAATGTATAGGAATACGTGACAGAATATCTTGTATAACAGATGAATAATTCATGACAGAATAAATTCTATGTAACAGATAAATATGTAATGACTTGGCATGGCACATATGATAACATGCATACAGACAATTTAGTTCTCTTACTTATCACTCATACACATTAAACTGATAGTAAGTTAAAAGCTAACTTACCTCGACCGTTGCGTTCTACTAGAATAAAGCGCGAAACACGAGGAACTGTAAAAATGGTATTCTAAAAGTTAGAAATTAATTACTAACAATTAGAAATGTGAAAAGAGACAACTTAGAGTAAAATTACCATTTTACCCTCTACATGTGGGCAAATGACCATTTTACCCCTAACTTAAGGATTTGATATCCTAATTTCAAAAATTACCAAAATTTACATTCCTCATGTAAATTTAGTCCCAAACTCAAATATCAACTCAGATAAATTTAAAACCAATCACAACTATGAAAAACTCACTATGGCCGAAACCTATATAGGCCATTTGTCTTGATTTTGGTTGCAAATCTTTCAAGTTCCAAAACTCATGAATAAACCAAAATCTTGTAACAAAGATCTTCCTATCCTAAGTTTAAAAACACCCTTAAAAATATCCATTAAGAAAAAACTAATTATCAATACCAAACTTTTTGTAAAAAGACCCAAACTTTTTAACAAAAAGTAAACCTTAAATCACAAGTTTTGACCTTAATAAAAACATCTCCAAGAATTTCAAAAAATCAAATCTTACTTCTAACATATTCATAACATCATCCTATGATCAAACATGCTTTAAGTCATCAAATAAAACTCACCAAAAAACACAAAACAACACTTGGAGTTTTTGGTTTTAAACTTAGTCCAAAACAGAAATTGATTTTCCCAACTAACTATGATCAATCTCTTGATCCATGGCTTAAAGACATGTGATCTTCAAAGTAACACATCACATGGTTTAAAAATGTGTCCTAAAGAAGATCCAACCATCAAACTTAAAATCACATGGCTAAAATTTAATAAAACATGGATCTAACTCAAAAGCATCAAAGTTTAGTCCTAACCGAAATCCTCTTGCATAGAAAATCATATCTTTAAAAATAATACTAAATATCTTCGAAATAATATCCTAACATGTATATAAGAGGCTTAGGATCATCATATAAAAATATCAAAGCCTTTGGAATAAATTTAAACCACGAAATATTCAAACTTTCACCAAACAGAAACTGTTTTTCCACTTCCAGTTTTCAAGTTTCTAACTCTAAGAAAATCTATCATCAAAAGCTTTATCCAAGCAACAAAACCTCAATTAACATTGATAAACACATTTTAAAAACACTCCATAAAATTTTCGGACCAAGATATGTCCATTAGCTTGGTCAAAACTTCCAAAACATGACATACTCTCCAGTTTGACGCGCAGAATAACCTTTCCATGGTTAAAAATACTTTTGACTGATTAAATGAGCATGTAATGAGACTAATAAGATATCCACGGAAACTAGACTCAAAGAAGAACAACTTATATGAAGGAATCATCTTGGGAAAACACTTAAAAAGGGTCTAAAATGGCCAGGAAAAATGTTTCAGAAATCTGTCCGAGAGAGCTCTTTTGGGTTTCTCTCTAAGAACAGGGGAAAAGAAGTGATAAAATGGAATGAAAAGTGCCTTGCATGACTATAGACTCCTGGAGGGGGAAGTTGTAGGCTGGAATGACCCTTGATTGGAGGTGGCTAGTGAGGGGGGCAGAGACTGCCTGCAGCAGCTGTGAAAGATGGAGGTTGATGGAGTGGATTTCTCCTTCACCTCAAGGCACTATTGGGTGCAGCCAATGGCAGTGGATGGTCTGCCATGTGGGGGAGGAAAATTCTCCAAGAAACTTTGCCAAGGTGGCCAATTTCGTGGGCCTTGGTGGGCCCCACCAAGTGGGCTTCAATTTGGGGTTTAAAGGGGGTTTGGTTAGGGTTTGAGATGCTATCAAGCCCAAAATCAATTTTTCTTGGCCCAATCAAATTCCCAAGGTTTAAAAGGTTGAATAATGATGTCATAACAAGGATTTGATTAATTAATAGCATGTGGAAGTGATTTAATCATGTGATTAAACACAATGCTAGAAATCGAATTAAAAAGGGTTTGGAGGCCAACTTTAGGGTTTGGGAAAACCATTTAGGGTTTTGGTTTCAACCAAGCTTTTGGGGTTTCAATTGGATTCCAATCATTTAGGGTTTTGCTAGGGTTGAAACCCTCTTTGTTCTGGCACAATTTGGTTGAACAGATGAAACACAACTTTGCTTAGGTGGCATGATCTTACACCTTGATTCCTTCACAAATCTATCTAATGGTTCTTCTTTGTGCCAAGTGTCTAATACCATTTACCATGTGTGGCTAAGATCTTGCCAAGTGTCCAAATAAAACTTCTCTAACCTAATTTAGACATTCCATACTATGATTTTGAAAACACTGCAATGGGTGCGTTTATCGAGGTTACTATTCACTCCAAAAAATACATAATAAACTTAGTACTAAAAATTTCTAAATATTCATATTAACCTATAGTGGAAAACGTTTAACGAAATTCAACCCCGAAGTACCCCTAAAAATAATTTCACAATTTTTAACAGACATTTCGTCCGGAATTATGAAAATAGGCTATTGCTCCATAAAATCCTAAATAATCAACTGAGTCTAATGGCGTAGACCATAATGCATTCTGACACTTCTAACCACCTCAAATAAATAAAACTCATATTTCTAGCACCATAGTGAGTGATAACACTGACTATGTTGACAGACTAAAACCTATGCGATTGGTCGATTCGTAAAAACTTATAGAGTTTTTCCGAGATTCCTAAAGTTAATAGAAATTCTACCAATGAATTTCTAGCGGGCTGTTATAACAACTACAGATTCAAGAGATTATTTTCACAGAAGCCTTGTTTTGGGTTAGGGTATATGACCTACCCATGATGGCGTCTAATAAATATGTGGGAAACCGAATTGGGGAAGAGTTGTGTAATGCCTGTCCTTGTGGTGGGACTTTTTATAAAAGATTTTAGAGAGGACGATGGGAATTATAGTTCTATTTAAAACTTTTTACTTGCATACCTAGAGTGCAAGAGACTCTATGTTTATAACATAAAAAGTACATAAAAAGTGCTTTAAGAATAAAAGAGGTTTACAGCAGAAAACATCATTTTAACAATAAAAGGCCTCTCATACATTTAAAATATAATAACATAAGTTTTCATTCATGCATTCATCATTCATACATACTATACGTACATACGTACGTTCATTTAAAAACGTTACTAGATGGGGTTTTGCTTTTAAAAAGGGGCTTTGTTTTCATAAAACGTTTCTCCCGTCAGTACCTTCATTTCTTCAAGAGTTCGTGCATTCATGCTGTAACACCCCCTTCCCGTAGGCTAGGTGTGTCACGTGTTTTTTTTTCATGAAAATAAACCCGGCAAGCGATTCTCTAATTTTATAATTAAAAAATAAACTGAAGTAATTTATTATGAAATAAAAGGTCTAATAAAAATGTCTTCCCAAAAATATTAAAGAAATAAACTGAATAAATTCGTCATAAAAGACACATTTTATTTTAGAAAGTCTGAACAACATAAAAATGCTCCTTCTACTCCTGGCCTGCCTGCTCGTAATCATCATCTTCACCTGGGTAATTAAAAACATGAAAATAAACTAAAATGAGTCGATGACTCAGTAAGAAATCTATCATAACGAAAACGTAATAAACATAAAATTTTCATAAGAACTTTCATGTTGAACTTAAAATTCATGACTGTTCATGCTAATGCTTATGCTATGTATGACTGAATTATCTGAACTAACTGACTGATTTATCTGACTGGCCAACACACTTAACCCTGTGTGCAAGGTTGTGCACCAGCCCTACATCCCGCTGCAGCAAGGGGAACTGCTGATAGTATTCTAGCATACTATGGTGGACCACGACTGAGTTCGTGGCTTGCACACCACCCTGATCTGAACTGAATTGCATTGGTACCATGCATCTGAATTGCCATCTTATTAACTGATCTGATATTATCTTACACTTGAATTTAAGATGGCTTATGTGTCTTATACACATTAGATGCATGACGTAACACATACATAATTATAATTTCTGAAACTGAAACATGATGCGGAATGATATGATCGTATGCTATGTTGGATGACATGTTTGCATATGACATGAGCGGTTCATAAATAATGGCTGTCAAAGAACTGGCTTGAATAATACATACATATAAGCTAACTGTGATGATCCTAATTTATGATCAAATTTACTTACCTCGCTGTGCTTCTTCCTGAATATCACTTCGTAACTCGACACCTATACGCAATAATAACTATCACTAAATCTGTTTGGAAACAATATGTACTAATATCCTACTAAATCAAATTCACAATCCAAAATATAGTCAGCCAAATATTTTGTTTAACACTATAATCCAATAACTCCTAGCATTTTAAATTACTTAAATACAAATAACAAATTAAAACTTAATAGAATACCTGAGCTATTTTAAATACGTCATAAAACTTAAATTCTTAAAATAACTTTCATTTATTAACATAATTATTAAATAATATGAGAAATCTAATATATTAATATCATTTAAATATTCTTAACATATTTTCTCTATTTTCAACCTATAACTTTAATAGCATAATTATAACAACTCTTACTGCTAAAATATGATACCTAATCTCTCAATATAATTTAACTATATATATATATATATATATATAAATCTAGAATAATTGATGGAAACATTCGATTAATAAAAATAGACTCCATCATAATATTATTCAACACTCATAATTTATTCCATAATTTATTTTTAAAGTATAACATAATAATTTTATTAAAATCCGACTAAATAGATAAAAGAAAATTAACTAAATAATTGGCTCCATAATGTACTTCAAAACATGGTTTAAATTCCTTAACCAATTTCTTAATAAAATGAGCATTTGACTAGTATATTTATTTAATAAAATTAAACTCAACTTGAAAATATTAAGCCCAACTCAACTATAAATGAAATGATTTAATATTATCCATAATTAACATATATAAACTTATGAATGTAATTTAAAACATTTCTGCCAGACACTAGATTAAAAAGGCATATACGTAATCTTATTTAACACTGCAGCAACTGAAATCTAAAAGAAAATAAAACTTAAAACCTCAAGGCAACAGAGGCTGGGAGAGTGGTAGAGAAACGTACGAGGCAGGGGCTCACCGAGAGGGCTGCAGGGCACAACGGCTCTGGCGGAAGGCGGGGGTCACGGAGGCGCGACTGGGGGCTCATCTGTGGTGGTGCGACGCCGAAGGAAGAGAGAGAGAGAGAGAGAGAGAGAGTGAGAGGGTGCTCTGCCACGCTGAAACGTTGCCAAGAGAGAGAGGAGGGTGGCGACGGCAGTAGGCTTCCCGGAAGGGAGTAGGTGCGACGGGACAAGGACGGCCGGCAGTTTCTGTGGTGGCTGGTCGGTGGTTCGACGTCCCTCAAGGTGGCTACCGTTGAAGCGAAACAGAGGCTTCGGCCTTCACGTCCGTGGCTGCTGCGGCGTGTCCTCGCGGCTGGGGATGGTCCGGTGTCTTCTAAGGTGGCTGGTGGTGGCATCGGCGTGTTCTGAGCAGCATGGAGTCGCCGCGGAGGAACGTGGGAGATGGTGGTGTTGCTGCAAGGGGAGGAGCAGTGCTGATACTACGGTATTGCATGGCTGGGTAGTGCTTTCTCCTGGTCCGAACGTCACAGTGCAGTGGCGGTAAATTCTGGGCTGTTCGGCATAATGTTCCGACGTATTTTATGGTGGCTTCCGGCGAAACAAGTAGCTCGGGGTGGAAGAGAGGTGACTACTCTGGGTTTTGTGTATGCGACGGTGGTGGAAGTATCTTCACAGTGGTTGTTGCCGTCAGTGCTCTGTTGAGGGTGTAAAACAGAGCTGAAACGCATGCATGGGAAAGGTTTGTCCATGGTTTGTGGTGTATTTAATAAGAGGTTCCGTGAGCTTTTATAGAGGAAAAACTATGGTAGGGTTTTCTCATACGAGTTCGTCTCCTAATGGGATTTGAATTTATCAATTTAAGGGATAAGGATGAGTGTGAGGTTGTTGCTAACGGGTTGGGATAGGAAGAAATGATATTTAAATTCAAATCCAAAACTCTAATAATCTGATAATAATAATAATAATAATAATAATAATAATAATAATAATAATAATAATAATAATAATAATAATAATAATAATAATAATAATAGTAATAATAATAATAATAATAATAATAATAATAATAATAATAATAACCTAATTATCAAACCTAATAAAATATCCGTGAAATTGTCTCTAATGATATAGGATCGGGATGTTACACATGCATTCTTGCTTTCTTTCTTATCACTTTTATAGGCCAGTGCACACTGTTACACCCTGAGTGCTAGGGTTAGCGGCCCTATGGCCAATGGATTCGCCCGTGGCCGTTGGTTGGAATCTCATTCCATTAGGGTGCAGCATTGGGTGCACTGCTAGTACTACTGTCCGGCATTGCAATTTTCCCATTCATTCATTAGGTACCCCTTTCATTCATTCATGTGGCTGTTACGTATTTTCATACATTTCATGCTTTCATTCATTTGTTCATGTCAGCTCTAAAGAGTTGGAGCTTTCATTCTTTTCTTTTCTTTCATTTAATAGTCTTTTCATTAGGAAATGCTCATTTTCATGAGAAAACATTATTTCATGAGAAAAGCATCGTTTAGGCGTAAGCTTGAAAATCGTCTTTCATGCCATGCATTTTCGTGGAAAATACATACAATAGATACAGCGTATACTCATTCATTTACATGCGTACAATTAATACTTTGAATGCGTAAAGAGGGAGGGGCCGTACATACTTATACCTTTGAACACTTAGCATTTTCTTTCGTAAAACGTACTTCGTGTCTTTTCGTAAAGCATCGTAAAGAGAAAAAGTTTCGATTTCATTTATTGTATTTTAGAAAATTCTAGAAGAGTATGAACATAACACTTACCTAGACTCCATGCTACTTTCATACCATGCAGTCCATTCATGCGCGTGTCAGATGGCAACCTACATGCATACACATACCTTAGCGTCATTCCCTATCTAGTACATAAGCAACTTGAACTAGAATAGAACTATGCTTCACTTGGGACACTCTCCTTCTATACCATGCTATTTCATGTCCCTTACTATGACAAGACCTTCGGGGACCCATTACGGTCACTATCTCTTTCAACCTTAACATTCTACTTCGAGTGCTTACTCTCTAAGGCGAACCCGTGATTCATCTTAGGATTAAGACACTAAGACTCATGTCTCATTCTTCTCATTAACCATGTTCCAACTCATGACTTAGACCGACTAAGTCACGTATCCCATCCTTAGACAGAACACCCGTCACTAGCTTCATGCACCTTAGCCCATACTAATCCTCATTCTTATCCATACAAGCCACACGACTCTAAGCCAATTCTAAGGCTTAAGCACCGTGCAACTATGCTTAGGACGGATTACCCATTACATATGGTGAATTCGTCCGCCACATGTGTCTAACCAGATTACACATGTACTTTACCCCTTTATCACCTAAGACTAACATATAACATGTTCATCACCTGCTCGGAGGGACAAGGGCCATACTCAGATGCCAACTTTCTCTTAACCTGGCTACTCTTCATGCTACCCCGTCCCTTTTGATAGTTCATCCCAACATTTAACATGCCAAGACTCTGTTCACAACTACGCCTTATATCACTTCATATATCTCGAGACTATTCTCTAGCTACACCGTGACCTTGTCACATCACCTGACATTCTACAATGCCAACTCTTAACTCATCGTGAGTACAGATCCTCACGTACTCTCGTCACATCGTGACATCTCGTCACGTTCCCGTTATGCCATTCTTACTTATGCTAACTTCTCACGCATCGCAAGCACGACTGTTGGTAACCATATCACTTTGTGACATTTCTAGTCATGCTTCCCCTACGTACTCTTACACTTCTTCTTCTACTTCACCCATACTCTCAACCATGAGTCAACTTTACGGTGACAACCGTCACCTTAGACTATAGGCTACACCATAACTACTTCAGGATACTATTCCACAGTTCCCAACACTACTCACCATGCCCTACGCCCATCAACCACACAATCATCCTTATATCTGTGACACGCCACACGGTATATCACTTCACCTCATGGAGTGCACTCCACATGGAGTACATTCCGCATGTACTCCCCTCATACACACCACGCCACATCACCATTATGGCATACCTGCCATAGGGTGCATCACTCTACCATATGGAGTGCACTCCATGTGTACTCCCTTCACATACGTCACGCCACACAGAGTACACTCAGCATGTACTCTTCCCATTCCAAACACGCCACGCCACCTATACAGCACATACTTCACAACCACACTACACAGCACAATCCAAAACACTACCCATCAAACTTCCCAACTATGCCCAACACTTCATAGCACACTATACAACACAACACATCTACATACAATACAACGAATCCCACAATACTAACAGCACAGTCCACAACCTAACCAATCAATTAATATCATAAATAACGAGGGATAGAGGGTTATACCATCGATGGGATAACCCGTACGTTGCTCGTTGATCACCACGGTCGATGATTCTGGAAGGGTTGTACGTGGCGGCTAACCCACGTACGGTGGCTGTTTGGGCGTTTGGATATCTAGGTGTGGTCTTGGAAGGGCTCGGGGTGGTCTTGTGATGGTGGCAAGGATCGTAACACGGTGGAGCTAGCCGTGCACAGTGGCAGTCAGCCATGCGCAGTGGCTGTCCATCATGTGCAGTGGCTACCCACCACATAAAGAGGTGGTTTGGACCTAGGGTTCGGCTAAGGTAGGTCAGGGAGGCTGCTGGTGGAGCCGTGGAGTCTCGGTGGTGGTGGCAAACGGTCCACTGTGGTGGATGGAGGAAAGGCCGTGTGTGAGGGGGGAGAAGCCCGTGAGAGAGTGAGAGAGAGAGTGTGCATGCATGGGTGGCAATTCAGGGCTATGGGCGGTTGGGATGGGTCGGTGGTGGCTGGAGGAGGTTGGAGATAGTGGTCACACGCCGTGGGTGGCGGTGTACAATGGTCGTGGAGGGTGAGAAACCCGTGCGGTGGAGGAGTCCCATGCAGTGGATCTAGGGGAGGCTACCGATCGAGGGTCCAAGTGAGGAGGAAGGGGGAGTCCAGGAGGAGCTCACGGTTGTGTCCGGTGGCCAAGGTGGCCGCACACAGCAGTGCTAGGAACGTGCATAATGAACCCGTGCATGGGTAAGGCTGTGTATGCGCATGGGAGGAAGGTGGCCGCATGGAGGGGGCCGAGCTCGCTGGAGGGTGAATGCCTGTGGGCTCTTGCTGGCTTCGTCCCAAGTGGATTGGATCAATCCTTGCATTGCTTCCTTGATCTTCTTGACCCTTGATCTTGTAATTGGCCCATCTGGAACTTGCAAAGGATCTATAAGAGTAGGCCCACCTTGGTTCCTATCATTCCCCCTCTCCTCAAAAGGATTCGACCTCGAATCTTCACCTACATCAAAAGGAGAAAGATCAGAAACATTGAAAGTTGCAGAAACTTTATACTCACCTGGAAGATCCACCTAATATGCATTGTCATTAATTTTCTCAAGAATTTGGAAAGGTCCATCTCCTCGAGGATGCAACTTAGTCCTTCTATGGGCTGGGAATCTTTATTTGCGCATGTGAACCCAAACCCAATCTCCTGGTTCAAAGATGATATGCCTTCGTCCTTTATTGGCTTGGGAAGCAACCCTTTCATTCTTTTGGGCAATTTGAAGCCGTACCCCCTCCCATGAAGTGACTTCACCAACTCCGCCATCTTTTGTCCATCCAAACTACTCCCGCCATCAACAGGTAAAGGCATCAAATTCAAAGGAGTAAGTGGATTAAATCCATAAACAATTTCAAAAGGAGAGTATGAAGTAGTAGTATGCATCGTCCTATTCTACGCAAACTCTATAAATGGCAAACAATCCTCCCAAGTTTTTAAATTCTTATGAACAATAGTGCGTAAAAGCTGAGTTAAAGTCCTATTAACTACTTCAATCTGACCATCAGTCTGTGGATGACAAGTAGTGGAAAATAAGAGCTTAATACCCAATTTCCCCCACAACACCTTCCAAAAGTAGCTATGGAATTTAACATCCCTATCTGAAACAATACTCCTAGGTACACAATGGAGTCGCACTGATATGAACCCGTGAGAATGAATTCCCTTGAACCCACAATCAATTTGAAAACTCTCCAAGAAAGCCAAAATCAAGTCAAGGATGGAGAATCTAGACCCGATGAGAACTCGTTTTGAAGAACGTAGATTATATTAAAATCTAGACCCATTGAAGAACCAGTCTCAAGAACCCAGATTACAAAGGAGGAACGCCACAAAGATTGTGATTTACCTTTGATAAGTTCAAGAGTTCAATCAAGAACAAGAGGAGAAAACTCAACTCACAAATAAAATTCAATATTGTCTAACCCCTCAAATGAGGCTACAAAGAGTTTTTAAACCCAAACCTAATCAAAACCCTAGCCAAAATAAAGCCCCTTTTATCCAAAATTACCCTTGATGAACAGTACCAGCTACAGTACGCGCGGCTACAGTAACCCCTACAATAACTTGATGAAACACTAGTTCCTAAAAACTAACTTTCCAAAGAAGCCATTGGCCAAAATACAAGGCCTTCCAAAAAATATAGTTCATAAGAAATAAGACATGTGAGCCAAGCATCTTCAAGCCCACTTATTCTAAACTAATAAAATAAATCATTTAACCAAATTGGAAGCCTCCAATAACAATAGGCCATATCTCTAAGTCATGTCTTCTACAGCTTGAATCAAGCGGATCAAAACTGGTTCTTCTTCTTTCAGACCCATCTTAAGTGTTGGGCTCTTGCTGACTTCGTCCCAAGTGGATTGCACCAATCCTTGCATTGCTTCCTTGATCTTCTTGGCCCTTGATCTTGTAATTGGCCCATCTGGAACTTGCAAAAGATCTTTAAAAGTAGGCCCACCTTGGTTTCTATCATTCCCCCTCTCCTCAAAAGGATTCGACCTCGAATCTTCACCTACATCAAAAGGAGAAAGATCAGAAACATTGAAAGTTGCAGAAACTTTATACTCACTGGGAAGATCCACTTTATATGCATTGTCATTAATTTTCTCAAGAATTTGGAAAGGTCCATCTCCTCGAGGATGTAACTTAGTCTTTCTATGGGCTGGGAATCTTTATTTGCGCATGTGAACCCAAAGCCAATCTCCTGGTTCAAAGATGACACGCCTTCGTCCTTTATTGGCTTGGGAAGCAACCCTTTCATTCTTTTGGGCAATTTGAAGCCGTACCCTCTCATGAAGTGACTTCACCAACTCCACCTTCTTTTGTCCATCCAAACTATTCCTTCCATCAACAGGTAAAGGCATCAAATCCAAAGGAGTAAGTGGATTAAATCCATAAACAATTTCAAAATGAGAGTATGAAGTAGTAGTATGCATCGTCCTATTATATGCAAACTCTATAAATGGCAAACAATCCTCCCAAAATTTTAAATTCTTATGAACAACAGTGCGTAAAAGCTGACTTAAAGTCCTATTAACTACTTCAATCTGACCATTAGTCTGCGGATGACAAGTAGTGGAAAATAAGAGCTTAGTACCCAATTTCCCCCACAACACCTTCCAAAAGTAGCTAAGGAATTTAACATCCCTATCTGAAACAATACTCCTAGGTACACCATGGAGTGGCACTAATATGACCCCGTGAGAATGAATTCCTTTGAACCCACAATCAATTTGAAAACTCTCCAAGAAAGCCAAAATCAAGTCAAGGACGGAGAATGTAACAGCCCGCTAGAAATTCATTAGTGGAATTTCTATTGACTTTAGGAATCTCATAAAAATCCCATAAGTTTTTACGAATCGACCAATCGCATAGGTTTTAGTCTATCAACATAGTTAGTGTTATCACTCACTATGGTGCTAGAAATATGAGTTTTATTTATTTGAGGTGGTTAGAAGTGTCAAAATGAATTATAGTCTACGCCATTAGACTTAGTGGATTATTTAGGATTTTATGGCGCATTATCCTATTTTCATAATTCAGGACGAAACATCTGTTAGAAATTGTGAAATTATTTTTAGGGACACTTCGAGATTGAATTTCGGTAAAATATTTTCACTGTAGGTTAATATGAATATTTAGGAATTTTTAGTGCGAAGTTTAAGATTCACTTTTTCGGAGTGAATAGTAACGTCGGTAAGCACACTCATTGCAGTGTTTCAAAATTACAGTGTGGAATGTCCAAATTAGATTAGAGAAGTTTTATTTGGACACTTGGCATCATGAGGAACGTTTGATGGATTTGAATGAATTAAGTTGTGAAATCATGCTACTTAAGCAAAACTTTGTTTCATCTACTCAACCAAATTGTGCCAGACCAAAGAGGTTTTCAATCGTAGTAAAATCCTAAATGGTGGGAATCCAATCAAAAGCCCAAAAGCATGGTTGAAATCGGAACCCTAAATGGTTTCTACAAAACCCTAAAGTTGGCCTCTAAACCCTTTCTAATCCGATTTCTTGCATTGTGTTTAATCAGTTGATTAAATCACTTCCACATGCTATTAATCCTTCATATTTGTGTTAGAACATCATTATCCAACCTTGTTAACCTTGAAAAATTGATTGGGCCAAGTGATATTGGATTTGGGCTTGATAGCAACCCAAACCCTCTTTAAACCCCAAAATTTAGGCCCATTCGGTTTAGGCCCATTAAGGCCCACGAAATTGATCACCATTAGCATTGCTTCATGGCTAAGTTTTGTACCCCCACTTGGCTGGCCAGATCTGTACAAGAAGGGCCTAGAAGGTTCTTGAAAGACAAAGCTAAAGGGCCACCTCACTCTTTCACTCTCACACTCCACCTTGAGAAAAGATCTTGGTCTGATTTTTATGAGAAGAAAAGGCCAACACTCAACCATTCCTTCAGTCCTATCACTTTACATAGCTTGTGTAAGAAGCTCTACAGTCCACTTCCCACGAAAAGCAACTCTCCTTTACACTTTTCCTTCATAGAACATAAAAGACACTCTCGGACAGTTTTTCGTACCTCTATTGAACGCCTGTTTCGAAGCTTTTTTAAGTGTTTTCTTGCAAATTGTTCTTCATGAAATTTCTTTCTTTTGGAGTCTAGTTTACGTGGATACCTTATTAGTTCCATTTGGAGATCATTTGATCGGTCAAAAGTTGGTTATACTCCAGAAAGGTCATTCTGGACAATAAACTGGAGAGTGTGTTATATTTTGGAGTTTTTGACCAAACTAATGAATAGATCTTGGTCCGAAATTTTTATGGAGTACTGTTAACATGTGTATATGATTATTGGTTGAGGATTTGTTGCATGATTAAAAGTTTTGGTGAAATATTTTCTTAGGTCTAGAAACTTAGAAACTGGAAGAGGAAAAACAGTTTCTGTTTTGAGAAAGTTTAAATCTTTTATGGTTTAATCTTATTCCAATGGCTTTGATATTTTTATTGGAAGATCCTAAGCATCTTATATACATGTTAGAATGTTATTTTGAAGATATTTGTTGTTAGTTTCGAACATATGAAATTTTATGCATTCAGATATTTGGTTAGGCCAAAGTGATGATGTTCTTGGCTAAATTTATGTTTTGGGTGATGTTTAACCATGTGATCTTGAGTTTGAAGCTTGGATCTATTTTAGGACACCTTTTAAAACCATGTGATGTTTTGGTTTGAAGATCACTTCTTTGTAAGTCATGGATCAAGAGGTTGATCAAAACAAGTTAGAAACAAAATTCTATTTTGAACTTAGAAGAAAAACCAAAAAGTTCAAGTATGGTTTTAGTGATTTTGATGACATTTGTTCATGATTCAAAACATGATTATTCTTAGGAATATGTTATGAGTATAGTAGAAGAAAAATTTTGGTTTAATCATGAGTTTTGAAATTTGAAAGAATTACAACAAAATCAAAGGAAATAGCCTTTGTAAGTTTCGGCCCTATAGAGTTTTAATGGTTGTGTTTAGTTTTAAATTTTTTTGAATTGATATTTTTTTGAATTGATATTTGAGCTTAGATTTTTTTGAATTGATATTTGAGTTTTGGTGATTTTTGGAGTTAGGATGCAAAATCCTTAAGTTAGGGGTAAAATGGTCATTTTCCCACATGTAGAGGGTAAAATGGTAATTTTACTCGAAGTTGATATTTCTCCATATTCCTAATTGTTAGTGATTAAGTTCTAATTTTTAGAAATCACTACTTTCAGTTTCTCGTGATTGCACTTGAATTTTGTCTCGAAGCACGAAGATTGAGGTAAGTTAGCTTTTAACTTACTATCAATTTAATGTGTATGTGTGATAAGTGAGGGAAGCAAATTGTATGTATGCATGTTATCATATGTGCCATGCCAAGTCATTACATATTTATCTGTTACACAGAATTTATTCTGTCATGAATTATTCATTTGTTACACAAGATATTCTGTCACGTATTGCTATACATTGCTATACATTGCAAGTATGTCATGTTAAGTTAAGTATGCCTTCTGTTACATGTATTTCATGTCACATAATATTCACTGTCACATGTTACGCCATGTTAAGAAATGTTGTCTGTTACATGGTATGCTATGTTACAAAATGTTGCCTGTTACATGTATGCCATGTTATGAAATGTTGTCTGTTACATTTATGTTTCAAAGTATGTCATGTCTGTCGTCTTACGGTCATGTCACGTTACGCTACGTCAAGATTTATGTCTTTTATGTCACGTTTATGTCATGTTCATGTTACGTCACGTTACGAAATGTCATGTCTGCCAGTTAAGTCATTCATATCAATCATGACCCTAAGCGCTAAGATGGGGTAATATCCTAGTGGAACTCCTTTGTTCACGCTGGAGTGTCTAAATAGGTGTAAAATTCCCTGGGTTGACGAAGTACAGTCAACAGGTTGCGAATGGGGCCTAATTAGCTGGTCACCGAAGCACACCAGGCACAAACCCGATGGTGCCACACATTATGTTACGTGTATCCACAGCAAGTGTGGCACAAACAGATAAGTCATGGGGCTACAACAACTGTGGAGCATACACTATGTGAGACACAGCAATTGTGACACGTAGAATACGTGGGGCCATAACAACTGTGGAGTACGTATTAATACACTCACAGCTGGTATAGAAACCTGTGATGTGATGCGGTAATCGGCAGGGACACACGGCTTAAGGGGACCTGTGTAGCACCCATATGGTCACTTTAATGATTAAGTCTATTGAATAAGATTCCAAGTTCAAGTCATGTTTCACGTTATGTTAGGTTCAAGTTTACGTTCATGCAATCATGGTAATCCCATGAGACAAGAATATGTTCCAAGTTCATGTCATGTTATGTTCACGTTTACGTTATGTTCCAATTTCACATTTATGTTATGTCATGCTCAAGTTCATGTTCAAATTATGCATGTTCACGTTCATGTTATGTTTCAAGTCCATGTTATATTTCAAGTTCACATTCATGCTATGTTTCAAGTCCATGTTATGTTTCAAGTCAAGTTCACGCTAAGCTTCAGTTTCAGTTTAAGTTATGCCAGCTATGTTATGTTGTATGTCAAGTTATGCTATGATTACTTATGATTTGATTATGCATTCATGCTTTTACTGCCATGCATGCATCATTAACCTGTGTGGAAGTTTCCTGTTAACTTGCTGAGATTTGTAATCAAATCTCACTGTGGTAGTCCCAACTACCATCCCCCCCGAATGGTAGATTTTGTTACAGGATCTGAAGGAGAATTGAGAATCGACCAACTGGAAATGATCGACTAAACAATGGTGTGACGTAGATAGTGGCACAGTAGTTACCTCAAATTACTACTTGTATTTGTGGAGTTCAATCTCCAACACTCTTTTGATCACAATCATTTTGGACTAGTGTTGTGATCTCAGTTGTTTAGTACGTCATTATGTTTGAAGTATGTTTGAAGCATTTGAGATATTTCAGTTTGGTGCATAGTATTGCTGAAGAAAAAAATTATCCGCTGTGAATATTGCATAATACTAGATGCATGGTAGGAATATTGCATCTTATATGTCATGAATGAGGGCAGGTAACCTTGTGTTGCATGTCTCGACGCTTCAAATGTTCGTCCGATCCCAAGCGGAATTTGGGGGCGTCACAGAGAATTTAGACCCGATGAGAACTCGTTTTGAAGAACCTAGATTATATTAAAATCTAGACCCGTTGAAGAACCAGTCTCAAGAACCCAGATTACAAAGGAGGAACGCCACAAAAATTGTGATTTACCTTTGATAAGTTCAAGAGTTCAATCAAGAACAAGAGGAGAAAACTCAACTCACAAATAAAATTCAATATTGTCTAACCCCTCAAATGAGGCTACAAAGAGTTTTTAAACCCAAACCTAATCAAAACCCTAGCCAAAATAAAGCCCATTTTCTCCAAAATTACCCTTGATGAACAGTACCGGCTACAGTACGCGCGGCTACAGTAACCCCTACAATAACTTGATGAAACCCTAGTTCCTAAAAACTACCTTTCCAAAGAAGGCCTTGGCCAAAATACAAGGCCTTCCAAAAAACATAGTTCATAAGAAATAAGACATGTGAGCCAAGCATCTTCAAGCCCACTTATTCTAAACTAATAAAATAAATCATTTAACCAAATTAAAAGCCTCCAATAACAATAGGCCTTATCTCTAAGTCATATCTTCCACAGATTGAATCAAGTGGATCAAAACTGGTTCCTTCTTCTTTCAGACCCATCTTGAGTGTTGGGCACTCGCTAGCTTCGTCCCAAGTCGATTGCACCAATCCTTGCATTGCTTCCTCGATCTTCTTGGCTCTTGATCTTGTATTTGGCCCATCTGGAACTTGCAAAAGATCTTTAAGAGTAGGCCCACCTTGGTTTCTATCATTCCCTCTCTCCTCAAAAGGATTCGACCTTGAATCTTCACCTACATCAAAAGGAGAAAGATCAGAAACATTGAAAGTTGCAGAAACTTTATACTCACTGGGAAGATCCAACTTCACTTTCTTCTCCTCAGAGTAATTATGGCAATCAAACGCCAACTATATTTTTTTCTCCCACTCTAGATAAACCTCAGGGTCCGTTCTACCTTGGAAATGTGGTATTTTCATTTTGATGCTACCAAGGTCTCCATCTACACCATCCCGACCCCTTAGATTCCCCTCAAATCCTCTTTCATGCCTAACTCTTCTATTTCTACCCGACCCAACGTCAGATGCTAAGTCTTCCTCATCCTCACCATCTCCTTCATTCTCATACTGATTTTCAACTCTATGCTCACATCGCCTCATGTCCCTCCCACCTTGTAGATTTCTAATCGCTGCTTCTTGGTGATCCATCATATCCCTCACTTCACCCAACACCAAGTTCAACCGCTCAAACTGTTGTTGTATGGCTTGCAACACAAAGGATGAGTTATCTGCTCTCCCCTTTGGTGATGTGCTACTCCGATGAGACATTATCAGGTGCTACCCAAAAGAATGTTAGTGGCAAAAAAAAGTAAACATCACACACTCCCTTACGTGTTTACACTCGAATAATGACACTCCACTCGTGTTTCACTCTTAATTACCTTTTACCTCAAGAGTTTTCTCACTTAAGTTCTTTAAGAACTAATTGACTCAATCAAGACAAAGCAACCTTGTTTTATCCCAACTAGTAATTAGGTCCAAGAAACAAGAACAAGAGAAACACGGAAGGAATGAAAAAAAATGGCACGTGAATCAAGGAAATTATACGAATGAAACAGTAACTATAAGACAAGATACCAACTTGAATCACCCCCTTTGATGATAAGGCTCAAGAAAAAAATCTCAGATTTTTTTTTTTTTTTTCCTTTTGCTTTCTTTTGCTTTCTTTTCTTTTTTCTTTTCCTTTCTCACCAACTGATTTGATCACAATCAAGAATAAGCAATTGAGAAAACCCTAACAATAACTCAAAAACCCTAGGGCAAGTGATATACGGCAGCCCCTTGAACAAGATATTTCAGCCAACACAAACCCTAAAACAATGAATTTCAGCAACCCTAACAATAGTGAAGAAATCTGCTAGCCACCACTATTTTTTTTTTTTGTAATCAATCCTAGAACAATTAAGCCCTAGAATTAAATTTAAGGACGCAAGAATTAAAAGATAGAATTAGACATGATTGGAAACCTGGCTCTAAATACCAAATGATATGAACCCGTGGGAATGAATTCCCTTGAACCCACAATCAATTTGAAAACTCCCCAAGAAAGCCAAAAATCAAGTCAAGGATGGGGAACTTAGACCCGATGAGAACTCATTTCAAGAACCTAGATTATATTAAAATCTAGACCCGTTGAAGAAGCTGACATTAGAACGGAATGTAGAAGTGGGTGCGAAATTAGGGGAGGTGCAGGAGATTCAGTTTGACGAGGAGAATAATGGCCATATAGCCAACGGCGTCGTTTTTAATTAACAGGAAAAGGCCCGGGCCTTTCAAACGATAGGGATATTGCCTTGGGCCCACCAAAAACAACAGCCTCATTTTCTGTTGGGCCCATTGAGTTTTACTCCTCTTGTTCTTAATTGAACTTTTGAACTTATCAAAGGTAAATCACAACCTTTGTGGCGTTCCTCCTTTGTAATCTGGGTTCTTGAGACAGGTTCTTCAACAGGTTTAGATTTTAATATAATCTAGGTTCTTGAAACGAATTCTCATCGGGTCTAGGTTCTCCATCCATTAACTTGATTTTGGCTTTCTTGGGGAGTTTTTAGATTGATTGTGGGTTCAAGGGATTCCTTTCCCGCGGGTTCATATTAATCGCCATGTGCAAGTGTGTACAAACATGCAAATTGTGTACAACATATATATCACAGCGGAAAAATGTAAGGCGATTAAAAAACTAAGTACCATAAAGTTTTAAACACAGTGCAACCCAAAATAAAGTCCTCTAAGAGGTTATGTAATGCCCCGCACCCAGAGGTCCGGATAGTTATCTCTTGTAACATCAATCCAACTTCCATAACATACTTAAAATACTCCGATATTCCCAAAAAGTACAAATCCATTTGTTCAAACTAAAGTATATGTTCCTTTACCAGGACACCAAAAAATACCTCAGTGAGATAATTTAAAAAAAATCCATAAATATTTAGAAATATCTAGGACTCCAAATATCAAATAATATAAAATCATAAACCTATTAAATAAGACTCTCGAATAAACTTGTACCCTCTGACACTTATTCCTCTATGATCATCAAACCTTACTCTTGACTTCCAGCTGATATATCAAAATTATTTGAAAAATATTGTGAAGATAAAGGGTAGGTTATCAACAACTCAGTAAGCAAAGAACATATACTAGTATGTAAACATGAGCATTTACAGAGATTAGAATGCAGAACAAGACATTTCCATTTTTAGAGTGCGGAAACAGAACATGTTATCAAAATATCAGAGCGAAGATTCAGAAATAAATTCATTCAAAAATATCCTTTGGCATAGCATAAATGATCATCACCATTATCAGAACATCATATCAGAACAGAGGCCATGTATAACCTCATGGTAGGGTTGTGCATCAGTGAATAGCCAAGCATAATATAAATCACTCTGTCACCAATGTGTGCACTCAAAACAGAGACCACTACTATAACCCGTGGCAGGGCCGTATCCACTATTATAACCCGTGGTTGGGCCGTATCCACTATTATTATCCGTGGTTGGGCCATATCCACTATTATAACCCGAGATCGAGTCGCATCCACTATTATTACCTGTGGTTGGGCCGAATCCACTATTATAACCAGTGATTGGGCAGTATCCACTATTATCACCCGTGGTTGGACCATATGCCACTATTATCATCTGTGGCAGGCCCGTAACTAAACAGAGCAGAAATAGAATCAAATTCAGAATTAGAGAGTCATGCCAAAAGTTTTCAGAAATCACATCTTATCCAAACAGAGTGCTGAACAATTCATATCATCTTCGTAATCAAAGTAGATCCAAAGCATATTTACATAATTATGCAGAAATTTTCATATTCGCTCCTTTTGCACAGGTCAGAAATAGAATGTCAAAAATAAGCTCATGTCTACACCAGTCATGACAAAAATACTTTCTCTTTCATCAGAGTTCAATGAGTAATGACAAACAAATAATTGAGGTTATTTTCACATTTCTTTTCAAAACATATAATGCACATTTTCATAAATCAACCCCCAGTTGATTTTTATTTTATGCAAAGTCGAGTATAGGAACCCTGCTTACATGGACTTTTTAGCTTTTCAGAAATTTTCCCACCACAGTGTTGAACGAAAATTAACCGTCACCTATAAAATAATCACGTAACTTCCATAAATTCTCAATTCACCTATTTCAATATATCTAAACCTCAAATACCTATTTTAATACCTCAAAACCTAAAATTTCTCTTTACTCTAAAATACCATCACTTTCTAAATTCATCAATTTTCACTTAATATTCACTTAACCTAATTCCCACTTATTCACAAGTTTATTTAACAAAAATCAAAACCCAACCTATTTAAAAATTAGAAGTCGCTAAAATAAAAGATATTACCCGACTCAATAATTTAGAACCCGAACTCAAAAATAATTTAGTAACCAAGTTCGAACCAAAACATTTACTTCTAAATAACTTAACAAAACACACTCAAAAACAAAAAGAATTACCTGTAGAAAACAAGACCAAGTGACCCAAAGGGCAAAGTTGTAATTTATCAAAACTAAGCCTCTCTACCTCCTACGTAAAAGGGCTTACGTGAAAAACAAAAACCAAAGCTTGTTGTAGGGACATACTTGCTAGACACAGGGTAGTCGTATGACAGAGACTCACTCGAGAGCAGTTGCGATGGAGCTGGGTGGCTTGGGGTGGCGTGAGGTGGCTGGTTGGTGGCTCACGGTGGGCGAGACTACTTCCTTTGTTTTGATGCACTAAAAAAGAGTGTTTCATGGGTGGTTTCTATTTTTTTTTTCAACAGCTGGGCGACGGTGGTGTAGGGCAGTGTTGTGTAACGACCCGACCCTATATTTTTTTTTAGGGATAAAATTTGAATAATTTTATTAAGACTTTATTATTATTATTATTATTATTATTATTATTATTATTATTTTTACTATTATTATTTTCTGTCCAGCCCTTGAATCCTCTTCAGAATACAACTCCTCTTGCCGGATTTTTCTTCTATTTTGAATTTCAAACAATCTACTCACATGCACATACACATGCACGTCTATTCCTTTATTTTTTTTATCTAGGGTTTTCTTTAGGTTCTCAAACAATTATACATATGCACGTTTCACTCACCAAAGAATGCAAGCCGCCATGCCCCCATCGTGAGTCTTCCCATCGCGTATCAATTCAACGCATGCACGGCTTCATCCGTTTCCTCCGCATTCACGTTTCTCATCCTAGGGTTTTTCTCTCGGCTCTCATTTGGCTAGGTCTATAAATAGGTTAGGCCCTCCTCTGCATGAAGGAGATAGCCGCTGCCACCAATGTCTAGAGACACTCACGCACACAGAGCACTTTCTGCAAGCTCCACCACCTCCCTCAAGCTCGTCCAGCAGACCACCTCTCCCTCCACCGTAAATCCCACTGCCGTGTTGGTTCACTTTTCCTCCACACACACAACCACTGCACGCCACCGGGAAACCGCAGCACCACCTTGCCGAAGCCAAGCAAACCACGTCCCAGCTCCTCCCTCTGGCCACCTCGTAGCCCAGCTAGCAGAACCACCGCACGGCCCGCCCTTGAAAAAGCCATAAACCCGCTGCCATCCTCCCCTGTTTTAGCCCTAAAAAACAGAGCACTGAGCTCTTCGACCGTAAGCCACAGCCCGGCCACCCTCAGCCACAGAACTCGCCGACTAGCACAACCCTGAGGCACCCACTCCATCCCGGTAAGCCCACGACCGTCGTCGTCCCCCTCTTTCTCTCGGTTTGTTTGTGGCTTGACTGAACTCCCGCTCTCCTCCTCTCGGCGTCAACTCCCGCACTCCTCCTCTCGGCGTCATACCACCACTGCCCAGAGAACCCAGTCGCGTCTCCGGTCCTTCCCCAGCCACCCAGAGCCGCCGCGCATCAGCTTCCTCTCTCGGTGAGCATCGCACCCCAACCCGATTGCATGCATTTCCTTTCACGCGTAAACCAAACCGGATCATGCAACCCGTAAATCAATATTTGTTTTTGGTTAGTTAAATTACAAAAATGCCCCTCTATTTTTATTTTCCCAAAATGCCCATGTACAGTATGTTATTTTCCAAAAATATCCTTGCTTATTTAAGACTAACGGGTAAGGCTATTTTAGTGTCGGGAAGTGTTTAGGTTTAGAAAATATAGACTATTTTAGTAGTTAGGTTTTTAAATAGAATCACTTGTTTAATTAGAAATTTATGCAAAATACGTGTTTATTTTTTATAGGCGACCGATTTCGTGCCGAAAATAGTGGATTAGCATTGCAAGGTAAGTAGCATGATCATATCCTTACGCGTATGTACAGTGAGCTGTTTGTCTTTTTATAAAAGATATTATGCATGTATGCCCTTTATTGGAAATCCCTTTTTACGTATCCAAAACATGATAAAATTATGAAAAAGTCATGATTTTATGGAAAGATTATTCATGAAATTATTTATGAAATGCATGATTTTATGTGAAGATTATTCATAAAATTATTTATAAAATGCATGATTTTATGTGAAAGATTATTCATAAAATTATTTAAGAAATGCATGATTTTATGAGAGAGTTATTTCGTAAAATATTTATGAAAAATCATTATTTTATGCGATGAAACATGTATCACGACATTTATGAAAGAATGCGATTTCGTTTGAAATCTATGATACGATATGACAAGTATGTATGTGATTTCTTTTGAAATCTATGAAATGACAAGTATGCAAGTATGATTTGATAAAATATGTAACGGCCTATGTTATGATATGAAAACGGTACCTATGTTATGGGCATATTGCATTGCCAGGTCGTGCATGCTGGTAGTGCACCCAGTATTGTCTTCCTTATGTATGGATTCCACAACCCGCGGCCACGGGCGGAATCGGAATCTTTTTAGATTCGCTAGCCCTAACTCACGGGGGTCAACAATGGGTAACGGCCTATGATAAGTGAAAGATAAGTTAATGTTCATGCTCATGTTATTTATGCATGTATTTATGAATATGCACGCTTTTCAAGACACCTTATGTTTATTATGTTTACTGTATGATGTGTTGCTTATTGAGTATTCGACTCATTTTAGTTTGTTTTCATGTTTTTAAACCCCCCCCAGATGATGATATTTATGAAGATGAGACTGCAGGACAGGACTTGACTCCGAGAGGCAAAGCTGAGGCCTAGACAGATTTTGCTATGATTATTTCTATGGTTTAAATAAATTATTTTGATAAGCACATAAGACTTCTGTATTTCTTAATAAATGCTTTCGCAGACTTTATTTTAAATTTTCAGTATTTATTGAAGTTTGTTATTTTATGGAATTCTTTCGTATCTGGCGCGTTGTTAAAAAGGAAAAGCTTTTTATATTTAAGTTTAGTAGTAGCACACTGGCTCCTCGAAAATTCTAAAATGTCTTTTCGGGAACGGGGTGTTACATGTTGTGAAGGCGTTTTACCTTACATCGTGACTGAGAGGGAGGAGACTATGACGTGGTGGTGGTGGTTATGCTGTGATATAGTCTAAGTATGGGCTGGGTAGTGCTAATACACGGTGGTTTCCGTCGAGTAGGAGATGTGGTTCGTGCGTTCCGGGCTGGGGTGCGGCAACTTACCATTTGTGGAACTTGGTGGCTGTGGAAGAAGAACCAAAATATCAGAAGGTGGATACTGGGTTGTGTGCGTGGGCTTGGTGCTGCTCGAACATGGAGGCATGGGGGAGCTAATCGTGCGGCAGCCCTTGCTTGGGGAAGGAGAAAACAACCCTATTCTGGGTTTTCTTCATGCACGAAGGATGTGTATATATATAGGTGATTGAAAGACCAAAATAAAACCCTAGAGATGAGAGAAAGTGGCGTGCATGCATAGGCATAAAACGAATGTGAAACAGTGAAGAACATGGAGTCTGAAGTAAGGTAACACGGGTTTGGGCTTTTTCAGTGAATTAAAGGCCTCTCGACTCAATCTCTAAAAATAATACAATTTGTCTTAGAAAAATATCTCGACCCTTAAAAAGTTTTTTTTTTTTAAACTAAATATCAAACCCACAAAAAATCATAATACACCAAAATAGAGATTTTAGGCCCATAGTCTATTTAAAAAAAAAAAATACTATTTGAAGACTCAAATGGGCTTTTCGCACATAAAAATCCAAAAGTTTTTGAAAACAACTTGGCACTGGACTCGAGTGTAATAGGTTATGCAGTCATCCGACTGAAAAATATAAATAAAGCAGTAGCAGGTCCCGCGACAAATACGGATAAGAAATATAAATCAACAAGCCAATCACTCCTCTGGCAGAGTTGGTCCTTTTGGCTCTAACTCCTCCTCTATAGCAAAGTCTACGGTCCCATAAAATGGAACCGTAGGTAGGAATACCACAGTGAAATTTCACAATCTCAACAAGTAATCAACATGCAGCAACCAAGAGTTTAAAACATGCATTTATACAACCAACAAAGTAAGACAACCATACAAACAAAAGACCACAATATCATCTCTTCCACTATTTCCCAAAATAACACATTTAAATAGAACACTCACGACAAAAACCCTTTTGGCCCAAAACACTACCATTTATTACACATGCACCATGGTCTCCCCCTATGGACCATGCACACACCCTGGCTCCCTTTGTCACACAACGGGTAATGACAGTGCATGTGACTTCGTTACGAGCGTTGCCCAGCTCCGCGCTTGGCTCGTAACGTGACCAAGCAACCTCTAGCCCCCCTGCCAGCATAGGGGCCACAGAGTCAGCACAAGAGCATTACCATCTCGTCTGGGCCTGTTGTCGCCCAGTGACAACCCTTGTAACGCCCCGTTCCTGGAGGTCCGGAGAGTTAACTCTTAATACCTCAAATCAACTTGAATAGTATAACTATAAAATCCGAAAAATCTAATAAAATATTAATCAATTTAATCAATCTAAATATCCAAGTTCCGCCATGGGGACAATAAAGAAAATCTCAATAACATAAATGAAAAACTCTCCAAAACTTGAAATTATCCTTAACTCATCAAATCAAAATACCCGAAAAATAAAATCAGTTTACTAATTACGACTCCCAAATAAGCACTTGTACCCTTGGGCACTTATTCCACTCTGATCATCACACCTGCTAAAAACTTCATACTCTTGTTCTCCAGTTAAACCATCAAAATTATATGAAAAATATATGAAGATAAGGGTTGAGTTATGAACAACTCAGTAAGCAGAGAACATATACCAGTGTGTATGTTCATTTTCAGAGTACGGAAGCAAAACATGTTATCAAAATATCAGAGCGAAGATTTAGAAATAATTTCATTCAAAAATATTCTTTGACATAGCATAAATGATCATCATCATCATCAGAACATCATATCAGAAAAGAGGCAATGTAAAACCCCGGTGGTAGGGTTGTGCATCTGCGGATAGCCAAGCAGAACATAAATCACTCTGTCACCAAGGTTTGCACTCAAAATAGAGACTACTACTATAACCCGTGGCAAGGCCGTATCCACTATTATTAACCGTGGTTGGGCCGTATCCACTATTATAACTCGTGGTTGGGCCGTATCTATTATTATTACCTATGGTTAGGCTGTATCCACTATTGTAAGTCGTGGTTGGGCCTCATGCCACTATTATCACCCGTGGCAGGGTTGTAACTAAACAGAGTGGAAACAGAATCAAATTCAAAATCAGAGAGTCATGCCAAAGGTTTTCAGAAATCACGTCTTATCCAAACAAAGTACTGAACAAAATCTTCATAACAGAATAAAATCATATCACAACATAATTAATGCACAAATTTCATATTCGGTATCTTTTTCAAGTTTAGAAACAGAATGTCAAAAATAAGCTCATGTCTACACCAGTCATGACAGAAAATACTTTCTTCTTAAACAGAATCTCATGAGTAATGCAGAACAAATAACTGAGGTAGTTCAAATTTCTTTCATAACAAAACATGCATATTTTTCAAAAATAACCTCGGCTCATTTTATTTTAATGCAAAGTCTAGCATAGGAATCCCGTTTACCTGGATTTCTTAGTTTTTTTCAGAATTTTCCTCAAAATGTCAAACAATTAACATTCGTCACCTATAAAATAATCAAGTAATTCCCGTAAATTTCCAATCAACCACTTATTTCAATTTTTTTTATCCTAAGCTTCTAAAATAACCTATTTAATTCCTCAAAACCTAAAATTCTCATAATTCCCAAAAATACCCTCATTTTACCAAAACCATCAATATCCACTTAATCGAATTCGTACTAAATAAGAATTTAATCAAGCAAGTATTAAAATAAATATAAAACTAAATAAAAATTAATATTCAAAATATTTAAAATACACTCAACATCTTATAATTAAAAATAATATATTGGTTACTAAAATTTCTATAAAAATAAGTCATGAAAAAAAAAAAAACTCGTCTCTTAAAAAAAACAGGTTTACTTCCTTTAATTAACAATATTATTAAAATACAAATATAATATTTACTGAAACTTAAAGCAAAACTCATTTAAACATAAACCCCAAAAAAAACTTCTCACCAGAAAATATTAGGTTAAAACTACCTTCTATATATATATATATATATTATATATGTATATATAAAAGGTTAAAACTAGTAAGTACCCAAGTTAAAACTTTGCTTATATATATATATATACACGTACATATATATATAACAAAACCTTATGAAGAAAAGTAACGATGAACAATACACTTATGAGTAATAGAAGTGCAGCGGCGGCAGGGACTTGCACAAAGAGAAAATGCGGCAATTTGCGACGGCTAGACTCGGTAGACAGTGGCGACTCAGCTGGAGAGCAGGCGTGCGGCGGAGATGTTGTGAAGCTGGGCTAAGCACGAGAGAAAGAGAAAAATGGAGGGTGAGAGAGCGAGGACCACTGCGTGCGGAAAGAAATAGAAACAGACCATGTGATAGGAAGGAGGCGTTCGACAAAGGCTCACCGCGAGAAGAGAGAGAGCCGTGTTTGAGGCAGAGGGGTGCAGATCAGTGGCTATGAACGAAGGTGGGGTGGTGGCTGTGGTTCACATTGCCCTCCAAAGATGCTCTGTTTTTGGGAGAAAAAACAGAGGCTCAACGAGCTGACTTCGTGAAGAGGATGGTGGCGCACGATGGGTTGGTGGGCGGTGCGCTGTTTGCAAGTAGGAGTTGCTAGCTACGACTTCAAGTGGCAGGGCAGTAGCGTGAGGCTTCTTCGCGTAGAGGGTGACTTGCGATGATGATCTCCCTCTGCTGGCCGCTTGTGGTGGAGTTTTTCAAAGTGGGTTATCTTTCGGTGTTGGTGGTTTGCGGTGGAGGTTTTAAGGTGGCAAAGTCAACGAGCATAGAGCCGAAAATGCGAAGAGGCAGTGAACGAGAGGGAGTTAAGTGTGGTTTGCGTCGACTTCGTATGGGGGCAGTGAACGCAACAGAGCAGTTTCTCTAAGCATGGCCAAAGTGTGTGTGTATATATGATGCGAAAACCCTAGAGATAACGAGAGAGACGTGCGTGTGGAGAGAACTGAAAATAGAGTCGTGTGTGTGCATGTCGACGACGTGATCGAAGCCGTGCATGTAGTGGAGTCTGGCACAAGATCTTTCGGGCTTGGGCTGTTTGGCCATTCAAAAACATCTAGGATCAGGTCTGGTAGTGAAAAGAAAAAAAAAAAGAAATCAGTGGGCTTTTTCATACGTCTAACCCAAAAAAAAAAAACAAAGAATTGGTGCTACGCCCGGGTATTACATTCTCCCCTCCTTAAAAAAATTTTGTCGTCAAAATTTGCTAGTACCATAAGCAAAGCCTAAATATTTATCCTCTAAAACCATTCCATGTCTACCCCAATCATCAATAATATTGTCAAACCAAATATTCCAAATTCTAACTCTCAAATATTATCGATCATATTCTCCCGTATTTTCCTTAGCCATACACGATCGTGCGCACTGTAATTTCAAGTCTAAAATATAAAGCTCAATAATGCAATTGAAGACCAAATAATAAATTTCAAATTCTCCACCAAATATAAAACCTTAATGTGTAACGAAATAAACTCATTATCATATCACCAAAACCATGCTTCCGCTGCGCACTGTAACAACTTATAATCCTAAACACATTATATCTCAAATCAAGTACATATGAAAAGAACTAACCGCCACATTTAACCAGTCCATACACTTTTCAGATTTAATTTTGCAAAGTCTGCCAAGTCTAAATCTTCAGTTCCTAATCAAAACTCGTTCCACGACGTCAACCTAAAATCTAAACCTTAAAACCTGTCAGAATTATTTTCTATAGTCCACAGAATATGCCTACCGAAATTAAAATCTCAAATGTCATAAGAATTGTTTCCTTAAATTATGCAAAATCTAAAACCTCAGATTTTGTGGAACTCATTCCATAGGTCCACAAGTGCTAAAACCATACATATCATAAAAAATCATATCCTGAAACCCGCATAATTCTACGACCTTAAATCTCCTCAAAATCATTTTTAAAGTATGTATCATCTCTAAACCTCAAACCTCCAAATATTCAATCCATAAAATTTGAAGAATCTCAAATCTCCAAAGTTTCAAACTCGACGACGAGCAGTCATCCTGAGATCTTAAATTCAGTTAAACGTTCTAGGGAAAGAAAACAAAACATGTATAAACAAAATATAAATACCAGTTAAAATATTTAAAACAAGTTAAAATTAAATAAATGTATCACTAAAATCTTGAACTTGTTTTACCCATCCTTAGCCATATATTTAACCAACTCATATAATCCTTCCTACCATCTATAATTGTAAACCCGACATCGCTCTAAACTCTCATACATCTTCAGAATCTAAACCACAAAGTATCTCCTATAGTCCACAAAGTAAGCTTGTCGGATCTAAAAATCCCAAAACATCAAAATCTCAAAACTCAATCATAAAGTCTTACAAAATCTAAAACCTTAAATATCCACATAATCGTCCTTATAGTCCTCAAGTTCCTATACTGAAATTTTTACATCCTATGAACCCACAGAATCTAAACCTCCAAGGTTTATAGTATGCAGAATTCAAAACTGGCTCTGATACCAACTGTAACGCCCCGTTCCCGGAGGTTTGGAGAGTTAACTCTTAATACCTCAAATCAACTTAAATAGTACAACTATAAAATCTGGAAAATCCAATAAAATATTAATCAATTTAATCATTCCAAATATCTAAGTTTTTCCATGGGGACAATAGAGAAAATCTCAATAACATAAATTAAAAAGCATTTTTTGTTTTATTAGCAATCTTTAAGGGGCATGTGGGGGAATCAACCTAATTCTCCTCTCTCCTTCAGAATGGGAGGTAGAGGTGAAGTGGTGGGGTCCACTAGATTCTAACAGAATTTGGGTTGTGCGTGGGGGGTGTTGACAGAGAGTGAGTGACAGAAAGTGAGTGGGGTACGGTGGTTTGCGGTGGTGGAAGTTTTTCAGGAGGTTCCTGCAGCTATGAGAAGGGAGGAAGAAAAGGAAAATTTCAGAGAACAACGAGAGACATATGGAGGATATACAGGAGAAATGGGAGAGGCTGCATTTATTGGAGGATGAAGAAGCTGCAATAGATTTTGTAGAAGGTGTGGGAGAGGAGATTTCTTACAAAGGAAAGTGTAGTTTGGTGGGGAAAGTGTGCATGGATAGAACTATAAGCAAGGAGGTGATGGAAAACACGATGAAGAAAGTTTGGAGAATAAGCAGACCTGCAAAGTTTCTTGAAGTAAATACGAATGTATTTACAATAACCTTTGCCAATTCAGTTGATAAACAACGTGTGTGGAATGGTAGACCATGGCTATTTGATTTTCATCTTTTTGTTCTAAAACCTTTCGATGAAGATACACCACCACAGAAGCTGAGATTTGAGGAGGAAAGCTTTTGGATACAGCTGCATAACATGCCACTGTCTTGCATGAATGAGGATAGAGGAAAAAAGATAGGTAATACCATAGGTAGGGTGGAGGAGGTGGATTTGGGGGAGGATGGAAGTGGCTGGGGAAGATTTTTAAGGGTTCTGATCTCTATAAACTTGTGAAAACCCCTTGCCAGAGGCAGAACCATTAACGTGAAAGGGGATAAGCACTGGATCCCTACAAGGTACGAAAAGTTGCCCAAAATTTGTTTTTCATGTGGATGTTTAACTCATGGTAAGGAAGCTTGTAAAAGGAAGAGTGAAGAGGTTGATCAATATGGGGTCTGGTTGAGAGCATAATCGAAAATAGGAATAAAAATGAAAAAAGATAGGGAACCAGTTTATTCAAAAAAGAGTAATGAGGGAGGGAAGAGATGGGTTATACAAGAAGAAGGAGAAGAGGGGTCAAATAGTAGGAGGGGAAAAGAGGTAATTAGTAAAAATACATGCTCTGAGAAGGAAGGGAGTTATAGGGAGGCTAAGGCTAAGGGATCAAATGAGAAGGAGGAGAAACTAATTGGGGTGGAGAAGGAAGTGGTGACTAATATGCAAACAGAAGGGGCTAGGGAATTCATTACTAAGGTGGAGGAGAAGGAAGTAGAGAGTAGAAAAGGTGGTAGAGAAGGAAGGTCTAAGGAATAAAGAAGAAACCATTATTGAGGTGGAGGAGCAGAGGGAAGATCTGTATGATACCATTAAAGAGTTCATTTCCAAACGGGCTCATTTAAAGGGTGAGTGGAAGGAAGAGAAGGGCTAGAGAAAAAGGGCAGAAAACATTTAGTATGGATGAGTGTTACTCTAAAAAAAGAAAGAATGTGAATGAGGAAGGAAAAGAAAAAAAGAGACTGAAGGGAAAGAAGATTATTGTGGAGACTGATGGTGAGGAATACAACCAAAAAGAAAGCATGGTGGTGGCTGTTAATCAGCCCCACCTTCCTCAATGAAAATTTTAAGTTGGAACTGCCGAGTGCTTGGGAACCCTCGGACAGTTCAAGACCTTTGCCTTATGGTGAAGGAAAAGGACCCAGATTTAATAGTCTTGATGGAAACCAAGTTGAATACTGAGAAGTGTGTGAGATTGAAGAAGAGGCTTAACTGTGAGGGATGTTTTGTGGTGGAGGCTTTGGGAAAGACGGGTGGTTTAGCTCTTTGGTGGAATAGTAGAGTGAAGGTTGAGTTACTAAACTATACTTAGAGGCACATGTGCCTGGATTTCAGATGAGAATGGAGATGATAAGTGGTTAATGACAGGATTTTGTGGCCAGCCTGAAACTAGTAGAAGGGAGGAAGCTTGGAATCTGTTAAAGTCTTTGAAGCCAAGGGTTAATCAAGGGTGGTGTGTCTTAGGAGACTTAATGAGATTACTTCTAATGATGAAAAAAGGGGAGGTAAGCCAAGATCAGAGAGACAAATGGAAAGTTTTAGAGCAGTTTTAAAAAAAGGTAATTTGTTTGATCTCGGGTGGAGAGGGAACAAATTTACATGGTCCAATAAGCATGAAGATGACTATCAACTAGGGGCTCCCGAACCCCTCGAACTTCTCTCGTCTCTCCCGAACCCGCCGGCCTCCCTCAGTGCCTCGAACCCATCTCTCTCGAGGGGGTGGGAGCTTCGGCTCCTTCCCCCTCTCACCACCTCTCCCTCCTCCGTCCGCTCTGTGCCCACAACCGCTCCGCTTTTGTGTTTTTTTGTTTTGTAGGCTAAATAAGGGGGAACACCGGATCTGGTCTTTCCGGCGACAATAGATCAGCACGCGCCTCCCCATGGTGTTGCCCAGCCGCCGATCTTCAAGTCTACCGAAGGTGATGCCATCCGGAGTGGCGAGTTGCTCGCACGCGCGGCCAAAAAACTTGTAGGCATTCGGCGAGTGGCCTTCTCGCGACGCCGAGAGGCCCTCTACCGTCGCGACGCGCGGCGCCGCTGGGGTCTGTGAGCCCGGAACTTCCAAGATCGGTCGATGGTTTTCTCCCAGGGTGGCGCGTGTTCTGCACGCGCCTCCGCAGCTGTTCGGAGCTTTTTTTCTGCTGTTGGTTTTTGTTGTGTTCCAATGTATTTTCTTGTGTTCTGTTTTAATTAAAAAAAAAAAAATCAAAAATTTAGTCCCCATGGACCGTGGTCCGAACTGTTGGTATGTCCCCATCTCCGCTTTGGCGGTGTATGGGATTGGTGTACCCTACCTCGCGTAGTCGGGGTATGGGGTTTGTTTACTCTGTCGGGGACAGAGTTGTGTACGACGAATCTCTTAGACTTCGGTCTTTAGAGTTCTGTCGTCTGGGCTAGACCATGTCAGCCACGAAAGTGTGCTGAGGTGCTACTAACGTTTGTAACTGACTTTTTAAGTCAAAGTTGTATGTCCTTTTTTATAAATGGAATGTGGTCCTTTATTATCAAAAAAAAAAAAAATAAGCATGAAGATGAAACTTTCACTAAAGAAAGGCTAGATAGGGCAGTGGCTAATCCAATGTGGGTACAAAAATTCAATGATTATTGGGTGGAAGTGCTGACTAGGAGAAGTTCAGACCACAGGCCAATCCTGTTGACAATGAAGAAGAGAGGAGAAAAAGTTTGGAGAAGGAAGAAAATCTTTAGATATGGAAGCAAGCTGGGCAAAAGACGAGGGATGTGAGGATGTTATAAAAGGGGTTTGGCAAGATTTGTAGAGGGAAATTCATGCTCAAAGGTTTCATTTTAAACTAGACAAATGCAGAGATGCCCTTTTGAGGTGGAGTAAGCTGATCAATTTAGATAGGCTCCAAGGTATAAAAGAGAAAACTGAGTTGTTAAAAAAGCTTCAAGATGATGAGAGCAGATTCAATTATGAAGAAATCAAAAGAGTGCAAATGGAGTTGGGGGTACTGCTTGAGAAGGAGTATCTTAAATGGAAACAAAGAGCAAAAAGGAATTGGTATGCTATGGGGGACAAAAATACTAAATTTTTTCATGCTTGTGCATCTCAAAGAAGAAGGAAAAATGTGGTTAAGCAGGTTATGGATGAGCAAAAAAATTTGTTTACTATTCAAGAAGATATCAAAGGGGGCTTTTAACAATTACTTTGAGAAATTGTTCTCTTCCACAAGACCAAGCTTTGAAGATATTGAAGGTTGTGTGCAACAGGTGGAGACTCGAGTCACAAGTGAAATGAATGAGAGATTGACCAGGCCTTTCTGTATATTGGAGATTGTGGAAGCTATTAAACATATGGGGCCTTTAAAGTCACCTGGTCCAGATGGTTTTGGTGCTTGTTTCTACCAAAACCATTGGGATACAATAGGCGAGGAAGTGTGTAATGCAGTGATCGATTTCCTTAATGGTAACTCTCTGATTTCTCTAGTTAACTCTACTTACATAGCCTTAATTCCCAAAACTAATAATCCTTTGAGTGTTTCTGATTTTAGGCCTATTAGCCTTTGTAATGTCATTTACAAAGTTGTCTCTAAAGTGCTTGTAAATAGGCTTAAAGGTGTACTGTCAAACATCATATCACCCAATCAAAGTGCCTTCATCCCAGGGAGGATAATTGCTGACAACATTATGGTTGCTTATGAGGTCCTACATACAATGAAGGTGAGAAAGAAAGGCAAAGAAGGTAGCATGGCCATCAAGCTTGATATGTCAAAGGCATATGACAGAATTGAGTGGGATTTTTTGGAAGCCATCATGAAGAAGTTGGGGTTTTGCAATGAGTGGACAAAGATGATTTTGCAATGTGTTACTTCTGTTTCATATTCAGTGTTGATCAATGGTGAACCAGGGGAAAGATTTTATCCATCAAGGGGATTAAGGCAAGGGGATCCTTTTTCCCCTTACCTATTTATCATGTGCGCAGAAGGCCTTAGTGCACTACTCAACAAGGCTGATCAGCAAGGGGAAACAAAAGGGATTTCAGTTGTGAGGAGGGGGCTGAGAATCAACCATCTGTTATTTGCAGATGATTGTGTTCTATTTGGAAGGGCTAGTGGGGTGGAATGGAGAAAACTGAAAGGGATTCTTAACATTTATGAAAAAGCTTCTGGCCAGTTTTTAAATAAGGAAAAGACAGCTATGCTTTTTAGTTCAAATACTAACTCAGAAACTAGAAGGAGTTTACTAAGGGAAGGAGGGGATCTGGTGAAAGGGAATTATGAGAGATACTTGGGACTTCCCCCTATGGTGGGTAAATCTAAGTATAACACTTTTAGGTGTTTAAAAGAAAGAGTTTAGCAAAAGATTAATAATTGGAAGAACTCTTTTATCTCTAGTGCTGGGAAAGAAATAACGATAAAGGTTGTTTTACAAGCTGTGACATCCTATACTATGAGTGTTTTCAGATTACCAAAGAAGCTTTGTAAAGAGTTTAATGGTATGCTTGCTAAGCTCTGGTGGGGTAACCAACAGAGAGAAAATTGTATTCATTGGAGGAGCTGGAAAAAATTGGTGCTATCAAATGGTAAGGAAGGATTGGGTTTCAGAGATTTGGATATGTTCAACTCAGCTTTGTTGGCTAAACAAGGCTGGAGGATTTTGCAAAATCCATCTTCTTTAACTGCTCAGATTTATAAGGAAAAGTACTTTAGAAATTCCTCTTTGCTGGAGGCAAAATTGGGTCATACACCTTCATTGATATGGAGAAGTGTGTGGAGTTCTTTGGGGTTGCTTAAAGAGGGACTAAGGTGGAGGGTGGGAAATGGTAACAGGATCAAAATTTTGGGTCAAAAATGGTTATCCACTCCATCTTCTTTTTGTGTTCAGTCTCCAATAGCTATACTGAATGAGGATGCTAAGGTCAGTAAACTCATGGTGGAGAATAAAAAGGAGTGGAATGAGGTCCTAATTAGAACAATTTTTTTAAAAGATGAAGTTGATCAAATATGCTGTATTCCTTTAAGTAGAAGGGATGTTGAGGACAAGTTGATATGGGGCCGTTCAAAAAAAGGCCTATTTAGTGTCAAAAGTGCTTATTTTTTGGAACAAGAGAGATCAAAAGTTGTAAAAGGGGAATCCTCAGGAGGGGCAACTTCAGATAGCAGATGGAAGTTTTTATGGACTTTGAATTTTCCTGGAAAGTTGAAAATGTTCATGTGGAAGGCAGGTAATGAGCTGCTAGCTACAAGGTGGAATTTATTTGTAAGGAAAGTAATTGAAGAACCAAAGTGTCCTATATGTCTTCAAGAGGCTGAATCTGCTATGATATGAACCCATGGGAATGAACTCCCTTGAACCCACAATCAATTTGAAAACTCCGCAAGAAAGCCAAAATCAAGTCAACGGATGGAGAACCTAGACCCGATAAGAACTTGTTTCAAGAACCTAGATTATATTAAAATCTAGACCCGTTGAAGAACCCGTCTCAAGAACCCAGATTACAAAGGAGGAACGCCACAAAAGTTGTGATTTACCTTTGATAAGTTCAAGAGTTCAATCAAGAACAATAGGAGAAAAATCAACTCACAAATAAAATTCAATATTGTCTAACACCTTAAATGAGGCTACAAGGAGTTTTTAAACCCAAACCTAATCAAAACCCTAGCCAAAATAAAACCCCTTTTGCCCAAAATTACCCTTGATGAACATTACCGGCTATAGTAAGCGCGGCTACAGTAACCCCTACAATAAATTGATGAAACCCTAGTTCCTAAAAAGTAACTTTCCAAATAAGCCCTTGGCCAAAATACAAGGCCTTCCCAAAAACATAGTTCATAAGAAATAAGACATGTGATCCAAGTATCTTCAAGCCCACTTATTCTAAACTAATAAAATAAATCATTTAACCAAATTGGAAGCCTCCAATAACAATAGGCCGTATCTCTAAGTCATGTCTTCCACAACTTGAATCAAGTGGATCAAAACTAGTTCTTCTTCTTTCAGACCCCCTCTTGAGTGTTGGACTCTTGCTGGCTTCATCCCAAGTGGATTGCACCAATCATTGCATTGCTTCCTTGATCTTCTTTGCCCTTGATCTTGTAATTGGCTCATCTGGAACTTGCAAATGATCTTTAAGTGTAGGCCCACCTTGGTTCCTATCACCATGTTTCTACAAGCTTCTCAAGATTTCTCCTCCTATTGGATACTAATTGATCCCGCCAAATAATCGCATAATCAATGAACTCAATTACAGCCAACTTCACATTCTTCTCCTCAGAGTAATTGTGACAATCAAATGTTGATCTACCAGCTATAGCAGAGTGTTATGCTTTGAGGAAAGCAATGGATATATGCAGGGATCTCAATTTCAACAAAGAAATATTTGAAGGTGATGCTCAAGTTATTATTAATGCAGTGAATGAAGTAGTTGTAGGTTTTTCTTATATTGATACTATCATCGAGGAAATGATGATGGTCCTTCAAGAATGGCATGATTGGAAGGTTCAATACTCTCATAGAAGCACAAATGTAGTAGCACACAATCTAGCAAAGGCTGCTTTAAAGATAGAGGAAGAGATGGCGTGGATTGAAGAGGCACCAGCTGTAACAGCCCGCTAGAAATTCATTGGTGGAATTTCTATTGACTTTAGGAATCTCGTGAAAACCCCATAAGTTTTTACGAATCGACCAATCGCATAGGTTTTAGTCTGTCAACATAGTCAGTGTTATCACTCACTATGGTGCTAGTAATATGAGTTTAATTATTTGAGGTAGTTAGAAGTGTCAGAATGCGTTATGGTCTACGCCATTAGACTCAGAGGATTATTTAGGATTTTATGGCGCAATAACTTATTTTCATAATTCCGGACGAAACGTCTGTTGAAAATTGTGAAATTATTTTTAGGGGCACTTCGGGGTTGAATTTCGTTAAACGATTTTCACTATAAGTTAATATGAATATTTAGAATTTTTAGTACTAAGTTTATTATGTATTTTTTTGGAGTGAATAGTAACCTCGATAAGCGCACCCATTGCAGTGTTTTCAAAATCACAGTGTGGAATGTCCAAATTAGGTTAGAGAAATTTTATTTGGACACTTGGCAAGATTTTAGCCACACTTAGTGAATGGTATTAGACACTTGACACAAAGAAGAACCATTAGATAGATTTGTGAAGGAATCAAGGTGTGAGATCATGCCACCTAAGCAAAGTTGTGTTTCATCTGTTCAACCAAATTGTGCCAGACCAAAGAGGGTTTCAACCCTAGCAAAACCCTAAATGATTGGAACCCAATTGAAACCCCAAAAGCTTGGTTGAAACCAAAACCCTAAATGGTTTTCCCAAACCCTTTTTAATCCGATTTCTAGCATTGTGTTTAATCATTTGATTAAATCACTTTCACATGCTATTAATTAATCGAATCCTTGTTATGACATCATTATTCAACCTTTTAAACCTTGGGAATTTGATTGGGCCAAGAAAAATTGATTTTGGGATTGATAGCATCTCAAACCCTAACCAAACCCCCTTTAAACCCCAAATTGAAGCCCACTTGGTGGGGCCCACCAAGGCCCACGAAATTGGCCACCTTGGCAAAGCTTCTTGGAGAAGTTTCCTCCCCCACATGGCAGACCATCCACTGCCATTGGCTGCACCCAATAGTGCCTTGATGTGAAGGAGAAATCCACTCCATCAACCTCCATCTTTCACAGCTGCTGCAAGCAGTCTCTGCCCCTCTCTATTCTCCACTTTATGTCACATATCCACCTCCAATCAAGGGTCATTCAAGCCCATAACTTCTCCCTCCAGAAGTCTAAAGTCGTGCAAGACATACTTCTCTCCATTTTATCACTTCTTTCTCCCGTTCTTAGAGAGAAACCCAAAAGAGCTCTCTCGGGCAGATTTCGGGGACTTTTTGCGTGGCCATTTACGACCCTTTGTAAGTATTTTCGCATGATGATTCCTTCACATAAGTTATTCGTCTTTGAGTCTAGTTGCCGTGGATATATTATTAGTCTCATTCCATTCTCATTTGGTCGGTCAAAAGTATTTTTAACCATGGAAAGGTCATTCTGGGCGTGAAACTGGAGAGTATGTTATATTTTAGAAGTTTTGACCAAGCTAATGGACTTATCTTGGTCCGAAACTTTTATGGAGTGTTGTTAACATGTGTTTATGAATGTTCATTGAGGTTTTGTTGCATGAATAAAGCTTTTGATGATAGATTTGCTTAGAGTTAGAAACTTGAAAACTGGAAGTGGAAAAACAGTTTCTGTTTGGTGAAAGTTTGAATATTTCGTGGTTTAATCTTATTCCAAAGGCTTTGATATTTTTATATGAGGATCCTAAGCCTCTTATATACATGTTAGGATGTTATTTCGAAGATATTTAGTATTATGTTTAATGATATGATTTTCTATGCAAGAGGATTTCGGTTAGGCCTAAACTTTGATGTTTTTTAGTTAGATCCATGTTTTATTAAATTTTAGCCATGTGATTTTAAGTTTGATGGTTGGATCTTCTTTAGGACACATTTTTAAACCATGTGTTATGTTAGTTTGAAGATCACATGTCTTTAAGCCATGGATCAAGAGATTGATCATAGTTAGTTGGGAAAATCAGTTTCTGTTTTGGACTAAGTTTAAAACCAAAAACTCCAAGTGTTGTTTTGTGTTTTTTGGTGAGTTTTGTTTGATGTTTTAAAGCATGTTTCATCTTATAATGATGTTATGAATATGTTAGAAGTAAGATTTGATTTTTTGGAATTCTTGGAGATGTTTTTATTAAGGTCAAAACTTGGGATTTAAGGTTTACTTTTTGTTAAAAAGTTTGGGTCTTTTTACAAAAAGTTTGGTATTGATAATTAGCTTTTTCTTAATGGATAGTTTTAAGGGTGTTTTTAAACTTAGGATAGGAAGATCTTTGTTACAAGATTTTGGTTTATTCATGAGTTTTGGAACTTGAAAGAATTGCAACCAAAATAAGACAAATGGCCTATGTAGGTTTCGGCCATAGTGAGTTTTTCATAGTTGTGATTGGTTTTAAATTTTTCTGAGTTGAGATTTGAGTTTGGGACAAAATTTACATGAGGAATGTAAATTTTGGTAAATTTTTGGAATTAGGATATCAAATTCTTAAGTTAGGGGGTAAAATGGTCATTTGCCCACATGTAGAGGGTAAAATGATAATTTTACTCTAAGTTGTCTCTTTTCACATTTCTAATTATTAGTAATTAATTTCTAACTTTTAGAATAACCTTTTACAGTTCCTCGTATTTCGCGCTTTATTCTAGTAGAACGCGACGATCGAGGTAAGTTAGCTTTTAATTTACTATCAGTTTAATGTGTATAAGTGATAAGTAAGAGAACTAAATTGTATGTATGCATGTTATCTTATGTGCCATGCCAAGTCATTACATATTTATCTGTTACACAGAATTTATTCTGTCATGAATTATTCATCTGTTACAAAAGATATTCTGTCACGTATTCCTATACATTGCAAGCATGTCATGTTAAGTTAAGTATGCCATCTGTTACATGTATTTCATGTCATGTAAGATTCACTGTCACATGTTACACCATGTTATGAAATGTTGTCTGTTATATGGTATGCAATGTTACGAAATGTTGCATGTTACATGTATGCCATGTTATGAAATGTATTCTGTTACATTTATGTCTTGAAGTATGTCATGTCTGTCATCTTATGTTCATGTCATGTTATGCTACGTCAGGACTTTTGTCTTTTATGTCACGATCATGTTACGTCACGTTACGAAATGTCATGTATGCCAGTTAAGTTATTCATGTCAATCACGACCCTAAGCGCTAGGATGGGGTAATATCCTAGTGGAACTCCTTTGTTCACGCTGGAGTGTCTAAATAGGTGTGAAATTCCCTGGGTTGACAAAGTACAGTCAACAGGTTGCGAATGGGGCCTAATTAGCTGGTCACCGGAGCGCGCCAGGCACTAACGCCGATGGTGCCACACATTACGTTACGTGTGTCGGCACAAACAAATAAGTCATGGGGCCACAACAACTGTGGAGCGTGAAGTATGGGGCCACAACAACTGTGGAGCATACACTACGTGAGACACAGCAATTGTGACACGTAGAATACTTGGGGCCACAACAACTGTGGAGTACGTATTAACGCACTCACAGCTGGTATAGAAACCTGTGATGTGATGCGGTAATTGGCAGGGACACACGGCTCAAGGGGACCTGTGTAGCACCCATATGGTCACTTTAATGATTAAGTCTATTGAATAAGATTTCAAGTTCATGTATTTCACGTTCAAGTCATGTTTCAAGTTCACGTTATGTTACGTTCAAGTTTACGTTCACGCAATCATGGTAATCACATGAGACAAGAATATGTTTCAAGTTCACGTTATGTTATGTTCACATTTACGTTATGTTCCAAGTTCACATTTATGTTATGTCATGTTCAAGTTCATGTTCAACTTATGCATGTTCACGTTCATGTTATGTTTTAAGTCACGTTCATGCTAAGCTTCAGTTTCAGTTTAAGTTATGCCAATTATGTTATGTTGTATGTCAAGTTATGCTATGATTACTTATGATTTAATTATGCATTCATGCTTTTACTGCCATGCATGCATCATTAACCTGTGTGGAAGTTTTCCGTTAACTTGCTGAGATTTGTAATCAAATCTCACTATGGTAGTCCCAACTACCATTCCCCCCGAATGGTAGATTTTGTTATAGGATCTGAAGGAGAACCGGGAATCGACCAACTGGAAACGGCCGACTAAGCGACGGTGCGACGTAGATGGTATTTCAATAGTTACCTCAGATTACTACTTGTATTGGTGGAGTTCAATCTCCAGCACTCTTTTGATCACAACCTTATGGACTATTATTGTGATCTTAGTTGTTTAGTATGTCGTTAAGTATGGAGTATGTTTTAAGTATTTGGGATATTTTAGTTTGGTGCATAGTATTGCTAATGAAAAAAATTATCCGCTGCGAATATTGCATAATGCTAGATGCATGTTAGGAATATTGCATCTTATATGTCATGAACGGGGGCAGGTAACCTTGTGTTGCATGTCTCGACACTTCAAATGTCCGTCCGATCCCAAGCGGAATTTGGGGGCGTCACACCAGCTTTTGTATTTACATGTTTACAAAAAGACAAAAATTGTATTGAGTTTACAGATATATGAATGAATGAGGATTGTTTTTCAAAAATAAATAAATAAAAAACGTAAATTAAAAACTCTTGAAAACTCAAAATTATCCTTAACTCATCAAATCAAAATACCCAAAAAATAATATCAGTTTACTAACTACAACTCTCAAATAAGCACTTGTTCCCTCGGGCACTTGTTCCACTCTGATCATCACACCTGCTAAAACTTCATACTCTTGTTCTCCAGCTGAACCATCAAAATTATCTGAAAAATATATGGAGATAAGGGGTGAGTTATCAACAACTCAGTAGGCAGAGAACATATTCTAGTGTGTAAACATGAGCATTTACAGAAATCAGAATGCAGAACAAAAAATTTTCATTTTCAGAGTGCGGAAGCAAAACATGTTATCAAAATATCAGAGTGAAGATTTAGAAATAATTTCATTCAAAAATATTCTTTGGCATAGCATAAATGATCATCATCATCATCAGAACATCATATCAGAACAGAGGCCATGTATAACCCCCGTGGTAGGGTTGTGCATCTGCGAATAGCCGAGCAGAACATAAATCACTCTGTCACTAAGGTGTGCACTCAAAACAGAGACTACTACTATAACCCGTGGCAGGGCCGTATCCACTATTATTACCCGTGGTTGGGTCGTATCCACTATTATTACCAGTGGTTGGGCCGTATCCACAATTGTAACCCGTGGTTGGGCCGTATGCTACTATTATCACCCGTGGCAGGGTAGTAACTGAACAGAGCGGAAACAGAATCAAATTCAGAATCAGAAAGTCATGTCAAAAGTTTTCAGAAATCACGTCTTATCCAAACAGAGTACTGAACAAAATCTTCAGAACAGAACAAAATCATATCACAGCATAATTTATGCACAAATTTCATATTTGCTCTCTTTTTCAAAGTTCAGAAACAAAATGTCAAAAATAAGCTCATGTCTACACCAACCATGACAGAAAAGACTTTCTTCTTAAACAGAATCTCATGACTAATGCAGAACAAATAACTGAGGTACTTCAAATTTCTTTCATAACAAAACATGCATATTTTCCAAAAATAACCTCAACTCATTTTATTTTAATGCAGAGTCTAGCATAGGAACCCCGCTTACCTGGATTTCTTAGTTTTTTTCAGAATTTTTCTCAAAATGTCGAACAATTAACAATCGTTACCTATAAAATAATCAAGTAATTCCCGTAAATTTCCAATCAACCACTTATTTCGATGTTTTTATCCTAAGCTTCTAAAATAACCTATTTAATTCCTCAAAACCTAAAATTCTCATAATTCCCAAAAAGACCCTCATTTTCCTAAAACAATCAATATCCACTTAATCGAATTCGTACCGAATAAGAATTTAGTCAAGCAAGTATTAAAATAAATATAAAACTCAAAAAAAATTAATATTCAAAATATTTAAAATACACGCAACATTTTATAAATAAAAAGAATATATTGGTTACTAAAATTTCCATAAAAAAAAGTCATGAAAAAATAAAAACTCCTCTCCTAAAAAAAATAGGTTTACTTCCTTTAATTAACAATATTATTAAAATAAAAATATAATATTTATTGAAACTTAAAGCAAAACTCATTTAAACATAAACCCAAAAAAAAAACTTCTCACCTGAAAACATTAGGTTAAAACTACCCTCTATATATATATATATAATATATGTATACATAAAAGGTTAAAACTAGTAAGTACCCAAGTTAAAACTTTGCTGATATATATACGTACATATATATATATAACAAAACCTTATGAAGAAACCTAATGATGAACAATACACTTATGAGTAATAGAAGTGCAGCGGCGGCAGGGACTTACACAAGGAGAAAATGCGGCAGTGTGTGACGGTTGGACTGGGTAGAAAGTGGCTACTTGGCTGGAGAGTAGGCGTGCGGCGGAGATGCTATCAAGCTGGGCTAAGCACGAGAGAAAGAGAAAAATGGAGAGTGAGAGAGCGAGGACCACCGCGTGCGGAAAGAAACAGAAATAGACCGTGAGGCAGGAAGGAGGCGTTCGACGGAGGCTCACCACGAGAAGAGAGAGAGCCGTGGTTGAGGTAGAGGGGTGCAGATCAATGGCTATGAACAAAGGTGGGGTGGTGGCTGTGGTTAACGTTGCCCTCCAAAGATGCTCTGTTTTTGGGAGAAAAAACAGAGGCTCAACAGGTTGACTTCACGAAGAGGATGGTGGCACACGATGGGTTGGTTGAGCAGATGGGTTGGAGGGCGGTGCGCTGTTTGCAAGTAGGAGTTGCTGGCTACGACTTCAAGTGGCAGGGGAGTGACGTGAGGCTTCTTCGCGCAGAGGGTGACTCGCGATGATGATCTCCCTCTGCTGGCCGTGCGTGGTGGAGTTTTCTGAAGTGGGTTATCTTTCAGTGTTGGTGATTTGCGGTGGAGGTTTTAAGGTGGCAAAGTCGATGAGCATAGAGCCGAGAACGTGGAGAGGCAATGAACGACAGGGAGTTAAGCGTGGTTTGCGTCAACTTCGTATGGGGGCAGTGAACGCAACAAAGCAGTTTCTCTAAGCATGGCCAAAGTGTGTGTATATATATGATGTGGAAACCCTAGAGATACGAGAGAGACGTGCATGTGGAGAGAGCTGAAAATAGAGTCGTGTGTGTGTGTGCATATCGAGGACGTGATTGAAGCCATGCATGTAGTGGAGTCTGGCACAAGATCTTTCGGGCTTGGGCTGTTTGGCCATTTCAAAAGCATCTATGATCAAGTCTGGTAGTGAAAAGAAAAAAAAGAAATCAGTGGGCTTTTTCATATGTCTAACCACGAAAAAAAAAATATAAAAACACAGAATTGGTCCTACGCTGGGGTATTACATTCCTGGGGACAGCACTCAGTTTATTACGCTCCCGAGTAACCAAAGGAGCTCTACCGAGATAATGCCCCATCTTGGCTTGAGGTTGTAATACGCACGCACCCACATGATATCAGCAATACACGAAAACCCAGTTTTCAGTTCCCACAACATGGCATAACACAACACATTTAAATTGTAACACCCAGGCCCAGTGCGAAGTTGTTTTCAAAAAATTATGGATTTTTTTTAAGTGCGAAAAGCCTATTTGATTTTTTTTTAAAATAGACTTCGGGCCTAAAACTCGAAAGCCTGAATTTTTGCATGCCCAAACACCAAGCCATGAGATCAAAGATCAGACCCCACATTCACGTCTTGTACATTTTCTTCTCTAGGGTTTACTGGCTTTTCCTTATATAAAAATCTCATGTAGAAACTCCCCACCTTTCTCACGTCTCTTTCCGTTAGTCTCATGTGCGTCTCTTTCCTCGCAACCTTTCTAGGTTTTTTTTTTCTTACTCCCAATATATTTACACGTTAACCTCAAATTTTCGTACAACCCTCAATCCCATGTATATTTATATATCGAACATCATGAACCCTAGACTCACTTGCCGCCGCACCACCTCTGCCTTCAGTCCCAAGCTCCTCTCGGGTTTTCCTTGTTGCCGTAAGCATGGTAGTTCCTTCGCAAGTTACTAGTTGTCATCGTAGCCATGCACCACCGAGAACCAACACCTCACAGTTGCAGCAACAAACTGTTGCATTGGGGATGTTCATTTTTCAGGCGACCTCAGCAACCTCAAGCCACGACCCACGCTGTCCCATGCCAAAATCGACGCAGGCGTGCATGCACTGCATCTCCTCGGATCGCAACTCTGCCTTGCCATGTGTCACCTCCACTTGACCATCACTGGAGCTCCAGTTCCTCTGCCGTGCACCACTGCACCACCACCAAAGTGCCAAGAACAACCATCCACAGAGTCAACCGAAACTCCTCTGTTTTGGGTATGTAAAACAGGGCACTGCTCTCAGCCCACTACACGACGGACATCTAGCAGCGTCGCCAGCCAGCCACGCCGCAACTCCACCCTCTAACATAGTTTACTAGCCACCAAAACCACTGCAAGTGCTCCTCTGATCTATAACACCGAAACATCGGAATTATTTCCCCCAGCATGAGTTAACCCAAACACCCCATGGCACCAGCCCCTCCACTTTGATGCCACTTGCACAGACAGTTCCATCGGCCACCTCATGTCACCTCGGGCCACCCAGCTCCGTCGCAACTACCCGCAGGTGAGTCTTCGTCGCATGACTACACTGAGTCTAGTAGGTATCTCCCTTCACGTAAGCCCTTTTTATGTAGGTGCTGGAAAGGTTTAGTTTTGTTAAATTACAACTTTGCCCTTTGGGCCATTTGGTCTTATTTTCCACCGGTGTTCTTTTTGTTTTTTAGTGTGTTTTGTCAAGTTCTTTAGAAGTTAAATGGTTTGGGTCGGGTTTGTTTTCTAAATTATTTTTGATTTTGGGTTCCAAATTTTGAGTCGGGTAATATCTTTTACTTATTTTTTTAAAATAGGTTGGGTTTTGTTTCTCGTTAAATAAATTTGAGAATAAGTGGAAATTAGGCTAAGTGAATATTAAGTGGATATTGATAGTTTTAGAAAATGAAGATATTTAAGGTTATGAAATTTTAGGTTTTGAGGAATTTAATAGGTTATTTTAGAAGCATAGGATTGAATATCGAAATATGAGATTATTTTATAGGTGACGATTAATTATTGTTTGACATTTTTGAGGAAAATTCTGAAAAAGTTAAGAACTCTAGGTAAGCAGGGTTCCTATGCTAGACTTTGCATTAAAATAAAATGAGCTGAGATTATTTTTGGAAAATATACATATTTAATTTTGAAAAGAAATTTGAACTACCTCAGTTATTTGTTCTGCATTACTCATGAGATTCTGTTTAAGAAAAAATTATTTTCTGTCACGACTGGTGTAGACATGAGCTTATTTTTGACATTTTGTTTCTAAACTTTGGAAAGAGAGAGAATATGAAATTTTGTGCATAAATTATTTTGTGATATGATTTTATTCTGTTTTGAAGATTTTTTGTACTCTGATATGATCTGATGTGATTTCTGAAAACCTCTGGCATAACATTTTGTTTCTGTTTTTGTTCCGTTCTGACCTTACCACGGGTGTAAAACTGTGGCCTCTGTTCGGGTTGGTACTAACTTTTCTGTTTCTAGTGCACCCACTTTGGAAACAAAGTGGTTTTCTGCGTGGTCTTTCCTATGTACACACTCGGGGCTCAGAGAATGATAAGGGGAAGTTTCACATTCTGTTTCTGCTTGGTTAGCTATCGGGGTTTGCACAACCCTACCACGAGGGTTAAATATGGTATATGTTCTGATATGATAATATAAGATGTGATGTTTCAGTTTATGCTATGCCAAATGGATTTTGATTATGAATATTTTCGAACTTTTGGTTTGATATTTTTGATAACATGTTTTAACGGTAAATTTTGAAAACATTATTCTAATTCTGCATTCTGAGAGAAAATATTTTTGTTCTGCATTCCGAACTCTGTAAATGCTCATGTTTACACACTATTATATGGCATCTGCCTACTGAGTTGTTGACAACTCACCCCTTATCTCCAAATATTTTTCAGATAATTTTGATGGTCCAGCTGGAGTAGGAAATTTTAGTAAGGTGTAATGATCATAGTGGAATAAGTGCCTGAGGGTACAAGTGCTTATTTGAGATTCGTAGTAGTAAATTGTTTTATTTTCGTTTATTTCGATTTGATGAATTAAGGATATTTTCAAGTCTTTGGAGAGTTTTTAATTTATGTTATTGAGAATTTTTTTATTGTCCTTATGAAGGAACATAGATTTTTGGGTTGAGTAAATGAATCGATATTTTTTAAAGTTTCTAGATTTCTTAGTTGTGTTATTGATGTTGATATTAAGTATTAACAGCTAACTCTCCAGACCTCCGAGAATGGGGCGTTACATAAATAATCAGAACAAATAGAAGTTACGATAAAAACATAGATGCATGACATGCAGTATATTGGATGACATGCATAACACACATCAGACAATATACAACATCACAACTGATGGAAACCAAGCTGGGCCGAATGATGGGAACCAAGGTGGGCCTAGTCTTAAAGTTGCAAGTTCCAGATGAGTCAATTACAAGTTCAAGGGCTTAAATGATGAAGATTCAGTTTTGATTCATTTGATAAGTTATGGAAAGGTTAACAAAGGCTTTGGGCACTTGAAGGCTTTCAATTTATTTAAATCATTTAAAAAACTTATTGTATTAGTTTAGAATAATTGGGTTTCTTACGGGAAGAACTTAAGGGCGCCTAGGCAAGTGCATGTTGGGAAAGTTATTATTTTATTGAACTAGGGTTTCAAAAGGTTACTGTAGTGTTACTATAGTCGCGACACTGTAGCCGCGGCACTGTTCATCCAGGGGCGTTTTGGATAAAAGGGACTTTAGTTTAGCTAGGGTTTTAATTAGGTTTTGGTTTAAATACTCTTTGTAGCCTCATTTTCAGAAGTTTATGAAATTTGATGAATCTATTCATTGTGAGTTGAGTTTATCTCCTCTTGTTCTTAATTGAACTTTTGAACTTATCAAAGGTAAATCACAACCTTTGTGGCATTCCTCCTTTGTAATTTGGGTTCTTGAGACGGGTTCTTCAACGGGTCTAGATTTTAAGATAATCTAAGTTCTTGAAACGAGTTCTCATCGAGTCTAGGTTCTCCATCCATTGACTTGATTTTGGCTTTCTTGGGAAGTTTTCAAATTGAATGTGGGTTCAAGGGATTTCATTCCCATGGGTTCATATCATTTGGTATTCAGAGCAAGGTTTCCAATCATGTCTGATTCTATCTTTTAATTTTTGCATCTTTAAATTTAATTCTAGGGTTTCATTGTTCTAGGGTTGCAAAAGAGAAAAAAAAGAATCAAAACAAAAAGTAGGCTGCCTAAATTCTTAGGTTTTTTGGTTTGGTTGAAATTTGCATCTCCTAGGGTTTCAAAATTTTAGGGTTTCTTACATCTCTAAGTTTGTCTCCATTGCTTGGATTGTCGTTCCGTTGATTCTCTTCTACTTCATTGTCAATTCTTGTGTGCTTAAATTCAACTACTTGATTTTCAGAATTGAGAGTTGCTGTTTGTGATTTAATTAGTGAGAAGAAGAGAAAAGGAAAAGAAAAGAAAGGAAAAAGAAAAGAAAAGAAAAGAAAGGAAAAGAAAAGAAAATTAAAAAAAAAAAAAAGAAGTGGAGAAAATGTAGTATATTCCAAGGTTACTACATAGTTACAAAACAAAAGAAATTTGTTGATTGAACCTTATCATCAAAGGAGTTACATACATCATTAAAGTTGGTATCTTGTCTTAGTATTACTCTTTCATTCGTGTAACTTCTTTGATTCTCGGGTCGTTTTTATTCCTTCCGTGTTTCTCTTATTCTTGTTTCTTGGACCTTATTACTAGTTGGGATAAAACAAGGTTGCCTTGTCTTCATTGAGTTTAATTAGGTCTGAAAGAACTTGAGTGGGAAAACTCTTGAGGTAAAAGGCAAGAGAGTGTGAGACTATTATTGGGAAAAAGCCAATTAAGAGTGAAACACGAGTGGAGTGCCATTATTCGAGTGTAAACACGTAAGGGAGTGTGTGAGGTTTTCTTTTTTACCACTAACATTCTTTTGTGCAGCATCTTATAATTTCTCATCGGAGTAGCTCATCACCAAAGGGGAGAGTAGATAACTCATCCTTTGTGTTGGGTGAAGTGAGGGATAGAATGGATCATCAAGAAACAGTGATTAGAAATCTACAAGGTGGCAGAGATTGGAGACGACGTGAGTCTATTGTTGAAAATGGGTATGAGAAAGAAGAGTATGGTGATTCTCTTGTTACTGGGCTTGCACTCAATACACAAATTAAAATGGATGATAGAGAGCAGCAAAGCGAGAACATTTTTCATACTAGATGCTACATCAACAACAAGGTATGTAGTATGATCACTGATTTGAGGAGTTGTATTAATTTGGCTAGCACTACTTTAGTTGAGAAATTGAATTTACGTACCTTGAAACACCCTAGACCATACATGTTGCAGTGGTTGAGTGATTGTGGGGAGGTTAGGGTAAATAAGCAAGTACTAGTTTCTTTTTCAATTGGGAAATACCAGGATATCATCCTTTGTGATGTAGTGCCTATTCATGCTAGTCATATTTTGTTGGGGAAGCCATAGCAGTATGATAGGAAGGTGACCCATGATGGGTTAAAGAATATGTACAGTTTTGAAAATGATGGAAAAACAATCAAACTTGCTCATTTAACTCCAACACAGGTCCATGGGGAGCAATTGAAGCTGAAAAGTGAGGTTGCTAAAAAAAGAAAGAGTGAAAATGAGAGTGATCCAAAAAGAAAGAGTAAAAGTGAGAGTGATCAAAAAAGAAAAAGTGAAAAGGAGATTGAGCAAACAAGCAAGAGTGAAAGTGAGAATGAGCTGAAAAGCAAGAGTGAAGGTGAGAGTGAAAGAGAGATTTAGCTAAAAAGTAAGAGCGAAGGTGAGATTGAGAAAAAAGAAAATGGTGAGATTGAGACCTCAAGCAAAAGAGAGAATGAGTTAAAAAATAATTATGAGGTCGAGAGTACAAAAAAAGATGATGAAAAAGAGGGTGACAGAAAAAAAGAGAGTAAAAAAGAAAAAGAGAGTGGAAAGAAAAAAGAGAGTGAAGAAAGTGAGAGAAAAACAAAGAGAAAAATGAGTTTTTATGCTAAGGCAAGTTTTAATACTAATGAACTTGACGTATCTTTGCCTAGTATTGTTGTTTCTTTGTTGCAAGGATATGAGGTCATGATTCCTAGCGGTGTGTTTAGTGGATTGCCACCAATTAGGGAGATAGAGCACTATATTGATTTTGTGCCAGGTGCTTCAATTCCTATCCGACCTTTTTTTGAAGAACATGAGTCATTGACACACTTGAAAGGACAAGGTAAGTTGTTGACGAATGCATGCTAAGTGGGAGGACTGTATTGAGACTTTTCCTCATGTAATCAAGTACACACAAGGTAAGAAAAGTTTGGTGGTTGATGCTTTAGCAAGAAGGTATGTCCTTGTTTTCATTTTAGATGCAAAATTGTTGAGACTTGAATATGATAAGGAATTGCATGTTAATGATGATGACTTTGCTGGTGTATATGGAACATGTGAGATAGCATCATTTGGTAAGTTCTATAAACTAGATTGGTACTTGTTTAGAAAGAATAGATTTTGTGTGCCTACTAATTTTATGCGTAAGTTGCTTGTGTGTGATGGACATAGTGGTTTGTTGGGTAACCTTGGTGTAAGGAAGACTTTTGTTGTGTTGCATGAATATTTTTTGGAATATCATTTGCCATTCAATGACTTGTTGTATGGATGTTTGTGGAAGTATACTTTTTCATTCATTGAAGTGTTACATGAACGTTTGTGGGAGTACCATTTGTCATTCATTGACATATCGCATGAACGTTTGTGGAAGCATCATTTGTCATTCATTAATGTGTTGAATGAACATTTGTGGAAGTATTACTTGTCATTCATTGAGTTTGCATATAATTGGAGTGGTCATTTTGGTGTAAGGAAAGATTTAGGTTTGTTTCATGAATGTTTGTGGGAGTATCATTTGCCATTCATTGAATTGTTAAATGAATGTTTCCGGGAGTATCATTTGCCCTTATTAGAGTGTGCATATAAAACCTTCCATACTACTATTTCTTATTCTCCGTTTGAAATTGTTTATGGTTTTAATCCACCTGCTCCTTTAACTTTGATGCTTTTGCCTGTTAATGATAGGAGTAGCTTGAATCAACATTTTCAAATTTTTGAGAAAATTAAGAAAAATGCATATAAAATGGATCTTTCAGGTATGTATTATGTTTCTGTTATTTTCAATGTTACTAACCTCTTTCCCTTTGATCCAGATGGAGATTCGAGGTCGAATCCTTCTGAGGAGAGGGGGAATGATGAGAACTAAGGGAGTCCTAGTCTTAAAGATATGTTGCAAGTTCCAGATGAGTCAATTACAAGTTCAAGGGCTTAAATGATGAAGATTCAGCTTTGATTCATTTGATAAGCTATGGAAAGGGCAACAACATGACTTAAAGGCTTTGGGCACTTGAAGGCTTTCAATTTATTTAAATCATTTAAAGAACTTATTTTATTAGTTTAGAATAATTTGGTTTCTTATGGGAAGGACTTAAGGGGGCCTATGCAAGGGCATGTTGGGAAAATTATTATTTTATTGAACTAGGGTTTCAAAAGGTTACACTACTATAGCTGCAACACTGTAGCCGCGGTACTGTTCATCCAGGGGCATTTTGGGTAAAAGAGACTTTATTTTAGCTAGGGTTTTAATTAGATTTTGGTTTAAATACTATTTGTAGCCTCATTTTCAGAAGTTTATGAAATTTGATGAATCTATTCATTGTGAGTTGAGTTTATCTCCTCTTGTTCTTAATTGAACTTTTGAACTTATCAAAGGTAAATCACAACTTTTGTGGCGTTCCTCCTTTGTAATCTGGGTTCTCGAGACAGGTTCTTCAACGGGTCTAGATTTTAATATAATCTAGGTTCTTTAAACGAGTTCTGATCGGATCTAGGTTCTCCATCCATTGACTTGATTTTGGCTTTCTTGGGGAGTTTTCAAATTGACTGTGGGTTCAAGGGATTTCATTCCTGCGGGTTCATATCAACAACAGTCACATGTACACAGATTCACAAACCAAGCTACTCCCATAATCCCATCCTCCATCCAGCCCAAGGCTCAATTTCTAACCACAACTACGATTATCGGGCCCGAGGCCCTTCTCAACACAACCGGATTGCAGACAGTGTTAGTGATAAAATTATGCTCTAAACTTAAGGGTCGCATTGGAGAGGTACTTATGATGTGGACAGGCAAATCTAGATGGACGAGTGCGCGCATCAGTACGCAAATGGACAAGTACGGTTAGACAAAATTTGAATGGAATATGAAAATTAAAACACAAAATAATTGTAGAAAGCTTACTGAGGTGTGCGAAGAGTAGCGGATTGGCGGTGGGGTAGTGGCAGAATGTGGTGGCAGAGGCATATTTAGCGTGACAGAGGGCTACCGGTGGAGTTCTCTCAAAGGGAATGTCAGATCTGTGGTGTTAGTGGGTGGAGGAAGAGATTCTCGCAATGGAGGGTGGCAGAGCATGGTGGGGCAGTAGCCAAACGTGGGCCTTAGCTCACGGGTTGGGATGTTTCAAAGGAAAGAGATTTAAGGGAGTGGGAAGGGGAAGGCCAGGAGTGGTTGTGCGACCATTGAGACGTTGTTGTTGGCGATGGCTCACGGGGGCACTGGATTGAAAAACATCCTAAGGCTACAGGAAGGGCGATTTGAGGGAGAGGAAGACGGTGGTGATGTATTTGAGAGAGGGAGAGGAAGCCTTGAGATGGTTTCTAAAGGGAGAGGCTTGGCCTATTTTTAGGCCAAGTGGGGGTCCTCGGCAATTGCAACCACCACTACGATTAGGGTTGGTGGACGGCGCAGGTCTGCAAGAGACCTACCCGTGGCACGCAACCAATGACCTCCAGAGGCAATGAGCCATTTCCATGGTTCAAACAATCACGAGTTGCAGAGAGGAGGGGGAGAATCACAGGCCGCAAGGCTCATGGGTTAGGGATGGTGGGCAGTGGTGCAGGCTAGTGGTGGAGGGGCTCGCTGATGGGAACCAATGTGGGTCTACTCTTAAAGATATGTTGCAAGTTCCAGATGAGTCAATTACAAGTTCGAGGGCTTGAAGGATGACGATCCATATTTGATTCATTTGATAAGCTATGAAAAGGGCAACAACAAGATTTAAAGGTTTTGGGCACTTGAATGCTTTCAACTTATTTAATTCATTTAAATGACCTATTTTATTAGTTTAGAATAATTGGGTTTATAATGAGAAGCACTTAAAGGGGCCTATGCAAGGGCATGTTGGAAAAGTTATTATTTTATTGAACTAGGGTTAGGGTTACTGTAGTTGAGTTACTGTAGCGTGTACTGTAGCCACAGCACTGTTCACTCAAGGGTACTTTTGGAAGATGGGGCATTATTTTGGCTAGGGTTCTAATTAGGTTTTGGTTTAAATACTCTTTGTAACCTCATTTTAATCAGTTTATGAAGTTTATAAAATTTGATGAATTTATTCATTGTGAGTTGAGTTTTACTCCTCTTGTTCTTTATTGAACTTTTGAACTTATCAAAGGTAAATCACAACCTTTGTGGCGTTCCTCCTTTGTAATTTGGGTTCTTTTGACGGGTTTTCAACGGGTCTAGATTTTAATATAATCTAGGTTCTTGAAACGAGTTCTCATTGAGTTTCAAAATTATAGGGTTTCTTGCATCTCTAAGTTTGTCAATTGCTTGGAGTGTCGTTCCATTGATTATCTTCAACTTCATTGTCCATGCTTGTGTGTTTGAATTCAATTGATTGGTTTTCACAATTGAATATTGCTGTTTGTGGTTGAATTTGAGAAAAGAAGAGAAAAGAAAGGAAAAGAAAAAAAAAATCGAAAAAAAAAAAAAGAAAAAGGAAGAAGAAGAAGAAAAGAAAAGGTAGTATATTCAAAGGTTAGCACATAGTTACAAAAAAAAAAAAAAAAACAGAGAATGAAAGAAATTTGTTGATTGAACCTTATCATCAAAGGAGTTACATACATCATTAAAGTTGGTATCTTGTCTTTTTGTTACTCTTTCATTCGTATAACTTCCTTGATTCTCGGGTCATTTTTATTCCTTCTGTGTTTCTCTTATTGTTATTTCTTGAACCTAATTACTAGTTGGGATAAAACAAGGTTGCCTTGTCTTGATTGAGTTCAATGAGTTCTTTCAGAACTTGAGTGGGAAAACTCTTGAAGTAGAAGGCAAGAGAGTGTGAGACTATTATTAGTAAAAAGCCAATTAAGAGTGAAACACGAGTGAAGTGCCATTATTCGAGTGTAAACACGTAAGGGAGCGTGTGAGGTTTTCCACTAACATTGTTTTTGTGCAGCATATTATGATATCTCATAGAAGTGACTCATTTCCAAAGGGTGTGGCAGATAACTCATCGTTTGTGTTGCAAGCCACGCAATAACAGTTTGAGCGGTTGAACTTGGTGTTGGGTGAAGTGAGAGATAGTATGGATAATCAAGAAGCAGTGATTAAAAATCTGCAATGTGGGAGAGATATGAGGCGACATGAGTCTAGTGTTAAAAATAGGTATGAAAAAGAAGAGTATGGTGATGCTGTTGTTACTAGGTGTGCGCTCAATACACAAATTAAGATGGATGATACAGAGCAGCAGAGTGAGAACATTTTTCATACTAAATGCCACATCAACAACAATGTATGTAGTATGATCATTGATTTGAGGAGTTGTATTAATTTGGCTAGCACAACTTTAGTTGAGAAATTGAATTTACGTACCTTAACACCCTAGACCATACATGTTGCAGTGGTTGAGTGATTGTAGAGAGGTTAGGGTAAATAAGCAAGTGTTAGTTTCTTTTTCAATTGGGAAATACCAGGATATGGTCCTTTGTGATATAGTGCCTATGCATACTGATCATATTTTGTTGGGGAAGCCATGGCAGTATGATAGGAAGGTGATCCATGATGAGTTAAGGAACATGTATAATTTTCAAAAAGATGGAAAAAAAAAATCAAACTTGCTCCTTTAACTCCAACGCCTTGGGGACCAACTGAAAGTGAAAAGTGAGGATGAGCATGAGAGTGATAAAAAATTAAAGAGTAAAAGAGAGAGTGATCAAAAAACAAAAAGTGAAAGGGAGATTGAGCTCAAAAAGAAGAGTGAATGTGAGAGTGAAAGTGAAATTGAGCTGAAAGACAAGAGTAAATGTGAGATTGAGAAAAAAAGAAATAGTGAGTCCAAAATGGAGAAAGAGAGAAAAATGAGAGAGAAAAAAGAAGAGGGTGAGACTAAGACCACAAGAAAAATAGAGTATGAGTTGAAAAATAATTGTGAGGTCAAGATTACAAAGAAAGATGAAGAAAAAGAGAGTGACAGAAAAAAAGAGAGTGAAAAGCAAAAAGAGTGTGAAAGGAAAAAAGAGAGTGAAAAAGAAAAAGAGAGTGGAAAGAAAAGAGAGTGAAGAAAGTGAGAGAAAAGTGAGTTTTTATGCTAAGGTGAGTCTTAATACTAACGAACTTGACGTATATTTGCCTAGTATTGTTGTCTCTTTGTTGCAGGGATACAAGGTCCTGATTCCTAGCGGTGTGTTTAGTGGATTGCCACCTATTACGGAGATGGAGCACTACATTGATTTTGTGCCAGATGCGACAATTCCTACCCGACCTTTCTTTGAAAAACATGAGTCATTGACACACTTAAGGAGACAAGGTAAGTTGTTGACTAGAATGCCTGCTAAGTGGGAGGACTGGATTAAGACTTTTCCTCATATATTCAAATACACACAAGGTATGGAAAATTTTGTGGTTGACGCTTTAGCAAGAAGGTATGTCATTGTCTTCATTTTAGATGCAAAATTGTTGAGACTTGAATATGATAAGGAATTGCATGCTAATGATGATGACTTTGCTAGTGTGTATGGAACATATGAGAAAGCCCCATTTGGTAAGTTCTATAAACTAGATTGGTACTTGTTTAGAGAGAATAGATTTTGTGTGCCTACTAGTTTTATACGTAAGTTGCTTATGTGTGATCGACATGGTGGTTTGTTGGGTAACCTTGGTGTAAGGAATACTTTTGTTGTATTCCTTACACCAATATTTGATTCATTTGATAAGCTATGAAAAGGGCAACAACAAGACTTAAAGGCTTTGGGCACTTGAATGCTTTCAACTTATTTAATTCATTTAAAGGACCTATTTTATTAATTTAGAATAATTGAGTTTATTATGGAAAGCATTTAAAGGGGCCTATGCAAGGGCATGTTGAAAAAGTTATTATTTTATTGAACTAGGGTTAGGGTTACTATAGCCGAGTTACTGTAGCACGTACTGTAGCTGCAACACTGTTCACTCAAGGGTAATTTTGGAAGATGTGGCATTATTTTGGCTAGGATTTTAATTAGGTTTTGGTTTAAATACTCTTTGTAGCCTCATTTTAATCAGTTTATGAAGTTTATGAAATTTGATGAATTTATTCATTGTGAGTTGAGTTTTACTCCTCTTGTTCTTAATTGAACTTTTGAACTTATCAAAAGTAAATCACAACCTTTGTGGCCTTCCTCCTTTGTAATCTGGATTCTTGAGACGAGTTCTTCAACGGGTCTAGATTTTAATATAATCTAGGTTCTTGAAACGAGTTCTCATTGGGTCTAGGTTCTCCATCCATTGACTTGATTTTGGCTTTCTTGGAGAGTTTTCAAATTGATTGTGGGTTCAAGGGATTCCATTCCCGCGGGTTCATATCACTCACAGTGGAGGATGCGTGGCACGATGCAGATGGCTGAGATGGCGATGATTCAGGGGCTCTGGTGCTGGTGAGAGACCAGAAGAGCTAAACATGGAATGGTGTTTAGCCCAGAAGAGCTTTTGGGCCGAGCTTAAGTGTGGAATTCGGGCCCAGTCCATGTGCAAGCGGTTTGTGGTGCTGGGGAGAGACCAGAAGGGCTAAACATGGAACGGTGTCGTTTCAGGTGTGGGGGAAAAATTTCTCCTTACCCAAAACAGTGTCGTTTTAAGATGGGAAGGATGGGCTTCCCTAATGCACATGGACTGGGCCCGAATTCCACACTTAAGCTCGGCCCAAAAGCTCACAACACCACACACATCTCCCTTTCCTAACCTACAACACTAAAAGACCAAAACCAAAAAGAATAATAGAAATAAAATACAAGGAAATAAAATAAAACAACCATTAATACAATTAAATAAATAAAAACCCAAAAATTTTGGGATCTCACATCCTCCCCCCCTTTTAAAAGAAATTTCGTCCTTCGTCCTTGAAATTGGTAAGCTTAATCCATTAATTCCAAGATAAGTTACAAGATAGAACTCAAAACTTGCTTGAGAAAGGCATATTGTGACGCCCCAAGATTCCGTTTGGGATCAGACGGACATCTGAAGCATCAGGACATGCAACACAAGGTTACCTGCCCCTGTTTATGACATATAAGATGCAATGCTCTAAACATGCATATAGCATTATATAATATTCGTAGCGGATCATTTTTTTGCTTGAGCAATACTATGCACCAAACTGATATATCTCAAATTGTTAAAACATAATCCCTGCATACTTGACAAAATAAACATCCATGATTACAATACGGGTCTCAGAAGAATGTAACCTCAAAACATGGGAGATTGGGCACCCTAATTACATTACCAAAATACACTATTGAGCCAGTTCATCGAGTAACTCGCATAACTTGACTAACGAGGCCATAATACTGTCCAAACACCTAACTATGGAAGCTGTAAGCTCCGCGTCGCGTTTACAGCGTCTAATCAACCTCCTCCAGTCTACTAGTGTTTGCTCCTTGCATTGATCCTGACACATCGCCTACCATTCGAGGGGAATGGTAGTTGGGACTACCACGGTGAGATTTGTAATCAAATCTCAACAAGATAACAAAAAACTTTCACACAGGTTAATGATGGATGCATGGCAGTAAATGAATGAATGCATAATCAAAGTGAATAATATGCATAACATAACATGAACTGATATAACTTGGACTAAAACGTGAACTAAACTAGAAACCTGACATGACATGAACTTGAAACTGAGAATTGACTTGACGCGACATGAACATGAATTGACTTGGATATGAACATGAACTTAAACATGACGTGAACTGATTTAGACATGAACGTGAACTGAACTTGATGTGAACGTGGAATACGTGAAATTAGAATCTTGTTTAATAAATTAGATTAATAAAGTGACCATACGAGTCTTACATGGGTCCCCTTGAGCAGTGTGTCCCTGTCGATTACTGCATCACTACCATGTATCTATAACAGCTGTGAGTGAGTTAATACATACTCCATAGTTGTTGTGGCCCCACGTATTCTACCTGTCGCAATTGATGTGTATCTCATGTAGTTTATGCTCCACAGTTGCTGTGGCCCCATACTTCATGCTTCATAGTTGTTGTGGCCCGCCATACTTCATTCTCCACAGTTGTTGTGGCCCCATGAATTGTTTGTGCCATAATTATTGTGGATATAAGTGAAATAAAATATAGCTCCATCGGCGTTAGTGTCTGGCGTGCTACGGTGACCAGCTAGTTAGGCTTCATTCACAATCTGTTAATTTGATTGTATTTCATCACCCTAGGGAATTTCGCACCTATTTAGACACTCCATCGTGAATAAAGGAGTTCTACTAGGATATTGCCCCATCCTAGCACTTAAGGTCGTGATTGACATGACTATTCTCGAATACACAGACTGAATTTGAGACGAAACATGACATGAATAAGAAAGGACAAAAATCCTGACGTAACGTAACATAACATGAATGTAAGTTGACAGAAAATATTTTGTAGAATGAATTAACATATAACATACAACATTTCGTAACATGGCACAACAATGTAACATACAATATTTTGTAACATGAGATAACGTGTAACAGTGAATATTACGTGACATAACATACATGTAACAAATGGCATACGTGACATGACATACTTGCAATAGATAAGAATGCATGACAGAATATATTGTGTAACAGATAAGTATTTCGTGATAGTATACATCATGTGTAACAGATAATCATGTAATAACATGGCATGGCATGACATATATGACAACATACGAACATATTTGTAGTTCCCTTGCCCATCATGCATACACAATAAACTGATAGTAAATTAAGAACTAACTTACCTCGATCTTCGCGTTTATAAGTAAAACTCAAGCGCAATCACGAGGAACTGAAAGTAGTGATTTCTAAAAGTTAGAACATAATCACTAACAATTAGAAATGTGAAAAAGAGAGAACTTAGAATAAAATTACTATTTTAACCTCTACATGTGGGAAATGATCATTTTACCCCTAACTTAAGGATTTTACATGCTAACTAAAAAATCACCAAAATTTACATTCCTAATGTAAATTTTGTCCTAAACTCAAATATCAACTTAGAAAAATTTAAAACAAAACACACCTATGGAAAACTCACTATGGCCGAAACATCCATAGGCCATTTCTCTTGATTTTTGTTGCAATTTCTTCCAATTTCAAAACTCATGATTAAAAAAAAAACATTGCAATAAATATTTTCCTTGATATGAACCCGCGGGAATGAAATCCCTTGAACCCACAATCAATTTGAAAACTCCCCAAGAAAGCCAAAATCAAGTCAGTGGATGGAGAACCTAGACCCAATGAGAACTCGTTTCAAGAATCTAGATTATATGAAAATCTAGACCCGATGAAGAACCCATCTCATGAACCCAGATTAAAAAGGAGGAACGCCACAAAGGTTGTGATTTACCTTTGATAAGTTCAAAAGTTCAATTAAGAACAAGAGGAGATAAACTCAACTCACAATAAAAGAATTCATCAAATTTCATAAACTTCATAACATGAGGCAACAAAGTGTATTTAAACTAAAACCTAATTAAAACCCTAGCCAAAATAATGCCCCATCTTCCAAAAATACCCCTGAGTGAACAGTGCAGCGGCTACTGTACGGAGCTACCGTACTCGGGTACAGTAACCCTAACCCTAGTTTAATAAAATAATAACTTTCCCAACATTGACGTATTGCATGAACATTCGTTGGAGTATCATTTTCCATACATTGACGTGTTGCATGAACGTTTGCGGGAGTATCATTTGCATTTCATTGAGTTTGCATATAATTGGAATGGTCATTCTGGTGAAAATAAGATTTCAGACATGTTGCATGAACGTTTATAGGAGTATCATTTGCCATTCATTGACTTGTTGCATAAACGTTTGCAGGAGTATCATTTGCCATTCATTAAGTTTGCATTTTGGAGTGGTCATTTTGGTTCGAGGAAGACTTTAGATGTGCTTCATGAACATTTGTGGGAGTATTGTTTGCCATTCATTGGGGAGTTTTCAAATTGATTGTGGGTTCAAGGGAATTCATTCCCACAGGTTCATATCATTTGGTATTCAGAGCAAGGTTTCCAATCAGGTCTGATTCTATCTTTTAATTCTAGCATCCTTAAATTTCATTCTAGGGCTTCATTATTCTAGGGTTGCCAAAAAAAAAAAAAAATAGAAACAAAAAGTAGGCTGCCGAAATTCTTAGGGTTTTGGGTTTGGCTGAAATTTGCATCACCTAGGGTTTAGAAATTCTAGGGTTTCCTGCAACTCTAAGTTTGTCAATTGCTTGGAGTGTCTTTCCATTGATTCTCTTCTACGTGATTGTCCATGCTTGTGTGTTTGAATTCAATTGCTTGGTTTTCAAAATTGAATATTGCTGTTTGTGGATGAATTAGAGAAAAGAAAAGAAAGGAAAGGAAAAGAAAAGAAAAGAAAATTTGAGAAAAAAAAAAAAAGAAAGAAGATGAAGAAAAGAGAAGGTAGCATATTCAAAGTTGCTACGTGGTTACAACAAAGAGAAAGAAAGAAATTTGTTGATTAAACCTTATCATAGGAGCTTAATACATCTTTCTAGTTGGTATCTTGTATTATAATTACTATTTCCCTCGTATAAATTCCTTGAGTCTCGTGTCATTTTATTCATTCCTTGTTTTATTATTACTGGTTGGAATAATACAAGGTTGTATTGTCTTGATTTAGTTCAACTAGTTCTTAAAGAACTTGAGCGGGAAAACTATTGAGGTAAAAGGCAAGAGAGTGTGAGACTATTATCGGGAAAAAGCCATTAAGAGTGAAACACGAGTGGAGTGCCATTATTCGAGTTTAAACACGTAAGAGAGTGCGTGAGGTTTTCCACTAACATTGTTTTTGTGCAGCATATTATGATGTCTAGTAAAAGTGACTTTTCACCAAAGGGGATGGCAGATAACTCATCCTCTGTGTTGCAAGCCATGCAACAACAGTTTGAGTGGTTGAACTTGGTGTTAGGTGAAGTGAGGGAAAGTATGGATAATCAAGAAGCAATGATTATAAATCTGTAAGGTGAGAGAGATAGGAGGCATGGAGGAGGCCTTAGGGCAAACTCAGGGGGTCGAGATAGAGTAGATAAGAACCTTGGGAGCATCAAAATGAAAATACCTTCATTCCAAGGTAGAACTGACCCTGAAGTTTATTTAGAGTGGGAGAAAAGAATAGAGTTGGTGTTTGATTGTCATAATTACTCTAAGGAGAAGAAGGTGAAGTTGGCTGTAATTGAGTTCAGTGATTATGCGATTATTTGGTGGGATCAATTAGTATCCAATAGGAGGAGGAATCTTGAGAGACCTGTAGAAACATGGAGAGAGTTGAAAACTATCATGAGGCGGAGATTTGTACCTAGCCACTACTATAGAGACCTCTACCAAAAACTATAAAATCTTACACAGGAGTCTAGGAGTGTAGAGCATTACCATAAGGAGATAGAGGTGGTTATGATTCGGGCTAATGTAGTGGAGGATCAGGAGGCCACGATGACAAGATTTTTGAGTGGGTTGAATAGGGAGATAGCCAATGTAGTTGAGTTGCAACATTATGTGGAGGTAGAGGATATGGTGCACATGGCTGTGAAGGTGGAGATGCGGCTAAAAGGAAAGGGTACATCAAGGTATACTTTGGTTTCTAGTACTCCTTGGAAACCAAAGTGGGACAAAAATGTTCAAGTTGTTACAAAGGGGAAGACTGAACCACCTAAGGGAAATGATTTGGGTGAGGCTGAAACCTCAAGAAAAAGAGAGAATTAGTTGAAAAACAATTGTGAGGCCGAGAGTTCAAAAAAAGAGGAGAGTGAAAGAAAAACAGAGAGCGAAAAGAACAAAGAGAGTGAGAGGAAAAAAGAGAATGAAGCCGAAACATCAAAAGAAAGCGAGAGAGAAAAAGAAAATATAGAGGTGGTTAAGAGTCAAGAAAAAAGAGTGGAGCCATAAGAGGAAAAAGAAAGAGAGGTTGCAGAGAAAAACAGAAAGACAAAAGTGAGTTTTGGGACTATCATTTGCCATTCAATGACGTGTTGCATGGACGTTTGTGGAAGTATCATTTTTCATTCATTGATGTGTTGCATGAACGTTTGTGGGAGAACCATTTGCCATTCATTGACGTATTACTTGAACGTTTGTGGAAACATCATTTGTCATTCATTAATGGGTTGCATGAACATTTGTGGAAGTATTACTTGCCATTCATTGAGTTTGCATATAATTGGAGTTGTCATTTTTGTTTAAGGAAAGATTTAGGTTTGTTTCATGAACGTTTGTGGGAGTATCATTTGCCATTCATTGAATTGTTACATGGACGTTTCCGGGAGTACCATTTGCCAATCATTGAGTATGCATATTGGAGTGGTCATTTTGGTTCGAGGAACACTTTAGATGTGTTTCATGAACATTTGTGGGAGTATTGTTTACCATTCATTGAGTTTACATATTATTGGAGTGTTGATAGGAACCAAGGTGGGCCTACTCTTAAAGATCCTTTGCAAGTTTCAGATGGGCCAATTACAAGATTAAGGGCCAAGAAGATCAAGGAAGCAATGCAAGGATTGGTGCAATCCACTTGGGATGAAGCCAGCAAGAGCCCAACACTGAAGATGGATCTGAAAGAAGAAGATCCAGCTTGGATCCACTTTATTCAAGCTGTGGAAGACATGACTTAGAGATACGGCCTATTGTTATTGGAGGCTTCTAATTTGGTTAAATGATTTATTTTATTAGTTTAGAATAAGTGGGCTTGAAGATGCTTGGCTCACATGTCTTATTTCTTATGAACTATGTTTTTGGGAAGGCCTTGTATTTTGGCCAAGGGCTTATTTGGAAAGTTACATTTTAGGAACTAGGGTTTCATCAATTTATTGTAGGGGTTACTGTAGCCGCGCGTACTATAGCCGGTACTGCTCATCAAGGGTAATTTTGGGTAAAAGGGGTTTTATTTTGGCTAGCGTTTTGATTAGGTTTGGGTTTAAAAACTCTTTGTAGCCTCATTTGAGAGATTAGACAATATTGAATTTTATTTGTGAGTTGAGTTTTCTCCTCTTGTTCTTGATTGAACTCTTGAACTTATCAAAGGTAAATCACAACCTTTGTGGCGTTCCTTATTTGTAATCTGCGTTCTTGAGACGGGTTCTTCAACGGGTCTAGATTTTGATATAATCTAGGTTCTTGCAACGAGTTCTCATTGGGTCTAGGTTCTCCATCCGTTGACTTGGTTTTGGCTTTCTTGGGGTGTTTTCAAATTGATTGTGGGTTCAAAGGATTCCTTTCCCGCGGGTTCATATCAAGTGTTCATGCTACTACTAAATTTTCACCATTTGAAATTGTTTATGGAATTAATCCATTTACTACTTTTGATTTAACACCTTTACCTGTTGATGACAGGAGTAACTTGGATGGTCTTTTCCAAATTCTTGAACAAATTAATGAAAATGAATATCTAATGGATCTTCCAAGTAACTATCTTGTTTCTACTATTTTCAATGTTACTAACCATTTTCCCTTTGATCCAGGTGGAGATTCGAGGTTGAATCCTTTTGAAGAGAGGGGGAATGATGGGAACCAAGATGGGCCTAGTCTTAAAGATCATTTGCAACTTCCAGATGGGCCAAGAAGATCAAGGAGACAATGCAAGGATTGATGCAATCCACTTGGGACGAGTTTAGCAAGAGCCCAACATTCAAGATGGGGCTTGAAAGATGAAGATCCAGTTTTGATTCATTTGATCAGCTATGGAAGAGGGCAACGACAAGACTTAAACGCTTTGGGCCCTTGAAGGATTTCAACTTATTGAATTCATTTAAAGAACTTATTTTATTAGTTTAGAATAATTGAGTTTATTATAGGAAGCACTTAAGGGGGCCTATGCAAGGGTATGTTGGGAAATTTATTATTTTATTGAACTAGGGTTAGGTTTACTGTAGCCGAGTTACTGTAGCGCGACACTGTTCATCTAGGGGCACTTTTGGAAGATGGGGGTTTATTTTGGGTAGGGTTTCATTAGGTTTTGCTTTAAATACTCTATGTAGCCTCATTCTAATCAGTTTATGAAGTTTATGATATTTGATGAATTTATTCATTGTGAGTTGAGTTTATCTCCTCTTGTTCTTAATTGAATTTTTGAACTTATCAAAGGTAAACCACCTAATGATGATGACTTTGATAGTGTGTATGGAACATGTGAGAAAGCATCTTTTGCTAAGTTCTATAAACTAGATTGGTACTTGTTTAGAAAGAATAGATTTTGTGTGCCTACTAGTTTTATGCGTAAGTTGCTTGTGTGTGATGGACATGCTGGTTTGTTGGGTAACCTTGGTGTAAGGAAGACTTTTGTTGTGTTGCATGAATGTTTGTGGGAATATCATTTGCCATTCAAAGACGTGTTGCATGAACGTTTGTGGAAGTATCATTTGTCATTCATTGATGTATTGCATGAACATTTGTGGGAGTATCATTTGCCATACATTAACATGTTGCATGAACGTTTACGTAAGTATCATTTGCATTTCATTGAGTTTGCATATAATTGGAGTGGTCATTTTGATTCGAGGAAGACGTTAAATGTGCTTCATGAACATTTGTTGGAGTATTGTTTGCCATTCATTGAGTTTACATATAATTGGAGTGTTCATGCTACTACTAAATTTTCACCAATTAAAATTGTTTGTATACTGAATCCATTTCCTCCTTCAGATTTAAAGTCTTTACAAGTTGATGATAGGAGTAGCTTGGATGGACTATTCCAAATTCTTGAACAAATTAATGAAAATGCATATCTAACGGATCTTCCAGGTAAGTATCATGTTTCTACTATTTTGAATGTTACTAACCATTTTCCCTTTGATCCAAGTGGAGATTCGAGGTCGAATCCTTTTGAGGAGAGGGAGAGTGATGGGAACCAAGATGCCCTAGTCTCAAAGATCATTTCCAACTTCCAGATGGGCCAAGAAGATCAAGGAGACAATGCAAAGATTGATGCAATCCACTTGGGACAAGTTTAGAAAGAGCCCAACATTCAAGATGGGGCTTGAAGGATGAAGATCCAGTTTTAATTCATTTGATCAGCTACTGAAGAGGGCAACGACAAGACTTAAAGGCTTTGGGCTCTTGAAGGGTTTCAATTATTTAATTCATTTAAAGAACTTGTTCTATTAGTTTAGAATAATTGAGTTTATTATGAGAAGCACTTAAGGGGGCCTATGCATGGGCATGTTGGAAAAGTTATTATTTTATTGAATTAGGGTTAGGGTTACTGTAGCTAAGTTACTGTAGCGCGGCACTGTTCATCTAGGGGCACTTTTGGAAGATGGGGGTTTATTTTGGCTAGGGTTTCATTAGGTTTTGCTTTAAATACTCTATGTAGTCTCATTCTAATCAGTTTATGAAGTTTATCATATTTGATGAATTTATTCATTGTGAGTTGAGTTTATCTCCTCTTGTTCTTAATTGAACTTTTGAACTTATCAAAGGTAAATCACAACCTTTGTAGCGTTCCTCCTGTGTAATTTGGGTTCTTGAGATGGGTTGTTCAACGGGTCTAGATTTTCATATAATCTAGGTTCTTGAAACGAGTTCTCATCGGGTCTAGATTTTCCATCCTTGACTTGATTTTTGGCTTTCATGGAGAGTTTTCAATTTGATTGTGGGTTCAAGGGATTCTTTTCCCGCGGGTTCATATCATTGAATGATAGGAACCAAGATGGGCCTAGTCTTAAAGATCATTTGCAACTTCTAGATGGGCCAAGAAGATCAAGGAGACAATGCAAGGATTGATGCAATCTACTTGGGATAAGTTTAGCAAGAGCCCAACATTCAAGATGGGGCTTGAAGGATGACGATCCAGTTTTAATTCCTTTGATTAGCTACGGAAGAGGGCAACGACAAGACTTAAAGGTTTTGAGCTCTTGAAGAGTTTCAACTTATTTAATTCATTTAAAGAACTTATGTTATTAGTTTAGAATAATTGAGTTTATTATGGGAAGCACTTAAGGGGGCCTATGCAAGGGCATGTCGGGAAAGTTATTATTTTATTGAATTAGGGTTAGGGTTACTGTAGCTGAGTTACTGTAGCCTCGGTACTGTTCATCCAGGGGCACTTTTGGAAGATGGGGGTTTATTTTGGCTAGGGTTTCATTAGGTTTTGCTTTAAATACTCTATGTAGTCTCATTCTAATCAGTTTATGAAGTTTATGATATTTGATGAATTTATTCATTATGAGTTGAGTTTTACTCCTCTTGTTCTTAATTGAACTTTTGAACTTATCAAAGGTAAATTACAACCTTTGTGGCGTTCCTCCTTTGTAATATGGGTTCTTGAGACGGGTTCTTCAACAGGTCTAGATTTTCATATAATCTAGGTTCTTGAAACGAGTTCTCATCGAGTCTAGGTTCTCCTCCATCCATTGACTTGATTTTGGCTTTCTTGGGGAGTTTTCAAAATCACTGTGGGTTCAAGGGATTTCATTCCCGCGGGTTCATATCATTCATGTAACCTAACAATTTCTTTGAAGAACAAATCAGCTATATGTGATGCATCATCAGTTTTTTGACATGCAATGAAGTGTGCCATCTTGGAAAATCTATCTACCAATGCAAAAACTGAATCTCTCCCCCTCTTAGTCCTAGGTAAACCTAAAATAAAATCTATAGAAATATCAGTCCAAGGTTCACTAGGTATTGGCAAAGGGGTGTGCAAACCATGGGGTTTCAACATCACGTTTCATATGATACACTTCTCACAGATTCTTTCCACATCACGTTTCATATGAGGCAAAAAAAAATGTTCATGCAAAATTCCTAAAATCTTATCTACATCGAAATGACCCATCAAACCACCACCATGAGCTTCTCTCACAAGCAATTCATGCAAAGAACACATTGGCACACAAAATTTATTTTCCCAAAACAAAAATCCATCATGCCTATAAAACTTACCAAACGCCACTTTTTCACATGCATTGAACATATCACCAAAATCAGAATCTTGAGCATACATGATGCAAACCAATGAGCTGGACATGGTGATCATACGAGTGGGAATGGAGCTGAATTTGCACAAGACCCTTTGTCACTTCCTAGTGGCCCAATTACAAGACATAGAGCCAAACGTTTCAAGGAAGCACTAAATGGGCTAATCCAAGAGAATTGAACTGATTCTAAAAAGACCAAGATGGGCTCAAATAATATTCAAGACTTAGTCCATGTCTTCAAGGCAATTGAAGAGGCTAATTAGCACGTAGAAATATGATGAATGGTCTGACCATTAAAGGACGTAAATTTGTTAAGTTTCAAGAATATTAAATAGGTGAATGAACTTGATCTTGCCTGGGTACGTGAAATACATTGAATTTAGTCATTTAGTCATTTTTGGCTGCCTCTAGAAGTCCAAGAGGCCTAAAAATCGTGGGACTTGTTATGTTAATATTTGTGTTGCTTTTAAAGCTGTAGTTATGAATTTTCCTATTATTGGAGGGTTGTTCCAAGTATATAGAGGGGTTATTTCAAGTTTTAATATCAGATTGGAATTTCAGTAGCTTATTGTCTTTGTGAGGTGTTGTGTTCCTCTTGGTTCTTCAAAGAACTCTTTGAACTTATCAAGTTAATCTTGTGGCGTTCAAGCTCCAAACTTATCACCTTGATTCTGATTTCTTGGTGTGGCGTTTTCAATCTTTCGTAGTCTTGGTTTTCATCTAGTTGGGTGACTGGTCAAGGCTCAACAAATCTTGTCAATACGATCTTGGGGTTCTAGGCCATCATTACTATCGGGTTTCATCACAATTGTTGGTGGAGTTCATATCATTTTGGTATCAGAGCCAGGTTCTAAGATAAGTTTGTCTATCTTTTATTTTCGTTCTATTTCCTGTTCTTTGCTGTTAAAAAAAAATGATTCCAGTAAGAAAACTTCTTCCTTTCAATCTTGTATCTCACCTTATTCAAGTACTTGAACTTTTGATGAGTTTTGGTTGTTTATTTTTGAATTGCTGCTGGATTATTTTGAATGAGTTTCTTGAAGTTCGATTAAGAACTAAAGAAGACACAGAAGAGTGGAAAAAGGCAAGAGTGTGTGAGACCATACGAGAGTAAAAGCCGTTTAGAGTGAAAACACGAGTGCAAGTGTATCAATTCTTGAGTGAAACACATGAGGGAGTGCCTGTGAGGATTCTAACTTTGTTTGAAGATTTTGAACATGTCTAATAATCAAGAAGAAGACACAACCGAAGAATTTCGACAACCTCCAATTCCGAACCTCCAAATGCAAGCGATGTTAGGGGAGATGAGGCGTATGTTGAGGGCTGAATTAGAACCTATTCACGAAAGGTTGGACAGGGTAGAAGCGGAAACTCCTAGGGGCCAGCAACATGACATCCACAATAGGTAGCATGGTGGGCGTGGTCCGTGGCGGAATGTTGATGGAGAGGCAGAGTCGGAGGAGTTTGATGTGCAATATTTGAACCAAGGCAGGATTGAGCATGGGTATAGAAATAAAGAAAAGCTAGGATGGGTAGGCCTAGGAGGGATAACGATTTAGGAAATATAAAGATTAAAATCCCATCTTTTCAAGGTAAAAATGATCCTGAAGTTTATTTGGAGTGGGAAACTAAAATAGAGATGGTTTTTGATTGTCACAACTATTCAGAGATAAAGAAGGTTAAGTTGGCTGCAATTAAATTTACCGATTATGCCATTGTGTGGTGGGATCAATTACTGATTAATAGGAGGAGGAATAGAGAGCCACCCGTGGACACTTGGGAGGAAATGAAAAAGCGTTTTGTAACCAGCCACTATTATAGGGGATTGTATCAAAAATTGCATTGGTTAATTCAAGGATCTAAGAGTGTGGATGAGTATTATAAGGAGATGGAGGTAGCTATGATCCGGGCTAATGTAGAAGAGGACCGGGAAGCCACCATGGCTAGGTTTTTGCACGGTTTAAATCGTGAGATTGCGGATATAGTCGAGATGCAGCACTATGTTGAGTTGACGGATATGGTGCATCAAGCCATAAAGGTGGAGGAACAATTCAAACGAAAGGGATTGGCTAGGAGGGGACACCCTATGGCTACCACCAGCTCGTGGAAGACAACTCCAAAAAGAGATGAGCAGCAACAAAATAAGTCAAAATTTGAATCCTCTAAGAATGCCAACTTAAAGACCACCGCTACTTCAGGAACAATCGAGACTTCAAGTTCTAAAACACGTGATATTAAGTGTTTTAAATGTCAGGGGCGCGGACATATAGCCAGCTAGTGTGTAAACAAGAGGGTGATGGTGATAAATGCCCAAGGAGAGCTTGAGTTAGAAAATGAGGAAGAAGTAGATAACGAAGATATGCCATCTATGGAGGATGCCGATAATGAGCAAAATGCTGTGGTTGGAGATTTCTTGGTTGCAAGGCGAGTTCTCAATGTGCAGGTTAAGGAGGAAGAAAGTAACCGAAGGGAGAACTTGTTTCATACTTGGTGCATAGTAAATAACAAAGTTTACAATGTCAGTATCGATGGAGGGAGTTGCACAAATGTAGCCAGCACTTATTTGGTGGAGAAATTTGCTTTAACTACCTTGAAACATCCTCAACCTTACCTGCTTCAGTGGCTGAATGAATGTGGGGAAATCAAGGTGACAAGACAAGTGTTGGTGGCATTATCCATTGGCAAATATGAGGATGAGGTGCTTTGTGATGTGGTTCCTATGCACGCATGCCATTTACTATTGGGAAGACCATGGCAGTATGATCTGAGGGTTACTCATGATGGATTCACAAATAAGTATTCCTTCACTCTTAATAGACTCTTAATAGGCAACCTATTACTCTTGTGCCATTAAGTCCAAAACAGGTCAGGGAGGACCAATTAAAGTTACAAAGTTCGAATGAAAAAAAAAAAAAGAAAAGGAAATGAAGGCCGAAACTGAAAAAAAAGACTTTAAGAAAAAAGGAGAGAAAAACATTGATCATAGTGAAAAAGAAAGAGAGAGGATTTCGGCCATAGTGAGAGCAAGAGAGGAAAAATTCAATTACATTGCAAAAAAAAGGGAGATCCAGAGAGCAATATTTTCACACCAGCCCCTTATTGTACTCATGTACAAGGAGGCTCTTTTATGTACTAATGATCTCGTCGGTGCTTTGCCGAGCAATATTGTTTCTCTTTTACAGGAGTTTGAAGATGTCCTTCCTGAAGAGGTACCTTATGGTTTACCTACAATCCGAGGGATTGAACATCAAATTGATTTCATACTTGGTGCATCAATTCCAAACCGACCTGCTTATAGGAGTAATCCCGAGGAGACCAAGGAACTTCAGAGGCAAGTAAGTGAATTATTGGAGAAGGAGTTTGTGCGTGAAAGTATGAGTCCTTGTGCAGTTCCGGTGCTATTAGTTCCTAAGAAGGATGGAACATGGAGGATGTATGTTGACTGCCAAGCCATCAACAACATAACGGTAAAGTATCGTCATCCCATTCCTAGATTAGATGATATGCTGGATGAATTGCATAGTTCTTGTATCTTTACAAAAATTGATCTTAAGAGTGGATATCATCATATTAGGATGAAAGAAGGTGATAAATGGAAAACTGCTTTTAAGACTAAAAATGGTTTGTATGAGTGGTTAGTGATGCCTTTCGGTTTAACTAATGCTCCGAGCACATTTATGCGTTTGATGAACCATGTTTTGTGAGCATTTATTGGCAGATTTGTAGTTGTGTATTTTGATGATATCCTGATCTATAGCAAAAATTTGGAAGAACATGTAATGCATTTGAAATCTGTTTTGGAAATTCTAAGGAAAGAAAGGTTGTTTGCTAACCTCAAAAAGTGCACCTTTTGCACGGATAAGCTTGTGTTTCTTGGTTTTATTGTTAGTAAGAGAGGAATTGAGGTGGATGAGGAAAAGGTGAAGGCAATCCAAGAGTGATCAACGCCTACAACAGTCAGCCAAGTGAGGAGTTTCCACGGCTTAGCTAGCTTCTATAGACGGTTTGTGCGTGATTTTAGTAGCTTAGCCGCCCCTCTTACTGAAGTCATCAAGAAAAATGTGCCGTTTAAGTGGGGAAAAGAACAAGAAAAGGCATTTAGTCTGATCAAAAAAAAGTTAACTAATGCGCCTTTGCTTGTTTTACCTAACTTTGCTAAAACTTTTGAAATTGAGTGTGATGCTTCAGGCATAGGTATTGGAGCTGTTTTGATGCAAGAAGGCCGTCCAATTGCTTATTTCAGTGAAAAGTTGAGTGGGGCAGCCCTAAATTACCCTACTTATGATAAGGAGATGTATGCCTTGGTGAGGGCTTTGGAAAATTGGCAACACTATCTATGGCCAAAGGAGTTTGTGATTCACACAGATCATGAGTCTTTGAAGCATTTGAAAGGACAACAAAGGTTGAACAAACGCCATGCCAAGTGGATGGAATTCATTGAAATATTTCCGTATGTGATCAGATATAAGCAAGGTAAGGAAAATGTGGTGGTTGATGCATTGTCCCGAAGGTATGCCTTACTTTCCATTTTAGATACAAAAATGCTTAGGTTTGAATACATTAAGGAATTGTATGCTCAAGATTCTGATTTTGGTGATGTGTTCAATGCATGTGAAAAAGTGGCGTTTGGTAAGTTTTATAGGTATGATGGATTTTTGTTTTGGAAAAATAAACTGTGTTTGCCAATGTGTTCTCTGCGCGAATTGCTTGTGAGAGAAGCTCATGGTGGTGGTTTGATGGGTCATTTTGGTGTAGCTAAGACTTTAGGAATTTTGCATGAACATTGTTTTTGGCCTCATATGAAACGTGATATGGAAAGAATTTGTGAGAAGTGTATCACGTGTAAACAGGCTAAATCTAAGCTGAAACCCCATGGTTTGTACACCCCTTTGCCAATACCTAGTGAAACTTGGACTGATATTTTTATGGATTTTGTTTTAGGTTTACCTAGGACTAAGAGGGCGAGAGATTCAGTTTTTGTGGTGGTAGATAGATTTTCCAAGATGGCACACTTCATTGCATGTCATAAAACTGATGATGCATCACATATAGCTGATTTGTTCTTCAAAGAAATTGTTACGTTACATGGTATGCCTAAGACCATTGTTTCTGATAGGGATGCAAAGTTTTTGAGTTACTTTTGGAAGACTTTGTGGGGAAAGCTGGGAACTAAGTTGTTGTTTTCTACTACTTCTCATCCACAAATGGATGGTCAAACTGAAGTAATAAATAGAACTTTGTCCTTTTTGTTGCGTGCTATCATTAAAAAGAACTTGAAAGCATGGGAAGATTGTTTGCCATATGTTGAATTTGCTTACAATAGAAGTATACATTCTGCAACTAAGTTTTCACCATTTGAAATTGTTTATAGCTTTAACCCATTGTCACCTTTGGATTTAACTTCTTTACCTTTGAGTAAACGTGTGAACTTAGATGGCAAAAAGAAGGCAGACTTTCTTTCCTTAGAATTTCCAAAACAGATTTCAAATGCATTACATGTTCTTCCAAATTTTTGCTATAGATCAAGATATCATCAAAATATACAACTACAAATCTGCCAATAAATGCTCGCAAAACATGGTTCATCAAAAGCATAAATGTGCTCGGAGCATTAGTTAAACCAAATGCATCACTAACCACTCATACAAGCCATATTTAGTCTTAAAAGCAATTTTCCATTCATCACCTTCTTTCATCCTAATCTGATGATATCCACTCTTAAGATCAATTTTTGTAAAGACACAAGAACCGTGCAATTCATCCAGCATATCATCTAATCTAGGAATGGGATGATGATACTTTACTGTTATGTTGTTGATGGCTCGGCAGTCAACACATATCCTCCATGTTCCATCCGTCTTAGGAACTAACAGCACCGGAACCGCACAAGGACTCATACTTTCACGCACAAACCCCTTCTTCAATAATTCACTTACTTGCCTCTGAAGTTCCTTGGTCTCCTCGGGATTACTCCTATAAGCAGGTTGGTTTGGAATTGATGCACCAGGTATGAAATCAATTTGATGTTCAATCCCTCGGATTGGGGGTAAACCATAAGGTACCTCTTCAGGAAGGACATCTTCAAACTCCTGCAAAAGAGAAACAATATCACTCGGCAAAGCACCGACGAGATCATTAGTACATAAAAGAGCCTCCTTGTACATGAGTACAATAAGGGGCTGGTGTGAAAATAATGCTCTCTTGATCTCACATTTTTTTGCAATGTAATTGAATTTTTCCTCTCTTGCTCTCACTATGGCCGAAATCCTCTCTCTTTCTTTTTCACTCTGATCAATGTTTTTCTCTCTTTTTTTTTAAAGTCTTTTTTTTTCAATTTCGGCCTTCCTTTCCTTTTCCTTTTTTTTTTTTTCATTTGAACTTTGTAACTTTAATTGGTCCTCCCTGACCTGTTTTGGAGTTAATGGCACAAGAGTAATAGGTTGCCTATTAAGAGTGAAGGAATACTTATTTGTGAATCCATCATGAGTAACCCTCAGATCATACTGCCATGGTCTTCCCAACAGTAAATGGCATGCGTGCATAGGAACCACATCACAAAGCACCTCATCCTCATATTTGCCAATGGATAATGCCACCAACACTTGTCTTGTCACCTTGATTTCTCCATTTTAGCCACTGAAGCCAGTAAGGTTGAGGATGTTTCAAGGTAGTTAAAGCCAATTTCTCCACCAAATAAGTGCTGGCTACATTTGTGCAACTCCCTCCATCGATAATGACACTGCAAACTTTGTTATTTACAAAGCACCGAGTATGAAACAAGTTCTCCCTTTGGTTACTTTCTTCCTCCTTAACCTGCACATTGAGAACTCGCCTTGCAACCAATAAATCTCCAACCACAGCATTTTGCTCATCATCAGCATTCTCCATAGATGGCATATCATCATTATCTACTTCTTCCTCAATTTTCTGACTCAAGCTATCCTTGTGCATTTATCACCATCACCCTTATGTTTACACACTGGCTGGCCATATGTCTGCTCCCCTGACATTTAAAACACTTAATATAACGTGTTTTAGAACTTGAAGTCTCGATTGTACCTGAAGTAGTAGCGGTCTTTAAGTTGACATTCTTAGAGGATTCAAATTTTGGCTTATTTTGTTGCTGCTCGTCCCTTTTTGGAGTTGTCTTCCACGAGCTGGTGGTAGCCATAGGCTGTCCCCTCCTAGCCAATCCCTTTCGTTTGAATTGTTCCTCTACCTTTTTGGCTTGATGCACCATATCCGTCAACTCAACATAGTGCTGCATCTCGACTATATCCGCAATCTCACGATTTAAACTGTGGAAAAACCTAGCCATGGTGGCTTCCTGGTCCTCTTCTACATTAGCCCGGATCATAGCTACCTCCATCTCCTTGTAATACTCATCCACACTCTTAGATCCTTGAATTAACCTCTGCAATTTTTGATACAATCCCCTATAATAGTGGCTGGGTACAAAACGCTTCCTCATAAGCATTTTCATTTCCTCCCAAGTGTCCACGGGTGGCTCTCTATTCCTCCTCCTATTAATCAGTAATTGATCCCACCACACAATGGCATAATCGGTAAATTCAATTGCAGCCAACTTAACCTTCTTTATTATCTCTGAGTAGTTGTGACAATCAAAAACCATCTCCATTTTAGTTTCCCACTCCAAATAAACTTCAAGATCATTTTTACCTTGAAAAGATGGGATTTTAATCTTTATATTTCCTAAATTGTTATCCCTCCTTGGCCTACCCATCCTAGCTTCTCTATTTCTATACCCATGCTCAATCCTGCCTCGGTTCAAATATTGCTCATCAAACTCCTCCAACTCCGCCTCTCCATCAACATTCCGCCACGGGCCACGCCCACCATGCTGCCTATTGTGGATGTCATGTTGCTAGCCCCTAGGAGTTTCCGCTTCTACCCTATCCAACCTTTCGTGAATAGGTTCTAATTCAGCCCTCAACATACGCCTCATCAACCCTAACATTGCTTGTATTTGGAGGTTTGGAACTGGAGGTTGTCGAAATTCTACGGTTGTGTCTTCTTCTTGATTATTAGACATGTTTAAAATCTGCAAACAAAGTTAGAATCCTCACAAGCACTCCCTCACGTGTTGTACTCAAGAATTAATACACTTGCACTCGTGTTTTCACTCTAAACGGCTTTTACCCTCGTATGGTCTCACTCACTCTTGTCTTTCTCCACTCTTCTGTGTCTTCTTTAGTTCTTAATCGAACGTCAAGAAACTCTTTCAAAATAATCCAGCAGCAATTCAAGAATAAACAACTAAAACTCATCAAAAGTTTAAGTACTTAAATAAGGTGAGATACAAGATTGAAAGAGTTTTCTTACTGGAATCGTGTACCTTTTTTTTGTCTTATTCGTTTTTTTTTTTTTATTTACAGTAAAGAACAGGAAATAGAACGAAAACAAAAGATAGACAAACTTATCTTTGAACCAAAGCTCTGATACCAAAATGATATGAACTCCACCAACAATTGTGATGAAACCCGATAACAATGATGGCTTGGAACCCCAAGATCGTATTGACAAGATTTGTTGAGCCTTGACCAGTCACCCAACTAGATGAAAAACCAAGACTAATTAGGATTGAAATCGCCACACCAAGAATTCAGAATCAAGGTGATAAGTTTGGAGCTTGAACGCCACAAGATTAACTTGATAAATTCAAAGAGTTCTTTGAAGAACCAAGAGGAACACAAGACCTCACAAAGACAAATAAGCTTATGAAATTCCCAATATGATATTAAAACTCGAAATAACCCCTCTATATACTTGGAACAACCCTCCAAGAATAGGAAAAGTCATAACTAAAGCTTTAAAAGCAACACAAATATTAACATAACAAGTCCGACGATTTTTAGCCCCCTTGGACTTCTAGAGGCAGCCAAAAATGTCTAAATGACTAAATTCAATGTATTTGACATACCCAGGCAATACCAAGTTCATTAACCTATTTAATATTCTTGAAACTCAACAAATTCACATCCTTTAATGGTCAGACCATACATCATATTTTTACATGCTAATTAGCCTCTTCAATTGATTTGATTACATGGACTAACTCTTGAATATTATTTGAGCCCATCTTGGTCTTTTTAGAATCAGCCCAATTCTCTTGGATTAGCCCATTTAGTGCTTCCTTGAAACGTTTGGCTCTAATTCTTGTAATTGGGCCACTAGGAAGTGACAAAGGGTCTCGTGCAAATTCAGCTCCATTCCCACTTGTATGATTAGCATGTCCAGCTCCTTGGTTTGCATCAGGAGTGCCATTATTCGAGTGTAAGCATATAAGGAAGTGTGTGACAACTTACGGATAAAACTAGAAGGCACACAAAATCTATTCCCTCTAAACAAGTACCAATCTAGTTTATAGAACTTACCGAACGATGCTTTCTCACTTGTTTCATACACACTAGCAAAGTCATCATTATTAGCATGCAATTCCATATTATATTCAAGTCTCAACAATCTTGCATCTAAAATGAAAACAAGGACATACCTTACTGCTAAAGCATCAATCACAAAATTTTCCATACCTTGTGTGTACTTGAATACATGAGGAAAAGTCTCAATACAGTCCTCCTATTTAGCATGCATTCTAGTCAACAACTTACCTTGTCCTCTTAAGTGTGTCAATGACTCATGTTCTTCAAAGAAAGGTCGAGTAGAAATTGTCGCACTTGGCACAAAATCAATGTAATGCTCTATCTCCCTAATAGGTGGCAATCCACTAAACACACCACTAGGAATCATGACCTCATATCCCTGCAACAAAGAGACAACAATACCTGGCAAACATACGTCAAGTTCGTTAGTATTAAGACTCGCCTTAGCATAAAAACTTACATTTCTCTTTGTTTTTCTCTCACTTTCTTCACTGTCTCTTTTCTTTCCACCCTCTTTTTCTTTTTCACTCTCCTTTTTCCTTTCACACACTTTTTCCTTTTCACTCTTTTTTTTTTGTCACTCTTTTTCTTCATCTTTTTTTGTACTATTGACCTCACAATTATTTTTCTACCCATACTCTCTGTTTCTTGTGGTCTTAGTCTCACACTCTTCTTTTTTCTCTCATTTTTCTCTCTTTCTCCATTTCGGCCTCTCTATTTCCTTTTTTCTCATTCTCACATTCACTCTTGTTTTTTAGCTCAATCTCACTTTCGCTCTTACTTTTTAGCTCAATCTCCTTTCCAGTTTTTCTTTTTAGATCACTCTCACTCCCACTCTATTTTTTTTTTATCACTCTCATTTTCACTCTTTCTTTTTTGAGCAACCTCACTTTTCAACTTCAATTGGTCCCCATGGACCTATGTTGGAGTTAAATGAGCAAGTTTGATTGTTTTTCCATCCTTTTCAAAACTGTACATGTTCCTTAACTCATCATGGATCACCTTCCTATCATATTGCCATGACTTCCCCAACAAAATATGACCAACATGCATAGGCACTACATCACAAAGGACCATATCCTAGTATTTCCCATTTGAAAAAGAAACTAACACTTGCTTATTTACCCTAACCTCCCCATGATCACTCAACCACTGCAACATGTATGGTATAGGGGTGTTTCAAGGTACGTAAATTCAATTTCTCAACTGAAGTAGTGCTAGCCAAATTAGTACAACTCCTCAAATTAATGATCATACTACATACCTTGTTGTTGATGTGGCATCTAGTCTGAAAAATGTTCTCACTCTGTTGCGCTGTATCATCCATCTTAATTTGTGTATTGAGTGCACGCCTAGTAACAAGGGAATCACCATACTCTTTTTTTTCATATCCATTTTTAACACTAGACTCACGTCCCCTCCTATCTCTCCCACCTTGCAGATTTCTAATCATGGCTTTTTGATTACCCACACTATCCCTCACTTCACCCAACACCAAGTTCAACCGCTCAAACTGTTGTTGCATGGCTTGCAACACAAAGGATGAGTTCTCTACTAGCCCCTTGGGTGAAAAGTCACTCCTATGAGACATCATAATGTGCTGTACAAAAAGAATGTTAGTGGAATACCTCACACACTCCCTTACATGTTTGCACTCAAATAATGGCACTCCACTCATGTTTCACTCTTAATTGGCTTTTTCATGATAATAGTCTCACACGCTCTCGCCTTTTACCTCAATAGTTTTCCTGCTCAAGTTCTTTAAGAACTAGTTGAACTAAAATCAAGACAATACACCCTTGTATTATTCCAACCAGTAATATAGATCCAAGAAACAAGTACAAGAGAAACACGGAAGAAATAAAAAAGACACGAGAATCAAGAAAGTTATAAGAATGAATGAGTAACAATAAGACAAGATAGCCATTTTAACAATGTATGCAACCCCTTTGATGATAAGGTTCAATCAACAAATTTCTTTCTTTCTCTTTATTGTAACTGTGTAGCAACCTTTGAATATGCTACCTTTTTTTTTTTTTTTGTTTCGTTTCTTTTCTTTTCTTTTCTCTTCCTTTCCTGCCTTTTCTTTTCTTTTCTCTTCTTCTCTCTAATTAAATCACAAACAGCAATACTCAATTGTGAAAATCAAGCAATTGAATTCAATCACATAAGAATTGACACTGAAATAGAAGAGAATCAATGGAACGACACTCCAAGCAATGGACAAACTTAGAGATGTAAAAAACCTTAGAATTTTGAAACCATAGAGGATGCAAATTTCTGCCAAACCAAAAAACCTTAAGAATTTCGGCAGCCTACTTTTTGTTTGCATTTTTTTTTTTTTGGCAACCTAGAACAATGAAGCCCTAGAATCAAAATTAAAGATACAATAATTAAAAGATAGAATCAAACCTGATTGGAAACCTTGCTCTGAATACCAAATGATATGAACCCGCGGGAATGGAATCCCTTGAACCCACAATTAATTTGAAAACTCCCCAAGAAAGCCCAAATCAAGTCAATGGATGGACAACCTAGACTCGATGAGAACTCATTTCAAGAACTCAGGTTACAAAGGAGGAACGCCACAAAGGTTGTGATTTACCTTTGATAAGTTTAAAAGTTCAATTAAGAACAAGTGGAGTAAAACTCAACTCACAATGAATAAATTCATCAAATTTCATAAACTTCTGAAAATGAGGCTATAAAGAGTATTTAAACCAGAACCTAATTAGAGCCCTAGCTAAAATAAAGTCCCTTTTACCCAAAACTCCCCTGGATGAACAGTGCCTCGGCTACAGTGTCGCGGCTACAGTAACGCTACAGTATCCTCTTGAAACCCTAGTTCAATAAAATAATAATTTTTCCAACATACCCTTACATAGGCCCCCTTAAGTCCTTCCCATAAGACACCCAATTATTCTAAACTAATAAAATAAGTTCTTTAAATCATTTAAATAAATTGAAAGCATTCAAGTGCCCGAAGGCTTTAAGTCAAGTTGTTGCCCTTTTCATAGCTTATCAAATGAATTAAAGCTGAATCTTCATCATTTAAGCTCTTGAACTTGTATTTGGCCCATCTGGAACTTGCAACATATCTTTAAGACTAGGCCCACTTTGGTTCCCATCAAAAATAAAAGAAAAGAAAGGAAAAGAAAAGAAAAGAAAATTCAAAAAAAAAAAAAGGTAGTATATTCAAAGGTTACTACATAGTTACAAAAAAAAAAAAAAGGAAAGTATTTGTTGATTGAACATTTATCATCATAGGAGCTGATTACATCTTTCTAGTTGGTATCTTGTTCTATAATTATTCTTTCCCTCGTATAAATTCCTTGAGTCTTGTGTCATTTTATTCGTTCATTGTTTCTTTGATCTATATTACTGGTTGGAATAATATAAGGTTGTATTGTCTTGATTTAGTTCAACTAGTTCTTAAAGAACTTAAGCGGGAAAACTATTTGATATGAACCCGTGGGAATGGAATCCCTTGAACCCACAATCAATTTCAAAACTTCCTAAGAAAGCCAAAATCAAGTCAAGGATGGAGAATCTAGACCCGATGAAAACTCCTTTCAAGAACCTAGATTATATTCAAATCTAGACCCGTTGAAAAACCCGTCTCAAGAACCCAGATTACAAAGGAGGAACGCCACAAAGGTTGTGGTTTACCTTTAATAAGTTCAAAAGTTCAATTAAGAACAAGAGGAGTAAAACTCAACTCAAAATGAATAAATTCATTAAATTTCATAAACTCCTGAACATGAGGCAACAAAGTGTATTCAAACTTAAACCTAACTAAAAACCTAGCCAAAATAAGGCACCATCTTCCAAAAATACCCCTGAGTGAATAGTGCCGCGTCTACGGTATGGTGCTACTGTAACTCGGCTACAGTAACCCAAACTCTAGTTCAATAAAATAATAATTTTCCCAACATGCCCTTGCATAGGCCCCCTTAAGTGCTTCCCATAATAAATCTAATTATTCTAAACTAATAAAATAGGTCATTTAAATGAATTAAATAAGTTGAAAGCCTTCAAGTGCCCAAAGCCTTCAAGTCATGTTGTTGCCCTTTCCTTAGCTTTTCAAATGAATCAAAGCTGAATCTTCATCCTTTAAGCCCTTCAACTTGTATTTGGCCCATCTGGAACTTGCAACATATCTTTAAGACTAGGCCCACCTTCGTTCCAATCATTCCCCCTCTCCTTAAAAGGATTCGACCTTGAATCTCTACCTAGATCAAAGGGAAAAATGTTAATAACATTATCATTAATTTCATATGCATTATCATTAATTTGTTCAAGAATTTGAACAAATCCATCAAAGCTACTCCTGTTGCCAACAGATAAAGGCATTAAATCTAAAGGAGTAAATGGATTAAGTCTATATACAATTTCGAAAGGAGAATATAAAGTGGTAGTATGCATGGTCCTATTATATATGCAAAGTCTATAAATCCATCCAAAGCCACAAAAATAGAATCTCCACTCCTTTCTTTCCTAGGCAGCCCCAAAACAAAGTCTATAGATATGTCTACACATGACTCACTAGGAACAGGTAAGGGTGTATATAACCCATGTGGCAAAAGCTTAAATTTGGCCTTTCTGCATGTAATGCGCCTGCCACAAATACGATTGACATCTCTCTTCATCTTAGACCAACATAAATGTTTATGCAAAATGTCTAAAGTTTTCTTGACACCAGAATGACTACAATTATATGCAAACTCAATGAAAGGCAAATGATAGTCCCGTAAACGTTCATGCAACAAGTCAATGTATGGCAAATGATACTCCTACAAACGTTCACGCAACATGTTTAAAATCTTCTTTATACCAAAATAACAACTCCAATTCATGTAAACTCAATGAAATAGAAATGATACTCCCGCAAATGTTCATACAACAAGTCAATGTATGACAAATGATACTCCCACAAACGTTCCTGAAACACACCTAAAGCTTTTCTTACACTAAAATGACTACTCCAATTATATGAAAACTCAATAAATGGCAAGCAATACTCCCACAAACGTTCATGAAACAAACCTAAATCTTTCCTTACACCAAAATGACCACTCCAATTATATGCAAGTGCAATGAATGGCAAGTAATACTTCCACAAATGTTCATGGAACACGTTAATGAATGACAAATGATATTTCCACAAACGTTCATGCGATACGTCAATGAATGGCAAATGGTACTCCCAAAAACGTTCATGCAACACATCAATGAATGAAAAATGATACTTCCACATACGTCCATGCAACACGTCATTGAATGGCAAATGATAGTCCAAAAAATGTTCATGGAACACAACAAAAGTCATCCTTACACCAAGGTCACCCAACAAACAACCATGTCTATCACACATAAGCAACTTACGCATAAAACTAGTAGGCACACAAAATCTACTATCTCTAAACAAGTAACAATTTAGTTTATAGAACTTACCAAATGTTGCTTTCTCACAAGTTCCATACACACTAGCAAAGTCATCATCATTAGCATGCAATTCCTTATCATATTCAAGTCTCAACAATTCTGCATCTAAAATGAAGACACGGACATACTCTAACAGCCCGCTAGAAATTTATTGGTGAAATTTCTATTGACTTTAGGAATCTCGTGAAAACCCCATAAGTTTTTACGAATCATCCAATCGCATAGGTTTTAGTCTGTCAACATAGTCAGTGTTATCACTCATAATGGTGCTAGAAATATGAGTTTTATTTATTTGAGGTGGTTAGAAGTGTCAGAATGCATTATGGTCTACGCCATTAGACTCAGTGGATTATTTAGAATTTTATGGCGCAATATCCTATTTTCATAATTCCGGACGAAACGTCTGTTAGAAATTGTGAAATTATTTTTAGGAGCACTTCGAGGTTGAATTTCGGTATAATATTTTCACTGTAGGTTAATATGAATATTTAGGAATTTTTAGTGTTAAGTTTATGATTCACTTTTTCGGAGTGAATAGTAACCTCGATAAGCGCACCAATTGCAGTATTTCAAAATCATAGTGTGGAATGTCCAAATTAGATTAGAGAAGTTTTATTTGGACACTTGGCAAGATCTTACCCACACTTAGTGAATAATATTGGACACTTGGCACCATGAGGAATGTTTGTTGGATTTGAAGGAATCAAGGTGTGAGATCATGCCACTTAAGCAAAACCTTGTTTCATCTGCTCAACCAAATTGTGCCAGACCAAAGAGGTTTTCAATCCTAGTGAAACCCTAAATGGTGGGAATCCAATTGAAAGCCCAAAAGCTTTGTTGAAATCGAAACCCTAAACGGTTTCCCCAAAACCCTAGAGTTAGAACATTATGTTTAATGGTGGGAATCCGATTTATAGCATTATGTTTAATCACTTGATTAAATCATTTCCACTTGCTATTAATCCTTCAAATTTGTGTTAGAACATCATTATCCAACCTTGTTAACCTTGAAAAATTGATTGGACCAAGTGATATTGGTTTTGGGCTTGATAGCAACCCAAACCCTCTTTAAACCCCAAAATTTAGGCCATTTCGGTTTAGGCCCACTAAGGCCCACGAAATTGACCACATTAGCATTGCTTCATGGCTAAATTTTGTACCCCCACTTGGCTGGCCAGATATTTACAAGAAGGGCCTAGAAGGTTCTTCAAATACAAAGCTAAAGGGCCACCTCACTCTTTCACTCTTACACTCCACCTTAAGAAAAGATCTTGGACTAAATTTTATGAGAAGAAAAGGCCAACACTCAACGTTCCCTTCAGTCCTATCACTTTACATAACTTGTGTAAGAGGCTCTCCAGTCCACTCCCCACGAAAAGCAACTCTCCTTTACACTTTTCCTTCATAGAACACAAAAGACACTCTCGGACAGTTTTGTTACCTCTTTTGAACGCCCGTTTCAAAGCTTTTATAAGTGTTTCCTAGCAAATTTTCCTTCATGAAAGTTGTTTCCTTTGGAGTCTAGTTTACGTGGATATCTTATAAGTTCCATTTGGATATCATTTGATTGGTCAAAAGTTGTTTAGACCCCAGAAAGGTCATTCTGGGCAATAAACTGGAGAGTGTGTTATATTTTGGAGCTTTTGACCAAGCTAATGAATAGATCTTGGTCCGAAATTTTTATGGAGAACTATTAACATGTGTATATGATTATTGGTTGAGGATTTGTTGCATGATTAAAAGGTTTGGTGAAATATTTTCTTAGGTCTAGAAACTTAGAAACTGGATGAGGCAAAACAGTTTCTGTTTTGAGAAAGTTTAAATCTTTTATGGTTTAATCTTATTCCAATGGCTTTGATATTTTTATTGGAAGATCCTAAGCATCTTATATACATGTTAAAATGTTATTTTGAAGATATTTGATGTTAGTTTCGAAGATATGAAATTTTATGCAAGGAGGTATTCAGTTAGGCCAAAGTGATGATGTTGTTGGCTAAATTTATGTTTTGGTTGATGTTTAACCATGTGATCTTGAGTTTGATGCTTGGATCTGTTTTAGAACATCTTTTTAAACCATGTGATGTTTGGGTTTGAAGATCACATCTTTATAAGTCATGGATCAAGAGGTTGATCAAAACAAGTTAGAAACAAAATTCTGTTTTGAACTTAGAAGAAAAAAAACCAAAAAGTTCAAGTATGGTTTTAGTGATTTTGATGACTTTTGTTCATGATTCAAAACATTATTATTCTTAGGAATATGTTATGAGTATAGTAGAAGAAAAATTTTGCTTTAATCATGAGTTTTGAAATTTGAAAGAATTACAACAAAATCAAGGGAAATAGCCTTGTAAGTTTTGGACCTATAGAGTTTTAATGGTTGTGTTTAGTTTTAAATTTTTTTGAATTGATATTTGAGCTTAGGACAAAATTTACATAAGGTATGTAAATTTTGGTGATTTTTGGAGTTAGGATGTAAAATCCTTAAGTTACGGGTAAAGTGGTTATTTTTCCACATGTAGAGGGTAAAATGGTAATTTTACTCGAAGTTGATATTTCTCCATATGCCTAATTGTTAGTGATTAAGTTCTAATTTTTAGAAATCGCTACTTTCAGTTTCTCGTGATCGCACTTGAGTTTTGTCTCGAAGCGCGAAGATCGAGGTAAGTTAGCTTTTAACTTACTATCAGTTTAATGTGTATGAGTGATAAGTAAGGGAACTAAAGTGTATGTATGCATGTTATCATATGTGTCATGCCAAGTCATTACATATTTATCTGTTACACAAAATTTATTCTGTCATGAATTATTCATCTGTTACACAAGATTATGTCACGTATTGCTATACATTGCAAGTATGTCATGTTAAGTATGCCATCTGTTACATGTATTTCATGTCACGTAATACACTATCACATGTTACGCCATGTTAAGAAATGTTCTGTTATGTGGTATGCCATGTTACGAAATGTTGCATGTTACAAGTATGCCATATTATGAAATGTTATCTGTTACATATATGTCTCGAGGTATGTCATGTCTATCGTTTTAGTTCATGTCACGTTGTGCTACGTCAGGACTTCTGTCTTTTATGTCACGTTCATGTTACATCACTTTATGAAATGTCATGTATGCCAGTTAAGTTATTCATGTCAATCACGACCCTAAGCGCTAGGATGGGGTAATATCCTAGTGAAACTCCTTTGTTCACACTGGAGTGTCTAAATAGGTGTGAAATTTCCTGGGTTGACGAAGTACAGTCAACAGGTTGCGAATGAGGCCTAATTAGCTGGTCACCGGAGCGCGCCAGGCACTAACGCCGATGGTGCCACACATTATGTTACGTGTGTCCACAGCAAGTGTGGCACAAACAGATAAGTCATGGGGCCACAACAACTGTGGAGCATGAAGTATGGGGCCACAACAACTGTGGAGCATACACTACGTGAGACACATCAATTGTGACACGTAGAATACGTGGGGCCACAACAACTGTGGAGTACGTATTAACGCACTCACAGCTGGTATAGAAACCTGTGATGTGATGCGGTAATCGGCAGGGACACACGGCTCAAGGGGACCTGTGTAGCACCCATATGGTCACTTTAATGATTAAGTCTATTGAATAAGATTCCAAGTTCAAGTCATGTTTCACGTTATGTTATGTTCAAGTTTACGTTCACACAATCATGGTAATCCCATGAGACAAGAATACGTTTCAAGTTCATGTTATGTTATGTTCACGTTTACGTTTACATTATATTCCAAGTTCACATTTATGTTATGTCATGCTCAGGTTCATGTTATGTTTAAAGTTCATTTTCAAATTATGCATGTTCACGTTCATGTTATGTTTCAAGTCCATATTATGTTCCAAGTTCACGTTCATGCTATGTTTCAAGTCCAAGTTATTTCAAGTCACGTTCACGCTAAGCTTCAGTTTCAGTTTAAGTTATGCCAGTTATGTTATGTTGTATGTCAAGTTATGCTATGATTACTTATGATTTGATTATGCATTCATGCTTTTACTGCCATGTATGCATCATTAACCTGTGTGGAAGTTTCCTGTTAACTTGCTGAGATTTGTAATCAAATCTCACTGTGGTAGTCCCAACCACCATTCCCCCCGAATGGTAGATTTTGTTACAGGATTTGAAGGAGAATCGGGAATCGACCAACTGTAAATAGTCGACTAAGCGACGATGCGATGTAGGTGTTAGTACAGTAGTTACCTCAGATTACTACTTGTATTTGTGGAGTTCAATCTCCATCACTCTTTTGATCACAACCATTTTGGACTAGTGTTGTGATATCAGTTTTTGAGTATGTCATTATGTATGAAGTATGTTTTAAGTATTTGGGATATTTCAGTTTGGTGCATAGTACTGCTGAAGAAAAAAAAAATTATCCGCTGCGTATATTGCATCTTATATGTCATGAACGGGGGCAGGTAACCTTGTGTTGCATGTCTCGATGCTTCAAATGTCCGTCCGATCCCAAGCGGAATTTGGGGGCGTCACACATACCTTCTTGCTAAAGCATCAACAACAAAATTTTCCATACCTTGCGTGTATTTGAATACATGAGAAAATGTCTCAATACAGTCCTCCCACTTAGCATGCATTCTAGTCAACAACTTACCTAGTCCCTTCAAGTGTGTCAAGGACTCATGTTCTTCAAATAAATGTCGGTTAGGAATTGTCGCACCTGGCACAAAATCAATATAGTGCCCTCTATCCCTAATAGGTGGCAATCCACTAAACACACCACTAGGAATCATGACCTTATATCCCTGCAACAAAGAAATAACAACACTAGACAAAGAGTAGTTAAATTCATTAGTATAAAAGCTTACCTTAGCATAAAAACTCACTTTTATCTTTCTGTTTTTCTCTGCAACTTCTCTTTCTATTTCCTCTTGTGGCTCCACTATTTTTTCTTGACTCTTAATGTGACGCCCCCAAATTCTGCTTGGGATTAGACGAACATTTGAAGTGTCGAGACATGCAACACAAGGTTACCTGCCCCCGTTCATGACACATAAGATGCAATATTCCTAACATGCATCTAGCATTATGCAATATTCGCAGCGGATAATTTTTTTCTTTAGCAATACTATGCACCAAACTAAAATATCCCAAATACTTAAAACATACTCCATACTTAACGACATACTAAACAACTAAGATCACAATAATAGTCCATAAGGTTGTGATCAAAAGAGTGCTGGAGATTGAACTCCACAAATACAAGTAGTAATCTGAGGTAACTATTGTAATACCATCTACGTCGCACCATCGCTTAGTCGGCCGTTTCCAGTTGGTCGATTCCCGGTTCTCCTTCAGATCCTATAACAAAATCTACCATTCGGGGGGAATGGTAGTTGGGACTACCATAGTGAGATTTGATTACAAATCTCAGCAAGTTAACGGAAAACTTCCACACAGGTTAATGATGCATGCATGGCAGTAAAAGCATGAATGCATAATCAAATCATAAGTAATCATAGCATAACTTGACATACAACATAACATAACTGGCATAACTTAAACTGAAACTGAAGTTTACCATGAACGTGACTTAAAACATAGCATGAACGTGAACTTGAAATATAACATGAACTTGAAACATAACATGAACGTGAACATGCATAATTTGAACATGAACTTGAAACAGAACATGAACCTGAGCATGACATAACATAAATGTGAACCTAGAACATAACGTAAACGTGAACATAACATAACATGAACTTGGAACATATTCTTGTCTCATGGGATTACCATGATTGCGTGAACGTAAACTTGAACATAACATAATGTGAAACATGACTTGAACTTGGAATCTTATTCAATAGACTTAATCATTAAAGTGACCATATGGGTGCTACACAGGTCCCCTTGAGCCGTGTGTCCCTGCCGATTACCGCATCACATCACAGGTTTCTATACCAGCTGTGAGTGCGTTAATACGTACTCCACAGTTGTTGTGGCCCCACGTATTCTACGTGTCACAATTGCTGTGTCTCACGTAGTGTATGCTCCACAGTTGTTGTGGCCCCATGACTTATTTGTTTGTGCCACACTTGCTGTGGACACACGTAACATAATGTGTGGCACCATCGGCATTAGTGCCTGGCGCGCTCCGGTGACCAGCTAATTAGGCCCCATTCGCAACCTGTTGACTGTACTTCGTCAACCCAGGGAATTTCACACCTATTTAGACACTCCAGCGTGAACAAAGGAGTTCCACTAGGATATTACCCCATCCTAGCGCTTAGGGTCGTGATTGACATGAATGACTTAACTGGCAGACATGACATTTCGTAACGTGACGTAACATGAACGTGACATAAAAGACAGAAATCTTGACGTAGCATAACGTGACATGAACATAAGATGACAGACATGACATACTTCAAGACATAAATGTAACAGAATACATTTCATAACATGGCATACATGTAACATGCAACATTTCGTAACATGGCATACCATATAACAGACAACATTTCATAACATGGTGTAACATGTGACAGTGAATCTTACATGACATGAAATACATGTAACAGATGGCATACTTAACTTAACATGACATGCTTGCAATGTATAGGAATACGTGACAGAATATCTTTTATAACAGATGAATAATTCATGACAGAATAAATTCTGTGTAACAGATAAATATGTAATGACTTGGCATGGCACATATGATAACATGCATACATACAATTTAGTTCCCTTACTTATCACTCATACACATTAAACTGATAGTAAGTTAAAAGCTAACTTACCTCGATCGTCGCGTTCTACTAGAATAAAGCGCGAAACACGAGGAACTGTAAAAGGTTATTCTAAAAGTTAGAAATTAATTACTAACAATTAGAAATGTGAAAAGAGACAACTTAGAGTAAAATTACCATTTTACCATTTACATGTGGGCAAATTACCATTTTACCCCTGACTTAAGGATTTGATATCCTAATTCCAAAAAATTACCAAAATTTACATTCCTCATGTAAATTTTTTCCCAAACTCAAATCTCAACTCAGAAAAATTTAAAACCAATCATAACTATGAAAAACTCACTATGGCCGAAACCTACATAGGCCATTTGTCTTATTTTGGTTGCAATTCTTTCAAGTTCCAAAACTCATGAATAAACCAAAATCTTGTAACAAAGATCTTCCTATCCTAAGTTTAAAAACACCCTTAAAACTATCCATTAAGAAAAAGCTAATTATCAATACCAAACTTTTTGTAAAAAGACCCAAACTTTTTAACAAAAAGTAAACCTTAAATCACAAGTTTTAACCTTAATAAAAACATCTCCAAGAATTCCAAAAAATCAAATCTTACTTCTAACATATTCATAACATCATCCTAAGATCAAACATGCTTTAAAACATCAAACAAAACTCACCAAAAAACACAAAACAACACTTGGAGTTTTTGGTTTTAAACTTAGTCCAAAACAGAAACTGATTTTCCCAACTAACTATGATCAATCTCTTGATCCATGGCTTAAAGACATGTGATCTTCAAACTAACACATCACATGGTTTAAAAATGTGTCCTAAAGAAGATCCAACCATCAAACTTAAAATCACATGGCTAAAATTTAATAAAACATGGATCTAACTCAAAAACATCAAAGTTTAGGCCTAACCGAAATCCTCTTGCATAGAAAATCATATCTTTAAAAATAATACTAAATATCTTCGAAATAACATCCTAATATGTATATAAGAGGCTTAGGATCATCATATAAAAATATCAAAGCCTTTGGAATAAGATTAAACTACGAAATATTCAAACTTTCACCAAACAGAAACTGTTTTTCCACTTCCAGTTTTCATGTTTCTAACTCTAAGAAAATATATCATCAAAAGCTTTATTCATGCAACAAAACCTCAATGAACATTCATAAACACATGTTAATAACACTCCATAAAATTTTCGGACCAAGATAAGTCCATTAGCTTGGTCAAAACTTCCAAAACATAACATACTCTCCAGTTTCACGCCCAGAATGACCTTTCCATGGTTAAAAATACTTTTGACCGATCAAATGAGAATGGAATGAGACTAATAATATATCCACGGAAACGTCGTGCGAAAATACCTACAAAGGGTCGTAAATGGCCACGTAAAAAGTCCCAGAAATCTGCCCGAGAGAGCTCTTTTGGGTTTCTCTCTAAGAATGGGAGAAAGAAGTGATAAAATGGAGAGAAGTATGTCTTGTACAACTTTATACTTCTGGAAGGAGAAGTTATGGGCTTGAAGGACCCTTGATTGGAGGTGGATATGTGACATAAAGTGGAGAATAGAGAGGGGCAGAGACTGCTTGCAGCAGCTGTGAAAGATGGAGGTTGATGGAGTGGATTTCTCCTTCACATCAAGGCACTATTGGGTGCAGCCAATGGCAGTGGATGGTCTGCCATGTGGGGGAGGAAACTTCTCCAAGAAGCTTTGCCAAGGTGGCCAATTTCGTGGGCCTTGGTGGGCCCCACCAAGTGGGCTTCAATTTGGGGTTTAAAGGGGGTTTGGTTAGGGTTTGAGATGCTATCAAGCCCAAAATCAATTTTTCTTGGCCCAATCAAATTCCCAAGGTTTAAAAGGTTGAATAATGCTGTCATAACATGGATTTGATTAATTAATAGCATGTGGAAATGATTTAATCAAGTGATTAAACACAATGCTAAAAATCGGATTAAAAAGGGTTTGGAGGCCAACTTTAGGGTTTGGGAAAACCATTTAGGGTTTTGGTTTGAACCAACCTTTTGGGATTTCAATTGGATTCCAATCATTTAGGGTTTTGCTAGGGTTGAAACCCTCTTTGGTCTGGCACAATTTGGTTGAACAGATGAAACACAACTTTGCTTAGGTGGCATGATCTCACACCTTGATTCCTTCACAAATCTATCTAATGGTTCTTCTTTGTGTCAAGTGTCTAATATCATTCACTAAGTGTGGCTAAAATCTTGCCAAGTGTCCAAATAAAACTTCTCTAACCTAATTTGGACATTCCACACTGTGATTTTGAAAACACTGCAATGGGTGCGCTTATCGAGGTTACTATTCACTCCAAAAATACATAATAAACTTAGTACTAAAAAATTCTAAATATTCATATTAACTTATAGTGAAAATCGTTTAACGAAATTCAACCCCGAAGTGCCCCTAAAAATAATTTCACAATTTTCAACAGACGTTTCGTCCGGAATTATGAAAATAAGTTATTGCGCCATAAAATCCTAAATAATCCTCTGAGTCCAATGGCGTAGACCATAACGCATTCTGACACTTCTAACTACCTCAAATAATTAAACTCATATTATTAGCACCATAGTGAGTGATAACACTGACTATGTTGACAGACTAAAACCTATGCGATTGGTCGATTCGTAAAAACTTATGGGGTTTTCATGAGATTCCTAAAATCAATAGAAATTCCACCAATGAATTTCTAGTGGGCTTTTACACTTAACCACCTCTATATTTTCTTTTTCTCTCTCGCTTTCTTTTGATGTTGCGGCCTCGTTCCCTTTTTTCCTCTCACTCTCTTTGTTCTTTTCACCCTCTGTTTTTCTTTCACTCTCATCTTTTTTTGAACTCTCGGCCTCACAATTGTTTTTCAACTCATTCTCTCATTTTCTTGAGGTTTCAGCCTCACCCAAATCATTTCCCTTAGGTGGTTCAGTCTTCCCCTTGTAACAACTTGATCATTTTTGTCCCACTTTGGTTTCCAAGGAGTACTAGAAACCGAAGTATACCTTGATGTACCCTTTCCTTTTAGCCGCCTCTCCACCTTCATAGCCATGTGCACCATATCCTCTACCACCACATAATGTTGCAACTCAACTACATTGGCTATCTCCCTATTCAACCCACTCAAAAATCTTGTCATCCTCCTAGACCCCTGTGTAAGATTTTGTAGTTTTTGGTAGAGGTCTCTATAATAGTGGCTAGGTACAAATTTCCGCCTCATGATAGCTTTCAACTCTCTTCATGTTTCTACAGGCCTCTCAAGATTCCTCCTCCTATTGGATACTAATTGATCCCACCAAATAATCGCATAATCACTGAACTCAATTACAGCCAACTTCACCTTCTTCTCCTCAAAGTAATTATGACAATCAAACACCAACTCTATTCTTTTCTCTCACTCTAAATAAACTTCAAGGTCAGTTCTAACTTGGAATGAAGGTATTTTCATTTTGATGCTCCCAAGGTTCTTATCTACTCTATCTCGACCCCCTGAGTTTGCCCTAAGGCCTCCTCCATGCCTCCTATCTCTCTCACCTTGCAGATTTCTAATCATTGCTTCTTAATTATCCATACTTTCCCTCACTTCACCTAACATCAAGTTCAACCGCTCAAACTGTTGTTGCATGGCTTGCAACAAAAATGATGAGTTATCTGCCATCCCCTTTGGTGACAAATCACTTCTATGAGACATCATAATATGCTGCACAAAAACAATGTTAGTGGAAAACCTCACGCACTTCCTTACGTGTTTAAACTCGAATAATGACACTCCACTCGTGTTTCACTCTTAATGATTTTTTCCCGATAATAGTCTCACACTCTCTTGCCTTTTACCTCAATAGTTTTCCCGCCCAAATTCTTTAAGAACTAGTTGAACAAAATCAAGACAATACAACCTTATATTATTCCAACCAGTAATAATAAAATAAGGAATGAATAAAATGACACGAGGCTCAAGGAATTTCTACGAGGGAAATAGTAATTATAATACAAGATACTAACTAGAAAGATGTATTAAGCTCCTGTAATAAGGTTTAATCAACAAATTTCTTTATTTCTCTTTGCTGTAACTATGTAGCAACTTTGAATATGCTACCTTCTCTTTTCTTCATCTTCTTTCTTTTTTTTTTTTTTTTAATTTTCTTTTCTTTTCTTTTCCTTTCCTTTCTTTTCTTTTCTTTTCTCTAATTCATCCACAAACAGTAATATTCAATTGTGAAAACCAAGCAATTGAATTCAAACACACAAGCATGGACAATGAAGTAGAAGAGAATCAATGGAACGACACTCCAAGCAATTGACAAATTTAGAGATGCAGGAAACCCTAGAATTTTGAAACCCTAGGTGATGCAAATTTTAGCCAAACCTAAAACCCTAAGAACTTCGGCAGCCTACTTTTTCTTTCTATTTTTTTTGGCAACCCTAGAACAATGAAGCCCTAGAATCAAATTTATGGATGCTAGAATTAAAAGATAGAATCAGAGCTGATTGGAAACCTTGCACTGAATACCAAATGATATGAACCCGTGGGAATGAAATCCCTTGAACCCACAATCAATTTGAAAACTCCCCAAGAAAGCCAAAATCAAGTCTCGAGTCTAGGTTCTCTCTTTTTCTTAAGGTTTCAACCTTACCCAAATCATTTCCCTTAGGTGGTTCGGTCTTCCTCTTTGTTACAACTTGATCATTTTTGTCCCACTTTAGTTTCCAAGGAGTACTAGAAACCGAAGTATACCTTGATGTACCCTTTCCTTTTAGCCGCCTCTCCACCTTCATAGCCATGTGGACCATATCCTCTACCTCCACATAATATTGCAACTTAACTACATTGGCTATCTCCCTATTCAACCCACTCAAAAATCTTGTCATCGTGGCCTCCTGATCCTCCACTACATTAGCCCGAATCATAGCCACCTCCATCTCCTTATGGTAATCCTCTACACTTCTAGACCCTTGTGTAAGATTTTGTAGTTTTTGGTAGAGGTCTCTATAGTAGTGGCTAGGTACAAATTTCCGCCTCATGATAGCTTTCAACTCTCTCCATGTTTCTACAGGCCTCTCAAGATTCCTTCTCCTATTGGTCACTAATTGATCCCACCAAATAGTAGCATAATCAGTGAACTCAATTACAGCCAACTTCACCTTCTTCTCCTCAGAGTAATTATGACAATCAAATACCAACTCTATTCTTTTCTCCCACTCTAAATAAACTTCAGGGTCAGTTCTACCTTGGAATGATGGTATTTTCATTTTGATGCTCCCAAGGTTCTTATCTACTCTATCTCGACCCCCTAGGTTTGCCCTAAGTCTTCTTCCACGCCTAACTCCTCTATGTCTATCCAATCCAACTTCAGATGTTAGGCCTTCCTCATCCTCACCATACTCTCCATGTTCATACCCATTCTCAATACTAGGCTCACGTCGCCTCCTATCTCTGTCACCTTGCATATTTCTAATCACTGCTTCTTGATTATCCATACTATCCCTCACTGAACCCAATACCAAGTTCAACCGCTCAAATTGTTGTTGCATGACTTGCAGCACAAGGAATGAGTTATCTGCCTTCCCTTTTGGTGATGAGTCACTCCTATGAGACATTGTAATGTGCTGCCCACAAGAATGTTAGTGGAAAATCTTACACACTCCCTTACGTATTTACACTCGAATAATGGCACTGCACTCGTGTTTCACTCTTAATTGGCTTTTTTCAGATAATAGTCTCACACTCTTTTAAATATGAAGGAGGAATTGGATTAAGCCTATAAACAATTTCAATTTGGTGAAAATTTAGTAGTGGCATGAACACTCCAATTATATGTAAACTCAATAAATGGCAAACAATACTCCCACAAATGTTCATGAAGCACATCTAAAGTCTTCCTCGAACCAAAATGACCACTCCAATATGCAAACTCGGCAGATGATATTCCCGTAAATATTCATGCAATAAGTCAATGAATGGCAAATAATACTCCCACAAACGTTCATGCAACACGTCTAAAATCTTATTTTCACCAAAAGGACCACTCCAATTATATCCAAACTCAATGAAACGCAAATAATACTCCCGCAAACATACATGCAACACGTCAATGTATGGCAAATGATACTCCCACAACTGTTCATGCAATACATCAATGAATGACAAATAATACTTCCACAAACGTTCATGCAACACGTCTTTGAATGGCAAATGATATTCCCACAAACATTCATGCAACACAACAAAAGTCTTCCTTACACCAAGGTTACCCAACAAACCACCATGTCTATCACACACAAGCAACTTACGCATAAAACTAGTAGGCACACAAAATCTATTATTTCTAAACAAGTTCCAATTTAGTTTATAGAACTTACCAAATGATGCTTTCTCACATGTTCCGTACACACTAGCAAAGTCATCATCATTAGCATGCAATTCCTTATCATATTCAAGTCTAAAAAATTTTCCATCTAAAATGAAGACAAGCACATACCTTCTTGCTAAAGCATCAACCACAAAATTTTCCATACCTTGTGTATATTTGAATACATGTGGAAAATTCTCAATACAATCCTCCCGCTTACCACGCATTCTAGTCGACAACTTACCTTGTCCTTTTAAGTGTGTCAATGACTCATGTTCTTCCAAGAAAAGTCGGTTAGGAATTGTCGCACCTAGCACAAAATCAATGTAGTGCTCTATCTCCCTAATAGGTGGCAATCCACTAAATACACCACTAGGAAACACGACCTCATATCCCTGCAACAAAGAAACAACAACACTTGGCAAAGTGTCATTGAATTCATTAGCATAAAAGCTTGCCATAGCAAAAACTCACTTTTGTCTTTTTATTTCTCTCTACAATCTCTCTTTCTTTTTCCTCTTGTGGCTCCACTCTTTTTTCTTGACTCTCAACCACCTCTCTATTTTCTTTTTCGCTCTCTCTTTCTTTTGATGTTTCGGCCTCATTCTCTTTTTTCCTCTCACTTGTTCTTTTCCCTCTCTATTTTTTTTTCAATCTCCTCTTTTTTTCATGTCTCGGCCTCACAATTATTTTTCAACTCATTCTGACTTTTTCTTGAGATTTCAGCCTCACTCAAATCTTTTCCCTTTGGTGGTTCGTTCTTCCCCTTTGCTACAGCTTGATCATTTTTGTCCCACTTTGGTTTCCAAGGAGTACTAGAAACCAAAGTATACCTTGATGTACCCCTTCCTTTTAGCCGTCTCTCCACCTTCATAGCCATGTGCACCATATCCTCTACCTCCTTATAATGTTGCAACTCAACTACATTAGCTATCTCCCTATTCAACCCACTCAAAAATCTTGTCATCGTGGCCTCCCGATCCTCCACTACGTTGGCCCGAAACATAGCCACCTCCATCTCCTTATGGTAATCCTCTACACTCCTAGATCCCTGTGTAAGATTTTGTAGTTTTTGGTAGAGGTCTCTATGGTAGTGGCTAGGTACAAATCTCCACCTCATGATAGCTTTCAACTCTCTCCATGTTTCTACAGGCCTCTCAAGATTCCTCCTACTATTAGATACTAATTGATCCCACCAAATAATCGCATAATCAGTGAACTCAATTACAGTCAACTTCACCTTCTTCTCCTCAGAGTAATTATGACAATCAAACACCAACTCTATTCTTTTCTCCCACTCTAAATAAACTTCAGAGTCAGTTCTACCTTGGAATGATGGTATTTTCATTTTGATGCTCCCAAGGTTCTTATCTACTCTATCTTGACCCTCTAAATTTGCCCTAAGGCCTCCTATCTTTCTCACCCTACAGATTTCTAATCACTGCTTTTTGATTATCCATACTATCCCTCACTTCACCTAACACCAAGTTCAATAGCTCAAACTGTTGTTGCATGGCTTGCAACACAAAGGATAAGTTATCTGCTCTCCCCCTTGGTGATGAGCTTCTCTGATGAGACATTATAATGTTCTGCACAAAAGAATGTTAGTGGTAAAAAAAGAAAACCTCACACACTCCCTTACGTGTTTACACTCGAATAATGGCACTCCACTCGTGTTTCACTCTTAATTGGCTTTTTCTCGATAATAGTCTCACACTCTCTTGCCTTTTACCTCAAGAGTTTTTCCACTCAAGTTCTTTCAGAACTAATTGAGCTCAATCAAGACAAGGCAACCTTGTTTTATCCAGACTAGTAATTAGGTCCAAGAAACAAGAATAAGAGAAACACGAAAGGAATAAGTGACACGAGAATCAAAGAACTTATACGAATGAAAGAGTAACAATAACACAAGATACCAACTTTAGTGGTGTATGCTGTAGCCCCTTTGATGATAAAAGCTTAATCAACAAATATTTTCTTTCTCATTGTTGTAACTATGTAGCAACTTTGAATATGCTACCTCCTCTTTTCTTTTTCTTCTTTTTTTTTTCGAATTTTCTTTTCTTTTCTTTTCATTTCTTTTTTTTTTCTTTTCTCTAATTCAATCACAAATAGCAATATTCAATTGTGAAAATCAAGCAATTGAATTCAAGCATGACAACGAAGTAGAAGATAAATAAGGGAACGACACTCCAAGCAACAGATAAACTTAGAGATGTAAGAAACCCTAGAATTTTGAAACACTAGGTGATGCAAATTTCAGCCAAACCCAAAACCCTAAGAATTTTGGCAGCCTACTTTTTGTTTCTATTTTTTTTTTTTTTTGTGACCCTAGAACAGTGAAGCCCTAGAATCAAAATTAAAGATACAATAATTAAAAGATAGAATCAAAGCTAATTGGAAACCTTGCTCTGAATACCGAATGATATGAACCCGAGGGAAAGGAATTCCCTTGAACCAACAATCAATTTGAAAACTCTCCAAGAAAGTAAAACATCAAGTCAAGGATGGAAAATCTAGACCCGATGAGAACTCGTCTCAAGAACCTAGATTATATTAAAATCTAGACCTGTTGAAGAACCCGTCTCAAGAACCCAGATTATATAAGAGAAACGCCACAAAAGTTGTGATTTACCTTTGATAAGTTCAAAAGTTCAATTAAGAACAAGAGGAGTAAAAATCAACTCACAATGAATAAATTCATCAAATTTCATGATCTTCATAAACTTCTGAAAATGAGGCTAAATAGAGTATTTAAAGCAAAATCTAATGAAACCCTAGCCAAAATAAACCCCCATCTTCCAAAAGTGCCCCTGGATGAAGAGTGCCGCGGCTATAGTGCCGCGCTACAGTAACTTGGCTATAGTAACCCTAACCCTAGTTCAATAAAATAATAACTTTCCCAACATGCCCTTGCATAGGCCCCCTTAAGTGCTTCCCATAATAAACTCAATTATTCTAAACTAATAAAATAAGTTCTTTAAATGAATTAAATAAGTTGAAACCCTTCAAGAGCCCAAAGCTTTTAAGTCTCATCGTTGCCCTCTTCCATAGCTGATCAAATGAATCAAAATTGGATCTTCATCCTTCAAGCCCATCTTGAATGTTGGGCTCTTGCTAAACTCGTCCCAAGTGGATTGCATCAATCCTTGCATTATCTCCTTGATCTTTTTAACCCATCTGGAAGTTGCAAATCATCTTTAAGACTAGGCCCATCCTGGTTCCCATCAAGTAATTATAAAACAAGACACCAATTAGCAAGTTGTATTCAGCTCCTATGATGATAATAACTCAATCAACAAATACTTTCTTTCTCTTTGTTGTAACTATGTAGCAACTTTAAATATCCTACCTTCTCTTTTCTTCTTCTTTTTCTTTCTGTTTTTTTTTTCTTTTCTCTAATTCAACCACAAACAGCAATATTCAATTGTGAAAACCAAGCAATTGAATTCAAACACACAAGCATGGACATTGAAGTAGAAGAGAATAAATGAAACAACACTCCAAGCAATTGACAAACTTAGAGATGCAGGAAACCCTAGAATTTTGAAACCCTAGGTGATGCAAATTTCAGCCAAACCAAAAACCCTAAGAATTTCGGCAGCCTACTTTTTGTTTTTTATTTTTTTTTTTGTCAACCCTAGAGCAATGAAGCCCTAGAATTAAATTTAAAGATACAATAATTAAAAGCTAGAATCAGACCTGATTGGAAACCTTGCTCTGAATACCAAATGATATGAACCCACGAGAAAGGAATCCCTTGAACCCACAATCAATTTGAAAACTCCCCAAGAAAGCCAAAATCAAGTCAATGGATGGAGAACCTAGACCCGATGAGAACTCGTTTCAAGAACCTAGATTATATTAAAATCTAGACCCATTGAAGAACCCGTCTCAAGAACCCAGATTACAAAGGAGGAACGCCACAAAGGTTGTGATTTACCTTTGATAAGTTCAAAAGTTCAATAAAGAACAAGAGGAGTAAAACTCAACTCACAATGAATAAATTCATCAAATTTCATTAACTTCATAAACTGATTAGAATCAGGCTACATAGAGTATTTAAAGCAAAACCTAATGAAACCCTAGCCAAAATAAACCCCCATCTTCCAAAAGTGCCCCTGGATGAACAGTGCCGCGCTACAGTAACTCGGCTATAGTAACCCTAACCCTAGTTCAATAAAATAATAACTTTCCCAACATGCCCTTGCATTGGCCCCCTTAAGTGCTTCCCATAATAAACTCAATTATTCTAAACTAATAACATAAGTTCTTTAAATGAATTAAATAAGTTGAAACCCTTCAAGAGCTCAAAGCCTTTAAGTCTTGTCGTTGCCCTCTTCCGTAGCTAATCAAATGAATTAAAACTGGATCTTCATCCTTCAAGCCCCATCTTGAATGTTGGGCTCTTGCTAAACTTGGTCCAAGTGGATTGCATCAATCCTTGCCTTGTCTCCTTGATCTTCTTGGCCCATCTGGAAGTTGCAAATGATCTTTAAGACTAGGCCCATCTTGGTTCCCATCATCGGGAAGCTACCATGGTTAGGTTTTTGCACGGTTTAAACATGAGATTGAGGATATAGTCGAGATGCAGCACTATGTTGAGTTGACGGATATGGTGCATCAAGCCATAAAGGTGGAGGAACAATTCAAACGAAAGGGATTGGCTAGGAGGGGACAGCCTATGGCTACCACCAGCTCGTGGAAGACAACTCCAAAAAGGGATGAGCAGCAACAAAATAAGCCAAAATTTGAATCCTCTAAGAATGCCAACTTAAAGACCGCCACTACTTCATGTACAATCGAGACTTGAAGTTCTAAAACACGTGATATTAAGTGTTTTAAATGTCAGGTGATAAATGCCCAAGGAGAGCTTGAGTCAGAAAATGAGGAAGAAGTAGATAATGATGATATGCCATCTATGGAGGATGCCGATGATGAGCAAAATGCTGTGGTTGGAGATTTATTGGTTGCAAGGCGAGTTCTCAATGTGCAGGTTAAGGAGGAAGAAAGTAACCGAAGGGAGAACTTGTTTCATACTTGGTGCTTTGTAAATAACAAAGTTTGCAGTGTCATTATCGATAGAGGGAGTTGCACAAATGTAGCTAGCACTTATTTGGTGGAGAAATTGACTTTAACTACCTAGAAACATCCTTAACCTTACCGGCTTCAGTGGCTGAATGAATGTGGGGAAATCAAGGTAACAAGACAAGTGTTGGTGGCATTATCCATTGGCAAATATGAGGATGAGGTGCTTTGTGATGTGGTTTCTATGCACGCTTGCCATTTACTATTGGGAAGACCATGGCAGTATGATCTGAGGGTTACTCATTATAGATTCACAAATAAGTATTCATTCACTCTTAATAGGCAACCTATTACTCTTGGGCCATTAACTCCAAAACAGGTCAGGGAGGACCAATTAAAATGGAGACAAGGACATACCTTCTTGCTAAAGCATCAACCACAAAATTTTCCATACCTTGTGTGTATTTGAATACATGAGGAAAAGTCTCAATATAGTCCTCCCACTTAGTATGCGTTCTACTCAACAACTTACCTTGTCCCTTTAAGTGTGTCAAGGACTCATGTTCTTCAAATAAAGGTCGGATAGGAATTGTCGCACCTGGCACAAGATCAATGTAGTACTCTATCTCCCTAATTGGTGGCAATCCACTAAACACACCACTAGGAATCATGGCCTCATATCCCTGCAACAAAGAAACAACAACACTAGGCAAAGAGTCATTAAATTCGTTAGCATAAAAGCTTGCCTTAGCATAAAAACTCACTTTTGTCTTTCTATTTCTCTCTACAATATCTCTTTCTTTTTCCTCTTGTGGCTCCACTCTTGGATGGACATAGAAGAGTTAGGCATGGAAGAGGCTTTAGGGCAAACTCAGGGGGTCGAGATAGAGTAGATAAGAACCTTGGGAGCATCAAAATGAAAATACCATCATTCCAAGGTACTACTAACCCTGAAATTTTTTTAGAGTGGGAGAAAAGAATAGAGTTCATGTTTGATTGTCATAATTACTATGAGCAGAAGAAGGTGAAGTTGGCTGTAATTGAGTTCACTGATTATGCGATTGTCGGGTGGGATCAATTAGTGACCAATAGGAGGAGGACTCTTGAGAGGCCTGTAGAAACATGGAGAGAGTTGAAAGCTATCATGAGGCGGAGATTTGTACCTAGCCACAACTATAGAGACCTCTACCAAAAATTACAAAATCTTTCACAAGGGTCTAGGAGTGTAGAGGATTATCATAAGGAGCTAAAGGTGGCTATGATTCGGGCTAATGTAGTGGAGGATCGGTAGGCCACGATGACAAGATTTTTGAGGGTGTTGAATAGGGAAATAGCCAATGTAGTTGAGTTGCAACATTATGAGGAGGTAGAGGACATGGTGCACATAGCTATGAAGGTGGAGAGGCGGCTAAAAAGAAAGGGTACATCAAGGTATACTTCAGTTTCTAGTACTTATTGGAAACCAAATTGGAACAAAAATGATCAAGCTGCAACGAAGGGGAAGACCGAACCATGTAAGGGAAAAGATGAGGGTGAGGCTGAAACCTCAAGAAAAAGTGAGAATGAGTTGAAAAACAATTGTGAGGCCGAGACTGAAAAAAAAATAGAGAGGGAAAAGAACAAAGAGAGTGAGAGGAAAAAAAAGAATGAGGCTGAAACATCAAAAGAAAGAGAGAGAGAAAAAGAAAATAGAGAGGTGGTTGAGAGTCAAGAAAAAAGAGTGGAGCCACAAGAGGAAAAAGAAAGAGAGATTGTAGAGACAAATAGAAAGACAAAAGTGAGTTTTTATGCTAAGACAAGATTTTATGCGAATGAATTTAACGACTTTTTGCCAAGTGTTGTTGTTTCTTTGTTGCAGGGATATGAGGTCGTGATTCCTAGTGGTGTGTTTAGTGGATTGCCACCTATTAGGGATATAGAGCACCACGTTGATTTTGTGCTAGGTGCGACAATTCCTAACCGACATTTATTTGAAGAACATAAGTCCTTGACACACTTGAAGGAAGAAGATAAGTTGTTGACTATAGAATGCATGCTAAGCGGGAGGACTGTTTTGAGACTTTTCCTCATGTAATCAAGTACACACAAGGTAAGGAAAGTTTTGTGGTTGATGATTTAGCAAGAAGGTATGTCCTTGTCTTCATTTTAGATGCAAAATTGTTGAGACTTGAATATGATAAGGAATTGCATGCTAATAATGATGACTTTGCTAGTGTGTATGGAACATGGAAAATTGGAACTTGTTTAGAAAGAATAGATTTTGTGTGCCTACTAGTTTTATGCGTAAGTTACTTGTGTGTAATGGACATGCTGGTTTGTTGGGTAACCTTGGTGTAAGGAAGACTTTTGTTGTATTGTATGAACGTTTTTGGGAATATCATTTGTCATTCAATGACGTGTTGTATGGATGTTTGTGGAAGTATCATTTTTCATTCATTGATGTGTTGCATGAACGTTTGTGGAAGTATCATTTGCCTTTCGTTGAAGTGTTTCGTGAACGTTTGTGGAAGTATCATTTTTCATTCATTAACATGTTGCATGAACGTTTGTGGGAGTATTGCATGCCATTCATTGAGCTTTCATATAATTGGAGTAGCCATTCATTGACATTTTGCATGAACATTTATGTCGGTTTAAGATGAAGAGAGATGTCAATCATATTTGTGGCAGGTGCATTACATGCAGAAAGGCAAAATTTAATCTTTTGCCACATGGGTTGTATACACCCTTACCTGTTCTTAGTGAGTCATGTGTAGACATACCTATGGACTTTATTTTTGGGCTGCCTAGGAAAGAAAGGACTAAAGATTCTATTTTTATGGTTATGGATGGATTTATAGAGTTTGCATATAACAGGACCATGCATACAACCATTTTATATTCTCCTTTAGAAATTGTTTATAGACATAATCCATTTACTCCTTTAGATTTAATACCTTTACCTATTGACAACGGGAGTAGCTTGGATGGATTTTTTCAAATTCTTGAACAAATTGATGATAATGCATATGAAATTAATTATAATGTTACTAACATTTTTCCCTTTGATCCAGGTGGAGATTCGAGGTCGAATCCTTTTGAGGAGAGGGGGAATGATGCAAACCAAGGTGGGCCTAGTCTTAAAGATATGTTGCAAGTTCCAGATGAGCTAAATACAAGTTCAAGGGCTTAAATGATGAGGATTCAGTTTTGATTCATTTGATAAGCTATGGAAATGGCAACAACATGACTTAAAGGCTTTGGACACTTGAAGGCTTTCAATTTATTTAATTCATATAAAGGACTTATTTTAGTAATTTAGAATAATTGGGTTTACTATATGGGAAGGGGGCCTATGCAAGGGCATGTTGGAAAATTTATTATTTTATTAAACTAGAGTTAGGGTTACTGTAGCCGAGTTACACTAGCACCATACTGTAGCCGCTGCATTGTTCACTCAGGGGTATTTTTGGAAGATGGGGTTATTATTTTGGCTAGGGTTTTAATTAGTTTTTGTTTTGATGAATTTATTCATTGTGAGTTGAGTTTATCTCCTCTTGTTCTTATTTGAACTTTTGAACTTATCAAAGGTAAATCACAACCTTTGTGGCGTTCCTCCTTTGTAATCTGGGTTCTTGAGACGTGTTCTTCAACCGGTTTAGATTTTAATATAATCTAGGTTCTTAAAACGAGTTCTCATCATGTCTAGGTTCTCCATCCATTGACTTGATTTTGGCTTTCTTGGGGAGTTTTCAAATTGACTGTGGGTTCAAGGGATTTCATTCCCGCGGGTTCATATCAGGACCAATTGAAGCTGAAAAGTGAGGTTGCTCAAAAAATAAAGAGTGAAAATGAGAGTGATAAAAAAAGTGAGAGTGATCAAAAAATAAAAAGTGAAAAGGAGATTGACCAAAAAAGGAAGAGTGAAAGTGAGAATGAGCTGAAAAGCAGGAGTGAAGGTGAGAGAGAAAGTGAGATTGAGCTGAAAAGCAAGAGTGAAGATGATGAGATTGAGAATAAAAGAAATAGTGAGACTGAAATGGAGAAAGAGAGAAAAATGAGAGAGAAAAAAGAAGAGGGTGAGACTAAGACTTCAAGAAAAAGAGAGAATGAGTTGAAAAATAATTGTGAGGTCAAGAGTACAAAAAAAGTGACAGAAAAAAAAAGAGTGAAAAGGAAAAAGAGCGTGAAAGGGAAAAAGTGAGCGAAAAAGAAAAAGAGAGTGGAAAGAAAAGAGAAAGTGAAGAAAGTGAGAGAAAAACAAGAGAAAAGTGAGTTTTTATGCTAAGGCGAGTCTTAATACTAACGAACTTGACGTATGTTTGTCTAGTATTGTTGTCTCTTTGTTGCAGGGATATAAGGACAGGATTCCTAGTGGTGTGTTTAGTGGATTGCTACCTATTAGGGAGATAGGGCACTACATTGATTTTGCCAGGTTAAAGAATTCCTAACCGACCTTTCTTTGAAGAACATGAGTCATTGACATACTTAAAGGGACAAAGTAACTTTTCCTCATGTATTCAAATACAAACAAGGTATGAAAAATTTTGTGGTTGACGCTTTAGCAAGAAGGTATGTCATTGTCTTCATTTTAGATTCAAAATTGTTGAGACTTGAATATGATAAGAAATTACATGCTAATGACGATGATTTTGCTAGTGTGCATGGAACATGTGAAAAAACATCATTTGGTAAGTTCTATAAACTGGATTGGTACTTGTTTAGAAAGAATAGATTTTGTGTGCCCACTAGTTTTATGCGTAAATTTCTTGTGTGTGATGGACATGGTGGTTTGTTGGGTAACCTTGGTGTAAGGAAGACTTTTGTTATGTTGCATGAACATTTTTGAGAATATCATTTTCCATTCAATGACGTGTTGCATGGACGATTGTGGAAGTATCATTTTTCATTCATTGATGTGTTGCATGAATGTTTGTGGGAGTACCATTGCTATTCATTGACGTATCGCATGAACGTTTGTAGAAGCGTCATTTGTCGTTCACTAACGTGTTGCATGAACATTTGTGGAAGTATTACTTGCCATTCATTGTGTTTTCATATAATTGAAGTGGTCATTTTGGTATAAGGAAAGATTTAGGTTTATTTCATGAACGTTTGTGGAAGTATCATTTGCCATTTATTGAATTGTTACATGGACGTTTCTGGGAGTTTCATTTGCCCTTATTAGAGTGTGCATATAAAACCTTCCATACTACTATTTCTTATTCTCCATTTGAAATTGTTTATGGTTTTAAACCACATACTCCTTTAACTTTGATGCTTTTGCTTGTTAATGATAGGAGTAGCTTGAATCAACATTTCCAAATTCTTGGGAAAATTAATGCAAATGCATATAAAATGGATCTTCCAGGTATGTATCATGTTTTTGTTATTTTCAACATTACTAACCTCTTTCCCTCTGATCCAGGAGGAGATTCGACCTTTTGAGGAGAGGGGGAAAGAAGGTGAGCCTAGTCTGAAAGATATGTTGCAAGTTCCAGATGAGCCAAATACAAGTTCAATGGCTTAATGATGAAGATTCAGTTTTGATTCATTTGATAAGCTATGGAAAGGGCAACAACATGACTTAAAGGCTTTGGGCACTTGAACGCTTTCAATTTATTTAATTCATTTAAATGATTTATTTTATTAGTTTAGAATAATTGGGTTTATTATGGGAAGCACTTAAGGGGGCTTATGCAAGGGCATGTTGGGAAAGTTATTATTTTATGGAACTAGGGTTAGGGTTACTGTAGCCTAGTTATTGTAGCGCCATACTGTAGCGTGGCACTGTTCACTCAGGGGCAATTTTTGAAGATGAGGATTTATTTTGGCTAGGGTTTTAATTAAGTTTTGGTTTAAATACTCTTTGTAGTCTCATTTTAATCAGTTTATGAAATTTGATAAATTTATTCATTGTGAGTTGAGTTTTACTCCTCTTGTTCTTAATTGAACTTTTGAACTTATCAAAGGTAAATTACAACCTTTGTGGCGTTCTTCCTTTGTAATCTGGGTTCTTGAGATTGGTTCTCCAACGGGTCAAGATTTTAATATAATCTAGGTTCTTGAAACGAGTTCTAATCGGGTTTAGATTCTCCATCCATTGACTTGATTTTGGCTTTCTTGGAGAGTTTTTAAAATGATTGTGGTTTCAAGGGATTCCGTTCCCGCGGGTTCATATCACATGCCCTTGCATAGGCCCCCTTCCCATATAATAAACCCAATTATTCTAAATTAATAAAATAAGTCCTTTAAATGAATTAAATAAATTGAAAGCCTTCAAGTGCCCAAAGGCTTAAAGTCATGTTGTTGCCCTTTCCATAGCTTATCAAATGAATCAAAACTGAATCTTCATCATTTAAGCCCTTGAACTTGTATTTGGCCCATATGGAACTTGCAACATATCTTTAAGACTAGGCCTATCTTGGTTCTCATCATTCCCCCTCTCCTCAAAAGGATTCAACCTCGAATCTCCACCTGGACCCAAGGGAAAAATGTTAGTAACATTATCATTAATTTCATATGCATTATCATTAATTTGTTCAAGAATTTGAAAAAATCCATCGAAGCTACTCCTATTGTCAACAGATAAAGACATTAAATCTAAAGGAGTGAATGGATTAAGACTATAAACAATTTCAAAAGGAGAATATAAAGTGGTAGTATGCATGGTCCTATTATATGCAAACTCTATAAATCCATCCATAACCACAAAAATAGAATCTCAACTCCTTTCTTTCCAAGGCAGCCTCAAAACAAAGTGATGGGAACCAAGGTGGGCCTAGTCTTAAAGATATGTTGCAAGTTCCAGATGAGTCAATTACAAGTTCAAGGGCTTAAAGAATGAAGATTTAGTTTTGATTCATTTAATAAGCTATGGAAAGGGCAACAACATGACTAGGGTTTCAAGACTTGAAGACTTTCCATTTATTTTACAGAAAGGACTTAAGGGGGCCTATGCATTGGTAGAGATAGGAGGCCTATGAATTTATTCCAACCAGTAATATAGATCAAAGAAACAAGGAATGAATAAAACGACACGAGACTCAAGGAATTTATACGAGGGAAAGAGTAATTATAAAACAAGATACTAACTAGAAAGATGTAATCAATTCCTATGATGATAAAAGCTCAATCAACAAAAGTACTTTGTTTCTCTCTTCTTCTTTTTTTATTGAATTTTCTTTTCTTTTCATTTCTTTTCTTTTCTTTTCTTTTCTCGAATTCAATTACAAATAGCAATATTCAACTGTGAAAATCAAGCAATTGAATTTAAGCGCGACAACGAAATATAAGAGAATCAATGGAATGGCACTCCAAGCAACAGATAAACTTAGAGATGCAGGGAAACCCTAGAATTTTGAAACCCTAGGTGATGCAAATTTCAGCCAAATCCAAAAATCCTAAGAATTTCGGCGCCAACTTTTTGTTTCTATTTTTTTTTTGGCAACCCTAGAACAATGAAGCCCTAGAATTAAATTAAAGGATGCTAGAATTACAAGATAGAATCACACCTGATTGGAAACCTTGCTCTGAATAACAAATAATATGAACCAGCAGGAATGGAATCCCTTGAACCCACAATGAATTTGAAAACTCTCCAAGAAAGCCAAAATCAAGTCAATGGATAGAGAATCTAGACCCGATAAGAACTCGTTTCAAGAACCTAGATTATATTAAAATCTAGACCCGTTGAAGAACTTGTCTCAAGAACCCAGATTACAAAGGAGGAACGCCACAAATGTTGTGATTTACCTTTGATAAGTTCAAAAGTTCAATTAAGACAAAGAGGAGATAAACTCAACTCACAATGAATAAATTCATCAAATTTCACAAACTGTTTAAAATGTGGCTACAAAGAGTATTTAAACCAAAACCTAATTAAAACCCTAGCCAAAATAATACCCCATCTTCCAAAATACCCCTGAGTGAACAGCACCGCGGTTACAGTATGACGCTACAGTAACTCGGCTACAGTAACCCTAACCCTAGTTCAATAAAATAATAACTTTCCCAACATGCCCTTGCATAGGCCCCCTTCTCATATAATAAACCCAACTATTCTAAATTAATAAAATAAGTCCTTTAAATGAATTAAATAAACTGAAAGCCTTCAAGTGCCCAAAGCCTTTAAGTCATGTTGTTGCCCTTTCCATAGCTTATCAAATGAATCAAAATTGAATCTTCATCATTTAAGCCCTTCAACTTGTATTTGGCTCATCTGGAGCTTGCAACATATTTTTAAGATTAGGCTCACCTTGGTTTCCATCACGATTGGCCTGAGGTTGGGCCATTCATACCATAAGGACTCGGTAGTACAATAGGAAGCACGCGTGCGAAAAAATTCAACCTCTTAACTTCCCAACTTTGTCCTCATTTGGTTTTCTACTAAACATGGACAAAGTGGTAAAAACAAGAGGTGTTCTGATTGGTCCGAGGTTGGGCCATTCATACCATAAGGACATGGTAGTACCATAGGAAGCCCGTGAGCGAAAAACTCCAACCTCTTAACTTCGCCACCCAGCCCTCATTTAGTTTTCTACTCAACCTTGACAAAGTGGTAAAAATAAGAGGTGATCCGATTAGAACGGGGTTGGGGACACATACCATAAGGTCATTGAAGTATCATAGGAAGCCCGCGAGTGAAAAAATCCAACCTCTTAACTCTGCCACAATTTCCTCAATTGGTTTTCAACTAAGCAAGGCCAAAGTTGTAAAAATAAGAGGTGCTCCGATTGGAATGGTGTTTGGGCATACAAACCATTAGGACATGGTAGTACAAGCCCGCTAGCGAAAAACTCAAGCCTCTTAACTTTGCCACTTTGCCTCAGTTGGTTCTCCTCTCTACATAGGCAAAGTGGTAAAAATAAGAGGTGTTCCGATTGGCCTGTGGTCTGGCCATACATAATAAGGACATGGTAGTACCATAAGAAGCACGCGAGGGAAAAACTCTTAACTTTGCCACTTTGACCTCATTTGGTTTTCTACTAAACATCGGCAAAGTGGTAAAAATAACAGGTGTTCCGATTGGCCCGAGGTTGGGCCATAGATACAATAAAATCATGGTAGTACCATAGGAAGCCTGCGAGCGAAATACTCCAACCTCTTCACTTTGCCACTCCGCCCTCAATTGCTTTTATACTAAACAAGGCAAAAGTTGTAAATGTAAGAGGTGCTCCAATTGGCCCGTGGTTGGGCCATACAAACCATAAGGACATGGTAGTAGCATAGGAAGCCCGCGAGCGAAAATCATCAACCTCTTAACTTTGCCACTTTGCCCTCATTCGGTTTTCAACTAAACGTGGGCAAAGTCGTAAAAATAAGAGATGTTCCAATTGTCCCGACATTGGGCAATACATACCATAAGGATAGTAGCACCATACGAAGCACACGAACGAAAAACTCCAATCTCTTACCTTTGCCACTTTGCCTTCATTTGGATTTCTACTAAACATGGGCAAAGTGGTAAAAATAAGAGGTGTTCCAATTGGCCCATGGTTGGGCCTTACATACAATAAGGACATGGTAGTACCATAGGAACCACCCGAGCGAAAAACTCCAACCTCTTAACTTTGCCACTTTGTCCTCATTTAGTTTTCTAAGATGGGCAAAGTGATAAACAAGAGGTGTTCCGATTGGTCCGAGGTTGGGCCATTCATACCATAGGGACATGGTAGTACCATAGGAAGCCCGCGAGCCAAAAAATCCAACTTCTTAGCTTTGCCACTTTGTCCTCATTTAGTTTTCTAAGATGGGCAAAGTGATAAACAAAAGGGGTTCCGTTTGGTCCGACTTTGGGCCATTCATACCGTAGGGACATGGTAGTACCATAGGAAGCCCACGAATGAAAAACTCCAACCTCTTAACTTTGCCACCCTGCCCTCATTTAGTTTTCTACTAAACATGGACAAAGTGGTAAAAATAAGTGGTTTTGAACTAAGCAAGGCCAAAGTTGAAAAAATAAGTGGTGCTCCGATTGGAACGGTGTTGGGGCATACAAACCATTAGAACATGGTAGTACCAAAGGAAGCCCGCGAGCGAAAAACTCAAGCCTCTTAACTTTGCCAATTTGCCCTCATTTAGTTTTCTACTAAACATGGGCAAAGTGGTAAAAATAAGAAGTGTTCCGATTGGCCCGAGGTTGTACCATACATACCATAAGATCATGGTAGTACCATAGATAGCTCGCAAGTGAAAAAGACGAACCTCTCAGCTTTGCCACTTCGCCCTCATTTGGTTTTCCACTCTACACAGGCAAAGTGGTAAAAATAAGAGGTGTTCTGATTGCCCCGTAGTCGGGCCATACATACCATAAGGACATGGTAGTACCATAAGAAGCACGCGAGGGAATAATTCCAACCTCTTAACTTTGCCACTTTGTCCTCATTTGGTTTTCTACTAAACATAGGCAAAGTCGTAAAAATAACAGGAGTACCGATTGGCTCGAGGTTGGGCCATAGATACCATAAAGTCATGGTAGTACCATAGGAAGCCCGCAAGTGAAATACTCCAACCTCCTAACTTTGCCACTTTGCGCTCAATTGCTTTTATACTAAACAAGGCCAAAGTTGTAAATGTAAGAGGTGCTCCGATTGGCCCGTGGTTGAGCCATACAAACCATAAGGACATGGTAGTAGCATAGGAAGCCCGTGAGTGAAAAACTTCAACCTCTTAACTTAGCCACTTTGCCCTCATTCAGTTTTCAAATAAACGTAGGCAAGGTGGTAAAAATAAGAGATGTTCCGATTGTCCCAACGTTGGGCAATACATACCATAAGGATGGTAGCACCATAGGAAGCACGCGAATGAAAAACTCCAATCTCTTAACTTTGCCACTTTGGCCTCATTTGGTTTTCTACTAAACATGGACAAAGTGGTAAAAATAAGAGGTGTTCCGATTGACATGGTAGAACAATTGGAAACACGCGAGCGAAAAACTCCAACCTCTCAACTTTGCCACTTTGTCCTCATTTAGTTTTCTAAGATGGGCAAAGTGAAAAACAAGAGGTGTTCGGATTGGTCCGAGGTTGGGCCATTCATACCAAAGGGACATGGTAGTACCATAGGAAGGCCGCGAGCGAAAAACTCCAACCTCTTAACTTTGCCACCCTGCCCTCATTTAGTTTTCTTTTCTTTTCATTTCCTTTCTTTTCTTTTCTTTTCTTTTCTTTTCTCTACTTCAATCACAAACAGCAATATTCAATTGTGAAAACCAAGCAATTGAATTCAAACACACAAAAATAGACAATGAAGTAGAAGAGAATCAATGGAACGACACTCTAAGCAATTGACAAACTTAGAGATGCAGGAAACCCTAGAATTTTGAAATCCTAGGTGATGCAAAATTCAGCCAAACCCAAAACCCTAAGAATTTCGGCAGCCTACTTTTTGTTTCTTTTTTTTTTTTTTTTTTTTTGTCAACCCTAGAGCAATGAAGCCTTAAAATTAAATTTATGGATGCTATAATTAAAAGTTAGAACCAGACCTGATGGGAAACCTTACTCTGAATACCAAATGATATGAACCAGGGGGAATGGAATCCCTTGAACCCACAATAAATTTGAAAACTCTCCAAGAAAGTCAAAATCAAGTCAATGGTTGGAGAACCTAGACCCGATGAGAACTCGTTTCAAGAACCTAGATTGTATTAAAATCTAGACCCGTTGAAGAACACGTCTCAAGAACCCAGATTACAAAGGAGGAACGCCACAAAGGTTGTGATTTACCTTTGATAAGTTTAAAAGTTCAGTTAAGAACAAGAGGAGATAAACTCAACTCACAATGAACAAATTCATCAAATTTCATAAACTTCTGAAAATGAGGCTACAAAGAGTATTTAAACAAAAACCTAATTAAAACCCTAGCTAAAATAAAGCCCCTTTTACCCATAACGCCCCTAGATGAATAGTGCCACAGCTGCAGTGTTGTGGCTACAGTGACGGTACAGTAACCTCTTGAAACACTAGTTCAATAAAATAATAACTTTCCCAACGTGCCCTTGGATAGACCCCCTTAAGTGCTTCCCATAATAAACCCAATTATTCTAAACTAAAAAAATAAGTCTTTTAAATGAATTAAATAAATTGAAAACCTTCAAGTGCCCAAAGCCTTTAAGTCATGTTGTTGCCCTTTCCATAGCTTATCAAATGAATCAAAACTGAATCTTCATCCTTTAAGCCCTTGCACTTGTAATTGACTCATCTGGAACTTGCAACAGATCTTTAAGACTAGGCCCATCTTGGTTCCCATCAAAACCCTAGTTCCTAAAAAGTAACTTTCCAAATAAGTCCTTGGCCAAAATGCAAGGCCTTCCCAAAAATCATAGTTCAAAAGAAATAATAACTTTCGCAACTTGCCCCCTTAAACAAATAAAATATGCCCTTTAAATGAAGTAAAAAAGTTGGGCTCTTGCTTGAGTCGTCCCAAGTGGATTGTATCGCCTCATTGATCCTCTTGGCTCCTGATCTTGTGATTGACCCATCTGGAACCTGCAAAAGATCTTTAAGACTAGACCCAATTTGGTTCCCTTCAGACATGGTAGTATTGATGGGAACCAAGATAGGCCTAGTCTTAAAGATCATTTTCAACTTCCAGATGGGCCAAGAAGATCAAGGAGACAATGCAAAGATTGATGCAATCCACATGGGACGAGTTTAGCAAGAGCGCAACATTCAAGATGGGGCTTGAAGGATGAAGATCTAGTTTTAATTCATTTGATCACCTATGGAAGAGTGCAACGACAAGACTTAAAGGCTTTGGGCTCTTGAAGGGTTTCAACTTCTTTAATTCATTTAAAGAACTTATTTTATTAGTTTAAAATAATTGAGTTTATTATGGGAAGTACTTAAGGGGGCCTATGCAAGGGCATGTTGGGAAAGTTATTATTTTATTGAACTAGGGTTAGGGTTACTGTAGCCATGGCACTGTTCATCCAGGTGCACTTTTGGAAGATGGGGGTTTATTTTGGCTAGGGTTTCATTAGGTTTTGCTTTAAATACTCTAGGTAGCCTCATTTTAATTAGTTTATAAAGTTTATGAAATTTGATGAATTTATTCATTGTGAGTTGAGTTTTACTCCTCTTGTTCTTAATTGAACTTTTGAACTTATCAAAGGTAAATCACAACTTTTGTGGCGTTCCTCCTTTGTAATCTGGGTTCTTGAGATGGGTTTTTCAACGGGTCTAGATTTTGATATAATCTAGGTTCTTGAAACGAGTTCTCATCCGGTCTAGGTTCTCCATCCATTGACTTGATTTTTGGCTTTCTTGGGGAGTTTTCAAATTGATTATGGGTTCAAGGGATTCCTTTCCCGCGGGTTCATATCATTTGGTATCAGAGCAAGGTTTCCAATCAGGTATGATTCTATCTTTTAATTCTAGCATCCATAAATTTAATTCTAGGGCTTCGTTGCTCTAGGGTTGACAAAAAAAAAAAAATAGAAACAAAATGTAGGCTGCCGAAATTCTTAGGGTTTTGGGTTTGGCTGAAATTTGCATCACCTTGGGATTCAAAATTCTAGGGTTTCCTGCATCTCTAAGTTTGTCAATTGCTTGGAGTGTCATTCTATTGATTATCTTCTACTTCATTGTCCATGCTTGTGCGTTTGAATTCAATTGCTTGGCTTTCACAATTGAATATTGCTGTTTGTGGTTGAATTAGAGAAAAGAAAAGAAAGGAAAGGAAAGGAAAGGAAAAGAAAGGAAAGGAAAAGAAAGGAAAAGAAAAGAAAAGAAAAGAAAATTCGAAAAAAAAAAAACAGAAAGAAGAAGAAGAAGAAAAGAAGAGATAGCATATTCAAAAGTTGCTACATAGTTACAACAAAGAGAAATAAAGTATTTGTTGATTGTGTTGGTATCTTGTTTTTTATAATTACTCTTTATAAATTCCTTAAGTCTCTTGTCATTTTATTCATTCCTTGTTTCTTTGATCTATATTACTGGTTGGAATAATACAAGGTTGTATTGTCTTGATTTAGTTCAACTAATTCTTAAAGAACTTGAGCGGGAAAACTATTGAGGTAAAAGGCAAGAGGGTGTTAGACTATTATCGGGAAAAAGCCATTAAGAGTGACACATGAGTGGAGTGCCATTATTCGAGTGTAAATACGTAAGGGAGTGTGTAAGGTTTTCCACTAACATTATTTTTGTGCGGCATATTATGATGTCTCATAGAAGTGACTCATCACCAAAGGGTGTGGCAGATAACTCATCTTTTGTGTTGCAAACCATGCAACAACAATTTGAGCAGTTGAACTTGGTGTTGGGTGAAGTGAGGGATAGTATGGATAATCAAGAAGCAGTGATTAGAAATCTGCAAGGTGGGAGAGATAGGAGGCGACGTGAGTCTAGTGTTAAAAATGGATATGAGAAAGAAGAGTATGGTGATGCTCTAGTTACTAGGCGTGCGCTCAATACACAAATTAAGATGGATGATACAGAGCAACAGAGTGAGAACATTTTTCATACTAGATGTCACATCAACAACAAGGTATGTAGTGTGATCATTGATTTGAGGAGTTGTATTAATTTGGCTAGCACTACCTTAGTGCAGAAATTGAATTTACCTACCTTGAAACACCCTAGACCATACAAGTTGCTGTGGTTGAGTGATTGTGGGGAGATTAGGGTAAATAAGCAAATGCTAGTTTCTTTTTCAATTGAGAAATACCAGGATATGGTCCTTTGTGATGTAGTACCTATGCATGCTGGTCATATTTTGTTGGGGAAGCCATGGCAGTATGATAGGAATGTGATCCATGATGGGTTAAGGAACATGTACAGTTTTGAAAAGGATGGAAAAACAATCAAACTTGCTCCTGTAACTCCAACACAAGTCCATGGGGACCAATTGAAGCTGAAAAGTGAGGTTGCTCAAAAAAGAAAGAGTTAAAATGAGAGTACAAGAAAAGATGAAGAAAAAAAGAGTGACAGAAAAAAAGAGAGTCAAAAGGATAAAGAGTGTGATAGGGAAAAAGAGAGTGAAAAAGAAAAAGGGAGTGGAAAGAAAAGAGAGAGTGAAGAAAGTGAGAGAAAAACAAAAAGAAAAGTGAGTTTTATGCTAAGGCGAGTCTTAATACTAACGAACTTGACGTATGTTTGCCTAGTATTGTTGTCTCTTTGTTGCAAGGATATAAGGTCATAATTCCTAGCGGAGTGTTTAGCGGATTGTCACCTATTAGGGAGATAAAGCACTACATTGATGTTGTGCCAAGTGCAACAATTCCTAACCGACCATTCTTGGAAGAACATGAGTCATTGACACACTTGAAAGGACAAGGTAAGTTGTTGACTAGAATGCGTGCTAAGCGGGAGGATTGTATTGAGACTTTTCCTCATGTATTCAAATACACACAAGGTATGAAAAATTTTGTCGTTGATGCTTTAGCAAGAAGGTATGTCCTTGTCTTCATTTTAGATGCAAAATTGTTGAGACTTGAATATGATAAGGAATTGCATACTAATGATGATGACTTTGCTAGTGTGTATGGAATATGTGAGAAGGTATCATTTGGTAAGTTCTATAAACTAGATTGGTACTTGTTTAGAGAGAATAGATTTTGTTGGCCTACTAGATTTATGCGTAAGTTGCTTGTGTGTGATGGACATGGTGGTCTGTTGGGTGACCTTGGTGTAAGGAAGACTTTTGTTGTGTTGCATGAATATTTTTGGGACTATCATTTGCCATTCAATGACGTGTTGCATAGACGTTTGTGGAAGTATCATTTTTCATTCATTGATGTGTTGCATGAACGTTTGTGGGAGTACCATTTGCCATTCATTGACGTATCACATGAACGTTTGTGGAAGCATCATTTGTCATTCATTAACGTGTTGCATGAACATTTGTGGAAGTATTACTTGCCATTTATTGAGTTTGCATATAATTGGAGTGGTCATTTTGGTATAAGGAAAGATTTAGGTTTGTTTCATGAACGTTTGTGGGAGTATCATTTGCCATTCATTGAATTGTTACATGGACGTTTCCGGGAGTATCATTTGCCATTCATTGAGTTTGCATATTGGAGGGGTCATTTTAGTTCGAGGAAGACTTTAGATGTGCTTCATGAACATTTGTGGGAGTATTGTTTACCATTCATTGAGTTTACATATAATTGGAGTGTTCATGCTACTACTAAATTTTCACCATTTGAAATTGTTTATAGACTTGATCCATTTACTCCTATAGATTTAACACCTTTACCTATTGATGACAGGAGTAGCTTGGATAGTCTTTTCCAAACTCTTGAACAAATTAATGAAAATGCATATCTAATGGATCTTCCAGCTAACTATCTTGTTTCTATTATTTTCAATGTTACTAACCATTTTCCCTTTGATCCAGGTGGAGATTCGAGGTCGAATCCTTTTGAGAGCGGGGGAATGATGGGAACCAAGATAGGCCTAGTCTTAAAGATCATTTTCAACTTCCAGATGGGCCAAGAAGATCAAGGAGACAATGCAAGGATTGATGCAATCCACATGGGACGAGTTTAGCAAGAGCGCAACATTCAAGATGGGGCTTGAAGGATGAAGATCCAGTTTTAATTCATTTGATCACCTATGGTAGAGTGCAACGACAAGACTTAAAGGCTTTGGGCTCTTGAAGGGTTTCAACTTAATTAATTCATTTAAAGAACTTATTTTATTAGTTTAGAATAATTGAGTTTGTTATGGGAAGTACTTAAGGGGGCCTATGCAAGGGCATGTTGGGAAAGTTATTATTTTATGGAACTAGGGTTAGGGTTACTGTAGCCGAGTTACTGTAGCAGCGGCACTGTTCATCCAGGGGCACTTTTGGAAGATGGGGGTTTATTTTGGCTAGGGTTTCATTAGGTTTTGCTTTAAATACTCTAGGTAGCCTCATTTTAATTAGTTTATGAAGTTTATGAAATTTGATGAATTTATTCATTGTGAGTTGAGTTTTACTTCTCTTGTTCTTAATTGAACTTTTGAACTTATCAAAGGTAAATCACAACCTTTGTGGCGTTCCTCCTTTGTAATCTGGGTTCTTGAAACGAGTTCTCATCGGGTCTAGGTTCTCCATCCATTGACTTGATTTTGGCTTTTTTGGGGTGTTTTCAAATTGATTGTGGGTTCAAGGGATTCCTTTCCCGCGGGTTCATATCAAGTACAATAGGAACCACGCGAGCGAAAAACTCCAACCTCTTAACTTTGCCACTTTGTGCTCATTTGATTTTCTACTAAACATTGGCAAAGTGGTAAAAATAAGAGCTGTTGCAATTGGCCCGAGGTTGGGCCATTCATACCAAAAGGACTTGGTAGTACAATAGGAAGCACGCGAGCGAAAAACTTCAACCGCTTAACTTTGCAACTTTGTCCCCATTTGGTTTACTATTAAACATGGCCAAAATGGTAAAAACAAGAGGTGTTCCAATTGGTCCGAGGTTGGGCCATTCATACCAAAAGGACATGGTAGTACCATAGGAAGCCCGCGAGCGAAAAACACCAACCTCTTAACTTTGCCACCCTGCCCTCATTTAGTTTTCTACTAAACCTTGGCAAAGTGGTAAAAATAAGAGGTGATCCGATTGGAACGGGGTTGGGGCATACATACCTGATAGGGACCAAGGTGGGCCTAGACTTAAAGATTTGTTGCAAGTTCCAAATGAATCAATTACAAGTTCAATGGCTTAAAGGATGAAAATTTATTTTTGATTCATTTGATAAGCTATGGAAGGGGCAACAACATGACTTAAAGGCTTTGGACATATGAATGTTTTCAATTTATTTAATTCATTTAAATGACTTATTTATTAGTTTAGAATAATGGGGTTTATTACAGGAATGACTTAAGAGGGCCGATGCAAGGGCATGTTGGGAAAGTTATTATTTTATTGAACTAGGGTTCCAAGAGGTTACTGTAGCTGCGACATTGTAGCCGCGACACTATTCATCCAGGGGCACTTTTGGAAGATGGAGGTTTATTTTGGCTAGGGTTTCATTAGGTTTTGGTTTAAATACTCTTTGTAGCCTCATTTTTAGAAGTTTATGAAATTTGATGAATTTATTTATTGTGAGTTGAGTTTTACTCCTCTTGTTCTTAATTGAACTTTTGAACTTATCAAAGGTAAATCACAACCTTTGTGGCGTTCCTCCTTTGTAATATGGGTTCTTGAGACGTGTTCTTCAACGGGTCTAGATTTTAATATAATCTAAGTTCTTGAAACGAGTTCTCATCGAGTTTAGGTTCTCCATCCATTGACTTGATTTTGGCTTTCTTGGGGTGTTTTCAAATTTATTGTGGGTTCAAGAGATTCCATTCCAGCGGGTTAATATCATTTGGTATTCATAGCAAGTCATTTGGTATTCAGTGCAAGGTTTCTAATCAGGTCTTATTCTATCTTTTAATTGTTGTATCTTTATTTTTTATTCTAGGGCTTCCTTGTTCTAGGGTTGCAAAAGAAAAAAAAAATCAAAACAAAAAGTAGGCTGCGTAAATTCTTAGGGTTTTTGGTTTAGCTGAAATTTGCATATCCTAGGGTTTCAAAATTCTAGGATTTCTTACATCTCTAAGTTTTCCATTGCTTGGAGAGTCTTTCCATTGATTCTCTTCTATTTCATTGTCAATTCTTCTGTGTTTGAATTCAGTTGCTTGATCTTCACAATTGAGTATTGTTGTTTGTGATTTATTAGAGAGAAGAAGAGAAAAGAAAAGAAAAGACAGGAAAGGAAAAGAAAAGAAAAAAAAAAAAAAAAAAAAAAAAATATTAAAAAAAAAAGTCAAAAAGAAAAAAAAAAGAGGAAAAGAAAAGGTAGCATATTCAAAGGTTGCTACATAGTTACAAAAAAAGAAAAAAAAAAGAAATTTGTTGATTGAACCTTATCATCAAAGGAGCTGCATACATCATTAAAGTTGCTGTCTTGTCTTATTGTTACTATTCATTTGTATAACTTCCTTGATTCTCGGGTCGTTTTTATTCCTTCCGTGTTTCTCTTATTCTTGTTTCTTGGACCTAATTACTAGTTGGGATAAAACAAGGTTGCCTTGTCTTGATTAAGTTCAATTAGTTATGAAAGAACTTGAGTAGAAAAACTATTGAGATAAAAGGCAAGAGAGTGTGAGACAATTATCTGGAAAAAGTCAATTAAGAGTGAAACACGAGTGGAGTGCCATTATTCGAGTGTAAACATGTAAGGGAGTGTGTGAGGTTTTCCACTAACATTCTTTTTGTGTAGAACATTAAAATGTCTCATAGGAGTGACTCTTCACCAAAGGGGATGGCAGATAACTCATCATTTGTGTTGCAAGCCACGCAACAACAATTTGAGCGATTGAACTTAGTGTTGGGTGAAGTGAGGGATAGTATGGATCATCAAGAAGCAGCAATGATTAGAAATCTGCAAGGTGAGAGAGATAGGAGGCGACGTGTGCCTAGTATTGAGAATGGAGAGTATGGTGAGGATGAGGAAGGCCTAACATCTGAAGTTGGATTGGGTAGACATAGAGGAGTTAGGCTTGAAAGAGGACTTGGGTGGATCTAAGGAGTCGGGATGGTGTAGATAGAGACTTTGGTAGCATCAAAATGAAAATACCATGATTCCAAGGTAGAACTGACCCTGAAGTTTATTTAGAGTGGGAGAAAAGAATAGAGTTGGTCTTTCATTGTCACAATTACTCTAAGGAGAAGAATGTGAAGTTGGCTGTAATTGAGTTCACTGATTATGCAATTATTTGGTGGGATCAATTAGTATCCAATAGGAGGAGAAATCTTGAGAAGCTTGTAGAAACATGGTGATAGGAACCAGGGTGGACCTACTCTTAAAGATCGTTTGCAAGTTCCAGATGGGCCAATTACAAGATCAATGGCCAAGAAGATCAAGGAAGCAATGCAAGGATTGGTGCAATCCACTTGGGATGAAGCCAGCAAGAGCCCAACACTCAAGATGGGTCTGAAAGAAGAAGAACCAGTTTTGATCCACTTGATTCAAGCTGTGGAAGACATGACTTAGAGATACGGCCTATTGTTATTGGAGGCTTCCAATTTGGTTAAATGATTTATTTTATTAGTTTAGAATAAGTGGGCTTGAAGATGTTTGGCCCACATGTCTTATTTCTTATGAACTATATTTTTTGGGAAGGCATTGTATTTTGGCCAAGGACTTATTTGGAAAGTTACTTTTTAGGAACTACAGTTTCATCAATTTATTGTAGGGGTTACTGTAGTCGGTACTGTTCATCAAGGGTCATTTTGGGTAAAAGGGGTTTTATTTTGGCTAGGGTTTTGATTAGGTTTGGGTTTAAAAACTCATTGTAGCCACATTTGAGAGATTAGACAATATTGAATTTTATTTGTGAGTTGAGTTTTCTCCTCTTGTTCTTGATTGAACTCTTGAACTTATCAAAGGTAAATCACAACCTTTGTGGCGTTCCTCCTTTGTAATATGGGTTCTTGAGGCGGGTTCTTCAACGAGTCTAGATTTTGAGATAATCTAGCTTCTTGAAATAAGTTCTCATCGGGTCTAGGTTCTCCATCCATTGAATAGATTTTGGCTTTCTTGGGGCGTTTCAAATTGTTTGTGGGTTCAAGGGATTTCATTCCCACGGGTTCATATCATATGGAGAGAGTTGAAAGCTATCATGAGGCGGTGATTTGTACCTAGCCACAACTATAGAGACCTCTACCAAAAACTACAAAATCTTACACAGGGGTCTAGGAGTGTAGAGGATTACCATAAGAAGATGGAGGTGGCTATGATTCGGGCTAATGTAGTGGAGGATCGGGAAGCCACGATGACAAGCTTTTTGAGGGGGTTGAATAGGGAGATAGCCAATGTAATTGAGTTGCAACATTATGAGGAGGTAGAGGACATGGTGCACATGGCTATGAAGGTGGAGAGGTAGCTAAAAAGAAAGGGTACATCAAGGTATACTTCGGTTTCTAGTACTTCTGGGAAACCAAAGTGGGACAACAATGATCAAGCTGTGTAACAAAGGGGAAGACCGAACCACCTAAGGGAAAATATGAGGGCGAGGCTGAAACCTCAAGAAGAAGAGGGAATGAGTTGAAAAACAATTGTGAGGTCGAGAGTTCACAAAAATAGGAGAGTGAAAGAAAAAATGAGAGTGAAAAGGAAAAAGAGTGTGAAAGGGAAAAAGAGAGTGAAAAAGAAAAAGAGAGTGGAAAGAAAAGAGTGTGAAGAAAGTGAGAGAAAAACAAGGAGAAAATTGAGTTTTTATACTAAGGCGAGTCTTAATCCTAACGAACATGACGTATGTTTGCCTAGTATTGTTGTCTCTTTGTTGCAGGGATATGAGGTCGTGTTTCCTAGTGGTGTATTTAGTGAATTGCCACCTAATAGGGAGATAGAGCACTACATTGATTTTGTGTCAGGTGCGACAATTCCTAACCGACATTTCTTAGAAGAACATGAGTCCTCGACACACTTAAAAGGACAAGGTAAGTTGTTGACTAGAATGCGTGCTAAGCAGGAGAATTGTATTGAGAATTTTCCTCATATATTCAAATACACACAAGGTATGGAAAATTTTGTAGTTGATGCTTTAGCAAGAATGTATGTCCTTGTCTTCATTTTAGATGCAAAATTGTTGAGACTTGAATATGATAAGGAATTGCATGCTAATGATGATGACTTTGCTAGTGTGTATGGAACATGTGAGAAAGCATCATTTGGTAAGTCCTATAAACTAGATTGGTACTTGTTTAGAAAGAATAGATTTTGTGTGCCTACTAGCTTTATGCGTAAGTTGCTTATGTGTGATGGACATGGTGGTTTCTTGGGTAACCTTGGTGTAAGGAAAACTTTTGTTGTGTTGCATGAACGTTTTTGGGAATATCATTTGCCATTCAATGACGTGTTGTATGGATGTTTGTGGAAGTATCATTTTTCATTCATTGATGTGTTGCATGAACGTTTGTGGGAGTATCATTTGCCTTTCATTGAAGTGTTACATGAACATTTGTGGAAGTATCATTTGTCATTCATTAACATGTTGCATGAACATTTGTGGGAGTATTGCTTGTCATTCATTGAGTTTTCATATAATTGCAGTGGTCATTTTTGTGTAAGAAAAGCTTTAGGTGTGTTTCGGGAACGTTTGTGGGAGTATCATTTGCTATACATTGACTTGTTGCATGAACGGTTGTGGGAGTATCATTTGCGTTTCATTGAGTTTGTATATAATTGGAGAAGTCATTCTAGTGTCAAGAAAACTTTAAACACTTTGCATGAACATTTATTCTGGTCTAAGATGAAGAAATATGTCAACTGCATTTGTGGCAGGTGCATTACATGCAGAAAGGCCAAATTTAAGCTTTTGCCACATGGGTTGTATACACCCTTACCTGTTCCTAGTGAGTCATGTGTAGACATATCTATGGACTTTGTTTTGGGGCTGCCTATGAAAGAAGGGAGTAGAGATTCTATTTTTGTGGCTATGGATGGATTTATAGAGTTTGCATGTAATTGGACCATGCATACTACCACTTTACATTCTCCTTTTGAAATTTTTTATAGACTTAATCCATTTACTCCTTTAGATTTAATGCCTTTACCTATTGTCGCCAAGAGTAGCTTGGAAGGATTTTTTCAAATTCATGAACAAATTAATGATAATGTTACTAACATTTTTCCCTTTGATTCAGATAGAGATTCGAGGTCGAATCATTTTGAGAAGATGGGGAATGATGGGGACCAAGGTGGGCTTAGTCTTAAAGATTTGTTGCAAGTGCTAGATGAGTCAATTAAATATGCAAGAAATAAAAGATAGAATCAGACCTGATTGGAAACCTTGCTCTGAATACCAAATGATATGAACCCGTGAGAATGAATTCCCTTGAACCCAGAAGGAATGAAAAAAAAATGGCACTTGAATCAAGGAAATTATACGAATGAAAAAGTAACTACAAGACAAGATACCAACTAGAATCACTCCATTTGATGATAAGGCTCAAGAAAAAATCTCGAAATTTTTTTTTTTTTCGTGATTTTTTTTTCCTTTATTTTCTTTTCTTTTCCTTTCACCAACTATTTGCTCACAATCAAGAATAAGCAGTTGAGAAAACCCTAACAATAACTCAAAAACCCTAGGGCAAGTGATATACGGCAGCCCTTAGAACAAGAGATTTCAGCCAACACAAATCCTAGAATAATGAATTTCAGCAACCCGAACAATAGTGAAGAAATCTGCCAACCACCACTATTTTTTTTTTTTTTTTTTGTAATCAATCCTAGAACAATGAAACCCTAGAATTAAATATGCAAGAAATAAAAGATAGAATCAGACCTGATTGGAAACCTTGCTCTGAATACCAAATGATATGAACTCGTGGGAATGAATTCCCTTAAACCCACAATCAATTTGAAAACTCTCCAAGAAAGCCAAAATCAAGTAAAGGATGGAGAACCTAGACCCAATGAGAACTTGTTTCAAGAACCTAGATTATAAAGGAGGAATGCCACAAATGTTGTGATTCACCTTTGATAAGTTCAAGAGTTCAATCGAGAACAAGAGGAGAAAACTCAACTCACAAATAAAATTCAATATTGTCTAACCCCTCAAATGAGGTTACAAAGAGTTTTTAAACCCAAAGCTAATCAAAACCCTAGCCAAAATAAAGCCCCTTTTACCCAAAATTACCCTGGATGAACAGTACCAACTACAGTACGCGCGGCTACAGTAACCCCTCCAACAAATTGATGAAACCCTAGTTCCTAAAAAGTAACTTTCCAAATAAGCCATTGGCCAAAATACAAGACATTTCCAAAAACATAGTTCATAAGAAATAAGACATGTGAGCGAAGCATCTTCAAGCCCACTTATTCTAAACTAATAAAATAAATCATTTAACCAAATTGGAAGCCTCCAATAAGAATAGGCCGAATCTCTAAGTCATGTCTTCTGTGACGCCCCCATATTCCGCTTGGGATCAGAAGGACATCTGAAGCGTCGGGACATGCAACACAAGGTTACTTGCCCCCATTCATGACATATAAGATGCAATGTTCCTAACATGCATATAGTATTATGCAATATTCGCAGCGGATAATAAATTTCTTTCTTTCTTTAGCAATACTATGCACCAAATTGAAATATCTCAAATACTTAAAATATACTTCATACTTAATGACATGCTAAATAACTAAGATCACAACAATAGTCCATATGGTTGTGATCAAAAGAGTGCTGAAGATTGAACTCCACAAATACAAGTAGTAATTTGAGGTAACTACTGTACTACCATGTACATCGCACCGTCGCTTAGTCGACCGTTTCAAGTTGGTCGATTCCCGGTTCTCCTTCAGATCCTATAACAAAATCTACCGTTCGGGGGGAATGGTAGTTGGGACTACCACAGTGAGATTTGATTACAAATCTCAGCAAGTTAATAGAAAACTTCCACACAGGTTAATGATGCATGCATGGCAGTAAAAGCATGAATGCATAATCAAATCATAAGTAATCATAGCATAACTTGATATACAACATAACATAACTGGTATAACTTAAACTGAAACTGAAGCTTAGCATGTACGTGACTTGAAACATAACATGGACTTGAAACATAGCATGAACGTGAACTTAAAATATAACATGGACTTGAAATATAACATGAACGTGAACATGCATAATTTGAACATGAACTTGAGCATGACATAACATAAATGTGAACTTGGAACATAACGTAAACGTGAACACAACATAACATGAACTTGAAACATATTCTTGTCTCATGGGATTACCATGATTGCATGAACGTAAACTTGAACATAACATAACGTGAACTTGAAACATGGCTTGAACGTAAAATACATGAACTTGAAATCTTATTCAATAGACGTAATCATTAAAGTAACCATATGGGTACTACACAGGTCCCCTTGAGCCGTGTGTCCCTGTCGATTACCGCATCACATCATAGGTTTCTATACTAGCTGTGAGTGCGTTAATACGTACTCCACAGTTGTTGTGGCCCCACGTATTCTACGTGTCACAATTGTTGTGTCTCACGTAGTGTATGCTCCATAGTTGTTGTGGCCCCATACTTCATGCTCCATAGTTGTTGTGGCCCCATGACTTATTTGTTTGTGCCACACTTGCTGTGGACACACGTAACATAATGTGTGGCACCATCGGCGTTAGTGTCTGGCGAGCTCCGGTGACCAGCTAATTAGGCCCTATTCGTAACCTGTTGACTGTACTTCGTCAACCCAGGAAATTTCACACCTATTTAGACACTCCAGCGTGAACAAAGGAGTTCCACTAGGATATTACCCCATCCTAGCACTTAGGGTTGTGATCGACATGAATAACTTAACTGGCATACATGACATTTCGTAATGTGACGTAACATGAACGTGACATAAAAGATAAAAGTTATAACGTAGCATAACGTGACATGAACGTAAAATGATAGACATGACATACTTCAAGACATAAATGTAACAGAGTACATTTCATAACATGGCATACATGTAACATGCAACATTTCGTAACATGGCATACCATATAACAGACAACATTTCTTAACATGGTGTAACATGTGATAGTGAATATTACGTGGCACGAAATACATGTAACAGATGGCATACTTAACTTAACATGACATACTTGCAATGTATAGGAATACGTGACAGAATATCTTTTGTAACAGATGAATAATTCATGACAGAATAAATTATGTGTAACAGATAAATATGTAATGACTTGGCATGGCACATATGATAACATGCATACATACAATTTAGTTCTCTTACTTATCACTCATACACATTAAATTGATAGTAAGTTAAAAGCTAACTTACATCGATCGTCGCGTTCTACTAGAATAAAGCGCGAAACACGAGACACTGTAGCAGAGAATTCTAAAAGTTAGAAATTAATTACTAACAATTAGAAAAGTGAAAAAAGACAACTTAGAATAAAATTACCATTTTACCCTCTACATGTGGGCAAATGACCATTTTACCTCTAACTTAAGGAATTGACATCCTAATTCCAAAAATTACCAAAATTTACATTCCTCATGTAAATTTTGTCCCAAACTCAAATATCAACTCAGAAAAATTTAAAACCAATCACAACTATGAAAAACTTACTATGGCCAAAACTTACATAGACCATTTCTCTTGATTTTGGTTGCAATTTCTTCCATATTCAAAACCCATGACTAAACCAAAATTTTGCAACAAGGATCTTCCTATCCTAAGTTTAAAAATACACTTAAAATATCCATTAAGAAAAGCTAATCATCAACACCAAACTTTTTGTAAAAAGATCCAAACTTTTTAACAAAAAGTAAACCCTTAAATCACAAGTTTTGACCTTAATAAAAACATCTCCAAGAATTAAAAAAAAACAAATCTTACTTCTAACATATTCATAATATCATCCTAAGATCAACCATGCTTTAAATCATCAAACAAAACTCACCAAAAATCACAAAACAACACTTGGAGTTTTTGGTTTTAAACTTAGTCCAAATCAGAAACTGTTTTTCCCAACTAACTTTGATCAATCTCTTGATCCATAGCTTAAAGACATGTGATCTTCAAACAAACACATCACATGGTTTAAAAATGTGTCCTAAAGAAGATCCAACCATCAAACTTAAAATCACATGGCTAAAATTTAATAAAATAAGGATCTAACTCAAAAACATCAAATTTTAGGCCTAACCGAAATCCTCTTGCATAGAAAATCATATATTTAAAACTAATACAACCTCGAAGTGCCCCTAAAAATAATTTCACAATTTCCAACAAACTTTTTGTCCGGAATTATAAAAAATGGTTATTGCACCATAAAATCCTAAATAATCCACTGAGTCTAATGGCGCAGACCATAACACATTCTGACACTTCTAACTATCTCAAATAATTAAACTCACAAATCTAGCACCATAGTGAGTGATAACATTAATTATGACGACATACTAAAACCTGAGCGATTGGTCGATTCGTAAAAACTTATGGGTTTTTCAAAAGATTCCTAAAGTCAATAGAAATTCCACCAATGAATTTCTAGCGGGCTGTTACATCTTCTACAGCTTGAATCAAGTGGATCAAAACTGGTTCTTCTTCTTTCGAACCCATCTTGAGTGTTGGGCTCTTGCTAGCTTCATCCCAAGTGGATTGCACCAATCCTTGCAATGCTTCTTTGATCTTCTTGGCCCTTGATCTTGTAATTGGCCCATCTTGAACTTGCAAAGGATCCTTAAGAGTAGGCCCACCTTGGTTCCTATCATGAGTTTTACTCCTCTTGTTCTTAATTGAACTTTTGAACTTATCAAAGGCAAATCACAACCTTTGTGGCGTTCCTCCTTTGTGATCTGGGTTTTTGGGACGAGTTCTTCAACGGGTCTAGATTTTAATATAATCTAGGTTCTTGAAACGATTTCTCACCGGGTCTAGGTTCTCTATCCATTGACTTGATTTTGGCTTTCTTCGGGAGTTTTCAAATTGATTGTGGGTTCAAGGGATTCCATTCCAGCGGGTTCATATCAATACCATAAGGTCATTGAAGTATCATAGGAAGCCCGCGAGCAAAAAAATCCAACCTCTTAACTCTGCCACAATTTCCTCAACTGGTTTTCAACTAAGCAAGGCCAACGTTGTAAAAATAAGAGGTGCTCCGATTAGAACGGTGTTGGGGCATACAAACCATTACGACATGGTAGTACCAAAGGAAGCTCGCAAGCGAAAAACTCAAGTCCCTTAACTTTGCCACTTTCCCCTCATTTGGTTTTCCACTCTACATAGGCAAAATGGTATAAATAAGAGGTGTTCCGATTGGCCCGTGGTCTGGCCATACATACCACAAGGACATGGTAGTACCATAAGAAGCATACGAGGGAAAAACTCTTAACTTTGCCACTTTGTCCACATTTGGTTTTCTACTAAACATAGGCAAAGTGGTAAAAATAACAGGTGTTCCGATTGGCCCGAGGTTGGGCCATAGATACCATAAAATCATGGTAGTACCATAGGAAGGCCGCGAGCGAATACTACGACCTCTTCACTTTGCCACTTTGCCCTCAATTCCTTTTATACTAAACAAGGCAAAAGTTGTAAAAGTAAGAGGTGCTCCGATTGGCCCGTGGTTGGTTCATACAAACCATAAGGACATGGTAGTAGCATAGGAAGCCCGCGAGCGAAAAACTCCAACCTCTTAACTTTGCCACTTTGTCCTCAATCGATTTTCTACTAAACGTGGGCAAAGTGGTAAAAATAAGAGGTGTTCCGATTGGCCCGACATTGGGCAATACATACCATAAGGATGGTAGCACCATAGGAAGCACGCGAACGAAAAACTCCAATCTCTTAACTTTGCCATTTTGCCCTCATTTGGTTTTCAACTAAACATGGGCAAACTGGAAAAAATAAGAGGTGTTCTGATTGGCCCGACATTGGGCCTTACATACCAAAAGGACAGGGTAGCATCATAGGAAGCATGCGAGCGAAAAACTCCAACCTCTTAACTTTGCCACTTTGTCCTCATTTGATTTTCTACTAAACATGGGCAAACTGGTAAAAATAAGAGGTGTTCCGATTGGCCCGAGGTTGGGGCATTCATACCATAAGGACATGGTAGAACAATAGGAAGCACGCGAGCGAAAAACTCCAACCTCTTAACTTTGCCACTTTGTCCTCATTTGGTTTTGAACTAAACATGGGCAAACTGGAAAAAATAAGTGGTGTTCCGATTGGCCCGACATTGGGCCTTACATGCCATAAGGACAGGGTAGCACCAAAGGAAGCACGCGAGCGAAAAACTCCAACCTCTTAACTTTGCCACTTTGTCCTCATTTGATTTTCTACTAAACGTGGGCAAACTGGTAAAAATAAGAGGTGTTCGGATTGGCCCGAGGTTGGGCCATTCATACCATAAGGACATGGTAGAACAATAGAAAGCCCGCGAGCGAAAAACTCCAACCTCTTAACTTCGCCACCCTACCCTCATTTAGTTTTCTACTAAACTGATATGAACTCCACCAAACCATAGGCAAAGTGGTAAAAATAAAAGTGATAGGAACCAAGGTGGGCCTACTCTTAAAGATCCTTTGCAAGTTCCAGATGGGCCAATTACAAGATCAAGGGCCAAGAAGATCAAGGAAGCAATGCAAGGATTGGTGCAATCCACTTTGGATGAAGCTAGCAAGAGCCCAACACTGAAGATGGGTCTGAAAGAAGAAGAACCAGTTTTGATTCACTTGATTCAAGCTGTGGAATACATGACTTAGAGATACGGCCTATTGTTATTGGAGGCTTCCATGATTTATTTTATTAGTTTAGAATAAGTGGGCTTGAAGATGCTTGGCTCACATGTCTTATTTCTTATGAACTATATTTTTGGGAAGGGCTTGTATTTTGGCCAAGGGCTTATTTGGAAAGTTACTTTTTAGGAACTAGGGTTTCATCAATTTATTGTAGGGGTTACTATAGCCGCGCGTACTGTAGCTGGTACTGTTCATCAAGGATAATTTTGCGTAAAATGGGCTTTATTTTGGCTAGGGTTTTGATTAGGTTTGGGTTTAAAAACTCTTTGTAGCCTCATTTGAGGGGTTAGACAATATTGAATTTTATTTGTGAGTTGAGTTTTCTGCTCTTGTTCTTGATTGAACTCTTGAACTTATCAAAGGTAAATCACAACCTTTGTGGCGTTCCTCCTTTGTAATCTGGGTTCTTGAGATGGGTTTTTCAACGGGTTTAGATTTTAATATAATCTAGGGTCTTGAAACGAGTTCTCATCGGGTCTAGATTCTCCATCCTTGACTTGATTTTTTGGCTTTCTTGCGAAGTTTTCAAATTGATTGTGGGTTCAAGGGAATTCATTCCCACGGGTTCATATCATTTGGTATTTAGAGTAAGGTTTCCAATCAGGTTTAATTCTATCTTTTATTTCTTGCATATTTAATTCTATGGCTTCATTGTTCTAGGATTGATTACAAAAAAAAAAAATAGTGGTGGCTAGCAGATTTCTTCACTATTTTTAGGGTTGCTGAAATTCATTGTTCTAGGGTTTGTGTTGGCTGAAATCTCTTGTTCTAGGGGCTGCTGTATGTCACTTGCCTTAGGGTTTTTGAGTTATTGTTAGGGTTTTCTCAACTGCTTATTCTTGATTGTGATCAATCAGTTGGTGAAAGGAAAAGAAAAGAAAAGAAAAGAAAGGAAAAGAAAAAAAAAAAAAATCCAAGATTTTTTCTTGAGCCTTAACATCAAAGGGGGTGATTCTAGTTGGTATCTTGTCTTATAGTTACTGTTTCATTCGTATAATTTCCTTGATTCAGGTGCCATTTTTTTTTTCATTCCTTCCGTGTTTCTCTTGTTCTTGTTTCTTGGACCTAATTACTAGCTGGAATAAAACAAGGTTGCTTTGTCTTGATTGAGTCAATTAGTTCTTAAAGAACTTGAGTGGGAATACTCTTGAGGTAAAAGGCAAGAGAGTGTGAGACTGTTATCGAAAAAAAAGCCAATTAAAAGTGAAACACGAGTGGAGTGTCATTATTCGAGTGTAAACACGTAAGAGAGTGTGTGAGGTTTACCTTTTTTTTGCCACTAACATTCTTTTGTGTAGCACCTGATAATGTCTCATCGGAGTAACTATGCAGAGTTGAGAGCTCTAGTGGAGGGTGTTAAACATTGTAAGAATTTGAATTTCACTGCAGTAGATGTTGAAATGGACTCTAAAGTGGTTCTGGCATGGTTAGATAATAAACGCTGTGGTAGCTGGTATTTGGAGGATTTTTGGGAAGATTTGCAACTTCAGATCATTAATATGGATATACGGTTTATGCACATTCATAGGGAAGGAAATGGGGTTGCGGATTGGTTAGCTAGAAGGGGGGCAATCGATGGTGATGTGGTATGGCAGAGTATGGGTGAGGTCTCTCCTCTGTTACGGGGTTTGATTAGAGTTGATAAATGGGGACTTCCTTCTGTTAGGCGGAAGAAATAGCTGAGTCTTGTTTTGCTTCTGGTTTTCGTTTCATGCTGATGTTGCTTCGCGGATGAGTGGTTCGGGTTTCGGTTTTGTTTTTGCTGTTATAAGCAGATTTTTTTAGTTTTCGTTTTGCTGGTATGGGTCTGCAGTTTTAGGTGGCTTTGTATTTTTGGTTTTGGGTTTTGGTTTAGATACAAGGGATGGTCTGTATCCCGAGTGTCAGTTTTGTTACCACGGTTTTCCTCCGCCATAAGTGAGGTTTATTAATAAAATTGGGATGGGGCCGCTAATGGACAGGTGGCTTCCGACTCTTTTATAAAAAAAAAAAAAAAACGTCTCATCGGAGTAGCGCATCACCAAGGGAGAGAGCAGATAACTCATCCTTTGTGTTGCAAGCCATGCAACAACAGTTTGAGCGGTTGAACTTGGTGTTGGGTGAAGTGAGGGATAGGATGGATCATCAAAAAGCAGCAATTAGAAATCTACAAGGTGGGAGGGACAGGAGGCGACGTGAGCATAGAGTTGAAAATCAGTATGAGAATGAAGGAGATGGTGAGGATAAGGAAGACTGAGCATCTGACGTTGGGTCGAGTAGAAATAGAAGAGTTAGACATGAAAGAGGATTTGAGGGGAATCTAAGGGGTCGGGATGGTGTAGATAGAGACCTTGGTAGCATCAAAATAAAAATACCACATTTCCAAGATAGAACTGACCTTGAAGTTTATCTAGAGTGGGAGAAAAAAATAGAGTTGGTGTTTGATTGCCATAATTACTCTAAGGAAAAGAAAGTGAAGTTGGCGGTAATTGAATTCACTGATTATGCTATTATTTGGTGGGATCAATTTGTGACCAATAGGAAGAGGAATTATGTGAGGCCTATAGAGACATGGGGAGAGTTGAAAGCTCTCATGAGACGGAGATTTGTTCCTAGCCATTACTATAGAGACCTTTACCAGAAATTACAAAACCTTACACAGGGGTCTAGGAGTGTGGAGGATTACCATAAGGAGATGGAGGTGGCGATGATTCGGGCTAATGTAGAGGAGGACCGAGAGGCCACCATGGCTAGATTGTTGAGTGGTTTGAATAGGGACATAGCCAATGTAATTGAACTGCAGCATTATGTGGAGATAGAGGGCATGGTGCACATGGCTATAAAGGTGGAGAGGCAATTAAAGAGAAAAGGGACAGCAAGGTACACTTCGGTTTCTAGCACTACTTGGAAATCAAAATGGGATAGGAATGATCCAGCTGAAGCAAAGAGAAAGACCGAACCACCCGAGGGAAAAGATGAGGGACTAGCAACAAACCCAAGGTAGAATCCCAACCTTCACGGAATAGAGATATCAAATATTTTAAGTGTTTGGGTTCAGGGCACATTGCTTCTCAATGTCCAAATAGGAGGGTGATGATTATGTGTGACAATGGGGAGGTGATGACTGAGAGTGAGGATGATAGTGATGAGGGGCCCGAGTTGGATGATGCTAGTGATGATGATGGAGTGGTATACCCTGTGACAAGTGAGTCTCTTGTTGCCAGGCGTGCTCTCAATGCACACATTAAGGTGGATGATGCAGAGCAACAGAGAGAGAACATTTTCCATACTAGATGCCATGTCAACAATAAGGTATGTAGTATGATCATTGATGGAGGGAGTTGTACTAATGTGGCTAGCACTACTTTGGTTGAGAAATTGAATTTACCAACCTTAAAACACTCTAGACCATACAAATTGCAGTGGTTGAATGATTGTGGAGAGGTTAGGGTGGATAAACAAGTGTTAGTTACTTTTTCTATTGGGAAGTATCAGGATGAGGTGCTTTGTGATGTTGTGCCTATGCATGCGGGCCATATTTTGTTTGGGAGGCCATGGCAGTATGATAGGAGAGTGACACATGATGGGTTCAAGAACATGTACAACTTTGAAAAGGAGGGCAAAAAAATTAAACTTGCTCCTTTAACTCCAAGCCAGGTCTATGAGGACCAACTGAAATTGAAAAGTGAGGTTGCTCAAAAAAGAAAGAGTGAAAATGAGAGTGATCAAAAGAGAAAGAGTGAAAATGAGAGTGATCAAAAAAGAAAGAGTGAAAAAGAGATTGAGCAAAAAATAAAGAGTGAGAGAGAAAATAAGCATAAAAGAAAGAGTGAAAAAGAAAGTAGAGAGGTGGCTAAGAGTAAAGAAAAAAAGAGTGGAGCCACGAGAGAAAAAAGAAAGAGAGTCTTCTGAGAGAAAAGGAAAGGCAAAAGGGAGTTTCTATGCAAGAGAGAGTGAGGTTAAGAGGGCTTTCTTCGCAGATCGCCCTATGATTTTTCTTGTCTATAAAGAGTCTTATCTTACTCTTAATGAAACTAACCAGTCTCTTCCTAGTTTGGCTGTTTCTTTGTTGCAGGAGTTTGAGGATCTATTCCCGGAGGAGATGCCAAATGAGTTGCCACCCATTAGAGGCATTGAGCACCAGATTGATTTTGTGCCCGGGGCTGCTATTCCAAACCGACCAGCCTATAGGAATAATCCAAATGAGACAAAGGAGCTTCAGAGGCAAGTTGAGGATTTGATGAGCAAGGGGTACGTGAGGGAGAGCATGAGCCCTTGTGCAGTACCAGTGCTACTAGTGCCAAAGAAGGATGGGACGTGTTGGATGTGTATTGATTGCAGGGCGGTCAACAATATCAAGGTAAAGTATCGCCATCCCATTCCTAGATTGGATGATATGCTTGATGAATTGCATGGCTCACGTATTTTCAGTAAAATTGATCTTAAAAGTGGGTACCATCAAATTAGAATGAAAGAGGGTGATGAATGGAAAACTGCTTTTAAGACTAAGTATGCGCTTTATGAATGGTTGGTTATGCTATTTGGACTTACAAATGCGCCCAGTACTTTCGTGAGATTAATGAACCATGTCCTACGTGCATTCATAGGCAAGTTTGTGGTTGTGTACTTTGATGATATCTTAGTGTACAGCAAGAACTTAAATGAACATATTGAGCATTTGAGATATGTGTTTGATGTGTTGAGATGTGAAAAGTTGTATACTAATTTCAAGAAATGTGCCTTCTGCATGGAAAAAGTTGTTTTTCTTGGTTATGTTGTTAGTACAAAGGGTATTGAGGTGGATGAAGAGAAAGTCAAGGCTGTCAAGGAGTGGCCAACGCCAAAAAGCATCACTGAGGTAAGAAGCTTTCATGGCTTAGCTAGCTTTTATCGGCGTTTTGTTAAAGACTTCAGCACCATTGCTGCACCACTCACTGAGGTAATTAAAAAGAGTGTTGGGTTTCATTGGGGGCTAATCAAGAGAATGCTTTTGCCACTATTAAAGAAAGGTTGTGCTCTGCACCTGTGTTAGCATTACCTGATTTTAACAAAGCTTTTGAGATCGAATGTGATGCCTCAGGAATAGGGATTGGAGCCGTTTTGATGCAGGATAGGCGGCCCATAGCCTTCTTCAGTGAAAAGTTAAATGGGGCATCCCTGAAGTACCCTACTTATGACAAAGAGCTTTATGCTCTTGTTCGTGCATTAGAGACTTGGCAGCACCACGTATGGCCAAGGGAATTTGTGATCCACACCGATCATGAATCATTGAAGCATCTCAAGGGTCAAGGTGAAGATTCGAGGTTGAATCTTTTTGAGGAGAGGGGGAATGATAGGAACCAAGGTGGGCCTACTCTTACTTTGCAAGTTCCAGATGGGCCAATTACAAGATCAAGGGCCAAGAAGATCAAGGAAGCAATGCAAGGATTGGTGCAATCCACTTGGGATGAAGCCAACAAGAGCCCAACACTGAAGATGGGTCTGAAAGAAGAAGAACCAGTTTTGATTCACTTGATTCAAGCTGTGGAATACATGACTTAGAGATACGGCCTATTGTTATTGGAGGCTTCCAATTTGGTTAAATGATTTATTTTATTAGTTTAGAATAAGTGGGCTTGAAGATGCTTGGCTCACATGTCTAATTTCTTATGAATTATATTTTTGGGAAGGCCTTGTATTTTGGCCAAGGGCTTATTTGGAAAGTTACTTTTTAGCAACTAGGGTTTCATCAATTTACTGTAGGGGTTACTGTAGCCGCGCGTACTGTAGCCGATACTGTTCATCAAGGGTAATTTTGGGTAAAAGGGGCTTTATTTTGGCTAGGATTTTGATTAGGTTTGGGTTTAAAAACTCTTTGTAGCCTCATTTGAGGGGTTAGACAATATTGAATTTTATTTGTGAGTTGAGTTTTCTCCTCTTGTTCTTGATTAAACTCTTGAACTTATCAAAGGTAAATCACAACCTTTGTGGCGTTCCTCCTTTATAATCTGGGTTCTTGAGACAGGTTCTTCAACGGGTCTAGATTTTAATATAATCTAAGTTCTTGAAACGAGTTCTCATCGGGTCTAAATTCTCCATCATTGACTTGATTTTTTGGCTTTCTTGGGAAGTTTTCAAATTGATTGTGGGTTCAAGGGAATTCATTCCCACGGGTTCATATCAAAGAGGTGTTCCGATTGGCCCGAGGTTGGGCCATACATAGCATGAGGTCATGGTAGTACCGTAGGAGACCCGCGAGTAAAAAACATCAACCTCTTAACTTTGCAACTTTGCCCTAATTTGGTTTTCTACTAAACATGCGCAAAGTGGTAAAAATAAGAAGTGTTCCGATTGGCCCGAGGTTGGGGCATACATACCATAAGGTCATGGTAGTACCATAGATAGCTCGTGAGTGAAAAAGTCCAACCTCTTAGCTTTGCCACTTTGCCCTCATTTTGTTTTCTATTAAACATGGACAAAGTGGTAAAAATAAGAGGTGTTCCGATTGGCCCGAGGTTGGGGCATACAAACCATAAGGTCATGGTAGTACCATAGATAGCTCGCGAGTGAAAAAGTCCAACCTGAGGTCATGGTAGTACCATAGATGATATGAACCCGCGGGAATGGAATCCCTTGAAACCACAATCAATTTGAAAACTCCCAAGAAAGCCAAAATCAAGTCAACGGATGGAGAACCTAGACCCGATGAGAACTTGTTTCAAGAACCTAGATTATATTAAAATCTAGACCCGTCTCAAGAACCCAGATTACAAAGGAGGAACGCCACAAAGGTTGTGATTTACCTTTGATAAGTTCAAGAGTTCAATCAAGAACAAGAGGAGAAAACTCAACTCACAAATAAAATTTAATATTTTCTCCTTTATCTTCTTGGCCCATCTGGAAGTTGCAAATGATCTTTAAGACTAGGCCAATCTTGGTTCCCATCATTCCCCCTCTCCCCAAAAGGATTCGACCTCCAATCTCCACCTGGATCAAAGGGAAAATGATTAGTAACATTGAAAATAGTAGAAACATGATACTTACCTGGAAGATCCATTAGATATGCATTTTCATTAATTTGTTCAAGAATTTGGAATAGTCCATCCAACCTACTCCTATCATCAACTGGTAAAGACTTTAAATCTGAAAGAGGAGATGGATTAAGTATACAAACAATTTCAATTGGAGAATAAGAAATAGTAGTATGCAAGGTTTTATATGCACACTCTAATAAGGGCAAATAATACTCCCACAAACGTCTACGTAACAATTCAATGAATGGCAAATGATAATCCCACAAATGTTCATGAAACACACCTAAAACTTTCCTTACACCAAAATGATCCCTCCAATTATATGCAAACTCAATGAATGGCAAGTAATACTTCAACAAATATTCATGCAACACGCTAATGAATGACAAATGGTACTTCCACAAACGTTCATGCAATACGTCAATGAATGACAATTGATAATTCCACAAATATTCATCCAACACAATGAAAGTCTTCCTTACACCAAAGTTACCCAACAAACCACCATGTCTATCACACACAAGCAACTTACGCATAAAACTAGTAGGCACACAAAATCTATTCTTTCTAAACAAGTACCAATCTAGTTTATAGAACTTACCAAATGATGATTTCTCACAAGTTCCATACACACTAGCAAAGTCATCATCATTAGCATGCAATTCCTTATCATATTCAAGTCTTAACAATTTTGCATCTAAAATGAAGACAAGGACATACCTTCTTGCTAAAGCCTCAACCACAAAATTTTCCATACCTTGTGTGTACTTGAATACATGAGGAAAAGTCTCAATGCAATCCTCTCGCTTAGCATTCATTCTAGTCAACAACTTACATTGTCCTTTTAAGTGTGTCAAGGACTCATGTTCTTCAAAGAAAGGTCGGGTAGGAATTGTTGCACTTGGCACAAAATCTGTAACAGCCCGCTAGAAATTCATTGGTGAAATTTCTATTGACTTTAGGAATCTCGTGAAAACCCCATAAGTTTTTACGAATCGACCAATCGCATAGGTTTTAGTCTGTCAACATAGTCAGTGTTATCACTCACTATGGTGCTAGAAATATAAGTTTTATTTATTTGAGGTGGTTAGAAGTGTCAGAATGCATTATGGTCCACGCCATTAGATTCAGTGGATTATTTAGAATTTTATGGCGCAATATCCTATTTTCATAATTCCGGACGAAACGTCTGTTGGAAATTGTGAAATTATTTTTAGGGGCACTTCGAGGTTAAATTTCGGTAAACGATTTTCACTGTAGGTTAATATGAATATTTAGGAATTTTTAGTATTAAGTTTATGATTCACTTTTTCGGAGTGAATAGTAATCTCGATAAGCGCACCAATTGTAGTGTTTCAAAATCACAGTGTGGAATGTCCAAATTAGATTAGAGAAATTTTATTTGGACACTTGGCAAGATCTTAGCCATACTTAGTGAATAATATTAGACACTTGGCACCATGAGGAACGTTTGTTGGATTTGAAGGAATCAAGGTGTGAGATCATGCCACCTAAGTAAACTTTGTTTTATCTGATCAATCAAATTGTGCCAGACCAAAGAGGATTTCAATCCTAGTGAAACCCTAAATGGTGGAAATCCAATGGAAAGCCCAAAAACATTGTTGAAATCGGAACCCTAAACGGTTTCCCCAAAACCCTAAAGTTGGCCTCTAAACCCTTTCTAATCTGATTTCTAGCATTGTGTTTAATCGCTTGATTAAATCACTTCCACATGCTATTAATCCTTCAAATTTGTGTTAGAACATCATTATTCAACCTTGTTAACCTTGAAAAATTGATTGGGCCAAGTGATATTGGATTTGGGCTTGTTAGCAACCCAAACCCTCTTTAAACCCCAAAATATAGGCCCATTCGGTTTAGGCCCATTAAGGCCCACGAATTTGGTCACCATAGGATTGCTTCATGGCTAAGTTTTGTACCCCCACTTGGCTGGCCAGATCTGTACAAGAAGGGCCTAGAAGGTTCTTGAAAGACAAAGCTAAAGGGCCACCTCACTCTTTCACTCTCACACTCCACCTTGAGAAAAGATCTTGGTCTGATTTTTATGAGAAGAAAAGGCCAACACTCAACCATTCCTTCAGTCCTATCACTTTACATAGCTTGTGTAAGAAGCTCTCCAGTCCACTTCTCAGGAAAAACAGCTCTCCTTTACACTTTCCCTTCATAGAACACAAAAGACACTCTCGGATAGTTTTTTGTACCTCTTTTGAATGCCTGTTTCGAAGCTTTTTTAAGTGTTATCGCAAAGTTTCCTTCATGAAAGTTCTTTATTTTGGAGTCTAGTTTACGTGGATACCTTATTCGTTCCATTTGGAGATCATTTGATCAATCAAAAGTTGTTTAGATCCCAGAAAGGTCATTCTGGGCGATAAACTGGAGAGTATGTTATATTTTGGAGTTTTTGACCAAGCTAATGAATAGATCTTGGTCCAAAATTTTTATGGAGTACTGTTAACATGTGTATATGATTATTGGTTGAGGATTTGTTGCATGATTAAAGGTTTTGGTGAAATATTTTCTTAGGTCTAGAAACTTAGAAACTGGAAGAGGAAAAACAGTTTCTGTTTTGAGAAAGTTTAAATCTTTTATGGTTTAATCTTATTCCAATGGCTTTGATATTTTTATTGGAAGCTCCTAAGAATCTTATATACATGTTAGAATGTTATTTTTAAGATATTTGATGTTAGTTTCGAACATATGAAATTTTATGCATTCAGATATTTGGTTAGGCCAAAGTGATCATGTTCTTGGCTAAATTTATGTTTTGGGTGATGTTTAACCTTGTGATCTTGAGTTTGATGCTTGGATATGTTTTAGGACACCTTTATAAACCATGTGATGTTTTGGTTTGAAGATCACTTCTTTATAAGTCATGGATCAAGAGGTTGATCCAAACAAGTTGGAAACAAAATTCTGTTTTGAACTTAGAAGACAAACCAAAAAGTTCAAGTATGGTTTTAGTGATTTTGATGACTTTTGTTCATGATTCAAAATATGATTATTCTTAGGAATATGTTATGAGTGTAGTAGAAGAAAAATTTTGGTTTAATCATGAGTTTTGAGATTTGAAAGAATTACAACAAAAAGCAAAGGAAATAGCCTTGTAAGTTTCGGCCATATAGAGTTTTGATGGTTGTATTTAGTTTTAAATTTTTCTGAATTGATATTTGAGCTTAGGACAAAATTTATATAAGGTATGTAAATTTTGGTGATTTTTGGAGTTAGGATGCAAAATCCTTAAGTTAGGGGTAAAATGGTCATTTTTCCACATGTAGAGGGTAAAATGGTCATTTTACTCTAAGTTGATATTTTTCCATATTCTTAATTGTTAGTGATTAAGTTCTAATTTTTAGAAATCACTACTTTCAGTTTTTCGTGATCGCACTTGAGTTTTGTCTCGAAGCGCGAAGATCGAGGTAAGTTAGCTTTTAACTTACTATCAGTTTAAGTAAGAGAACTAAAGTGTATGTATGCATGTTATCATATGTATCATGCCATGTCATTACATATTTATCTGTTACACAGAATTTATTCTGTCATGAATTATTCATCTGTTACACAAGATATTCTGTCACGTATTGCTATACATTGTAAGTATGTCATGTTAAGTTAAGTATGTCATCTATTACATGTATTTCTTGTGACGTAATATTCACTGTCACATGTTATGCCATGTTAAGAAATGTTGTCTGTTACATGGTATGCTATGTTACGAAATATTGCCTGTTACATGTATGCCATGTTATGAAATGTTGTCTGTTACATTTATGTTTCAAAGTATGTCAAGTTTGTCGTCTTACATTCATGTCACGTTATGCTACGTCAAGAATTCTGTCTTTTATGTCACGTTCATGTTACGTCACGTTACGAAATGTCATGTCTACCAGTTAAGTCATTCATGTCAATCACGACCCTAAGCGCTAGGATGGGGTAATATCCTAGTGGAACTCCTTTGTTCACGCTGGAGTGTCTAAATAGGTGTGAAATTCCCTGGGTTGACGAAGTACAGTCAACAGGTTGCGAATGGGGCCTAATTAGCTGGTCACCGGAGCGCGCCAGGCACTAACGCCGATGGTGCCACACATTATGTTACGTGTGTCCACAGCAAGTGTGGCACAAACAGATAAGTCATGGGGCCACAACAACTGTGGAGCATGAAGTATGGGGCCACAACAACTGTGGAGCATACACTACGTGAGACACAGCAATTGTGACACGTAGAATACGTGGGGCCACAACAACTGTGGAGTACGTATTAACGCACTCACAGCTGGTATAGAAACCTGTGATGTGATGCGGTAATCGGCAGGGACACACGGCTCAAGGGGACCTGTGTAGCACCCATATGGTCACTTTAATGATTAAGTCTATTGAATAAGATTCTAAATTCAAGTCATGTTTCACTTTATGTTATGTTCAAGTTTACATTCACGCAATCATGGTAATCTCATGAGACAAGAATATGTTCCAAGTTCATATTATGTTATGTTCACGCTTACGTTTTGTTCCAAGTTCACATTTATGTTATGTCATGCTCAAGTTCATGTTCAAATTATGCATGTTCACGTTCATGTTATGTTTCAAGTTCATGTTATATTTTAAGTTCACGTTCATGCTATGTTTCAAGTCAAGTTCATGCTAAGCTTCAGTTTCAGTCTAAGTTATGCCAGTTATGTTATGTTGTATGTCAAGTTATGCTATGATTACTTATGATTTGATTATGCATTCATGTTTTTACTGCCATGCATGCATCATTAACCTGTGTGGAAGTTTCCTGTTAACTTGCTGAGATTTGTAATCCAATCTCACTGTGGTAGTCCCAACTACCATTCCCCCCGAATGGTAGATTTTGTTACAGGATCTGAAGGAGAATCGAGAATCGACCAACTGGAAATGATCTACTAAACAATGGTGTGACGTAGATAGTGGTACAGTAGTTACCTCAGATTACTACTTGTATTTGTGGAGTTCAATCTCCAACACTCTTTTGATCACAACCATTTTGGACTAGTGTTGTGATCTCAGTTGTTTAGTACATCATTATGTATGAAGTATGTTTTAAGTATTTGAGATATTTCGGTTTAGTGCATAGTATTGCTAAAGAAAAAAATTATCCGCTGCGAATATTGCATAATGCTAGATGCATATTAGGAATATTGCATCTTATATGTCATGAACGGGGGCAGGTAACCTTGTGTTGCATGTCTCCACGCTTCAAATGTCCGTCCGATCCCAAGCGGAATTTGGGGGTGTCACAAAATCAATGTAGTGCTCTATCTCCCTAATAGGTGGCAATCCACTAAACACACCGCTAGGAATCACGACCTCATATCTCTGGAATAAAGAAACAACAACACTTGGCAAAGCTTGCCTTAGCATAAAAACTCACTTTTGTCATTCTATTTCTCTCTACAATCTCTCTTTCTTTTTCCTCTTGTGGCTCCACTCTTTTTTCTTAACTCTCAATCACCTCTCTATTTTCTTTTTCTCTCTCTCTTTCTTTTAATGTTTCCGCCTCATTCTCTTTTTTCCTCTCACTCTCTTTGTTCTTTTCACTCTCTTTTTCTTTCAGTCTCCTCTTTTTTTGAACTCTCGGCCTCACAACTGTTTTTCAACTCATTCTCTCTTTTTCTTGAGATTTCAGCCTCACCCTCATCATCTTTTCCCTTAGGTGGTTCGGTCTTCCCCTTTGTTACAGCTTGATCATTTTTGCCCCACTTTAGTTTCCAAGAAGTACTAGAAACTGAAGTATACCTCGATGTACCCTTTCTTTTTAGCCGCCTCTCCACTTTCATAGCCACGTGCACCATGTCCTCTACCTCCACATAATGTTGCAACTCAACTATATTGGCTATCTCCCTATTCAACTCCTTCAAAAATCATGTTATCGTGGCATCCCGATCCTCCACTACATTAGCCCGAATCATAGCCACCTCCATCTCCTTATGGTAATCCTCTACACTCCTAGATCCCTGTGTAAGATTTTGTTGTTTTTGGTAGAGGTCTCTATAGTAGTGGCTAGGTACAAATCTCCGCCTCATGATAGCTTTCAACTCTCTCCATGTTTCTACAGGCCTCTCAAGATTCCTCCTCCTATTGGATACTAATTGATCCCACCAAATAATCGCATAATCAGTGAACTCAGTTATAGCCAACTTCACCTTCTTCTCCTTAGAGTAATTATGGCAATCAAATACCAACTCTATTCTTTTCTCCCACTCTAAATAAACTTTAGGGTCAGTTCTACCTTGGAATGATAGTATTTTCATTTAGATACTCCCAAGGTTCTTATCTACTCTATCTCGACCCCCTGAGTTTGCCCTAAGGCCTCCTCCATGCCTCCTATCTCTCTCACCTTGCAGATTTCTAATCACTGCTTCTTGATTATCCATACTATCCCTCACTTCACCTAACACCAAGTTCAATTGCTCAAACTGTTGTTGCATAGCTTGCAACACAAAGGATGAGTTATCTGCCATCCCCTTTGGTGAAAAGTCACTTCTTTGAGATATCATAATATGCTGCACAAAAACAATGTTAGTGGAAAACCTCACACACTCCCTTACGTGTTTAAACTCGAATAATGGCACTCCACTCGTGTTTCACTCTTAATGGCTTTTTCCCGATAATAGTCTCACACTCTCTTGCCTTTTATCTCAATAGTTTTCCCACTCAAGTTCTTTAAGAACTAGTTGAACTAAATTAAGACAATACAACCTTGTATTATTCCAACCAGTAATATAGATCAAAGAAATAAGGAATGAATAAAATGACACGAGTCTCAAGGAATTTATACGAGGGAAAGAGTAATTATAAAACAAGATACCAACTAAAAGATGTAATCAGCTCCTATGATGATAAAAGCTCAATCAACAAATACTTTCTTTCTCTTTGTTGTAACTATGTAGCAACTTTGAATATGCTACCTTCTATTTTCTTCTTCTTCTTCTTCTGTTTTTTTTTTTTCGAATTTTCTTTTCTTTTCTTTTCTTTTCTTTTCATTTCCTTTCCTTTCTTTTCTTTTCTCTAATTCAACCACAAACAACAATATTCAATTGTGAAAATAAAACAATTGAATTCAAGCACACAAGCATGGACAATGAAATAGAAGAGAATCAATGGAACGACACTCCAAGCAATTGACAAACTTAGAGATGCAGGAAACCCTAGAATTTTGAAACCCTAGGTGATGCAAATTTCAGCCAAACCCAAAACTCTAAGAATTTCGGCAGCCTACTTTTTGTTTCTATTTTTTTTTGGTAAACCTAGAATTAAATTTAAGGATGCTAGAATTAAAAGATAGAATCAGACCTGATTGGAAACCTTGCTCTGAATACCAAATGATATGAACCTGCGGGAAAGGAATCCTTTGAACCCACAATCAATTTGAAAACTCCCCAAGAAAGCCAAAATCAAGTCAACGGATGGAGAACCTAGACCCAATGAGAACTTGTTTCAAGAACCTAGATTATATTAAAATCTAGACCCGTTGAAGAACCCATCTCAAGAACTCAGATTACAAAGGAGGAACGCCACAAAGGTTGTGATTTACCTTTGATAAGTTCAAGAGTTCAATCAAGAACAAGAGGAGAAAACTCAACTCACAAATAAAATTCAATATTGTCTCCTTGATCTTCTTGGCCCATTTGGAAGTTGCAAATGATCTTTAAGACTAGGCCCATCTTGGTTCCCATCAATAGATGGCTCGAGGTTGTCACCTTGATTTCCCCACATTCATTCAGCCACTGAAGCCGGTAAGGTTGAGGATGTTTCAACGTAGTTAAAGCCAATTTCTCCACCAAATAAGTGCTGGCTACATTTGTGTAACTCCCTCCATCGATAATGACACTGCTAACTTTGTTATTTACAAAGCACCGAGTATGAAACAAGTTCTCTCTTTGGTTTCTTTCTTCCTCCTTAACCTGCACATTGAGAACTCGCCTTGCAACCAATAAATCTCCAACCACAGCATTTTGCTCATCATCGGCATCCTCCATAGATGGCATATCATCAATATCTACTTCTTCCTCATTTTCAGACTCAAGCTCTCCTTGGGCATTTATCACCATCACCCTTTTGTTCACACACTGGCTGGCTATATGTCCGCCACGGACCACGCCCACCATGTTGCCTATTGTGGATGTCATGTTGCTGGCCCCTAGGAGTTTCCGCCTCTACCCTGTCCAACCTTTCATGAATAGGTTCTAATTCGGCCCTCAACATACGCCTCATCTCCCCTAACATCGCTTGCATTTGGAGGTTCGAAACTGGAGGTTGTCGAAATTCTTCGGTTGTGTCTTCTTCTTGATTATTAGACATGTTTAAAATCTGCAAACAAAGTTAGAATCCTCACAAGCACTCCCTCACGTGTTTCACTCAAGAATTGATACACTTGCACTCATGTTTTCACTCTAAACGGCTTTTACTCTCGTATGGTCTCACACTCTTGCCTTTTTCCACTCTTCTTTGTCTTCTTTAGTTCTTAATCGAACTTCAAGAAACTCATTCAAAATAATCCAGCAGCAATTCAAAATAAACAACCAAAACTCATCAAAAGTTCAAGTTTTCTTACTGATCGTGTACCTTTTTTTAATGTCTTTTTTTTTTTTTTAAGAACAGGAATAGAACGAAAATAAAAGATAGACAAACTTATCTTAGAACCAAAGCTCTTGATACCAAAATGATATGAACTCCACCAACAATTGTGATGAAACCCGATAACAATGATGGCTTGGAACCCCAAGATCGTATTGACAAGATTTGTTGAGCCTTGACCAGTCACCCAACTAGATGAAAACCAAGACTACGAAGGATTGAAAACGCCACACCAAGAAATCATAATCAAGGTGATAAGTTTGGAACTTGAACACCACAAGATTAACTAGATAAGTTCAAAAAGTTCTTTGAAGAACCAAGAGAAACACAAGACCTCACAAAGACAAATAAGCTTTTGAAATTCCCCTCTGATATTAAAACTTGAAATAACCCCTCTATATACTTGGAACAACCCTCCAAGAGTAGGAAAAGTCATAACTATAGCTTTAAAAGTAACACAAATATTAACATAACAAGTTCCAGGATTTTTAGGTCTCTTGGACTTCTAAAGGCAGCCAAAAATGACTAAATGACTAAATTCAATGTATTTGACATACCCAAGCAAGGCCAAGTTCATTCACCTATTTAATATTCTTGAAACTCAACAAATTCACGTCCTTTAATGGTCAGACCATACATTATATTTTTACGTGCTAATTAGCCTCTTCAATTGCTTTGATGACATGGACTAAGTCTTGAATATTATTTGAGCCCATCTTGGTCTTTTTGGAACCAGCCCAATTCTCTTGGATTAGCAATGCTTCCTTGAAACGTTTGGCACTAAGTCTTGTAATTGGGCCACTAGGAAGTGACAAAGGGTCTTGTGCAAATTCAGCATGTCCAGCTCCTTGGTTTGCATCATAAACCTTGGCAAAGTGGTAAAAATAAGAGGTGATCCGATTGGAACGGGGTTGGGGCATACATACCATAAGGTCAGTGAAGTATCATAGGAAGCCTGCGAGCGAAAAAATCCAACCTCTTAACTCTGCCACAATTTCCTCAATTGGTTTTCAACTAAGCAAGGCCAAAGCTGTAAAAGTAAGAGGTGCTCCGATTGGAACGGTGTTGGGGCATACAAACCAAGTTCATTGCCACTTTGCCCTCATTTGGTTTTCCACTCTACATAGGCAAAGTGTTCTGATTCATAAGGACATGGTAGTACCATAAGAAGCACGCGAGGGAAAAACTCTTAACTTTGCCACTCTGTCCTCATTTGGTTTTCTACTAAACATAGTGATGGGAACCAAAGTGGGTCTAGTCTTAAAGATTTTTTGCAAGTTCCAGATGGGTCAATCATAAGATCAAGAGCCAAGAGGATCAATGAGGCGATACAATCCACTTGGGACGACTCAAGCAACAGCCCAACTTGTTTACTTTATTTATAGGACATATTTTATTTGTTTAGAATAATTATATTTATTATGAGAAAGACTTAAAGGGGCAAGTTGGAAAAGTTATTATTTCTTTTGAACTAGGGTTCTTGGGAAGGCCTTATATTTTGGCCAAGGGATTATTTGGAAAGTTACTTTTTAGGAACTAGGGTTTCAATAGATTACTGTATCCAAATTACTGTAGCGTCCTCCTGTAGACGCGGCACTTTTCACTCAGGGGTATTTTTCGAAGATAGGGCAATATTTTGGCTAGTCTTTAATTAGGTTTTGGTTTAAATACTTTTTGTAGCCACATTTTATTCAGTTTATGAAATTTGATGAAATTATTCATTGTGAGTTGAGTTTTACTCCTCTTGTTCTTAATTGAACTTTTGAACTTATCAAAGATAAATCAGAACTGTGGCGTTCCTCCTTTGTAATCTGGGTTCTTCAGACAGGTTCTTCAATGGGTCTAGATTTTGATATAATCTAGGTTCTTGAAACGAGTTCTCATCGGGTCTAGGTTCCCCATCCATTGGCTTGATTTTACCTTTCTTGGGAAGTTTTCAAATTGACTGTGGGTTTAAGGGATTCCATTCCCGCGGGTTCATATCATTTGGTATTCAGAGCAATGTTTCCAATCAGGTCTGATTCTATCTTTTAATTATTGTATCTTTAATTTAATTCTAGGGCTTCATTCTTCTAGGGTTGCAAAAAAAAAATAGAAACAAAAAGTAGGCTGCCGAAACTCTTAGGATTTTGGGTTTGGCTGAAATTTGCATCACCTAGGGTTTCAGAATTCTAGGGTTTCCCTGTATCTCTAAGTTTATCTGTTTGCTTGGAGTGCCGTTCAATTGCTTGATTTTCAGAATTGAGTATTGCTATTTGTGATTGAATTAAAGAAAAGAAAGGAAAAGAAAAGAAAAGAACAGAAAGGAGAAGAAAAGAAAATTCGAAAAAAAAAAAAAAAAAAGAAGAAGAAGAAAAGAGAAGGTAGCATATTCAAAGTTGCTACATAGTTACAACAAAGAGAAAGAAAGTATTTGTTGATTGAGCTTTTATCATCATGGGAGCTGATTACATCTTTCTAGTTGGTATCTTGTTTTATAATTACTCTTTCCCTCGTATAAATTCCTTGAGTCTCGTGTTATTTTATTCATTCATTGTTTCTTTGATCTATATTACTAGTAGGAATAACACAAGGCTGTATTGTCTTGATTTAGTTCAACTAGTTCTTAAAGAACTTGACCGGGAAAACTATTGAGGTAAAATGCAAAAGAGTGCGAGACTATTATCGGGAAAAAGCCATTAAGAGTGAAACACGAGTGGAGTGCCATTATTCGAGTTTAAACACGTAAGGGAGTGTGTGAGGTTTTCCACTAACATTGTTTTTGTGCAGCATATTATGATGTCTCATAGAAATGACTTTTCACCAAAGGAGATGGAAAATAACTCATCCTTTGTGTTGCAAGCTATGCAACAACAGTTTGAGCGATTGAACTTGGTGTTAGGTGAAGTGAGGGATAGTATGGATAATCAAGAAGCAGTGATTAGAAATCTGCAAGGTGGGAGAGATAGGAGGCGACGTAAGTCTAGTGTTAAAAATGGGTATGAGAAAGAAGAGTATGGTGATGCTCTAGTTACTAGGCGTGCGCTTAATACACAAATTAAGATGGATGATACAGAGCAACAGAGTGAGAATATTTTTCATACTAGATGCCACATCAACAGCAAGGTATGTAGTATAATCATTGATTTGAGGAGTTGTATTAATTTGGCTAGCACTACTTTAGTTGAGAAATTGAATTTACATACCATGAAACACCCTAGACCAGACATGTTGCAGTGGTTGAGTGATTGTGGGGAGGTTAGGGTAATTAAGCAAGTGTTAGTGTTTTTTTCAATTGGGAAGTACCAGGATATGGTCCTTTGTCATGTAGTGCCTATGCATGCTGGTCATATTTTGTTGGGGAAGTGTAACACCCCGTTCCCGGAAAGACATTTTAGAATTTTCGAGGAGCCAGTGTGCTACTACTAAACTTAAATATAAAAAGCTTTTCCTTTTTAACAACGCGCTGATACGAAAGAGTTCCATAAAATAACAAACTTCAATAAATACTGAAAATTTAAAATAAAGTCTGCGGAAGCATTTATTAAAAAATACAGAAGTCTTATGTGCTTATCAAAATAATTTATTTAAACCATAGAAATAATCATAGCAAAATCTGTCTAGGCCTCAACCTTGCCTCCCGGAGTCAAGTCCTGTCCTGCAGTCTCATCTTCATAAATGTCATCACCTGGGGGGGGTTTAAAAACATGAAAACAAACTAAAATGAGTCGAATACTCAATAAGCAACACATCATACAGTAAACATAATAAACATAATGTGTCTTGGAAAGCGTGCGTATTCAAAAATACATGCATAAATAACATGAGTATGAACATTAACTTATCTTTCACTTATCATAGGTCGTTACCCACTGTTGACCCCCGTGAGTTAGGGTTAGGGAATCTAAAAAGATTCTGATTCCGCCCGTGGCCGCGGGTTGTGGAATCCATACATAAGAAAGACAATACTGGGTGCACTACCAGCATGTACGACCTGGCAATGCAATATGCCCATAACATAGGTACCGTTTTCATATCATAACATAGGTCGTTACATATTTTATCAAATCATACTTGCATACTTGTCATTTCATAGATTTCAAAAGAAATCACATACATACTTGTCATATCGTATCATAGATTTCAAACGAAATCGCATTCTTTCATAAACGTCGTGATATATGTTTCATCGCATAAAATGCATGATTTTAAGTGAAAGATTATAGAAAGTATCGATTACAATAATCAAAGAAAGCGACAGCAGCAACAACAACTCCAACCAGCATCACATAGGGATAAGAGGCCTTGTCAGGATAATGGACAACGGCCATGACAGGGCGAGACAGGATGGCTCCCCCTATGTGGAAAGTGTAGTAAGAGGCATGCAGGTAAATGTTTGATGGGAACCGGAGCATGTTTCAAATGTGGGAAGGAAGGACACCATCTTCGAGACTGTCCTGGGAAGAACATAGCTACTACTCAAGCTACAAGAGATGAGACTGCAGGACAGGACTTGACTCCGGGAGGCAAGGCTGAGGCCTAGACAGATTTTGCTATGATTATTTCTATGGTTTAAATAAATTATTTTGATAAGCACATAAGACTTCTGTATTTTTTAATAAATGCTTCCGCAGACTTTATTTTAAATTTTCAGTATTTATTGAAGTTTGTTATTTTATGGAATTCTTTCGTATCTGGCGCGTTGTTAAAAAGGAAAAGCTTTTTATATTTAAGTTTAGTAGTAGCACACTGGCTCCTCGAAAATTCTAAAATTTCTTTTCGGGAACGGGGTGTTACATGAAGCCATGGCAGTATGATAGGAAGGTGATCCATGATGGGTTAAGGAACATGAACGGTTTTGAAAAGGATGGAAAAACAATCAAACTTGCTCCTTTAACTCCAACAAGGCCCATGGGGACCAACTGAAACTGAAAAGTGAGATTGAGCAAAAAAGTAAAAGTGAGAATGAGATGGAGGAAAAAAGAAATAATGACACTGAAAAAGAGAGAGAGAGAAAAATGAGGGAGAAAAAAGATGGGGGTGAGGCTGAAACCTCAAGAAAAAAAGAGAATGAGTTGTGAAAATATTGTGAGGCTGAGAGTTCAAAAAAAGAGGAGAGTGGAAGAAAAAGATAGCGTGAAATAGATTAAGAGAGTGAGAGGAAAAAAGAGAATGAGGCCGAAACATCAAGAGAAAGAAAGAGTGAAAAAGAAAATAGTGAGGTGGCTGAGAGTCAAGAAAAAAGAGTGGTGTTACAAGAGAAAAAAGAAAAAGAGATTGCAGAGAGAAACAAAAAGGCAAAAGTGAGTTTTTATGCTAAGGCAAGCTTTTATACTAATGAATTTAACGACTCTTTGCCTAGTGTTGTTGTTTCTTTGTTGCAGGGATATGAGGTCGTGATTCCTAGCGCTGTGTTTAGTGGATTGCCACCTATTAGAGAGATAGAGCACTACACTGATTTTGTGTCAGGTGCGACAATTCCTACCCGACCTTTCTTTGAAGAACATGAGTCCTTGACACACTTAAAGGGACAAGGTAAGTTATTGAGTAGAATGCATACTAAGTGGGAGGACTATATTGAGACTTTTCCTCATGTATTCAAATACACACAAGGTAAGTTGTTGACTAGAATGTGTGCTGAGCGAGAGAATTGCATTGAGACTTTTCCTCATGTATTCAAGTACACACAAGGTATGGAAAATTTTATGGTTGATGCTTTAGCAAGAAGGTATGTCCTTGTCTTCATTTTAGATGCAAAATTGTTAAGATTTGAATATGATAAGGAATTGCATGCTAATGATGATGACTTTACTAGTGTGTGTGGAACATGTGAGAAAGTATCATTTGGTAAGTTCTATAAACTAGATTGGTACTTGTTTAGAAAGAATAGATTTTGTGTGCCTACTAGTTTTATGCGTATGTTGCTTGTGTGTGATGGACATGATGGTTTGTTGGGTAACCTTGGTGTAAGGAAGACTTTTGTTGTGTTGCATGAACGTTTTTGGGAATATCATTTTCCATCCAATGACGTGTTGCATGGACGTTTATGGAAGTATCATTTTTCATTCATTAATGTGTTGCATGAACGTTTGTAGGAGTATCATTTGCCTTTCATTGAAGTGTTACATGAACGTTGGTGGAAGTATCATTTGTCATTCATTAACATGTTGCATGAACGTTTGTGGGACTATTGCTTGCCATTCATTGACGTATCGCATGAACATTTGTGGAAGCATCATTTGTCATTCATTAACGTATTGCATGAACATTTGTGGAAGTATAATTTTTCATTCATTGATGTGTTGCTTGAACGTTTGTGGGAGTACCATTTGCCATTCATTGACGTATCGCATGAACGTTTGTGGAAGCATCATTTGTCATTCATTAACGTGTTGCATGAACATTTGTGGAAGTATTACTTGTCATTCATTGAGTTTGGATATAATTAGAGTGGTAATTTTGGTATAAGGAAAGATTTAGATTTGTTTCATGAATGTTTGTGGGAATATCATTTTCCATTCATTAAATTGTTACATGGACGTTTCCGGGAGTATCATTTGCCCTTATTTGAGTGTGCATATAAAATCATCCATACTACTATTTCTTATTCTCTGTTTGAAATTATTTATGGTTTTAATCCACTTACTCCTTTAACTTTGATGCTTTTGCTTATTAATGATAGGCGTAGCTTGAATCAACATTTTAAAATTCTTGAGAAAATTAATGAAAATGCATATAAAATGGATCTTTCAGGTATGTATCATGTTTCTACTATTTAAATGTTACTAACACTTTTCCCTTTGATCCAAGTGGAGATTCGAGGTCGAATCCTTTTGAGGAGAGAGGGAACGGTGGGAACCAAAGTGGGTCTAGTCTAAGAAATCTTTTGCAAGTTCCAGATGGGTCAATCACAAGATCAAAAGCCAAGAGGATCAATGAGGCGATACAATCCACTTGGGACGACTCAAGCAACAGCCCAACTTGTTTATTTCATTTAAAGGACATATTTTATTTGTTTAGAATAATTATATTTATTATGAGAAAGATTAAAGGGGCAAGTTGGAAAAGTTATTATTTCTTTTGAACTATGGTTTTTGGGAAGGCCTTGTATTTTGGCCAATGGCTTATTTGGAAAGTTACTTTTTAGGAATTAGGGTTTCAAAAGGTTACTGTAGCTGAATTACTGTAGCGTCTTACTGTAGACGCGGCACTGTTCACTCAGGGATATTTTTGGAAGATAGGGCAATATTTTGGCTAGGCTTTAATTAGGTTTTGGTTTAAATACTCTTTGTAGCCACATTTTATTTAGTTTATGAAATTTGATGAATTTATTCATTGTGAGTTGAGTTTTACTTCTCTTGTTCTTAATTGAACTTTTGAACTTATCAAAGATAAATCACAACCTTTGTGGCGTTCCTCCTTTGTAATCTAGTTTCTTGAGACGGGTTCTTCAATGGGTCTAGATTTTAATATAATCTAGGTTCTTGAAACGAGTTCTCATCAGGTCTAGGTTCCCCATCCATTGGCTTGATTTTGGCTTTCTTGGGAAGTTTTCAAATTGACTGTGGGTTTAAGGGAATCCGTTTCCGCGGGTTCATATCACATAGGCAAAGTGGTAAAAATAATAGGTGTTCCGATTGGCCCGAGGTTGGGCCATAGATGCCATAAAATCATGGTACCATAGGAAGCCCGAGAGCGAAATACTCCAACCTCTTCACTTTGCCACTTTGCCCTCAATTGCTTTTATACTAAACAAGGCCAAAGTTGTAAAAGTAAGAGTTCCTCCGATTGGCCCGTGGTCAGGCCATACAAACCATAAGGACATGGTAGTACCATAGGAAGCCCGCGAGCGAAAAACTTCAACCTCTTAACTGTGCCACTTTGCCCTCATTCGGTTTTCAACTAAACGTGGGCAAAGCGGTAAAAATAAGTGATGTTCCGATTGGCCCGACGATGGGCAATACATACCATAAGCATGGTAGCACCATAGGAAGCACGAGAATGAAAAACTCCAATCTCTTAATTTTGCCCCTTTGCCCTCATTTGGTTTTCTACAAAACATGGGCAAAGTAGTAAAAATAAGAGTTGTTCCGATTGGCCCGAGGTTTGTCCATGCAAACCATAAGGACATGGTAGTACAATAGGAAGCACGCGAGCGAAAAACTCCAACCTCTTAACTTTGCCACTTTCTCCTCATTTGGTTTTCTACAAAACATGGGCAAAGTAGTAAAAATAAGAGTTGTTCCGATTGGCCCGAGGTTTGTCCATGCATACCATAAGGACATGGTAGTACAATAGGAAGCACGCGAGCGAAAAACTCCAACCTCTTAACTTTGCCACTTTCTCCTCATTTGATTTTCTACTAAACATGGGCAACGTGGTAAAAATAAGAGGTGTTCCGATTGGTCCGAGGTTGGGCCATTCATACCATAAGGTCATGGTAGTACAATAGGAAGCACGCGAGCAAAAAACTCTGATATGAACCCGCGGGAAAGGAATCCCTTGAACCCACAGTCAATTTGAAAACTCCCCAAGAAAGCCAAAATCAAGTCAATGGATGGAGAACCTAGACCCAATGAGAACTCGTCTCAAGAACCCAGATTACAAAGGAGAAACGCCACAAAGGTTGTGATTTACCTTTGATAAGTTCAAAAGTTCAATTAAGAATAAGAGGAGTAAAACTCTACTCACAATGAATAAATTCATCAAATTTCATAAACTGAATAAATTGATTAGAATGAGGCTACATAGAGTATTTAAAGCAAAACCTAATGAAACCCTAGCCAAAATAAACCTCTATCTTCCAAAAGTGCCCCTGGATGAACAGTGCGGCGGCTACAGTGCCACGCTACAGTAACTCGGCTACAGTAACCCTAACCCTAGTTCAATAAAATAATAACTTTCCCAACATGCCCTTGCATAGGCCCCCTTATGTGCTTCCCATAATAAACTCAATTATTCTAAACCAATAAAATAAGTTTTTTAAATGAATTAAATAAGTTAAAACCCTTCAAGAGTCCAAAGCCTTTAAGTCTTGTCGTTGCCCTCTTCCATAGCTGATCAAATGAATTAAAACTGGATCTTCATCCTTCAAGCCCCGTCTTGAATGTTGGGCTCTTGCTAAACTTGTCTCAATTGGAATGCATCAATCCTTGCATTGTCTCCTTGATCTTTTTGGCCCATCTGGAAGTTGCAAATGATCTTTAAGACTAGGCCCATCTTGTTCCCATCAAACTCCAACCTCTTAACTTTGCAACTTTGTCCTCATTTGGTTTTCTTCTAAACATGGACAAAGTGGTAAAAATAAGAGGTGTTCCGATTGGTCCGAGGTTGGCCCATTCATACCATAAGGACATGGTAGTACCGTAGGAAGCCCGTGAGCGAAAAACTCCAACCTCTTAACTTTGTCACCCTGCCCTTATTTAGTTTTCTACTAAACATGGGCAAAGTGGTAAAAATAAGAGGTGATCCGAATGGAACGGGGTTGGGGCATACGTACCATATGGTCATGGAAGTATCATAGGAAGCCCACGAGCGAAAAAATCCAACCTCTTATGATGGGAACCAAGGTGGGGCTAATGTTAAAGATATGTTGCAAGTTCCAGATGGGCCAAATACAAGTTCAAGGGCTTAAATGATAAAGATTCAACTTTGATTCATTTGATAAGCTATGGAAAGGGCAACAACATGACTTAAAGGCTTCGGGCACTTGAAGGCTTTCAACTTATTTAAATCATTTAAAGAACTTATTTTATTAGTTCAGAATAATTGGGTTTCTTACGGGAAAGACTTAAGGGGGCCAATGCAAGGGCATGTTGGAAAAGTTATTATTTTATTGAACCAGGGTTTCAAGAGGTTACTGTAGTGTTACTGTAGCTGCGGCACTATTCATCAAGGGGCGTTTTGGGTAAAAGGGACTTTCTTTTAGCTAGGGTTTTAATTAGGTTTTAGTTTAAATATTCTTTGTATTCTCATTTTCAGAAGTTTATTAAATTTGATGAATTTGTTCATTGTGAGTTGAGTTTATCTGCTCTTGTTCTTAATTGAACTTTTGAACTTATCAAAGGTAAATCACAACCTTTGTGGCGTTCCTCCTTTGTAATATGGGTTCCTGAGACGGGCTCTTCAACGGGTCTAGATTTTAATATAATCTAGGTTCTTGAAATGAGTTCTCATCAGGTCTAGGTTCTCCATCCATTGACTTGGTTTTGGCTTTCTTGGGGAGTTTTCAAATTGATTGTGGCTTCAAGGGATTCATTCCCACGAGTTCATATCATTTAGTATTCAGAGCAAGGTTTCCAATCAGGTCTGATTTTATCTTTTAATTTTAGCATCCTTTAATTTAATTCTAGGGCTTCATTGTTCTAGGGTTGCCAAAAAAAAAAATAGAAACAAAAAGTAGGCTGCCGAAATTTTTAGGATTTTGGGTTTGGCTGAAATTTGCCTCATCTAGGGTTTCAAAATTCTGGGGTTTCCCTGCATCTCTAAGTTTATCTGTAGCTTGGAGTGCCGTTCCATTGATTATCTTCTGTTTCGTTGTCGTGCTTGAATTCAGTTGCTTGATTTTCACAATTGAATATTGCTATTTCTGATTGAATTAGAGAAAAGAAAAAAAAAAGAAAAGAAAGGAAAAGAAAAAAAGAAAAAGAAAAAAGCATATTCAAAGTTGCTACATAGTTACAACAAAGTGAAAGAAAGTATTTGTTGGTTGAGCTTTTATCATCATAAGAGCTGATTAGATTTTTCTAGTTGGTATCTTGCTCTATAATTACTCTTTCTCTTGTATAAATTCCATGAGTCTCGTGTCATTTTATTCATTCATTGTTTCTTTGATTTATATTACTGGTTGGAATAATACAAGGTTGTATTGTTTTGATTTAGTTCAACTAGTTCTTAAAGAACTTGAGCGGGAAAACTATTGAGGTAAAAGGTAAGAGAGTGCGAGACTATTATCGGTAAAAAGCGATTAAGAGTGAAACACGAGTGGAGTGCCATTATTCGAGTTTAAACGCGTAAGGGAGTGTGTGAGGTTTTCCACTAACATTGCTTTTGTGCAGCATATTATGATGTCTCGTGGAAGTAACTTTTCACCAAAAGGTGTGGCAGATAACTCATCATTTGTGTTGCAAGCTATGCAACAACAGTTTGAGCGGTTAAACTTGGTGTTGGGTGAAGTGAGGTATAATATGGATAATCAAGAAGCAGTAATTTGAAATCTGCAAGGTGAGAGAGATAGGAGGCGATGTGAGCCTAGAATTGAGAATGGGTATAAGAATGGAGAGTTTGGTGAGGATGAGGAAGGCTTAACATCTGAAGTTGGATTGGGTGGACATAGAGGAGTTAGGCATGGAGGAGGCCTTAGGGCAAACTCAAGGGGTCGAGATAGAGTAGATAAGAACCTTGGGAGCATCAAAATGAAAATACCATCATTCCAAAGTAGAACTAACCCTGAAATTTATTTAGAGTGGGAGAAAAAAATAGAGTTGGTGTTTGATTGTCATAATTACTCTAAGGAGAAGAGTTGGCTGTAATTGAGTTCACTGATTATGCGATTATTTGGTGGGACCAATTTGTGAACAATAGGAGGAGGAATCTTGAGAGGCTTGTAAAAACATGGAGAGAGTTGAAAGCTATCTTGAGGCGAAGATTTGTACCTAGCCACTACTATAGAGACCTCTACCAAAAACTACAAAATCTTACATAGGGGTCTAGAAATGTAGAGGATTACCATAAGGAGATGGAGGTGGCTATGATTCGGTCAAATGTAGTGGAGAATCAAGAGGCCACGATGACAAGATTTTTGAGTGGGTTGAATAGGGAGATAGCCAATGTAGTTGAGTTGCAACATTATAAGGAGGTAGAGGATATGGTGCACATGGCTATGAAGGTGGAGAGACAGCTAAAAGGAAGGGGTACATCAAGGTATACTTCAGTTTGTAGTACTCCTTGGAAACCAAAGTGGGACAAAAATGATCAAGCTGTAGCAAAGGGGAAGACCGAACCACCGAAGGGAAAAGATTTGGGTGAGGCTGAAAACGCAAGAAAAAAAAAGAATGAGTTGAAAAACAATTGTGAGGCAGAGAGTTCAAAAAAAGAGGAGACTGAAAGAAAAACAGAGAGTGAAAAGAACAAAGAGAGTGAGAGGAAAAAAGAGAATGAGGCCAAAACATCAAAAGAAAGAGAGAGAGAAAAAGAAAATAGAGAGGTGGTTGAGAGTCAAGAAAAAAGAGTTGAGCCACAAGAGGAAAAAGAAAGAGGGATTGTAGAGAGAAATAGAAAGACAAAAGCGAGTTTTTAACCTAACGAATTTAATGACTTTTTGCCGAGTGTTGTTGTTTCTTTGTTGCAGGGATATGAGGTCGTGATTCCAAGCAGTGTGTTTAGTGGATTGCCACCTATTAGGGAGATAGAGTACTACATTGATCTTGTGCCAGGTGTGACAATTCCTAACCGACCTTTATTTGAAGAACATGAATGCTTTACACACTTAAAGGGATAAGGTAAGTTGTTGTCTAGAATGCATGCTAAGTGGGAGGACTATATTGAGACTTTTTCTCATGTATTCAAATAAACACAAGGTATGGAAAATTTTGTGATTGATGCTTTAGCAAGAAGTTATGTCCTTGTCTTCATTTTAGATGCAAAATTGTTGAGACTTGAATATGATAAGGAATTGCATGCTAATGATGACGACTTTGCTAGTGTGTATGGAACATATGATAAAGCATCATTTGGTAAATTCCATAAACTAGATTGGTACTTGTTTATAGAGAATACAGTTTGTGTGCCTACTAGTTTTATGCGTAAGTTACTTGTGTGTTATAGACATGGTGGTTTGTTGGGTAACTTTGGTGTAAGGAAGACTTTTGTTGTGTTGCATGAATGTTTGTGGTAATATCATTTGCCATTCAAAGACGTGTTGCAAGAACGTTTGTGGAATTATCATTTTTCATTCATTGATGTATTGCATGAACATTTGTGGGAGTATCATTTGCCATACATTGACGTGTTGCATGAACGTTTGCGGGAGTGTCATTTGTGTTTCATTGAGTTTTGATATAATTGGAGTAGTCATTTTGGTGAAAATAAGATTTCTGATGTGTTGCATGAACGTTTGTGGGAGTATTATTTGCCACTCATTGACTTGTTGCATGAACATTTACGGGAGTATCATTTGCCATTCATTGAGTTTGCATATTGGAGTGGTCATTTTGGTTCGAGGAAGCCTTTAGATGTGCTTCATGAACATTTGTAGGAGTATTGTTTGCCATTCATTGAGTTTACATATAATTGGAGTGTTCATACCACTACTAAATTTTCACCAATTGAAATTGTTTATAGACTTAATCCATTTCCTCCTTTAGATTTAAAGTCTTCACCAATTGATGATAGGAGTAGCTTGGATGGACTATTCCAAATTCTTGAACAAATTAATGAAAATGCATATCTAATGGATCTTGCAGGTAAGTATCCTGTTTCTACTATTTTCAATGTTACTATCCACTTTCCATTTGATCTAGGTGGAGATTCGAGGCCGAATCCTTTTGAGGTGAGGGGGAATGATGGGAACCAAGATGGGCCTAGTCTTAAAGATCATTTGGAACTTCCAGATGGGCCAAGAAGATCAAGGAGACAATGCAAGGATGGATGCAATCCACTTGGGACGAGTTTAGCAAGAGCCCAACATTCAAGATGGAGCTTGAAGCAGGAAGATCCAGTTTTGATTCATTTGATCAGCTATGGAAGAGGGCAACGACAAGACTTAAAGGCTTTGGACTCTTGAAGTGTTTCAACTTATTTAATTCATTTAAATAACTTATTTTATTAGTTTAGAATAATTGAGTTTATTATGGGAAGCACTTAAGGGAGCCTATGCAAGGGCATGTTGGGAAAGTTATTATTTTATTGAACTAGGGTTAGGGTTACTGTAACCGAGTTACTGTAGCGCGCACTGTAGCCGTGGCACTGTTCGTCCAGGGGCACTTTTGGAAGATGAGGGTTTATTTCGGCTAGGGTTTCATTAGGTTTTGCTTTAAATACTCTATGTAGCCTCATATTAACCAGTTTATGAAATTTGATGAATTTATTCATTGTGAGTTGAGTTTATCTCCTCTTATTCTTAATTGAACTTTTGAACTTATCAAAGGTAAATCACAACCTTTGTGGCGTTCCTCCTTTGTAATCTGGGTTCTTGAGATGGGTTCTTCAACGGTTCTAGATTTTAATATAATCTAGGTTCTTGAAACGAGTGCTCATCGGGTCTAGGTTCTCCATCCATTGACTTGATTTTGGCTTTCTTGGGGAGTTTTCAAATTGATTGTGGGTTCAAGAGAATTCATTCCCGCGGGTTCATATCATTTGAGAACATATTGAGCATTTGAGATATGTGTTTGATGTGTTGAGATGTGAAAAGTTGTATGCTAATTTCAAGAAATGTGCCTTTTGCATGGAAAAACTTGTTTTTCTTGGTTATGTTGTTAGTACAAAGGGTATTGAGGTGGATGAAGAGAAAGTCAAGGCCATCAAGGAGTGGCCAACACCAAAAAGCATCACTGAGGTAAGAAGCTTTCATGGTTTAGCTAGCTTTTATCGACATTTTGTTAAAGACTTCAGCACCATTGCTACACCACTCACTGAGGTAATTAAAAAGAATGTTGGGTTTTATTGGGAGGCTAATCAAGAGAATGCGTTTGCCACTATTAAAGAAAGGTTGTGCTCTGCACCTGTGTTAGCATTACCAGATTTTAACAAAGCTTTCTAGATCGAATGTGATGGCTTATGAATACGGATTGGGGTCGTTTTGATGCAGGATAGGCGGCCCATAGCCTTCTTCAGTGAAAAGTTAAGTGGGGCATCCCTGAAGTACCCTACTTATGACAAAGATCTTTATGCTCTTGTTCGTGCATTAGAGACTTGGCAGCACTACCTATGGCCAAGGGAATTTTTGATCCACACCGATCATGAATCATTGAAGCATCTCAAGGGTCAAGGTAAGTTGAATAAAAAGCATGCTAGATGGATGGAGTACATTGAGACCTTTCCCTATATCATCCGTTACAAGCTAGGTAAGGAGAACATTGTTGTTGTTGCTCTATCCTGAGGTATGTACTTCTTACTTCTATGAGTGCTAAAATATTTGGGTTTGAATATGTGAAGGACATGTATGCCGATGACACTGATTTTTCAAATGTGTATGTGGCATGTGATAAGGCGGCATTTGGTAAGTTTTACAAGCATAATGGTTATTTGTTTAAAAAAAGCAAACTTTGTCCGCCAAATTGTTCTAAGGACATGTGGAATTAATACCAGAGACGTATTGCTCTGATACCACCCTGTGACGCCCCCAAATTCCACTTGGGATCGGACGGACATTTGAAGTGTCGAGACATGCAACACATGGTTACCTGCCCCCGTTCATGACATATAAGATGCAATATTCCTAACATGCATCTAGCATTATGCAAAATTCGCAGCGGATAATTTTTTTCTTTAGCAATACTATGCACCAAACTAAAATATCCCAAATACTTAAAACATACTCCATACTTAACGACATACTAAACAACTAAGATCACAATAATAGTCCATAAGGTTGTGATCAAAAGAGTGCTGGAGATTGAACTCTACCAATACAAGTAGTAATCTGAGGTAACTATTGTAATACCATCTACGTCGCACCGTCGCTTAGTCGGCCGTTTCCAGTTGGTCGATTCCCGGTTCTCCTTCAGATCCTATAACAAAATCTACCATTCGGGGGGAATGGTAGTTGGGACTACCATAGTGAGATTTGATTACAAATCTCAGCAAGTTAACGGAAAACTTCCACACAGGTTAATGATGCATGCATGGCAGTAAAAGCATGAATGCATAATCAAATCATAAGTAATCATAGCATAACTTGACATACAACATAACATAACTGGCATAACTTAAACTGAAACTGAAGCTTAGCATGAACGTGACTTGAAACATAGCATGAACGTGAACTTGAAATATAACATGGACTTAAAACATAACATGAACGTGAACATGCATAATTTGAACATGAACTTGAGCATGACATAACATAAATGTGAACTTGGAACATAACGTAAATGTGAACATAACATAACATGAACTTGAAAAATATTCTTGTCTCATGCGATTACCATGATTGCGTGAACGTAAACTTGAACGAAACATAACGTGAACTTGAAACATGACTTGAACGTGAAATACATGAACTTGAAATCTTATTCAATAGACTTAATCATTAAAGTGACCATATGGATGCTACACAGGTCCCCTTGAGCCGTGTGTCCCTGCCGATTACCGCATCACATCACAGGTTTCTATACCAGCTGTGAGTGCGTTAATACGTACTCCACAGTTGTTGTGGCCCCACGTATTCTACGTGTCACAATTGCTGTGTCTCACGTAGTGTATGCTCCACAGTTGTTGTGGCCCCATACTTCATGCTCCACAGTTGTTGTGGCCCCATGACTTATCTGTTTGTGCCACACTTGCTGTGGACACACGTAACATAATGTGTGGCACCATCGGCGTTAGTGCCTGGCGCGCTCCGGTGACCAGCTAATTAGGCCCCATTCGCAACCTGTTGACTGTACTTCGTCAACCCAGGGAATTTCACACCTATTTAGACACTCCAGCGTGAACAAAGGAGTTCCACTAGGATATTACCCCATCCTAGCGCTTAGGGTCGTGATTGACATGAATAACTTAACTGGCATACATGACATTTCGTAACGTGACGTAACATGAACGTGACATAAAAGACAAAAGTCCTGACGTAGCATAACATGACATGAACATAAGATGACAGACATGACATACTTCAAGACATAAATGTAACAGAATACATTTCATAACATGGCATACATGTAACATGCAACATTTCGTAACATGGCATACCATATAACAGACAACATTTCATAACATGGTGTAACATGTGACAGTGAATCTTACATGACATGAAATACATGTAACAGATGGCATACTTAACTTAACATGACATGCTTGCAATGTATAGGAATACGTGACAGAATATCTTTTGTAACAGATGAATAATTCATGACAGAATAAATTCTGTGTAACAGATAAATATGTAATGACTTGGCATGGCACATATGATAACATGCATACATACAATTTAGTTCCCTTACTTATCACTCATACACATTAAACTGATAGTAAGTTAAAAGCTAACTTACCTCGATCGTCGCGTTCTACTAGAATAAAGCGCGAAACACGAGGAACTGTAAAAGGTTATTCTAAAAGTTAGAAATTAATTACTAACAATTAGAAATGTGAAAAGAGACAACTTAGAGTAAAATTACCATTTTACCCTCTACATGTGGGCAAATGACCATTTTACCCCCTAACTTAAGGATTTGATATCCTAATTCCAAAAAATTACCAAAATTTTCATTCCTCATGTAAATTTTGTCCCAAACTCAAATCTCAACTCAGAAAAATTTAAAACCAATCACAACTATGAAAAACTCACTATGGCCAAAACCTACATAGGCCATTTGTCTTATTTTGGTTGCAATTCTTTCAAGTTCCAAAACTCATGAATAAACCAAAATCTTGTAACAAAGATCTTCCTATCCTAAGTTTAAAAACACCCTTAAAACTATCCATTAAGAAAAAGCTAATTATCAATACCAAACTTTTTGTAAAAAGACCCAAACTTTTTAACAAAAGTAAACCTTAAATCACATGTTTTGACCTTAATAAAAACATCTCCAAGAATTCCAAAAAATCAAATCTTACTTCTAACATATTCATAACATCATCCTAAGATCAAACATGCTTTAAAACATCAAACAAAACTCACCAAAAAATACAAAACAACACTTGGAGTTTTTGGTTTTAAACTTAGTCCAAAACAGAAACTGATTTTCCCAACTAACTATGATCAATCTCTTGATCCATGGCTTAAAGACATGTGATCTTCAAACTAACACATCACATGGTTTAAAAATGTGTCCTAAAGAAAATCCAACCATCAAACTTAAAATCACATGGCTAAAATTTAATAAAACATGGATCTAACTCAAAAACATCAAAGTTTAGGCCTAACCGAAATCCTCTTGCATAGAAAATCATATCTTTAAAAATAATACTAAATATCTTCGAAATAACATCCTAACATGTATATAAGAGGCTTAGGATCATCATATAAAAATATCAAAGCCTTTGGAATAAGATTAAACCACGAAATATTCAAACTTTCACCAAACAGAAACTGTTTTTCCACTTCCAGTTTTCAAGTTTCTAACTCTAAGCAAATCTATCATCAAAAGCCTTATTCATGCAACAAAACCTCAATGAACATTCATAAACACATGTTAACAACACTCCATAAAATTTTCGGACCAAGATAAGTCCATTAGCTTGGTCAAAACTTCCAAAAGATAACATACTCTCCAGTTTCACGCCCAGAATGACCTTTCCATGGTTAAAAATACTTTTTACCAACCCAATGAGAATGGAATGAGACTAATAATATATCCATGAAAACTAGACTCAAAGAAGAACAACTTATGTGAAGGAATAATCGTACGAAAATACTTACAAAGTGTCATAAATGGCCACGCAAAATGTCCCAGAAATCTGCCCGAGAGAGCTCTTTTGGGTTTCTCTCTAAGAACGGGAGAAAGAAGTGATAAAATGGAGAGAAGTATGTCTTGCACGACTTTAGACTTCTGGAGGGAGAAGTTATGGGCTTGAATGACCCTTGATTGTAGGTGGATATGTGACATAAAGTGGAGAATAGAGAGGGGCAGAGACTGCTTGCAGCAGCTGTGAATGATGGAGGTTGATGGAGTGGATTTCTCCTTCACATCAAGGCACTATTGGGTGCAGCCAATGGCAGTGGATGGTCTGCCATGTGGGGGAGGAAACTTCTCCAAGAAGCTTTGCCAAGGTGGCCAATTTCGTGGGCCTTGGTGGGCCCCACCAAGTGGGCTTCAATTTGGGGTTTAAAGGGGTTTGGTTAGGGTTTGAGATGCTATCAAGCCCAAAATCAATTTTTCTTGGCCCAATCAAATTCCCAAGGTTTAAAAGGTTGAATAATGATGTCATAACAAGGATTTGATTAATTAATAGCATGTGGAAGTGATTTAATCAAGTGATTAAACACAATGTTAGAAATCGGATTAAAAAGGGTTTGGAGGCCAACTTTAGGGTTTGGGAAAACCATTTAGGGTTTTGGTTTCAACCAAGCTTTTGGGGTTTCAAATGGATTCCAATCATTTAGGGTTTTGCTAGGGTTGAAACCCTCTTTGGTCTGGCACAATTTGGTTGAACAGATGAAACACAACTTTGCTTAGGTGGCATGATCTCACACCTTGATTCCTTCACAAATCTATCTAATGGTTTTTCTTTGTGTCAAGTATCTAATACCATTCACTAAGTGTGGCTAAAATCTTGCCAAGTGTCCAAATAAAACTTCTCTAACCTAATTTGGACATTACACACTGTGATTTGAAAACACTGCAATGGATGCGCTTATCGAAGTTACTATTCACTCCAAAAAAATACATATTAAACTTAGTACTAAAAAATTATAAATATTCATATTAACTTATAGTGAAAATCGTTTAATGAAATTCAACCCCGAAGTGCCCCTAAAAATAATTTCACAATTTTCAACAGATGTTTCGTCCGGAATTATGAAAATAAGTTATTGCGCCATAAAATCCTAAATAATCATCTGAGTCCAATGGCGTAGACCATAACGCATTCTGACACTTCTAACTACCTCAAATAATTAAACTCATATTACTAGCGCCATAGTGAGTGATAACACTGACTATGTTGACAGACTAAAACCTATGCGATTTGTCGATTCGTAAAAACTTATAGGGTTTTCACGAGATTCCTAAAGTCAATAGAAATTCCACCAATGAATTTCTAGCGGGCTGTTACATCCTCCCCTCCTAAAAAAAAGATTTCGTCCTCGAAATCGACGTAAGTACAAACATAAAATACTCTCAAAAGAAGAAGTTGCTTACCAACTTATTGCCCATCACTGGATGCCTCATCACGCCCAAGGGGCAGGTCTCGTTCTTCTTGTGGTAACGCCTTCTTCTCGTAGTCAACACTATTCTTATCTATAACTATCACATGGTTATACAAAGTAACTATCACTATAACATTAGGGTATAACCATCCCAAATATTACTGCCTAAACTTAATGACTTCTAGACTGACCTTCTAGGATACTGAATCCTTGCTTAAAAGAAATCACTATTCTCTTCACTATTCAAAGAATTATCCACAACGTGTATATATATCTACCATTCTTAACTCTCTCTTTCTCTCAAATCATAACAATTTGTACTGGAATCCTTCCACAAGGTAGGTCAAGTCGTACCAACATACTCTCTAAATCTAAAATTTCAAGTATTCATGCAGTTCAATTTGGAAGAATTTACTCCATACACAACTGAATTCACATTCTCTATTTCCTCATGGAATTATATCTGCCTAGGACTAGCTTACTCCTTCATGATCACCACGAATCGTTCCTCCTCCTAGGTGGTACCTTGATAAACGATCAGCTATTAACCTCAACTCAAGAGTTTCTCTCTTATGATTAACATAGCTCTTCTATCCATCATGAGCTACCTCTTTTTCTTACTCTAATCCAAAGAATTTGATCCTACTGTTCACGTAAATCCTTAAGACAAGATTTTACTTCCCATATAAATGTCTCCAATATAAGGGCAATCCTGGTTTCCACAAACACGGTGCTTTGCCAGAAATTATTTATTCACGATTGGATAAAACTATTATCATAAGTGAATCCTACTAAGGCCAAAGTTTCTTCCACACACTTTACTCTTCAGAACATAAATTTCATTGTAACCTCATAATCAAAACAAACTCTAAATACTTGGGATACTAATTCATCAACCTTGAATATCCTTCCTCGTACTACTAAAAGGTATTACATATCTACCTTGGTATGAATAAAATTACTCCCAATGAGAAATGTTACTCTTACCACCTGGTAATAATTCAAAGTACGAACTGAACTCTCGTGCAATACCACAATCACTAAAAGTAGGGCCTTGCTTGAATCAAACTGCGTACAAGTTATAAACCTCAATGATTTAACTTACCCAAAGTATCAATAAGGCAATAGTACCATCAATTGCAATCTAATCAACCTTAAATAAGCTTAACAATATAGAGCTCTTAGAAAAATACCAGTGACGACGCCAACTCCTTTAGTTCCTAGGACGTCAGCATCTGCGTCTAAGTACCTGCATACACTCAAGCTAGTACTGGAGGTCGTGGCTTTGGTTTGGAATCTCCAATGGAAACAGTTCCATTTCTCCGGCCTCTTTTGGGACAATTTCTGATCAAGTGGTCAGGTTGGCCACACCTGAAACAGAGTCTTAAGGTAAGTTTGCACTTGCCTCCATGGTTCTTTCCTGACATCCTACATATTGGGTACGTGGTTAGTATTGAGCTCCTAATCTCGATGTTTTTTCCCTTATCTGGTCCAGTAGACATCTTCTTCATTTCTAGATTTTCTTCAGTAGCATACAATGAAGTTCTCTTTCATTCGGTATTGATCTGGATCGCTAGACCTCTCTGCTCAGCCTCTGCTATCGCGGCCACGTTTACTAACTCTTGATAATTCTTTATTCTTAGGCAAGCTACTTGGCTACGGATCCATGGCTGAAGTCCAACTTGAAACTTTCGTGCTTGCATCCTTTGAGTAGAAATCAAGTGTGGTGCAAACCTTCCAAACACCATAAACTTAGCGGCGTACTGCTCTACGGTCAAATTGCCTTGAGTTAAAGTTGCAAACTCCTGCGCCTTTAGCTGTTTGATAGAATCTGGGAAGAATTTGTTGTCAACTCTTCCTTAAATCTCTCCCAAGACAATGCATCTAAACTTCCTAGTTCCCTAACTAGAAGCTGCCTTTGTGTACCCCACCATAGTCCAGCTTCTCCTTAGAATAGGTATACAACATATAGAACCTTATGGTCCTCAGTACATCCACAGATCTCGTATGTCCTTTCGAGATCCATAATCCATTTCTCGGCTTTTAGTGGTTCTTCATTACCAGAAATGTTTGGATAACGATGGATCAAGAACTTCTCACACAAACAATCCCTGACTTTGGGTCTAGGTACATGTGCTTGCTGATGTTGCTGTTGTCTAAGCATGTCAGTCAACAAACGTACAACTTCAGCTAATCCTCCATCCATCAGGGGATTCTAATTATCCTAATTTGTGACTCCCTTAGGGTTTTGACGTATCCCACCTCGAGTCATGTCACTTCCTAAATCACATGAGTACACGTGTTACAACCACATACTATCTCTTATACTTCAAGAAATTCAAACCGAATGAAGACTACAATTTCAAGCCTAATATTTGGTGCATTTCCAAAGGACATGTGGAATTAATCCCAGAGACGTATTGCTCTGATACCACCCTGTGACGCCCCCAAATTCCGCTTGGGATCGGACGGACATTTGAAGTGTCGAGACATGCAACACATGGTTACCTGCCCCCGTTCATGACATATAAGATGCAATATTCCTAACATGCATCTAGCATTATGCAAAATTCGCAGCGGATAATTTTTTTCTTTAGCAATACTATGCACCAAACTAAAATATCCCAAATACTTAAAACATACTCCATACTTAACGACATACTAAACAACTAAGATCACAATAATAGTCCATAAGGTTGTGATCAAAAGAGTGCTGGAGATTGAACTCCACCAATACAAGTAGTAATCTGAGGTAACTATTGTAATACCATCTACGTCGCACCGTCGCTTAGTCGGCCGTTTCCAGTTGGTCGATTCCCGGTTCTCCTTCAGATCCTATAACAAAATCTACCATTCGGGGGGAATGGTAGTTGGGACTACCATAGTGAGATTTGATTACAAATCTCAGCAAGTTAACGGAAAACTTCCACACAGGTTAATGATGCATGCATGGCAGTAAAAGCATGAATGCATAATCAAATCATAAGTAATCATAGCATAACCTAACATACAACATAACATAACTGGCATAACTTAAACTGAAACTGAAACTTAGCATGAACGTGACTTGAAACATAGCATGAACGTGAACTTGAAATATAACATGGACTTAAAACATAACATGAACGTGAACATGGATAATTTGAACATGAACTTGAGCATGACATAACATAAATGTGAACTTGGAACATAACGTAAATGTGAACATAACATAACATGAACTTGAAACATATTCTTGTCTCATGGGATTACCATGATTGCGTGAACGTAAACTTGAACGTAACATAACGTGAACTTGAAACATGACTTGAACGTGAAATACATGAACTTGAAATCTTATTCAATAGACTTAATCATTAAAGTGACCATATGGGTGCTACACAGGTCCCCTTGAGCCGTGTGTCCCTGCCGATTACCGCATCACATCACAGGTTTCTATACCAGCTGTGAGTGCGTTAATACGTACTCCACAGTTGTTGTGGCCCCACGTATTCTACGTGTCACAATTGCTGTGTCTCACGTAGTGTATGCTCCACAGTTGTTGTGGCCCCATACTTCATGCTCCACAGTTGTTGTGGCCCCATGACTTATCTGTTTGTGCCACACTTGCTGTGGACACACGTAACATAATGTGTGGCACCATCGGCGTTAGTGCCTGGCGCGCTCCGGTGACCAGCTAATTAGGCCCCATTCGCAACCTGTTGACTGTACTTCGTCAACCCAGGGAATTTCACACCTATTTAGACACTCCAGCGTGAACAAAGGAGTTCCACTAGGATATTACCCCATCCTAGCGCTTAGGGTCGTGATTGACATGAATGACTTAACTGGCAGACATGACATTTCGTAACGTGACGTAACATGAACGTGACATAAAAGATAAAAGTCCTGACGTAGCATAACATGACATGAACATAAGATGACAGACATGACATACTTCAAGACATAAATGTAACAGAATACATTTCATAACATGGCATACATGTAACATGCAACATTTCGTAACATGGCATACCATATAACAGACAACATTTCATAACATGGTGTAACATGTGACAGTGAATCTTACATGACATGAAATACATGTAACAGATGGCATACTTAACTTAACATGACATGCTTGCAATGTATAGGAATACGTGACAGAATATCTTTTGTAACAGATGAATAATTCATGACAGAATAAATTCTGTGTAACAGATAAATATGTAATGACTTGGCATGGCACATATGATAACATGCATACATACAATTTAGTTCCCTTACTTATCACTCATACACATTAAACTGATAGTAAGTTAAAAGCTAACTTACCTCGATCGTCGCGTTCTACTAGAATAAAGCGCGAAACACGAGGAACTGTAAAAGGTTATTCTAAAAGTTAGAAATTAATTACTAACAATTAGAAATGTGAAAAGAGACAACTTAGAGTAAAATTACCATTTTACCCTCTACATGTGGGCAAATGACCATTTTACCCCCTAACTTAAGGATTTGATATCCTAATTCCAAAAAATTACCAAAATTTTCATTCCTCATGTAAATTTTGTCCCAAACTCAAATCTCAACTCAGAAAAATTTAAAACCAATCACAACTATGAAAAACTCACTATGGCCGAAACCTACATAGGCCATTTGTCTTATTTTGGTTGCAATTCTTTCAAGTTCCAAAACTCATGAATAAACCAAAATCTTGTAACAAAGATCTTCCTATCCTAAGTTTAAAAACACCCTTAAAACTATCCATTAAGAAAAAGCTAATTATCAATACCAAACTTTTTGTAAAAAGACCCAAACTTTTTAACAAAAGTAAACCTTAAATCACATGTTTTGACCTTAATAAAAACATCTCCAAGAATTCCAAAACATCAAATCTTGCTTCTAACATATTCATAACATCATCCTAAGATCAAACATGCTTTAAAACATCAAACAAAACTCACCAAAAAACACAAAACAACACTTGGAGTTTTTGATTTTAAACTTAGTCCAAAACAGAAACTGATTTTCCCAACTAACTATGATCAATCTCTTGATCCATGGCTTAAAACATGTGATCTTCAAACTAACACATCACATGGTTTAAAAATGTGTCCTAAAGAAAATCCAACCATCAAACTTAAAATCACATGGCTAAAATTTAATAAAACATGGATCTAACTCAAAAACATCAAAGTTTAGGCCTAACCGAAATCCTCTTGCATAGAAAATCATATCTTTAAAAATAATACTAAATATCTTTGAAATAACATCCTAACATGTATATAAGAGGCTTAGGATCATCATATAAAAATATCAAAGCCTTTGGAATAAGATTAAACCACGAAATATTCAAACTTTCACCAAACAGAAACTGTTTTTCCACTTCCAGTTTTCAAGTTTCTAACTCTAAGCAAATCTATCATCAAAAGCCTTATTCATGCAACAAAACCTCAATGAACATTCATAAACACATGTTAACAACATTCCATAAAATTTTCGGACCAAGATAAGTCCATTAGCTTGGTCAAAACTTCCAAAACATAACATACTCTCCAGTTTCACGCCCAGAATGACCTTTCCATGGTTAAAAATACTTTTTACCAACCCAATGAGAATGGAATGAGACTAATAATGTATCCACGGAAACTAGACTCAAATACGAACAACTTATGTGAAGGAATAATCGTGCGAAAATACTTACAAAGGGTCGTAAATGGCCACGCAAAAAGTCCCAGAAATCTGCCCGAGAGAGCTCTTTTGGGTTTCTCTCTAAGAACGGGAGAAAGAAGTGATAAAATGGAGAGAAGTATGTCTTGCACGACTTTAGACTTCTGGAGGGAGAAGTTATGGGCTTGAATGACCCTTGATTGGAGGTGGATATGTGACATAAAGTGGAGAATAGAGAGGGGCAGAGACTGCTTGCAGCAGCTGTGAAAGATGGAGGTTGATGGAGTGGATTTCTCCTTCACATCAAGGCACTATTGGGTGTAGCCAATGGCAGTGGATGGTCTGCCATGTAGGGGAGGAAACTTCAACGGATCTAGATTTTAATATAATCTAGGTTCTTGAAACGAGTTCTCATCGGGTCTAGGTTCTCCATCCATTGACTTAATTTTGGCTTTCTTGGGGAGTTTTCAAATTGGTTGTGGGTTCAAGGGATTCATTTCCCGCGGGTTCATTTCATTTGGTATCAGAGCAAGGTTTCCAATCAGGTTTGATTCTATATTTTAATTCTTGCATTTTTAAATTTAATTCTAGGGTTCATTGTTCTAGGGTTGCCAAAAAAAAAAAAAATTAGAAACAATAAGTAGGCTGCCGAAATTCTTAGGGTTTTGGGTTTGGCTAAAATTTGCATCATCTAGGGTTTCAAAATTCTAGGGTTTCCGGCATCTCTAGTTTTTCAATTGCTTGGAGTGCCGTTCCATTGAGTCTCATATATTTCATTGTCGATTCTTGTGTACTTGAATTCAATTGCTTGATTTTCACAATCGAATACTGCTGTTTGTGATTGAATTAGAGAAAAGAAAGGAAAAGAAAAGAAAAGAAAAGAAAGGAAAAGAAAAGAAAATTCAAAAAATAAAAATAAAAATAAAAAAGTAGAGAAGAAGAAGAAGAAGAAAAGAAATGGAAGCATATTCGAAGGTTGCTACATAGTTACTACAAAGAGAAGGGAAGTATTTATTGATTGAGTTTTTATCATCATCGGAGCTGAATACATCTTTCTAGTTGGTATCTTGTTTTATAATTACTCTTTCCCTCTTATAAATTCCTTGAGTCTCGTGTCATTTTATTCATTGCTTGTTTCTTGAATCTATATTACTGTTTGGAATAATACAGGGTTGTATTGACTTGATTTAGTTCAACTAGTTCCTAAAGAACTTGAGCGAGAAAACTATTGAGGTAAAAGGCAAGAGAGTGTGAGACTCTTATCGGGAAAAAACCATTAAGAGTGAAACACGAGTGGAGTGCCATTATTCGAGTTTAAACACGTAAGGGAGTGTGTGAGGTTTTCCACTAACATTCTTTTTGTGCCGCACATTACGATTTCTAATAGGAGTCACTCATCACTGAAGCGGATGGTATATAACTCATCCTTTGTGTTGCAAGCCATGCAACAACAGTTTGAGCAGTTGAGCTTGGTGTTGGGTGAAGTGAGGGATAGTATGGATAATCAAGAAGCAGTATTAGAAATCTGCAAGGTGAGAGAGATAGGAGGCGATGTCAGTCTAGTATTGAAAATGGGTATGAAAAAGAAGAGTATGGTGATTCTATTGTTACTAGGCTTGCACTCAATACACAAATTAAGATGAATGATAGAGAGCAGCAGAACGAGAACAATTTTCATACTAGATGCCACATCAACAACAAGGTATGTAGAATGGTTGTTGATTTGAGGTGTTGTATTAATTTGGCTAGCACTACTTTAGTTGAGAAATTGAATTTACGTACCTTAAAACACCGTAGACCATACATGTTGCAGTGGTTGAGTGATTGTGGGGAGGTTAGGATAAATAAGTAAGTGCTAGTTTCTTTTTCAATTGGGTAATACCAGGATATGGTACTTTGTGATGTAGTGGCTATGCAGGTTGGTCATATTTTGTTGGGGAAGCCATGACAGTATGATAGGAAGGTGATCCATGATGAGTTAAGGAACATGTATAGTTTTGAAAATGATGGAAAAAAAATCAAACTTGCTCCTTTAACTCCAACGCAGGTTCTTGGGGACCAACTGAAAGTGAAAAGTGAGGATGAGAATGAGAGTGATAAAAAATTAAAGAGTAAAACAGAGAGTGATCAAAAAACAAAAAGTGAAAGGGAGATTGGGCTCAAAAAGAAGAGTGAATGTGAGAGTGAAAGTGAAATTGAGCTGAAAAACAAGAGTGAATGTGAGATTGAGAAAAAAAGAAGTAGTGAGTCCGGAAAGGAGAAAGAGAGAAAAATGAGAGAGGAAAAATATGAGGGTGAAGTTGAGACCTCAAGAGAAAGAGAGAATGAGTTGAAAAACAATTGTCAGGTCGAGAGTTCAAAAAAAGATGAAGGAAAAGAGAGTGATAGAAAAAACAAGAGTGAAAAGCAAAAAGAGAGTGAAAGGGAAAACGAAAGTGAAAAAGAAAAAGAGTGTGGAAAGAAAAGATAGAGTGAAGAAAGTGAGAGAGAAACAAAGAGAAAAGTTTTTATGCTAAGACGAGTCTTAATACTAACGAACTTGACGTATTTTTGCCTAGTGTTGTCGTCTCTTTGTTGCAGAGATATGAGGTCGTGTTTCCTAGCAGTGTGTTTAGCGGATTGCCACTTATTAGGGAGATAGAGCACTACATTGATTTTGTGCCAGGTGCGACAATTCCTAACCGACCTTTCTTTGAAGAACATGAGGCCTTAACACACTTGAACAGACAAGGTAGGTTGAATAAAATGCATGCCAAGTGGGGGCAATACATTGAGACCTTTCCTCATGTAATCAAGTACACACAAGGTAAAAATTTTGTGATTGATGCTTTAGCAATAAGGTATGTCCTAGTCATCATTTTAGATGCAAAGTTATTGAGACTTGAATATGATAAGAAATTGTATATTAATGATGATGGCTTGCCTAGTGTGTGTGGAGTATGTGAGAAAACATCGTTTGGTCATTTTTATAAACTAGATTGGTATTTGTTAAAAGGGAATAATCTTTGTGAGCCTACTTGTCTTATGCGTCAGTTGCTTGTGCATGGATTTGGTTTGATGGATCATTTTGGTATAAAGAAGATTTTTTATGTGTTTCATGAACTTTTGTGGATTATCATTTGTCATTCATTATTGTGTTGCATGAACGTTTGTTGGAGTATTATTTGCCTTTCAATGAGTTTGCATATAATTGGAGTTGTTATTTTGGTATAAAGAAGATCTTAAACAAGTTGCATGAACGTTTGTGGGAGTATCATTTGCCATATATTGACTTGTTGCATGAACGTTTGCGGGACTATCATTTGCCTTTCATTGAGTTTGCACATAATTGTAGTCATTCTGGTGTCAAGAAAATTTTAGACATTTTGCATGAACATTTATGTTGGTCTAAGATGAAGAGAGATCTCAATCGTATTTGTGGCAGGTGCATTACATGCAGAAAGGCCAAATTTAAGCTTTTGCCAAATGGGTTGTATACACCCTTACCTATTCCTAGTGAGTCATGTGTAGACATATCTATAGACTTTGTTTTGGGGCTGCCTAGGAAAGCAAGGAGTAGAGATTCTATTTTTGTGGTTATGGATGGATTTATAGAGTTTGCATATAATAGGACCATGCATACTACCACTTTATATTCTTCTTTTGAAATTGTTTATAAACTTAATCCATTTACTCCTTTAGATTTAATGCCTTTATCTGTTGACAATAGGAGTAGCTTCGATGAATGTTTTCAAATTCTTGAACAAATTAATCATAATGCATTTGAAATTGATGATAATGTTACTAACATTTTTCCCTTTGATCCAGGTGGAGATTCGAGGTCGAATCATTTTGAGGAGAGGAGGAATGATAGGAACCAAGGTGGGCCTAGTCTTAAAGATATGTTGCAAGTTCGAGATGGGCCAAATACAAGTTCAAGGGTTTAAATGATGAAGATTCAGCTTTGATTCATTTGATAAGCTATGGAAATGGCAACAACATGACTTAAAGGCTTTGGCCACTTGAAGGCTTTCAACTTATTTAATTCATTTAAAGAACTTATTTTATTAGTTTAAAATAATTGAGTTTATTTTGGAAAGCACTTAAGGGGGGGCCTATGTAAGGGCATGTTGGGAAAGTTATTATTTTATTGAATTAGGGTTAGGGTTACTGTAGCCGAGTTACTGTAGCGTCGTACAGTATCTGCAGCACTGTTCACTCAGGGGTATTTTTGGAAGATGGTGTATTATTTTGGCTAGGGTTTTAATTAGCTTTTAGTTTAAATACACTTTATTGCCTCATGTTAAGGAGTTTATGAAATTTGATGAATTTATTCATTGTGAGTTGAGTTTATCTCCTCTTGTTCTTAATTGAACTTTTGAACTTATCAAAGGTGAATCACAACCTTTGTGGCGTTCCTCCTTTGTAATCTGGGTTCTTGAGACGGATTCTTCAACAGGTCTAGATTTTAATATAATCTACGTTCTTGAAACGAGTTCTCATCGGGTCTAGGTTCTCCATCCATTGACTTGATTTTGGCTTTCTTGGGGAGTTTTCAAATTGATTGTGGGTTGAAGGGATTTCATTCCCACAGGTTCATATCATTTGGTATTCAGAGCAAGATTTCCAATCAGGTCTGATTCTATCTTTTGATTATTGTATCTTTAATTTTGATTCTAGGGCTTCACTGTTCTAGGGTTATAAAAAAAAAATAGAAACAAAAAGTAGGCTGCGAAAATTCTTAGGGTTTTGGGTTTGGCTGAAATTTGCAACACCTAGGGTTTCAAAATTCTAGGATTTCTTACATCTCTAAGTTTGTCCATTGCTTGGAGTGTCGTTCCGTTGATTCTCTTCTACTTCATTGTCAATTCCTTTGTGCTTGAATTCAATTGCGTGATTTTCAGAATTGAGAGTTGCGGTTTGAGGGGGCCTATGCAAGGGCATGTTGGGAAAGTTATTATCTTATTGAACTAGGGTTAGGTTACTGTAGCCGAGTTACTATCCCTACTTCTTGATTATCCATACTATCCCTCACTTCATGCAACAACGAGTTCAACTGCTCAAACTGTTGTTGCATGGGTTGCAACACAAAAGATGAGTTCTCTACCAGCCCCTTGGGTGAAAAGTGACTCCCTTGAGACATCATAATGTGCTCCACAAAAAGAATGTTAGTGGAATACCTCACACACTCCCTTACGTGTTTGCACTCGAATAATGGCACTCCACTCGTGTTTGACTCATAATTGATTTTTTTTCAGATAATAGTCTCACACTCTCTCGCCTTTTACCTCAATAGTTTTACCACTCAAGTTCTTCAAAAACTAGTTGAACTAAAATCAAGACAATACAATCGTGTATTATTCCAACTAGTAATATAGATCCAAAAAACATGTACAAGAGAAACATGAAATGAATAAAAATGACACGAGAATCAAAAAATTTATACGAATGAACAAGTAACAATAAGACAAGATAGCCACTTTAATGATGAATATAGCCCCTTTGATAATAAGGTTCAATCAACAAATTTCTTTCTTTCTCTTTTTTTTTTTTTTTTTCCTTTCTTTTCTTTTCTTTTATTTTCTTTTCCTTTCCTGTCTTTTCTTTTCTTCTCTTCTTCTCTCTAATTAAATCACAAACAGCAATACTCAATTGTGAAAATCAAGCAATTGAATTCAAGCACATACGAATTGATAATGAAATAGAAGAGAATCAATGGAACGGCACTCAAAGCAATGGACAAACTTAGAGATGTAAGAAACCCTAGAATTTTGAAACCCTAGGAGATGCAAATTTCAGTCAAACCAAAAAACGTTAAGAATTTCGGCAACCTACTTTCTGTTTCTATTTTTTTTTTTTAGCAATCCTAGAACAATGAAGCCCTAGAATTAAATTTAAAAATGCAAGAATTAAAAGATGATATCATACCTGATTGGAAACCTTGCACTGAATACCAAATGATATGAACCCGCAGGAATGGAATCCCTTGAACCCACAGTCAATTTGAAAACTTCCCAAGAAAGCCAAAATCAAGTCATAGATGGAGAACCCATTTCAAGAACCTAGATTATATTAAAATCTAGACCCGTTGAAGAACCAGTCTCAAGAACCCAGATTACAAAGTAGGAATGCCACAAAGGTAGTGATTTACCTTTGATAAGTTCAAAAGTTCAATTAAGAACAAGAGGGGTAAAACGCAACTCACAATGAATAAATTTATCAAATTTCATAAAAACTTATTAAAATGTGGCTACAAAGAGTATTTAAACCAAAACCTAATTAAAACCCTAGCCAAAATAATACCCCATCTTCCAAAAATACCCCTGAGTGAAAAGTGTGGCGGCTACAGTAAGGTGCTACAGTAACTCGGCTACAGTAAACCTAACGCTAGTTCAATAAAATAATAATTTTCCCAACATGCCCTTACATAGGCCCCCTTAAGTGCTTCCCATATAATAAACCCAATTATCCTCAACTAATAAAATAAGTCCTTTAAATGAATTAAATAAATTGAAATCCTTCAAGTGCCCAAAGCCTTTAAGTGATGTTGTTGCCCTTTCCATAGCTTATCAAATGAATCAAAATTGAATTTTCATCATTTAAGTCATGTTGTTGCCCTTCAAGTAGAAAGATGTATTCAGCCTTTTTGATGATAAAAGCCCAATCAACAAGTGTCTTCCTTTCTCTTTGTTATAACTATGTAGCAACCTTTGAATATGCTACTTTTTCTTATCTTCTTCTTCCTTTCTATTTTTTATTTTTATTTTTTTGTTCTTTTCCTTTCTTTTCTTTTCTTTTCTTTTCTCTAATTAAATCATAAACAGCAATACTCAATTGTGAAAATCAAGCAATTGAATTCAAGCATATAACAATTAACAATGAAATAGAAGAGAATCAAAGGAACGACACTCCAAGCAATTGACAAACTTAGAGATGCAGGAAACTCTAGAATTTTGAAACCCTAGGTGATGCAAATTTTAGCCAAACCCAAAACACTAAGAATTTCGGCAGCCTATTTTTGTTTGTTTGCTTTTTTTTTTTTTTTACAACCCTAGAACAATAAAACCCTAGAATTAAATTTAAAGATACAAGAATTAAAAAATAGAATTAGACCTGATTGGAAACCTAGCTCTGAATACCAAATGATATGAATCCGCGGGAACGGAATCCCTTGAACCCACAATCAATTTGAAAACTCCCCAAGAATGCCAATATCAAGTCAATAGATGGAAAACCTAGACCCACTGAGAACTCGTTTCAAGAACCTAGATTATATTAAAATCTAGACCCATTGAAGAACCCGACTCAAGAACCCAAATTACAAAGGAGGAACGCCACAAAAGTTGTGATTTACCTTTGATAAGTTCAAAAGTTCAACTAAGAACAAGAGGAGTAAAACTCAACTCACAATGAATAAATTCATCAAATTTCATAAACTTCTTAACATGAGGCAACAAAGAGTATTTAAACTAAAACCTAATTAAAACCCTAGCCAAAATAATGAACCATCTTCCAAAAATACCCCTGAGTGAATAGTGCCGTAGCTACAATACGACGCTACAGTACTCGGCTACAGTAACTTCTTGAAACCCTAGTTCCTAAAAAGTTACTTTCCAAATAAGCCCTTGGCCGAAATATAAGGCCTTCCCAAAAGCCCTAGTTCATAAGAAATAATAAGTTTTCCAACTTGCCCTTGAATAGGTGCCCCTTAATAAATCTAATTATTCTAAACTAATAAAATAAATCCTTTAAATGAATTAAAAAAGTTTAAAGCCTTCAAGTGCCCAAAGCCTTTAAGTCATGTTGTTGCCCTTTCCATAGCTTATCAAATGAATCAAAACTGAATCTTCATCCCTTAAGCCCATCTTGAATGTTGAGCTCTTGCTAAACTCGTCTCAAGTGGATTGCATCAATTCTTGTAATTGGCCCATCTGAAACTTGCAAAATATCTTTAAGACTAGGCCCACCATGATTCCCATCATACCATAAGGACATGGAAGTACCATAGGAAGCCCGCGAGCAAAATACTCCAACCTCATAACTTTGTCACATTGCCCTCAATTACTTTTATACTAAACAAGGCCAAAGTTGTAAAAGTAAGAGGTGCTCTGATTGGCTCGAGGTTGGGCCATACCTACCATAAGGATGGTAGTACGATAGGAAGCATGCGGAAAACCTCCAATCTCTTAACTTTGCCACTTTGCCCTCATTTGGTTTTCTACTAAACATGGGCAAAGTCATAAAAATAAGAGATTTTTCGATTGGCCTGAGGTTAGGCCATACATACCATAAGGACTTGGTAGTACCATAAGAAGCACGCGAGCGAAAAACTCCAACCTCTTAATTTTGCCACTTTGTCCTCATTTGGTTTTCTACTAAACATGGGCAAAGTGGTAAAAATAACAGGTGTTTCGATTGGCCCAAGGTTGGGCCATACATATACCATAAGGACATGGTAGTACAATAGAAAGCGCACGAGCGAAATACTCCAACTTCTTAACTTTGCCACATTGCCCTCAATTGCTTTTATACTAAACAAGGCCAAAGTTGTAAAAGTAAGAGGTGCTCCGATTGGCCCGAGGTTGGTCCATACATACCATAAGGACATGGTAGCAGCATAGGAAGCCCGCGAGCGAAAAACTTCAACCTCTTAACTTTGTCACTTTGCCCTCAAAGCGGTAAAAATATGATGTGTTCCGATTGGCCCGAGGTTGGGCAATACATACCATAAGGATGGTAGTACCGTAGGAAGCATGCGAGCGAAAAACTCCAGTCTCTTAATTTTGCCAGTTTGCCCACATTTGGTTTTTTACTAAACATAGGCAAATTGGTAAAAATAAGAGGTGTTCCGATTGGCCCGTGGTTGGGCCATATATACCATAACGACATGGTAGTACCATAAGAAGCACGCGAGCGAAAAACTCCAACCTCTTAACTTTGCCATTTGTCCTCATTTGGTTTTCTACTAAACATGGGCAAAGTGGTAAAAATAAGAGGTGTTTCGATTGGCCCGAGGTGGGACCATACATACCATAAAAATAAGAGGTGTTTCGATTGGCCATAGGAAGCCCGGGAGCGAAATACTCCAAGCTCTTAACTTTGCCACATTGCCGTCAATTGCTTTTATACTAAACAAGGCCAAAGTTGTAAAAGTAAGAGGTGCTCCGATTGGCCCGAGGTTGGGCCATACATACCATACAGAGATGGTAGTAGCACAGGAAGCCCGCGAGCGAAAAACTTCAACCTCTTAACATTGCGAGTTTGCCGTCATTCGGTTTTCAACTAAAGATGGGCAAAGTGATAAAAATAAGAGGTGTTCCGATTGGGCCACACATAGCAGAAGGATATGGTAGTAGCAAAGGAAGCCCGCAAGTGAAAAACTCCAACCTCTTAACTTTGCCAGCTTGCCCTCATTTGGTTTTCAACTAAACATGGGCAAGGTGTTAAAAATAAGAGGTGTTCCGATTCACCCGAGGTTGGGGCATACATACCATAAAGACATGGTGGCACAATAGGAAGCACGCGAGCGACAAATTCAAACCTCTAACTTTGCCACTTTGTCCTCATTTGGTTTTCTACTAAACCTGGGGAAAGTGGTAAAAACAAGAGGTATTCCGATTGGCTCGAGTTTGGGCCATTCATACCATAAGGACATGGTAGTACCATAGGAAGCCCACGAGCGAACAGCTCCAACCTCTTACCTTTACCACTCTGCCCTCATTTTGTTTTCTACTAAACATGGATAAAGTGGTAAAAATAATTGGTGAACCGATTGGAACTGGATTGGGGCATACATACCATAAGGTCATGGAAGTACTATAGGAGGCCCCCGAGTGAACAATTCCAACATCTTAACTTAGCCACAATTTCTACAATTGGTTTTCAACTAAGCAAGGTCAAAGTGGTAAAAATAAGAGGTGCTCCGATTGGAACGGTGTTGGGGCACACAAACCATAAGAACAAGGTAGTACCATAGGAAACCCGCGGGCGAAAAATGCAAACCTCTTAACTTTGCCACTTTGCCCTCATTTGGTTTTCTGCTAAGCATGGGCAAAGTGATAAAAATAAGAGGTGCTCCGATTGGAACAGGGTTGGGCATACATACCATAAGGTCATGGTAGTAACATAGGAAGCCCGCGAGCGAAATACTCTAAGCTCTTAACTTTGCCACATTGCCGTCAATTGCTTTTATACTAAACAAGGCCAAAGTTGTAAAAGTAAGAGGTGCTCCGATTGGCCCGAGGTTGGGCCATACATACCATACAGAGATGGTAGTAGCACAGGAAGCCCGTGAGCGAAATACTTCAACCTTTTAACATTGCGAGTTTGCCCTCATTCGGTTTTCAACAAAAGATGGGCAAAGTGATAAAAATAAGAGGTGTTCCGATTGGCCCTAGGTTGGGCAATACATACCATAAGGATGGTAGTACCATAGGAAGCACGCGAGCGAAAAACTCCTACCTCTTAACTTTGCCACTTTGCCCTCATTTGGTTTTCTACTAAACATGGGCAAAGTGGTAAAAATAAGAGGTGTTCCGATTGGCCCGAGGTTGGGCTATACATACCATAAGGACATGGTAGTACCATAAGAAGCACGCGAGCGAAAAACTCCTACCGCTTAACTTTGCCACTTTGCCGTCATTTGGTTTTCTACAAAACATGAGCAAAGTGTTAAAAATAAGAGGTGTTCCGATTGGCCCGAGGTTGAGCCATACATACTATAACATCATGCTAGTACCATAGAAAACCCACAAGCGAAAAACTCCAACATCTTAACTTTGCCACTTTGCCCTCATTTGGTTTTCTACTAAGTATGGGCAAAGCGGTAAAAATAAGAGTTGTTCTGATTGGCCTGTGATTGGGCCATTCAAAGCATAAGGACATGGTAGTACCATTGAAAGCCCGCGAACGACAAACTCCAACCTCTTAGCTTTGCCACCTTTCCCTCATTTGGTTTTCTACTAAGCATTGGCAAAGTGGTAAAAATAAGAGGTGTTCCGATTGGCCCGAGGTTGGGCCATACAAACCATGAGGACATGGTAATACCATAGGAAGCCCCCGAGCGTAAATCTCCAACCTCTTAACTTTGCCACTTGGCCCTCATTTGGTTTTCTACTAAACACGGGCGAAGTGGTAAAAATGAGATGTGCTCCGATTGGAACGGGGTTGGGGCATATGTACCTTAAGGTCATGATAGTACCAGAGGAAGCCCGCGAGCAAAAAACGCCAACCTATTAACTTTGCCACATTACCCTCAATTGGTGTTCTACTAAGCAAGGACAAAGTGATAAAAATAAGAGGTGTTCGGATTGGAACGGGGTTAGGGCATAATAACCATAAGGTCATGGTAGTACCATAGGAAGCCCGCGAGCTAAAAACTCTAACCTCTTAACTTTACCACTTTGCCCACATTTGGTTTTCTACTAAAAATGGGCAAAGTGGTAAAAATAAGAGGTGTTCTAATTGGCCCGTGGTTGGGCCACACATAGCAGAAGGATATGGTAGTAGCAAAGGAAGCCCGCAAGTGAAAAACTCCAACCTCTTAACTTTGCCAGTTTGCCCTCATTTGGTTTTCGACTAAACATGGGCAAGGTGTTAAAACTAAGAGGTGTTCCGATTCACCCGAGGTTGGGGCATACATACCATAAGGACATGGTGGCACAATAGGAAGCACGCGAGTGAAAAATTCAAACCTCTAACTTTGCCACTTTGTCCTCATTTGGTTTTCTACTAAACCTGGGGAAAGTGGTAAAAACAAGAGGTATTCTGATTGGCTCGAGTTAGGGCCATTCATACCATAAGGACATGGTAGTACCATAGGAAGCCCGCGAGCGAACAGCTCCAACCTCTTACCTTTACCACCCTGCCCTCATTTTGTTTTCTACTAAACATGGGTAAAGTGGTAAAAATAATTGGTGATCCGATTGGAACGGGATTGGGTCATACATACTATAAGGTCATGGAAGTACTATAGGAAGCCCCCGAGTGAACAATTCCAACCTCTTAACTCTGCCACAATTTCCACAATTGGTTTTCAACTAAGCAAGGTCAAAGTGGTAAAAATAAGAGGTACTCCGATTGGAACGGTGTTGGGGCACACAAACCATAATAACAAGGTAGTACCATAGGAAACCCGCGAGCGAAAAACTCAAACCTCTTAACTTTGCCACTTTTCCCTCATTTGGTTTTCTGCTAAGCATGGGGAAAGTGATAAAAATAAGAGGTGCTCCGATTGGAATAGGGTTGGGCATACATACCATAAGGTCATGGTAGTACCATAGGAAGCCCGCGAGCGAAAAACTCCAACATCTTAACTTTGCCACATTGCCCTCAATTGGTTTTCGACAAAGCAAGGCCAAAGTGGTAAAAATAAGAGGTGCTCTGATTGGAACGGAGTTGGGGCATACATACCATAAGGACATGGCAGTAACAAAGGAAGCCCGCGAGCAAAAAACTCCAACCTCTTAACTTTGCCACTTTGCCCTCATTTGGTTTTCTACTAAACCTGGGCAAAGTGGTAAAAATAAGAGGTGTTCCAATTGGCCCGAGGTTGGGCCATACATAGCATAAGTTCATCCTAATACCATAGGAAGCCTGTGAGCGAAAAACTCCAACCTCTTAACTATGCCACATTGCCCTCAATTGGTTTTCTACTAAACAAGGCCAAAGTGGTTGAAGTAAGAGGTGGTCCAATTGGCCCGAGGTTGGGCCATACATACCATAAGGACATGGTAGTAGCATAGGAAGCCCGCGAGTGAAAATGATGGGAACCAAGGTGGGCCTAGTCTTAAAGATATGTTGTAAGTTCTAGATGTGCCAATTACATGATCAAGGGCTTGAAGGATGAAGATTCAGTTTTGATTCATTTGATAAGCTGTGGAAAGAGCAACAACAAGACTTAAAGGCTTTGAGCACTTGAAGGCTTTCAACTTATTTAAATCATTTAAAAAACTTATTTTATTAGTTTAGAATAGTTGGGTTTATTATGGGAAGCACTTAAGGGGGCCTTTTCAAGGGCATATTGGGAAAGTTATTATTTTATTGAACTAGGGTTTCAAAAGGTTACTGTAGTGTTATTGTAGCTGCGACATTATAGCCACGACACTGTTCATCCATGGGTGTTTTGGGTAAAATGGACTTTAGTTTAGCTAGGGTTTTAATTAGGTTTTGGTTTAAATACTCTTTGTAGCCTCATTTTCAGAAGTTTATGAAATTTGATGAATTTGTTCATTGTGAGTTGAGTTTATCTCCTCTTATTTTTAATTGAATTTTTGTACTTATCAAAGGTAAATCACAACCTTTGTGGTGTTCTTCTTTTGTAATCTGGGTTCTTAAGATGGGTTCTTCAAAGAGTCTAGATTTTAATATAATCTAGGTTCTAGAAACGAGTACTCATCGAGTCTATGTTCTCCATCCATTGACTTGATTTTTGGCTTTCTTGGGGTGTTTTCAAATTGATTGTGGGTTCAAGGGATTTCATTTCCCGTGGGTTCATATCATTTGGTATTGAGAGCAAGGTTTCCAATCAGGTCTAATTCTATATTTTAATTATTGTATCTTTAATTTTAATTCAAGGACTTCATTGTTCTAGGGTTGCAAAAAAAAAAGTAGAAACAAAAAGTAGGTTGCCAAAATTCTTAGGATTTTTTGGTTTGACTGAAATTTGCATCTTCTAGGGTTTCAAAATTCTAGGGTTTCTTACATCTCTATGTTTGTCCATTGCTTGGAGTGTCGTTCTATTGATTCTTTTCTATTTCAATGTCAATTCTTGTGTGCTTAAATTCAATTGCTTGATTTTCACAATTGAATATTGCTGTTTGTGATAGAATTAGAAAAAAGAAGAGAAAATAAAATAAAATAAAGGAAAGGAAAATAAAAGAAAATTCGAAAAAAAAAAAGAGAGAGAAGAAGAAGAAGAAGAAAAGAAAATGTATCATATTCAAATATTGATACATAGTTACAACAAAGAGAAAGAAAGTATTTGTTGATTGAGCTCTTATCATCATAGGAGCTGAATACAACTTACTAGTTGGTAACTTGTTATATAATTACTCTTTCCCTCGTATAAATTCCTTGACTCTCGTGTCAATTTATTTATTCCTTGTTTCTTTGATCTATATTATTGGTTGGAATAATACAAGGTTCTATTGTCTTGGTTTCATTCAACTAGATTTTAAAGAACTTGAGCGGGAAAACTATTGAGGTAAAAGGCAAGAGAGTATGAGACTATTATCGGAAAAAAAAGCCATTAAGAGTGAAACACGGGTGGAGTGTCATTATTCGAGTGTAAACACGTAAGGAAGTGTGTGAGGTTTACCACTAACATTCTTTTGTGCAGTACTTTACAATGTCTCACTAGAGTGGCTCTTTACCAAAGGGGATGGAAGATAACTCATCCTTTGTGTTGCAAGCCATGCAACAACAGTTTGAGCCATTGAACTTGGTGTTGGGTGAAATGATAGATAGTATGGATCATTAAGAAGCAGTGATTAGAAATCTGCAAGGTGGGAGAGATAGGAGGCGACGTGAGCCTAGTATTGAGAATGGGTATGAGAATGGAGAGTATGGTGAGGATGAGGAAGACCTAACATCTGAAGTTGGATTGGGACATAGAGGGGTTAGGTGTGGAAGATGACTTGCGGCAAACTCAGGGGGTGGAGCTGGAGTAGATAAGAACTTTGGGAGCATTAAAATGAAAATACCATCATCATTCCAAGTTAGAACTGACCCTGAAGTTTATTTAGAGTGGGAGAAAAAAATAGAGTTGGTATTTGATTGTCATAATTATTATGAGGAGAAGAAGGTGAAGTTGGAGGTATTTGAGTTCACTGATTATGCTAGTATTTGGTGGGACCAATTAGTGATCAATAGGAGGAGGAATCATGAGAAGCCTGTAGAAACATGGAGAGAGTTGAAAGCTATCATGAGGTGGAGATTTGTACCTAGCCACTACTATAGAGACCTCTACCAAAAATTACAAAATCTTACACAGGTGTCTAGGAGTGTAGAGGAGTACCATAAGGAGATGGAGGTGGCTATGATTCGGGCTAATGTAGTGGAGGATCGGGAAGCCACGATGATAAGATTTTTGAGGGGGTTGAATAGGGAGATAGCCAATGTAGTTGAGTTGGAACATTATGAGGAGGTAGAGGATATGGTGCACATGGCTATGAAGGTGGAGAGGCAGCTAAAAAGAAAGGGTACATCTAGTACTTCTTGGAAACCAAAATGGGACAAAAATGATCAAACTATAACAAAGGAGAAGTCCGAACCACCAAATGGAAAAGTTGAGGGTGAGGCTGAAACCTCAAGAAAAAGAGGGAATGAGTTGAAAAACTTTGTGAGGTCGAGAGTTCAAAAAAAGAAGAAAGCGAAAGAAAAAAAGAGAGTGAAAATGACAAAGAGAGTGAGGAAAAAAGAGAATGAGGCTGAAACATCAAAAGAAAGAGAGAGTGAAAAAGAAAATAGAGAGGTGGTTGAGAGTCAAGGAAAAATAGTGGAGCCACGAGAGGAAAAAGAAAGGGAGATGGCAGAGAGAAACAGAAGGGCAAAAGGATATAAGGTCATGATTCCTAGAGGTGTGTTTAGGGGATTACCACCTATTAGGGATATAGAGCACAACATTGATTTTATGCCAGGTGCGACAATTCCTAACCGACATTTATTTGAAAAACATGAGTCCTTGACACACATAAAGGAACAAGGTAAGTTGTTGACTAGAATGCATGCTAAGTGGGAGGATTGTATAGAGAATTTTCCTCATGTATTCAAATACACACAAGGTATGGAAAATTTTGTGGTTGACACTTTGGCAAGAAGGTATGTCCTTGTCTTCATTTTAGATGCAAAATTGTTGAGACTTGAATATGATAAGGAATTGCATGCTAATAATAATGACTTTGCTAGTGTGTATGGAACATGTGACAAAGCATCATTTGGTAAGTTCGATAAACTAGATTGGTATTTGTTTAGAGAGAATAGATTTTGTGTGCCTACTAGTTTTATGCTTAAGTTGCTTGTGTGTGATAGACATGGTGGTTTGTTGGGTAACTTTGGTGTAATGAAGACATTTGATGTCATACATGAACGTTTCTGGGGGTATCGTTTGCTATTTATTGACTTGTTGCATGAACATTTGTGGAAGTATCATTTGTCATTGATTAACGTGTTGCATGAACATTTGTGGAAATATCATTTGCCATTCAATGATGCGTTGCATGGACATTTGTGCTGGTATCATTTTTCATTCATTGATGTGTTGCATGAACATTTGTGGGAGTATCATTTACCTTTCATTGAAGTGTTACATGAACGTTTGTGGAAGAATCATTTGTCATTCATTAACATGTTGCATGAACATTTGTAGGAGTATTGCTTGCCTATCATTGAGTTTTCATATAATTGGAGTGGTCATTTTGGTGTAAGAAAAGCTTTAGGTGTGTTTCAGGAACATTTGTGGGAGTATCATTTGCCATACATTGACTTGTTGCATAAACGTTTGCAGGACTATCATTTGTCTTTCTCATAGGAACCAAGGTGGGCCTACTCTTAAAGATCCTTTGCAAGTTCCAGATGGGCCAATTACAAGATCAAAGGCCAAGAACATCATTGAAGCAATGCAGGGATTGGTGCAATCCACTTGGGATGAAGCCAGCAAGAGCCCAACACTGAAGATGGGGTCTGAAAGAAGAAGAACCAGTTTTGATCCACTTGATTCAAGCTGTGGAAGACATGACTTAGAGATATGGCCTATTGTTATTGGAGGCTTCCAATTTGGTTAAATGATTTATTTTATTAGTTTAGAATAAGTGGGCTTGAAGATGCTTGGCTCACATGTTTTATTTCTTATGAACTATGTTTTTGGGAAGGCCTTGTATTTTGGCCAAGGGCTTATTTGGAAAGTTACTTTTTAGGAACTAGGGTTTCATCAATTTATTGTAGGGGGTACTGTAGCCACGCGTACTGTAGCCAGTACTGTTCATCAAGGGTAATTTTGGTAAAAGGGGCTTAATTTTGGTTAGGGTTTTGATTAGGTTTGGGTTGAAAAACTCTTTGTAGCCTCATTTGAGAGATTAGACAATATTGAATTTTATTTGTGAGTTGAGTTTTCTCCTCTTGTTCTTGAATGAACTCTTGAACTTATCAAAAGTAAACCACAACCTTTGTGGCTTTCTTCCTTTGTAATCTGGGTTCTTGAGACGGGTTCTTCAACGGGTCTAGATTTTAATATAATCTTGGTTCTTGAAACGAGTTCTTATCGGGTCTAGGTTCTCCATCCGTTAACTTGATTTTGGCTTTCTTCGGGAGCTTCCAAATTGATTGTGGGTTCAAGGGAATTCATTCCCACGGGTTCATATCATTTGGTATTCAGAGCAAGGTTTCCAATCAAGTCTGATTCTATCTTTTAATTCTAGCATTCTTTCATTTAATTCTAGGGCTTCATTGTTCTAGGGTTGCAAAAAAAAAAATAGTGGTAGCTAGCAGATTTCTTCACTATTGTTAGGGTTGCTGAAATTCATTGTTCTAGGATTTGTGTTGGCTGAAATCGCTTGTTCTGGGGGCTGCCATATATCACTTGCCCAAGGGTTTTTGAGTTATTGTTAGGGTTTTCTCAACTGCTTATTCTTGATTGTGATCAAATCAGTTGGTGAAAAGAAAAGAAAAAAAAAAAAATCCGAGAATTTTTTCTTGAGCCTTATCATCAAAGGGGGGTGCATACATTATTCTAGTTGGTATCTTGTCTTATAGTTACTATTTCATTCGTATAGTTACATGGGGAGAGTTGAAAGCTCTCATAAGGCAGAGATTTGTTCCTAGCCATTACTATAGAGACCTTTACCAGAAATTATAAACTTTTACACAAGGGTCTAGGAGTGTGGAGGATTACCATAAGGAGATGGAGGTGGCGATGATTCAGGCTAATGTAGAGGAGGACCGAGAGGCCACCATGGCTAGATTTTTGAGTGGTTTGAATAGGGACATAGCCAATGTAATTGAATTGCAGCATTATGTGGAGATAGAGGACATGGTGCACAAGGCTATGAAGGTGGAGAGGCAATTAAAGAGAAAAGGAACAGCAAGGTACATTTCGGTTTCTAGCACTACTTGGAAATCAAAATGGGGTAGGAATGATCTAGCTGAAGCAAAGAAAAGACCGAACCACCTAAGGGAAAAGATGAGGGAACTAGCAATAAACCCAAGGTAGAATCCCAACCTTAACGGAATAGAGATATCAAATGTTTTAAGTGTTTGGGTTTAGGGCACATTGCTTCTCAATGTCCAAATAGAAGGGTGATGATTATGCGGGACAATGGGGAGGTGATGACTGAGAGTGAGGATGATAGTGATGATGATATGAACCCGCGAGAATGGAATCCCTTGAACCCACAATCAATTTGAAAACTTCCCAAGAAAGCCAAAATCAAGTCAAGGATGGAGAATCTAGACCTGATGAGAACTCGTTTCAAGAACCTAGATTATATTAAAATCTAGACCCGTTGAAGAACCCGTTTCAAGAACCCAGATTACAAAGGAGGAACACCACAAAGGTTGTGGTTTACCTTTGATAAATTCAAAAGTTCAATTAAGAACAAGAGGAGTAAAACTCAACTCACAATGAATAAATTCATTAAATTTCATAAACTTCTGAAAATGAGGCTACAAAGCGTATTTAAACTAAAACCTAATTCTAGCCAAAATAATGCCCCATCTTCCAAAAATACCTCTGAGTGAACAGTGCCGCAGCTACTGTACGTCGCTACAGTAACTCGGCTACAGTAACCCTAACCCTAATTCAATAAAATAATAATTTTTCCAACATGCCCTTACATAGGTCCCCTTAAGTGCTTCCCATAATAAATCCAATTATTCTAAACTAATAAAATAAGTTCTTTAAATGAATTAAACACGTTGAAACCCTTCAAGTGCCCAAAGCCTTTAAGTCATGTTGTTGCCCTTTCCATAGCTTATCAAATAAATCAAAACTGAATCTTCATCATTTAAGCCCTTGAATTTGTATTTGGCCAATCTGGAACTTGCAACATATCTTTAAGACTTGGCCCACTTTGGTTCCCATCAGATGACGTGCCCTTGTTGGTTGATGCTAGTAGTGATGATGATGTAGTGGTATACCCTGTGACAGGTGAGTCTCTGCACTACTTTGGTTGAGAAATTAAATTTACCAACCTTAAAACACTCTAGACCATACAAATTGCAGTGGTTGAATGATTGTGGAGAGGTTAGGGTGGATAAACAAGTATTAGTTACTTTTTCTATTGGGAAGTATCAGGATGAGGTGTTTTGTGATGTTGTTGGGGACGCCGTGGCAGTATGATAGGAGAGTGACACATGATGGGTTCAAGAACATGTACAACATTGAAAAGGAGGGCAAAACAATTAAGCTTGCTCCTTTAACTCCAAGCCAAGTCCATGAGGACCAACTGAAATTGAAAAGTGAGGTTGCTCAAAAAAGAAAGAGTGAAAATGAGAGTGATCAAAAGAGAAAGAGTGAAAGTGAGAGTGATAAAAAAAGAAAGACTGAAAAAGAGATTGAGCAAAAAAGAAAGAGTGAAAAAGAAAGTAGAGAGGTGGCTGAGAGTAAAGAAAAAAGAGTGGAGCCACGAGAGAAAAAAGAAAGAGAGTCTGCCGAGAGAAAAGGAAAGGCAGAAGCGAGTTCCTATGCAAGAGAGAGTGAGGTTAAAAGGCCTTTCTTCGCAGATTGCCTTATGATTTTTCTTATCTATAAAGAGTCTTATCTTACTCTTGATGAAACAAACCAGTCTCTTCCTAGTTTGTCTGTTTCTTTGTTGCAGGAGTTTGAGGATGTATTCCCGGAGGAGATGCCAAATGAGTTGCCACTCATTAGAGGCATTGAGCACCAGATTGGTTTTGTGTCTGGGGCTGCTATTCCAAACCGACCAGCCTATAGGAGTAATCTAGAGGAGACAAAGGAGCTTCAAAGGCAAGTTGAGGATTTGATGAGCAAGGGGTACAAGTGGGAGAGCATGAGACCTTGTGCAGTACCAGTGCTACTAGGGCCAAAGAAGGATGGGACGTGGAGGATGTGCATTGATTGCAGGGCGGTCAACAATATCACAGTAAAGTATCGCCATCCCATTCCTAGATTGGATGATATGCTTGATGAATTGCATGGCTCATGTATTTTCAGTAAAATTGATCTTAAAAGTGGGTACCATCAAATTAGAATGAAAGAGGGTGATAAATGGAAAACAACTTTTAAGACTAAGTATGGGCTTTATGAATGGTTGGTTATGCCATTTGGACTTACAAATGCGCCCAATACTTTCATGAGATTAATGAACCATGTCCTACGTGCATTCATAGGCAAGTTTTGTGGTTGTGTACTGTGATGATATCTTAGTGTACAACAAGAACTTAAATGAACATATTGAGCATTTGAGATATGTGTTTGATGTGTTGAGATGAGGAAAGTTATATGCTAATTTCAAGAAATGTGTCTTTTGCATGGAAAAATTTGTTTTTCTTGGTTATGTTGTTAGTACAAAGGGTATTGAGGTGGATGAAGAGAAAGTCAAGGCCATCAAGGAGTGGCCAACACCAAAAAACATCATTGAGGTAAGAAGCTTTCATGGCTTAGCTAGCTTTTATCGGCGTTTTGCTAAAGACTTCAGCACCATTGCTACACCACTCACTGAGGTAATTAAAAAGAATATTGGGTTTCATTGGAGGGCTAACCAAGAGAATGCTTTTGCCACTATTAAAGAAAGGTTGTGCTCTGCACCTGTGTTAGCATTACCTGATTTTAACAAAACTTTCGAGATCAAATGTGATGCATCAGGAATAGGGATTGGAGCCGTTTTGATGCAGGACAGGCGGCCCATAGCCTTCTTCAGTGAAAAGTTAAGTGGCGCATCCCTGAAGAACCCTACTTATGACAAAGAGCTTTATGATCTTGTTTGTGCATAAGAGACTTGGCAGCACTACCTATGGCCAAGGGAATTTGTGATCCACACCGATCATGAATCATTGAAGCATCTCAAGGGTCAAGGTAAGTTGAATAAAAGGCATGCTAGATGGATGGAATACATTGAGACCTTTCCCTATGTCATCCGCTACAAGCATGGTAAGGAGAACATTGTTGCTGATGCTCTATCCCGGAGGAGTAGTTTGGATGGACAAAAGAAGGCGGAGTTGGTGAAGTCACTTCATGAGAGGGTACGGCTTCAAATTGCCCAAAAGAATGAAAGGGTTGCTTCCCAAGCCAATAAAGGATGAAGGTGTGTCATCTTTGAACCAGGAGATTAGGTTTGGGCTCACATGCGCAAAGAAAGATTCCCAGCCCATAGAAGGACTAAGTTGCATCCTCAACGAGATGGATCTTTCCAAATTTTTGAGAGAATTAATGACAATGCATATAAAGTGGATCTTCCAGGTGAGTATAAAGTTTCTGCAACTTTCAATGTTTCTGATCTTTCTCCTTTTGATGTAAGTGAAGATCCGAGGTCGAATCCTTTTGAGGAGAGGGGGAATGATAGGAACCAAGGTGGGCCTACTCTTAAAGATCCTTTGCAAGTTCCAGATGGGCCAATTACAAGATCAAGGGCCAAGAAGATCAAGGAAGCAATGCAAGGATTGGTGCAATCCACTTGGGATGAAGCCAGCAAGAGCCCAACACTAAAGATGGGTCTGAAAGAAGAAGAACCAGTTTTGATCCACTTGATTCAAGCTGTGGAAGACATGACTTAGAGATACGGCCTACTGTTATTGGAGACTTCCAATTTGGTTAAATGATTTATTTTATTAGTTTAGAATAAGTGGGCTTGAAGATGCGTGGCTCACATGTCTTATTTCTTATGAACTATGTTTTTGGGAAGGCCTTGTATTTTGGCCAAGGGCTTATTTGGAAAGTTACTTTTTAGGAACTAGGGTTTCATCAATTTATTGTAGGGGTTACTGTAGCTACGCGTACTGTAGCCGGTACTGTTCATCAAAGGTAATTTTGGGTAAAAGGGGCTTTATTTTGGCTAGGGTTTTGATTAGGTTTGGGTTGAAAAACTCTTTGTAGCCTCATTTGAGAGATTAGACAATATTGAATTTTATTTGTAAGTTGAGTTTTCTCCTCTTGTTCCTGATTGAACTCTTGAACTTATCAAAGGTAAATCACAACCTTTGTGGCGTTCCTCCTTTGTAATCTGGGATCTTGAGATGGGTTCTTCAATGGGTCTAGATTTTAATATAATCTAAGTTCTTGAAACAAGTTCTCATCGGGTCTAGGTTCTCCATCCGTTGACTTGATTTTGGCTTTCTTGGGGAGTTTTCAAATTGATTGTGGGTTCAAGGGAATTCATTCCCATGGGTTCATATCACTTTCTTTGAGTTTGAATATAATTGGAGTAGTCATTCTAGTGTCAAGAAAACTTTAGACATTTTGCCTGAACATTTATGTTGGTCTAAGATGAAGAGAGATGTCAATCATATTTGTGGCAAGTGCATTACATGCAGAAAGGTCAAATTTAAGCTTTTGCCACAGGAGTTGTATACACCCTTACCTATTCCTAGTGAGTCTTCTGTAGACATATCTATAGACTTTGTTTTGGGGCTGCCTAGGAAAGAAAGGAGTAGAGATTCTATTTTTGTGGTTTTGGATTGATTTATAGAGTTTGCATATAATAGGACCATGCATACAACCACTTTATATTCTCCTTTTGAAATTGTTTATAGACTTAATCCATTTACTCCTTTAGCTATAATGCCTTTACCTATTGACGACAGGAGTAGATTGGATGGATTTTTTCAAATTCTTGAACAAATTAATGATATTGCATATGAAATTAATGATAATGTTACTAACATTTTTTCCTTTCATCCAGGTGGAGATTCGAGGTCGAATCCTTTTGAGGGGAGGGGGAATGATGGAAACCAAGGTGGGCCTAGTCTTAAAGATATGTTGCAAGTTCCAGATAAGCCAATTACATGATCAAGGGCTTGAAGGTTGAAAATTTAGTTTTGATTCATTTGATAAGCTATGGAAAGGGCAACAACAAGACTTAAAGGCTTTGAGCACTTGAAGGCTTTCAACTTATTTAAATCATTTAAAAAATTTATTTTATTAGTTTAGAATAGTTGGGTTTATTATGGGAAGCACTTAAGGGGCCTTTGCAAGGGCATGTTGGAAAAGTTATTATTTTATTGAACTTGCGTTTCAAGAGGTTACTGTAGTGTTACTGTAGCTGCAACACTGTAGCCATGGCACTATTCATCCAGGGGTGTTTTGGGTAAAAGGGACTTTATTTTAGCTAGGGTTTTAATTAGGCTTTGGTTTATCTTTGTAGTCTCATTTTTAGAAGTTTTTGAAATTTGATAAATTTGTTCATTGTGAGTTGAGTTTATCTCCTCTGTGTAACGCCCCAAACCCGGGTGGCTTGGAGAATTACTACTTGTCACTCATAATTATGTCTCCCAACACATTCGAAGAATAATCTCCAAAAACTTCATAAATGAAATCAATCTCAAATCTTCTCAATAATCTCATTATAAACTCCACACAATCTTTAATGCAATAATAATAAATCAAAGGGGTTTATAACCTCCCGGTAGTCATAACAACCCAACCAATAATTTCATAAATCTCACTGAAACCCAAGATATTACTAAAACTCAAAGAGATTAAAACTAAGAACACCAGAAGTCCTTCTTCTACCAACATCTCCTCAGCTTAAACACAAACAGCAATCTAATCCAGGTCCTCATTTGGACTCTCCACATCATCTAAAAAATATTATAATGATAGGGGGTGAGTTATCAACAGCTCAGTAAGCAGAAATCATATGCTAGCGTGCAAACATGAGCATTTACAAAGTAGAACATGCAGAACAAAATATTTTCCAGAGTTAACATGCAGAACATAACATATTTTTAAAAGTAACAGAGCGATGGTTTTAAGACAAGTAAAACCCTTAGTGCTTTGGCATAACATAAACTGAGTATCATCATCAGATCAAAACAGAGCATCAAACAGAGCAGAGACCATGTTTCACCCCCGTGGTAGGGTTGTGCTAACCCCGGTGGCCAAACCAGGCAGAGACAGAGGTGAAATCTTTCCTTTATTCTTCTCGGAGCCCCGAGTGTGCACACAGGAAAGACCACAATAAAACCACTTTGTTTCCAAAGTGGGTGCACTCAGAGACAGAGAAGTTGGTACCAACCCAAACAGAGCAGAGCATAACAGAGCAGAGCAGAGCAAAGCAGAGACAGAGTCAGATACGAAAACCAGTACACCATGCCAAAGGTTTTCAGATATTATATCAAAAAATTACAGAGTACCAAAACAGAATCAGAACAGTTTACACACGCTGAACACAAAAGCCAGAACAAATAAATGCACAACTTTTCATATTCCCAATATCGCTCTTTTTCCAGATTTCAGAAACCACATGACAAAATTTAGCTCATGTCTACACAATGCATGTCAGAATATAATTTTCCTTTTTCACACAGATTTCATGAATAATGCAGATAAGTGACCGAGGTTGATCTTTGTTTTCATAAGTTCCCAACACAACACAAATTATGCAAGTTTTCATAAAATCAACCTCAGTCTTATTAGCTTGTATAAAACCCAGCATAGGAACCCCGCTTACCTGACTCCTGCAGCGCATTATCTATGACTTGAATACAGTCTCTATCCATCTCGTTACCTATTCATAAAAATAATATAAACTAAATATTAAAGTCCAACAACACAAAATTGATCTTAGATAACTCAAGACCCAAACTCTAGATCATAATTCAGCAAGTTTAATCAAACTCCAACAGCCAAATAACAATGCGGACAGCCCTCACTTCGACCCAAAATATTCTATACCAATCTCAGTATTGTCCAATACAAGCATAAAGACCAATGCCAATTCAAATTCCAATAACTCACACTTATTCCAACAGTTCGCAGTCCCAAACAATTACTAACAATTTAACCAACACTAAACAAAGCACACTTCTTCCCATTCACAACTCCATAATAGAAAATATAAACTAATACCTCCAAAAATTAAACTGCACTCGACAAAGAAAATTAATTCCCCTCTAAATATTCTCTCAACCATCAATCCAATCGACCCCCCCTTACTCCTCGGACTCAGTCCGGCACAACCAACAACTTCACAGTAAATATGAATTAGCGCATAAATACATTTAAATCTCAAAAGTTCTTTGGAAAAAAATACTTACAATGCTATAATATAATTTTTGAAAGATCACGGAGGTGCTAGAAGCGGCAACGCAGCAACAAAACAGTGCCAAATGCACTGTGGCCGTGGGTCTCAAAAATCCACTTTTGAACGGGTGTAAACGAAGACCCGAGATTGATAGGGTAGGGCTTAGGAATGGCGGTGAGGCTAGTGGTGGTGGTGGTTGGCCGTGGGTGGCGGCGAAAAAGGCGGTTGAAGTGCAAAAACACCCAAAACGGAAATGTTGATGGTGGGGCTTCACCGGTGACAGATCGGAGGTGGGGTTGGGTCCATTGGGTTGCTAGGAGGTCGAGGATGATGTGGTGAGAAGATGGTGGCCGGAGGTGGCGCGACGGCGGCGCAGCGGCGCAAGGAATGCCGCGGCTTCGTGTGGTGCGTGGAGGCTAACGGTGGCGCGGCTGGGGCTGGAAATCGGAGGGGGAGGTCGCCGGTGGGTGGGGGTGCTGGGAAGCCGGGCGGTGACGACCACTGCCGGCGCACGGCGGCGCTAGGGGCGAAGGAAGAATCAGACGGAGAGAGGGAGGGGGGTTTGCGGCGCGCGGGAACCAGCCAGGAGAAGAAAAAAAAAAAAAAAAGAAAAAGGAAGAAAAAGAAAAGAGGAAAGAGAAAAATGTAGGGAAAGAAATGAGATCCAATCCCCATATCTTGGGTCACAAAAATGGTCCAATGGAAACGATTTTAAAACAGCAAGTGAAATAAAATAATTCAAACGCAGTGATTAAAATGAAAAATAAATAATTAAACCCAACAACAAGTTAATTTAATTTGAGAAGAAATTTAAACGCATAAAAATAATTAATTTAGCGAAAGCACTTCAAAAATAATTTTCACAAAATTAAAATCATAAAAATAACACAACTAAAAATCCAACAATTTTAAAACAAGAGAATAAATTTTAAATTAATAACAAATAATCTTTCAATTAAAAAAAAAATACACTAAAATACGGGGTGTTACACTCTGGTTCTTAATTGAACTTTTGAACTTATCAAAGGTAAATCACAACCTTTGTGGCGTTCCTCCTTTGTAATCTGGGTTCTTGAGACATGTTCTTCAACGGGTCTAGTTTTAATATAATATAGGTTCTTGAAACGAGTTCTCATCCAGTCTAGGTTCTCCATCCATTGACTTGATTTTTGGCTTTCTTGGTGAGTTTTCAAATTGATTGTGGGTTCAAGGGATTTCATTTCCCTCAGGTTCAAATCAGAAAATCTCCAACCTCTTAACTTTGCCACTTGGCCCTCATTTGGTTTTCTACTAAAGATGGGCAAAGTGGTAAAAACGAGATTTGCTTCGTTTGGAACGCGGTTGGGGCATACATACCTTAAGGTCATGGTAGTACCATAGGAAACTCGTAAGCGAAAAACTCCATCCTATAAACTTTGCCACATTGTGCTCAATTGGTGTTCTACTACGCAAGGACAAATTGGTAAAAATAAGAGGTGCTTTGATTGGAACGGGGTTGGGGCATAATAACCGTAAGGTCATGGTAGTACCATAGGAAGCCCGCGAGCGAAAAACTTGAACCTCTTAACTTTACCACTTTGGCCACATTTGGTTTCTACTAAACATGGGAAAAGTGATAAAATTAAGAGGTGTTCCGATTGGCCAAGGGTTGGCCCATACATACCATAAGGACATGGTAGTCGCATAAGAAGCTTGCGAGTGAAAAACTCCAACCTCTTAACTTTGCCACTTTGCCCTAATTTGGCTTTCTACTAAACATGGGCAAAGTGGTAAAAATAAGACGTGTTCTGATTGGCCCGAGGTTTGGCCATACATACCATAAGGACAGGGTAGTACCATAGGAAGCCCCGAGCGAAAAACTCCAACCTCTTAACTTTGCCACATTGCCCTCAATTGCTTTTCTTCAAAGCTAGGCCAAAGTGGTAAAAATAGGAGGTGCTCCGATTGGAACGGGGTTGGGGCAAACAAACCATAAGGTCATGGTAGTACCATATGAAGCCCGGGAGCGGAAAACTCCAACCTCTTAACTTTGCCACTCTGCCCCCTTTGGTTTTCTACTAAGAATGGGCAAAGTGGTAAAAAATAAGAGGTGTTCCGATTGGCCCGAGGTTGGGCCATACATACCATAAGGTCATGGTAGTACAATAGAAAGCCCGCGAGCAAAAAACTCCAACCTCTTAACTTTGACACATTGCCCTCATTTGGCTTTCTACTATGCAAGGGCAAAGGATAAAAATAAGAGATGCTCTGATTGGCCCGACGTTGGGGCATACGAACCATGAGGTCATGGTAGTACCATAGGAACGCCGCGAGCGAAAAACTCCAACCACTTAACTTTTCCACTCTGCCCTCATTTGGTTTTCTACTAAACATGGGGAAAGTGGTGAAAATAAGAGGTGTTCCGATTAGCCCGAGGTTGGGCTATAGATACCATAAGGACATCGTAGTAGCATAGGAAGCCAGCGAATGAAAAACTTCAACCTCTTAACTTCGACACATTGCCCTCATTTGGCTTTCTACTAAGCAAGGGCAAAGTGATAAAAATAAGAGATGCTCCGATTGGCCCGACGTTAGGGCATACGTACCAGGAGGTCATGGTTGTACCACAGGAAGCCCACGAGTGAAAAACTCCAGAATCTTAACTTCGCCACTTGGCCCTCATTTGGTTTTCTACTAAACATGTGCAGAGTGGTAAAAATGAGAGGTGCTTCGATTGGAACGGGGTTGGGCATACATAACTTAAGGTCATGGTAGTCCCATAGGAAGCCTGCGAGCGAAAAACTCCAACCTCTTAACTTTGCCACATTGCCCTCAATTGCTTTTCTACTAAGCAAGGCCAAAGTGGTAAAAATAAGAGGTGCTCCGATTGGAACGGGGTTGGGGCGGACAAACCATATGGCCATGGTAGTACCATACGAAGCCTGGTAGTGAAAAACTCCAACCTCTTAACTTTGCCACTTTGCCCTCATTTGGTTTTCTACTAAGCTTGGGCAAAGTGGTAAAAAATAAGAGGTGTTCCGATTGGCCCGAGGTTGGGGGATACATACCATAAGGACATGGAAGTAGCAAAGGAAGCCCGCGCGCGAAAAACTCCAACCTCTTAACTTTGCCTTTTTACCATCAATTGAGTCTCTACTAAGAGGAGGGCAAAGTGGTAAAAATAAGAGCTGCTCCGATTGCTCTCGGGTTGGGGCAAACATACCATAAGGTCATAGTAGTACCATAGGAAGCCCGCGAGCGAAAAACTCCAACCTCTTCACTTTTCCACTTTCCACTCATTTGGTTTTCTACTAAGCATGGGCAATGTGGTAAAAATAAGTGGTGTTCCGATTGGCCCAAGGTTGGGGCATACATAACATATGGTCCTAGTAGTACCATAGGAAGCCTGCAAGCGAAAAACTCCAACCTCTTGACTTTGTCTCTTTGCCCTCATTTGGTTTTCTACTAAGCATGGGCTAAGTGGTAAAAATAAGAGGTGTTCCGATTGGCCCGAGGATGAGGCATACATACCATACGGTCATGGTAGTACCATAGGAAGCCCACGAGAAAAAAACTCCATCCTCTTAACTTTGACACATTGCCCTCATCTGGCTTTCTACTAAGCAAGGGCAAAGTGGAAAAAATAAGAGATGCTCTTATTTGCCCGACTTTGGGGCATATGTACCCTAAGGTCATGGTAGTACCATTGGAAGCCCGCAAGCGAAAAACTCCAGCCTCTTAACTTTGCCACTTTACCCTCATTTGGTTTTCTACTAAGCAAGGCCAAAGTAGTAGAAATAAGAGGTGTTCCGATTGGCCCGAGGTTGTGCCTTACATACCATAAGGATGGGCAAAGTGGTAAAAATAAGAAGTGCTTCGATTGGAACAGGTTTGGGGGTATACATACCAAAAGGTCATTGTAGTACCATACAAAGCCTGCGAGGGAAAAACTCCAACCGCTTAACTTTGCCACATTGCCCTCAATTGGTTTTCTACTAAGCAAGGCCAAAGTGGTAAAAATAAGAAGTGCTCCAATTCGAACGGGGTTGGAGCAAACAAACCATAAGGTCATGGTAGTACCATAGGAAGCCCGCAAGCGAAAAACTCCAGCTCTTAACTTTGACACTTGGCCCTCATTTGGCTTTTTACTAAACATGGGCAAAGTGGTAAAAATGAGAGATGCTCCAATTGGAACGGGGTTGGGGCATACATACCTTAAGGTCATGGTAGTCCCATAGGAAGCCCGCGAGCGAAAAACTCCAACCTCTTAACTTTGCCGCATTGCCCTCAATTGCTTTTCTACTAAGCAAGACCAAAGTGGTAAAAGTAGGAGGTGCTCCGATTGGAACGGGGTTTGGGCTTACCAACCATAAGGTCATGGTAGTACCATACAAAGACCGGTAGCGAAAAACTCCAACCTCTTAACTTTGCCACTTTGCCCACATTTGGTTTTCTACTAAGCTTGGGCAAAGTGGTAAAAAATAAGAGGTGTTCCGATTGGCCCAAGGTTGGGGGATACATACCATAAGGACATGGTAGTAGCAAAGGAAGCCCGCGCGTGAAAAACTCCAACCTCTTAACTTTTCCACTTTGCCCTGATTTGGTTTTCTACTAAACATGAAGAAAGTGGTAAAAATACAAGGTGCTCAGATTGGAATGGGGTTGGGGCAACCATACCATAAGGTCATGGTAGTACCATACCAAGCCCGCGAGCAAAAAAGTCCAACCTCTTAACTTTGCCACATTGCCTTCAATTGGTTTCCACTAAGCAAGGCCAAAGTGGTAAAAATAAGAGGTACTCCAATTGGAACCGGGTTGGGCCATACATACCATAAGGTCATGGTAGTACTATAGGAAGCCCACGAGCGAAAAACTCCAACCTCTTAACTTTGCCTTTTTACCATCAATTGCTTATCTACTAATAGGAGGGGAAAGTGGTAAAAATAAGAGCTGCTCCGATTGCTCTCTGGTTGGGGCATACATACCATAAGGTCATGGTAGTACCATAGGAAGCCCGCGAGCGAAAAACTCCAACCTCTTCACTTTTCCACTTTCCACTCATTTGGTTTTCTCCTAAGCATGTGCAAAGTGGTAAAAATAAGAGGTGTTCCGATTGGCCCAAGGTTGGGGCATACATAACCTAAGGTCCTGGTAGTACCATAGGAAGCCCGCCAGCGAAAAACTCCAACCTCTTAACTTTGTCGCTTTGCCCTCATTTGGTTTTCTACTAAGCATGGGCTAAGTGGTAAAAATTAGAGGTGTTTCGATTGGCCCAAGGATGGGGCATGCATACCATATGGTCATGGTAGTACCATAGGAAGCCCACGACAAAAAAACTCCATCCTCTTAACTTTGACACATTGCCTTCGTTTGGCTTTCTACTAAGCAAGGGCAAAGTGGTAAAAATAAGAGATGCTCCGATTGGCCCGACTTACCCTGAGATCATGGTAGTACCGTAGGAAGCCCGTGAGCGAAAAACTCCAACCTCTTAACTTTGCCACTTTGCCCTCATTTGGTTTTCTACTAAGTATGGGCAAACTGGTAAAAATAAGAGGTGTTCCGATTGGACTGAGGTTGGGGCATACATACCATAAGGTGTAGTACCATAGAAAGCCCGCGAGAGAAAAACTCCAACCTCTTAACTTAGCCACTTTGCCCTCATTTGGTTTTCTACTAAATATGGGCAAAGTGGTAAAAATAAGAGGTGTTTCGATTGGCCCGTAGTTGTGGGCCATACATACCATAAGGACATGGTAGTAGCAAAGGAAGCCCACGAGCATAAAACTCCAACCTCTTAACTTTGCCACTTTGCCCTCATTTGGTTTTCTACTAAACATAGGAAAAGTGGTAAAAATAAGAGGTGTTTCGATTGGCTCGAGGTTGGACATACATACCTCAATTTTCCTTAGTTCAGAAACTGAATTGTTACCCATGTGGTAAGATTAACAATTTTCATTAGGAGTATTATTGCTCATATCAGTGTAGATGTAGAATATCCTTTTGGAGTTAGAGGAAGGATATTGAAGGTTGATGAACTAGTATTTCCATGTATTTGGAGTTTGTTTTGTTTTTGATGTTCCAATGGAATGTGTGTTTGGAAGAGTAAAGTGTTTGGGACAAGCTTTGGCCTTAGTAGAATTCATTTATGATAATAGTTTTATCCAGCCGCCATTAAATGGTTTTTGGCGAAGCATTGTGTTTGTGGAAAATGTAAATCGCCCTTATATTAGAGACTTTTATATGGGTAGTGAAATCTTATTCTTGAAGATTTACGTGAACAATAAGAACAGATCCTTTTATTTAGAATTAAAATAAGAGGCAGCTCATGATGGATAGAAGAGTTATGCCAATCATAAGAGAGAAAGTCCTTAGTTTAGGTTAATACTTGATTGTTTATCAAGGTGTCACCTAAGAGGAGGAACGATTCATTTTGATTATGATGGAGTAAACTAGTCCTAGGCGGATAGGATTCCCTAGTGAATTAGAGAAAGTGTATCGCTTATTTTTTTTCTGAGGAAATGTTTTGGAAGATTATCCACTTGAAGTTTTAGATTTAGAGAGTATGTCAGTATGACTTGATCTACTTTGTGGAAGGATTCTAGTACAAGTGTTGATTTTAGAGAGAGAGTTAAGGAATGGTAGAATTCAGAGGTATATATATATATATCTATGGTGAACTCTTTGAGCAATAAGGAAAAGTAGTGATTTCACTTAAGAAAGGATTCAGTGATTTGTGAGTGTTATACTTTTCTCTTATATGGTGGTAGTTATTTTGTGTAGCCATGTGATAGTTATAGATAAGAATAGTGTGGGCTATAAGAGGAAGGAGTTACCCCATGAAGAACGTTATCTACCTCTACACTCAACTATGTGCTTAGACCAGGATAGCTTCAAAGCGAGGACGACACGGGATGGAGCTGAGTCCAGTGGAGCAGCAGAAGGGCGTGCTGCAGCCACCAACTCTGAGCCCACAGCGTCAAGATCATCTATGTCATCGACTCGCCACAGACGTTTGCTAGTCGTGGGTCAAGTACCACATAGCGACGATGAAGAGGTCAAGCAGCACCCCGACCCAAACCATAACGTGGTGTATGATTCAGAGGACGATGCGTTCTACTACTTGCCGCCGTAAGACATGCTGATGAACATCGATATACCTCCACCAGAGGCGACCAGTGACGATACGTCCAGTGATGGACAGTAGTTTTGGTGAGAACCATCTTCTCCTTAGGATTTTATGGCGCTATAATCTCATTTTCAATTTAGGACGAAACGTTTGTTCAAAAACGCGTTTTGCTTATTTCAAGACATTTCGGGATTGATTTTCAATAAACGAATTGCACAGTTAGGTTTGTATGAATATTTATAATTTTACAGTGCAAAGTTTATGTTTCACTTTTCCGGAGTAAATAATAAGCTCTATAGTAGCATCTAGTGCAGTGTTTTCAAAATCACAATGTGAAATGTCCAAATTAGGTTAGAGAAGTTTTATTTGGACACCTGGCAGAATTTTAGCCACACTTGATGAATAGTATTGGACACTTGGTACAAAGAAGAACAATGAGATGGATCGTGAAGGAATCAAGCTGTGAAATCATGCCGAATTGTGCCAAACAAAAGAAGAACTTGGAAAACTCTGTTTTCCATCTAATCAACCAAATTGTGCCGAAGAAAAAAAGGTTTCCTATTACTTGTACCCTCGGGTACTTATTCCTCTACGAACATTAAACCTCTCTAACACTGACTACTCTTGCTCTCTAGCAGAACCACCAAGATTATCTAAAAAATATTTGGAGATAAGGGGTGAGTTATCAACAACTCAGTAAGTAGAGAGCATGTGCTAGTATGTAAACATGAGAATTTTCACTGAGATCAGAATGCAAAAATAAAACATTTCAGTTTCAATATACAAATCTTAAAAATACATATTATTAGAAAATCAGAGCATCACTTCAAACTGTTCATATTCAAAAACCAATTTTTCATATTCAAAAACTCTTTCGGCACAACATAATTGAGCATCTTCATCTTATCATATCATATCAAAATATCATATTATAACAGAGACCATGTTTAACTACCATGGTAGGGTTGTGCATTCTGCAGAAAACCAAGCAAAACATAAATCACCATGTTACCAAAGCGATTGCACTCAAAGTAAAGACCACTATTATATCACTTGGTAGGGTCAGAGGTCACTATTATATCTCGTGACAGGGCCAGAGGTCACTATTGTATCCGTGATAGAGCCAGAGCTCACTATTGTGTCCTATGACAGGGTCAGAGGTCACTATTATATCTCGTGACAGGGCCAGAGGTCATTATTATATACCATGACTGGGCTAGATATCAAAACAAAATACAATCAGAATCACCATATCAGAACCAGAGTCAGAACAGAATCAGAAAGTCATGCCAAAGGTTTTTCAGATGACACATCATATCAAAACAAATCATTTCACATTTTCCAAAACAGATTTAGAACATCTTCACATCACATGCAAAAATTATCAAATTTTCATATTCGCTCATTTTTCTTAGTTCAATAACAGAATGTCAAAAATAAGCTCATGTATATACTAGTTGTTGATGTCGTGTTTCGTACACCCTTGGGCCAAGCTCCAATAACTCAGGTCTTCACAACGGGCCCTGCAGAGAGAATAATGTATGCGGCTTTGAGAAGGCGGCCTAGGGCCAGGGTGCCTCCGTTGCCAAAGTCAATAAGTGTTCTTGGAGTGTAGTAATAAGTAAGAAAGCATAGGGATCAGAGAGACATTCCTCGTACCTGGGATCACCTATTTATACTATCAGTTCGAAGATCAGATCATGCCGATCACTACGAGATTTGGAGTCCTTGTATTATTCATTTTGTCAAAACCTTTAAATGCGGCGTGGTTCTACGACGGTCCCATTAATGTGACATGGCTCTGCGACATCATCATTAATGCGGTGTGCTGTCCAAGTGGTTGAGCCATTAAATGTGACATGGTTCTCTAGCCTTCTCCGCTTAATCTACCTTCCGCCCAGTCCTACTTTACTTGTCAGTAGATCGACAATCCTTCGCATGTCACGCCTGCTGTGTGGGTGGGCACTTAATGACTAGACATTATCCAAGGGACCTCATATCAATGTGCCCCAATGAGTCTCATCCTCTTCTGCACCATCCCTTCCGCAAGCCATGTACAGGGACTTCTCCTAGTGGGCCAGATTTGTGACCTTCCTTCCTAGGCCAGGCTTGGCTGGGCCTCCTAGGCCTTGGGGGGAAAATCCCATACAGTTATCCTACTAATTCTCACTGGACGAGTACGGTTGGAATTTTATCATGGCTTTCCCTACCCTCTTCCCAAGGCCGGGTACTGTATTTAATTTTCCCACTATTCAAGAATCTCATGTGGGCCAGCTATTTCTAACGGCATCTCCTCATTATGGACTCATCTTTTCATCACATCTTTTCAAACTCATTAATGAAGAGGTGCCAGGTGGCTCTTCGTGTTGATGTTGCTTCATGAACTGCATTTTCAAAAATTGAAGCGGCACGTACCGTGGTTGTGACGACTTACAAAAGTCCAACCGTCACCTTCCTTTATAAAACGTGGGAGTGGACCCTGGCTTGCTCTCATTGCTTTACAATTGTCCCGCCATTCTTGTTCTTCCAATTCTTATTCTTTCCAACCATTCGGGCAGTGATGGCTTCTGAAAAATCTGTTCAACCCAGCGTTTCTGTCGACAACAGGCCAGTGCTTTTGGGCAGTGGGTGGCGCTCGTCCACCAATAAGTCCACATTGGCCTCCCTCGCTGTCACCTATCGAGTGCCAGAATCCATCGCCTTCGAAGTTTCGGGTCTTGACAAGGATGCCATTGACTCAGAGGGTCACTCAGAAAAGGTAGCCCTATACCCTTCTACGTTTTCATGCGACTTGAGGTTGCTATTTCCTCGCCCCAACCACGACCTTTTGGACCGCCTAGGCTTGGCCCCTTCTCAATTGCATCCAAACGCCTAGCAGTTATTGATCAGCTGCAGCATTATTTGGCGACAGGCTTTGTTGGAATCCTATTCAGACGATGCGGACCTTATTGCTCGCGAGTTTCTTCTTGCCCAATTAGTGCGTCGCCTCAAAGGGAATGTGTGCAGCTTCATGGCATCCCATACCTTAGTTACCTTGGAACAGCGGTATAGCAAGGTAAAAGACTGGTCCCCCAAGTTTTTCATTGTCTCAGGCCAAGGTTGGGAGTTTCCAGTGGGTCAGGTGAACCACCATGAGTATCGCATACGGACAGACTGGGAATGATTTCGGAGGCTAAGGTCTATCGTCTGATAGCAACTCCTTAAAAATCAACGTGCCTGGCAATCCTGCTGGAATGGGTGCAAAAACACCTTGACAGTGTTCATTCTGAGACCCTTCTTTCTGAAGAAATTATGGAAGGTTTCTTGCCTCCCTTGGGGCACCTTTCCTCTGGTGACAGGCTGCTAGTTGTGCGGCCACAAATCACCTCGCTGCGGAGGCCTTTCTCAAACCTCCCTACTCAGGATAAAGGGAAGAAACCTCATCGGGAGGGAGTTCCAGATGAGGGCAAACTAGCGGTCGAGACCCCTTGACGCAAGAATGTAACATCCAAGTCCCACAGGGATCGAAAAGTTACTCCCTATAACTTAAAACTCACAATTCATCAATGTAGTTATAGACTCCAAAATATAAAGTCATCAGAGTACTACAAAATCTCTCAATAAAATCCGTCACTTCTCAAAAATCTTCTATGAGTAAACCACTATGCTTAAATAATCATCTCACCGATGCTCCAGAATCCTGATCCTTAGCTGGACTATTCAAAATCATCTGAAAAATATATGGAGATAAGGGGTGAGTTATCAACAACTTAGTAAGAAGAGAACATATACCAATGTATAAATAATGAGCATTTACAGAAATCATAATGCAGAACAAAATATTTTCATTTTTAGAGTGCGGAAGCATAACATGTTATCAAAATATCAGAGCGAAGATTTAGAAATAATTTCATTCAAAATATTCTTTGGCATAGCATAAATGATCATCATCATCATCAGAACATCATATCAGAACAGAGGCCATGTATACCCGTGGTAGGGTTGTGCATCTGCTAATAGCCAAGCAGAACATAAAACACTCTATCACCAAGGTGGGCACTCAAAACAGAGACCACTACTCTAACCCGTGACAGGGCCGTATCCACTATTATTACCCGTGGTTGGGCCATATCCATTATTATAACCCATGGTTAGGCCGTATCTACTATTATAATCCGTGGTTGGGCCGTATCTACTATTGTAACCCGTGGTTGGGCTGTATCCACTATTGTAACCCTTGGTTGGGCCGTATGCCACTATTATCACCCATGGCAGAGCCGTAATTGAACAGAGCGGAAACAGAATCAAATTCAGAATCAGAGAGTCATGCCAAAGGTTTTCAGAAATCACGTCTTATCCAAACAGAGTACTGAACAAAATCATATCACAACATAATTTATGCACATATTTCATATTCGCTCTTTTTTTTCAAAGTTTAGAAACAGAATGTCAAAAATAAGCTCATGTCTACACCAGTCATGACAGAAAATACTTTCTTCTTAAACAGAATCTCATGAGTAATGCAGAACAAATAACTGAGGTAGTTCAAATTTCTTTTCATAACAAAACATGCATATTTTCCAAAAATAACCTCAGCTCATTTTATTTTAATGCAAAGTCTAGCATAGGAACCCCGCTTACCTAAACTTCTTAGCTTTTCAGAATTTTCCTCAAAATGTCAAACAATTAACAATCGTCAGCGAGAAGAGAACTAGCGACGCAATGGCAATGCTGGGCGGAGGTCGAAGGTGGTCCACGCGGCGGCAGAGCACATGATGCAGCGAGACGTGCGACGATCTGGAGCTGGGCGTCGACTAGGGCAGCTTCCAATCACGGGTGGCTGGGGCGTCGGCGTCGCTTGTAGCTGTGGCAACAGGTGGGGTGGTGGCTTACGGGCGGTGAGTTGGTTGAGCCATGACTGCTCTGTTTCGGTTGTCTAAAACAGGGGAATTCCTTGGTTTGCAACGGAGACTGCGGGAGGCGTTGGGTGGAGGCTTCGTGTGGCTGTACACGGTGGCTTATGGTTCCACAAAGGGATGGGCAGAGGCCCGAGGCTTCTGTCATGCAGGGGAAACTCACACGGGGTGGTTTCCTTTCGGTTGAGCGCATACGGGAGGGGGCTTTTGTGATGGTGAGGTTGTATAACAAGCTGCGAACGTGGTCTAACGCCGTGGGTGTGGAGGTGAAGAGACAGCGACGGTACTGCCTGGAGGTTGTGGAGGGTGGCAGCTTGTGGTGGATGATGGTTTGCGGATGGAGCTGCTTCTGTGCGTGCGTGGGTGGAGATTGACGTGGTAGTTTAGCGGCTATTCTTGGTAAACTAACAAGCAGGTACGTATCTATATATATAATGGCGATAAAAAAAAAAAAATAAAAAAAAAAAAAAACCTTAGAGAAATGAGGGAGACATGTGTGGGAGTGAAAGCAGAGTCTTGTGTGTGCATGCATGGAGTGGACGGAAAGGATAAAACGTGCGGAACGTGCGAAAAACTAAAATAAAGTAAAATGAACTAAAAATAAACAAATAAAAATAAAATAAAATTTGAGCAAGATTGGGTCAGGGTGTTACATTCTTCCCCCCTTAAAAAAATTTCGTCCTCGAAATTTGCTAGTACCACAAGCAAAGTCTAAATATTTATCCGCTACAACGATTCCATGCCTGCCCCATTCGTTAATGATAATGTCGAACCTAATTAATATTCCAAACTTGTCGAACCCAATATTCCAACTGTAACACCCCAATATTGTCGATCATAATCTCCCATATTTTTCCTAGCCATTCACGATCTAGCACACTACCATTTCAAGTCTAAAATATAAACCTCAATAATACAATTAACAAGCAAAAAAAAAACTTCAAATTCTCCACCTAATATAAAAACTTGAATAATATAAATAAAAAGAAAACCTAAAATAATCTCGAACTCTCCACATAACCCTTGAACCTTATACAAATAATGAAATAAACTCTTAAACTATAATATCACCAGCATCACACTTCCGCTATGCACTCTAACAACTTGTAGTCATAAACACATTGTAACTCACTCACGAAGCTCTAAAATTAGCTAAACCCCATATTTACTCAATCCATACATTTATAAGTCACCAGAGTCAAATAAAAAAATTATACCAATATGATTGTAACCTCTAAAACATCAATATCACAAATATGAGCCTCAAGTTCCTAACCAAAACTATTTCCAAGAAGTTAACCTGAAGTCTAAACCTTAAATCCTGTCAGAATCATTTCCCACAGTTCATAGAATTACGCCTACCGAAATTAAAACCTTGAATGTCTTAAAAAAAATCATTTTCCTAAAATATGCAAAAATCTAAAACCTCAGATGTCGTGGAACTCATTCCATAGGCCCACAAGTGCTAAAACCTTAGATATCATCAAAAATTATATCTTGGAACTCGTAGAAATCAACGACCTTAAATCTCATCAAAATCACTTTTAAAGTATGTACAATTTTAAACCTCAAATCTCCAAAGTCTCGAACTCGACAACGAGCAACCATTTTGAGATCTTAAACTCAGTTAAACGTTCTAGTGAAAGAAAACAAAATATCTATAAACAAAATATAAATACTAGCTAAAATATTTCAAAACACGTTAAAAAAATAATATAATAATAAATGAATCAATAAAATCTTGAACTTGTTTTAACCATTATTAGCCATATCTTTAACCAACTCATATAGTTCTTCTTACCATCTATAATTGTAAACTCGAAATCGCTCTAAATTCTCACGTACGCCTTTAGAATCTAAACCTCAAAAAAAAAAAAAAAAATTCTAAACCTTAAACTGATCTTATAAAGATTATATCCTATAGTTCCCCAAAGTAGCTTGTCGGATCTAAAACCCTAAACCTCAAAATCCCAAAACTCAATCATAAAGTTTGCAAAATCTAAAACCTTAACTATCAACATAATCATCTCTTATTCTTTCAAATTCTACACCTCAAATCTGAAATTTCTTCCTAAACCCACAGATATCTAAACCTCCAAGGTTTATAGTATGCAGAATCTCTAACCTGTCTCTGATACTAACTGTAACATCCAAGTCCCGCAGGGATCGAAGAGTTACTCCCTATAACTTAAAACTCACAATTCATCAATGTATTTATAGACTCCAAAATATAAAGTCATCAGAATACTACAAAATCTCTCAATAAAATCCGCCACTTCTCAAAAATCTTCTATAAGTAAACCACTATGCTTAAATAATCATCTCACCGATGCTCCAGAATCCTGATACTTAGCTGGACTTTTCAAAATCATCTGAAAAATATATAGAGATAAGGGGTGAGTTATCAACAACTCAGTAAGCAGAGAACATATACCAGTGTATAAATATGAGCATTTACAGAAATCATAATGCAGAACAAAACATTTTCATTTTCAGAGTGCGGAAGCAGAACATGTTATCAAAATATCAGAGCGAAGATTTAGAAATAATTTCATTCAAAATATTCTTTGGCATAGCATAAATGATCATCATCATCATCAGAACATCATATCAGAACAGAGGCCATGTATAACCCCCGTGGTAGGGTTGTGCATCTGCGGATAGCCAAGCAGAACATAAAACACTCTGTCACCAAGTGTGCACTCAAAACAGAGACCACTACTCTAACCCGTGGCAGGGCCGTATCCACTATTATTACCCGTGGTTGGGCCATATCCACTATTATAACCCGTGGTTGGGCCGTATCCACTATTGTAATCCGTGGTTGGGCCGTATCTACTATTGTAACCCGTGGTTGGTCCTATCCACTATTGTAACCCGTGGTTGGGCCGTATGCCACTATTATCACCCATGGCAAGGCTGTAACTGAACAGAGCGGAAACAGAATCAAATTCAGAATCAGAGAGTCATGCCAAAGGTTTTCAGAAATCACGTCTTATCCAAACAGAGTACTGAATCAAATTTAGAATCAGAGAGTCATGCCAAAGTTTCCTCCCCTATTGGGTCAGGGTGTTACAAGGAATCTAAGTTTCCTCCCCCATATGGCAGGCCATCCGCTGCACTTGGCCACACCCAATAGTGCCTTGATGTGAGAGGGGAAATCCACCTCATCACCCTCCATACCACACGGCAGCAGTAGGCAGTCCTTGCCCCTCACTATTCTTCACTTAATGTGACATAAGCACCCCCAATCAAGGGTCATTCAAGCCCATACCTCCCCCTTCAGAAGTTTAAAGTCGTGAAATACACACTTCGCTTCATTTCATCACTTATTCACCCCGTTCTTAGAGAGAAACCCAAAAGAGCTCTCTCTGGCAGGTTGTCGAGTCACTTTGCGTGGCAACTTTTCACTTTTTATATGTATTTTATGATATGAACCTGTGGGAATGGAATCCCTGAAACCCACAATCAATCTAAAAACTCACCCAAGAAAGTCAAAATCAAGCCAATGGAAAATTTAAACCCGTTGAGGAACTCATTTCAAGAACCTAGATTATATGAAAATCTAGGACTGTTGAAGAACCTGTCTCAAGAACTTAAATTATAAGGAAGAATGCCACAAAGGTTGTGATTTGTTGTTGATAAGATCAAAAGTTCATTCAAGAACTAGAGGAGTTAAACTCAAATCACAATGAATAAATTCATCAAATTTCATAAACTAATAAAAATGAGGTTACAAAGAGTATTTAACCAAAACCTAATTAAAACCCTAGCCAAAATAAATCCCCATTTTTCAAAAATACCCCTGAGTGAATAGTATCACGGCTACAGTACTCGGCTACAGTAACTTACATATCTCAATCCCTCAAAAACCCTAGGTTAATATGAAACCCTTTCCCAAAATACCCTTGGGCGAAATACAAGGCCTTCTTCCCAAAAGAAACCCTAGCTGCAATTTAAAACAACCCCTAAACTACCCTTAAAAAGTTCTCTTGAAACTCTAGTTCATAAAACATAAAACATATGTGGGTCAAATATCCTCAAACCCCGTTATTTTAGACTAATTCATATAACTAATAAAATAAGCCATTTTAATAAATTAAACAAGGTCCAAACAATAACTCTAGCTCATGTCTTCCATAGCTTGTATCATGTGGATCAAAACTAGATCTCCTTCTCTAAAGCCCATCTTGAGTGTTGAAGTCTTGTTAGCTTCATCCCAAGTGGTTTACACCAATCCTTGCATTACCTTCTTGATCTTCTTGGCTCTTGACCATGTAATTGGCCCATCTGAAACTTGCAAATGATCTTTAAGACTAGGTCCATCTTGGCGCCCAGCATTTTCTCACAATGACTCCTTCATGAAAGTTGTTCGTCTTTGAGTTTAATTTCTGTGGCTTTCAACTTTGTTTCATTTCATAGTCATTTGGTCATTCAAAAGTTGTTTTAACCATGGAAAGGTCATTCTAGGTGTTAAAATGGAGAGTATGATATATTTTGGTGTTTTTTACCAAACCAATAGACATATCTTGGTCCAAAAATTTAATGGTGTGTTTTTACCATTATTTATGAATTTTCATTGAGGATTTGTTGCATGAATAAATCTTTTGATGAAAGATTTTCTTAGATCTAGAAACTTAGAAACTGGAAGTGGAAAAACAGTTTTTGTTTTGAGAAAGTTTGAAAATTTCGAGGTTTAATCTTACTCCAATGGCTTTGATATTTTTATTTGATGATCCTAAGCAGTATGTTATTTTGAAGATAATTACTATTCGTTTCAAAAATATGATTTTTTATGCGAGAGGATACTAAGTTATGCCAAAGGCTTTATTTTTTTGTTAGATCCATGTTTTGGTTAATTTCTAGCCATGTGATTTTGAGTTCAAAGCTTGGATCTTCTTTAGTACACAATTTTAAACCATGGGATGTTTTAGTTTGAAGAGTTCATCTATATAAGCCATGGATCAAGAGATTGATCAAAGCTAGTTAAGGAAAAGTTTCTATTTTTAGACTAGGTGTAAAACTGAAAACTCGAAGTGTTGTTTTGTGATTTTTGATGACTTTTGTTTGATAATTTAAATCATGGTTGATCTTAGGGTGATGTTATGAATATATTAGATGTATGATTTGAATTTTTGGAATTCTTGGAGATGTTTTGATAAAGGTGAAAACTTGTGACTCAATGGTTTGCCTTTTTGGTTAAAAAGTTTAGATCTTTTACTAAAAGGCTTGGTGGTGATGATCAGCATTTATTTTTAATGGATGTTTTAAGTATGTTTTTAAACTTAGGATTGGAAGATCTTTATTGCTAAATTTTGGTTTAATCATGAGTTTTGAAGTTGGAAGAATTGCAACAACAATCAAGAGAAATGGCCTATTGATGTTTTGGCCATAGTGAGTTTTTCATAATTGTATTTTGTTTAAGTTTTTCTAAGTTTAAATTTGAGTTTAGGACAAAATATACATCAGGAATGTAAATTTTGGTGTTTTTTGGAGTTAGGATGCAAAATCCTTAAGTTATAGGTAAAATGGTCATTTTCTCATATGTAGAGGTTAAAATAGTAATTTTACTCCAAGTTAGCTTGTTCCATGTTTCTAATTATTAGTGATTAAATTTCTAACTTTTAGAATCAATATTCACAATTCCTCTTAATCGTGGTTGAATTCTTGTAGAACACGACAATTAAGGTAAGTTAGCTTTTAACTTACTATCAGTTTACTGTATATGGGTAATAAGTAAAGGAACTACAATGTATGTATGTATGTTATCTTATGTGCCATGCCAAGTTATTACATATACATCTATCACACAGAATTTATTCTATCATGAATTGTTCATCTATTACGAAAAATATTCTGTCAGGTATTACTATACATTGCAAGTACGTCTTGTTAAGTATGTCATATGTTACATGTATGTCATGTCATGTAATATTCATTGTTGCAAGCATGTCATGTTAAGTATGTTGTCTCTTACATGTTATGTCATGTTACAAAATGTTTCTTTCTCAAGTAAGTAATATTTTTTGAGTTACGATCAAGTTATGTTATGGTCAAGTTAAGTTCATGTCATCAGTTAAGTTGTACTGCGGTCAAGGATGAAACGCACTGCTTGGTATTGCAATCAAGGCTTATGCATTGCCGACTAATACAGTGAAGGAGTATAATTTGCCGTACTACAGAAGGAGATATCAATTAAGTTATACTGCGGTCAAGGATGATACAAGCTGCCTGGAACTACGGTCAAGGCTATGAGCTGCCAAGTACTATGGTTAAGCACAAAAATATGACATACTATAATCATCATGTTAAGTCAAGTCTCAAATCAAGTTCATGTTAAGTCAAGTCTCAGATCAAGTCCATGTCAAGCAAGTCAAGTTCAAATCTTGTTTCAGTTTAAGTTATGTCGGTATTGCTATGTTGTATGTCAAGTTATGCTATGATTACTTATGACTTTGATTATACATTCATGTTTTTACTACCATGCATGCATCATTAACATATGTGGAGGTTTTTTGTTAACTTGCTAAGATTTGTAATCAGATTTCACTATGGTAGTCTCAACTACCATTTCTCCGAATGCTAGATCTTGTTACAGGATCTGGAGGAGAGCCGAAAATGACCAACTGGAAATGGTCGACTAAGCGACATTGCGACGTCAATGATAATATAGTAGTTAATTTAAATAACTACTTGTACTATGGAGTTTAATCTCTTGTACCCTTTTTTATCACATCCATTTTGGACTAGCATTGTGATCTCAGTCGTTTAGTATGTAATTATGTATCAAGTATGTTTTAAGTATTTGGGATTTTTTCAGTTTGGTGCATAGTAATGCTAAAGAAAAAAAAAGTATCTGCTGCAAATGTTGCATAATGCTAGATGCATGTTAGGAACATTACATCTTATATGTCATGAATGGGGGCAGGTAACATGTGTTACATGTCTTGAAGTTTCAAATGTATGTCTGATCCCAAATGAAATTTGGGGGCGTCACATTAATTGCACAAATTTATTTTATAGCATGAAGGTAATGGTTGTGCTGCTCCCACCATAATTCAAATGTTGTAGCAGTTCGTGAAGACTTTCTCCCTCTCTTCTCTCTTCTCTCTCCCTTCTCTCTAAGACTTTCTCCATAGATCCGACTAAAGGGGTGGGAGCTTCGGCTCCCTCCCCCTCCCTTCCTCCCTCCCTCCTTCCCACCTCCTCCTCCTCCCTCCCTTCTCATATGTGTTGTGTTTTTTTTATGTTTTTTTGTGTGGTTTCAGGCGAAATAAGGGAGAATCACAGTTTATGGGTCTTTCCACCTCCCACAACCAGCACGTGCCCCGCCATGGTGTTGCCCAACCACCGATCTTTAAGACCACCGAATGCGGCACCAAACGGAGCGGCAAGTAGCTCACGCGCGCGGCTCGAAGTTCCGGCATCGTTTGGCGCGTGGCTTTCACGCACCACCGGGGAGACCTCTGCCAATGCCACCCGCAGCGTTTCTGGAGTCTGTGAGTCCTGGATCTCCAAGCTCGACTGTCGGTTCTCTTCCCAGAGTGCCACAGCAGCCTCTGTGCACTACTTTTCACTTTTTGTGCAGTGTTTTTTCTGTATTTTCTTTTGTGTAATGTTGTTTCTAGGAAAATAAAAATCTAAAAAAAAAAATAGCGCCTTCGGACTTTGGTCCGAATGGAGTAGTAGTCCCCCCTCCACATTGACTGGGTTTGGTGGGGTTTGGTGAACCCTACCCTGCTTAGTCGAGGTATGGGGCTTTGTAACCTCTGTCGTGAACAGAGGTGGTAGTTTTTCTAAGATCTAGGTCTTTAGAGATTTATCGTCTGGACTAGACCATGTCAGTCACGAAAGTGTACTGGGTTGTTACTAACGATATTGTAATTGGCTTGTTTGTCAAGTCAACTTTGTAAGTCCTATCTTAATGAAGGGTTATGACCCATTTTATCAAAACAAAAAAAAATGTTGTAGCAGTTCAGGCTTGAATCAAACTGCGTACAAGTTATAAACCTCAATGATTTAACTTACCTAAAGTATCAATAATGAAATACTACCATCAATTGCAATCTAATTAACCTTAAATAAGCTTAACAATATAGAGGTCTTGTAAAAATACCAGTAACGGCGCCAACTCCTTTAATTCCTGGGGCGTCAGCATCTGCGTCTCTTGAAGTACCTGCATACACTTAAGCTAGTACTGGAGGTCGTGGCTTTGGTTTAGAATCTCCAATGGGAACAATTCCATTTCTCCAGCCTCTTTTGGGACAATTTCTGATCAAGTGGTCAGGTTGGCCACATATGAAACAGAGTCCTAAGGTAAGTTTGCACTTGCCTCCATGGTTCTTTCCGGACATCTCACATATTGGGTATGTGGTCAGTATTGAGATTCCAGTCTCGATGCATTTTCCCTTATCTGGTCCAGTAGACATCTTCATTTCTAGATTTTCTTCAGTAGCATACAATGAAGTTCTCTTTCGTTCGGTATTGATCTGGATCGCTAGACCTCTCTGCTCAACCTCTACTATCGCGGCCACATTTACTAACTCTTGGTAATTCTTTATTCTTAGGCAAGCTACTTGGCTACGGATCCATGGCTGAAGTCCAGCTTGAAACTTTCGTGCCTGCATCCTTTGAGTAGAAATCAAGTGCGGTGCAAACCTTCCTAACACCATAAACTTAGCGGCGTACGGCTTTACGGTCAAACTGCCTTGAGTTAAAGTCGCAAACTCCTGCGCCTTTAGCTATTTGACAGAATCTGGGAAGAATCTGTTGTCAACTCTTCCTTAAATCTCTCCCAAGACAATGCATCCAAACTTCCTAGTTCCTTAACTAGAAGCTGTCTTTGTGTATCCCACCATATTCCAGCTTCTCCTTAGAATAGGTATACAACATATAGAACCTTCTGGTCTTCAGTACATCCACAGATCTCGTATGTCCTTTCGAGATCCATAATCCATTTCTCGGCTTTTAGTGGCTCTTCATTACCAGAAAAGTTTGGATAACGATGGATCAAGAACTTCTAACACAGACAATCCCTAACTTCGGGTATGGGTACATGTGCTTGCAAATGTTGCTGTTGTCTAAGCATGTCAATCAGCAAATGTACAGCTTCAGCTAATCCTCCATCCATCGGGGGATTCTGATTATCCTAATTTGTGACTCCTTCAGGATTTTGAGGTATCCTACCTCGAGTCATGTCACTTCCTAAGTCACACGAGTACACATGTTACAACCACATACTATCTCTTATACTTCAAGAAATTCAAGCCTAATGAAGACTAAAATTTCAAGCCTAATATTTGGTACATTTCCTAAGGATTTGTGGATTTAAACCCAGAGACGTATTACTCTGATACCACCTTGTGACGCCCCCAAATTCCCCTTGGGATCGGACTAACATTTGAAGCTTTGAGACATGCAATACAAGGTTACTTGCCCCTGTTCATGACATATAAGATGCAATGTTCCTAACATGCATCTAGCATTGTGCAATATTTGCAGCGGATAAAAAAAAAATTTTAGCAATACTATGCACCAAATTGAAATATCCCAAATACTTAAAACATACTTCATACTTAACAACATACTAAACAACTAAGATCACAATAATAGTCCATATGGTTGTGATTAAAAGAGTGCTAGAGATTGAACTCCATAAATATAAGTAGTAATCTAAAGTAACTATTGTACTACCATCTACGTCGCACCATCGCTTAGTCGACCGTTTCCAGTTGGTCGATTCCCGATTCTCCTTCAGATCCTGTAACAAAATCTATCATTTGAGGGGAATGGTAGTTGGGACTACCATAGTGAGATTTGATTACAAATCTCAGCAAGTTAATAGGAAACTTCCACACAGGTTAATGATGCATGCATGGCAGTAAAAGCATGAATGCATAATCAAATCATAAGTAATCATAACATAACTGGCATAACTTAAACTGAAACTGAAGCTTAGCATGAACGTGACTTGAAACATAACATGGACTTGAAACATAGCATGAACATGAACTTGAAACATAACATGGACTTTAAACATAGCATGAACGTGAACTTGGAACATAACATGGACTTGAAACATAACATGAACCTGAGCATGACATAACATAACATAAATGTGAACTTGGAACATAATGTAACCATGAACATAACATAACATGAACTTGAAACATATTCTTGTCTCATGGGATTACCTTGATTGCCTGAACCTAAAATTGAATATAACATAACGTGAAACATGACTTGAATGTGAAATGCATGAACTTGGAATCTTATTCAATAGACTTAATCGTTAAAGTGACCATATGGGTGTTACACAAGTCCCCTTGAGCCGTGTGTCCCTGCCGATTACCGCAACACATCACAGGTTTCTATACCAGCTGTGAGTGCGTTAATATGTACTCCACAATTGTTGTGGTGCCACGTATTCTACGTGTCACAATTACTGTGTCTCACGTAGTGTATGCTCCACATTTGTTGTGGCCCTATACTTCATGCTCCACAGTTGTTGTGGATACACGTAAAATAAAGTTTTGATAGGAACCAAGGTGGGCCAACTCTTTAAGATCTTTTGCAAGTTCCAGATGGACCAATTACAAGATCAAGGGCCAAGAAGATCAAGAAAGCAATGCAAGGATTGGTGCAATCCACTTGGAATGAAGCCAGCAAGAGCCCAACACTCAAGATGGGTCTGAAAGAAGAAGAACCAGTTTTGATCCACTTGATTCAAGTTGTGGAAGACATGACTTAGAGATATGGCCTATTGTTATTGGAGGCTTCCAATTTGGTTAAATGATTTATTTTATTAGTTTAGAATAAGTGGGCTTGACGATGCTTAGCCCACATGTCTTATTTCTTATGAACTAAGTTTTTTGGGAAAGCCTTGTATTTTGGCCAAGGGCTTATTTGGAAAGTTACTTTTTATTTTTTTGAGTAAACGGGTACTAACCTTCATTAAGAGAGGACTTACAAAGTTGATTTGAAAAAAAAATCAATTACAGTCGTTAATATCTTCCCAGTACACTTTCGTGACTGACATGGTCTACTCCAGACAGTAAATCTCTAAAGACCTAGATCTTTAGAGAAAATACCACCTATGTCCACGACAGAGATTACAAAGCCTCATACCCCGTTTAAGCAGGGTAGGGTACACCAAACCCCAACAACCCCGTCAACGCGGAGGGGGGACTAATACTCCATTCGGACCAAAGTCCGAAGGTACTAATTTTTTTAAGATTTTTATTAACCTAGACACTACATTACATAAAGAAAACTACAAAGAAAAACACTGCAACAAAAGAAAACGGAACACAGAGGCTACTGTGGCGCGTGCAGTACACGCGCCACTCTTGGAAGGGAACCGCCAGTCGACCTTGGAGATCCCAGACTCACAGACTCCAGAAACGCCACGAGTGGTGTTGGCAGAGGGCTCCCGGGTGGTGCGTGAAGGCCACGCACCAACCGACGCCGAAACATCGAGCCGCGCGTGCGGGCTACTCGCCGCTCCTTTTGGTGCCGCATTCGGTGGTCTTTAAGATCGGCGGCAAGGCATCACCATGGCGGGGCGCGTGCTGGCCTGTGGCGGCGGGAAGACCCAGATCGGCGATTCACTCTTATCACGGTAAACAATATCATGACAAAGTATCGTTATCCCATTCCTAGATTGGATGATATGCTTGATGAATTGTATGGCTCATGTATTTTCAGTAAAATTGATCTTAAAAGTGGGTACCATCAAATTAGAATGAAAGAGGGTGATGAATGGAAAGCTACTTTTAAGACTATGTATGGGCTTTATGAATGGTTGGTTATGCCATTTGGACTTACAAATGCGTCCAGTACTTTCATGAGATTAATGAACCATGTCCTACGTGCATTCATAGGCAAATTTGTGGTTGTGTACTTTGATGATATCTTAGTGTACAGCAAGAACTTAAATGAACATATGGAGCATTTGAGATATGTGTTTGATGTGTTGAGATGTGAAAAGTTGTATGCTAATTTCAAGAAATGTGCCTTTTGCATGGAAAAAGTTGTTTTTCTTGGTTATGTTGTTAGTACAAAGGGCATTGAGGTGGATGAAGAGAAAGTCAAGGCCATAAATGAGTCGCCAACGCCAAAAAGCATCACTGAGGTAAGAAGCTTTCATGGCTTAGCTAGCTTTTATTGGCATTTTGTTAAAGACTTCAGCACCATTGCTGCACCACTCACTGAGGTAATTAAAAAGAATGTTCGGTTTCATTGGGGGGCTAATCAAGAGAATGCTTTTGCCACTATTAAAGAAAGGTTGTGGTCTGCACCTGTGTTAGCATTACCTGATTTTAACAAAGCTTTTGAGATTGAATGTGATGCCTCAGGAATAGGGATTGGAGCCGTTTTGAAGCAGGATAGGCGGCCCATAGCCTTCTTCAGTGAAAAGTTAAGTGGGGCATCCCTGAAGTACCCTACTTATGACAAAGAGCTTTATGCTCTTGTTCGTGCATTACTTGGCAGCACTATCTCTGGCCAAGGGAATTTGTGATCCACACCGATCATGAATCATTGAAGCATCTCAAGGGTCAAGGTAAGTTGAATAAAAGGCATGCTAAATTGATGGAATACATTGAGACCTTTCCCTATTTCATCTGTTACAAACAAGGTAAGGAGAACATTGTTGCTGATGCTCTATCCCGGAGGTATGTACTTCTTACTTCTATGAGTGTTAAAATGCTTGGGTTTGAATATGTGAAAGACATGTATGCCGATGACGCTGATTTTTCTAATGTGTATGTGGCATGTGATAAGGCGGCATTTGGTAAGTTTTACAAGCATGATGGTTATTTGTTTAAAGAAATCAAACTTTGTCTGCCAAATTATTCTATGCGTGAGTTATTGGTGCGTGAGGCACATGGTGGGGGATTAATGGGACACTTTGGTGTCAAGAAAACTTTAGACATTTTGCATGAACATTTCTTTTGGCCTAAGATGAAGAGAGATGTTAACCGTATTTGTGGAAAGTGCATTACATGTAGAAAGGCCAAATCTAAGGTTTTGCCACATGAGTTGTATACAACCTTACCCGTTCCTAGTGAGCCATGGGTAGACATATCTATAGACTTTGTTTTGGGGCTGCCTAGGACCAAAAGGGGTAGAGATTCTATTTTTGTGGTTGTGGATAGATTCAGTAAGATGGCACATTTCATTCCATGCCATAAAACAGATGATGCCACAAACATAGCTGACTTGTTTTTCCGGAAGATAGTGCAACTCCATGGTGTACCTAGAAGTACTGTTTCTGATAGGGATGTTAAATTCTTTATCTACTTTTGGAAGGTGTTGTGGGGGAAATTGGGTACTAAGTTCTTATTTTCCACTACTTGTCATCTGCAGACTGATGGTCAGACTGAAGTAGTTAAAAGGACTTTAACTCAGCTTTTAAGCATTGTTGTTCATAAGAACTTAAAAACTTGGGAGGATTGTTTGTCATTTATAGAATTTGCATAGAATAGGACGATTACTACTACTTCATACTCTCCTTTTGAAATTGTTTATGGATTTAATCCACTTACTCCTCTGGATTTGATGTCTTAACCTGTTGATGGCAGGAGTAGTTTGGATGGATAAAAGAATGCGGAGTTGGTGAAGTCCCTTCATGAGAGGGTACGGCTTCAAATTGCCCAAAAGAATGAAAGGGTTGCTTCCCAAGCCAATAAAGGACGAAGGCATGTCATCTTTGAACCAGGAGATTGGGTTTGGGTTCACATGCACAAAGAAAGATTCCCAGCCCATAGAAGGACTAAATTGCATCCTCGAAGAGATGGACCTTTCCAAATTCTTGAGAAAATTAATGACAATGCATATAAAGTGGATCTTCTAGGTGAGTATAAAGTTTCTGCAACTTTCAATGTTTTTTATCTTTCTCCTTTTGATGTAGGTGAAGATTCGAGGTCGAATCCTTTTGATGAGAGGGGGAATGATAGGAATCAAGGTGGGCCTACTCTTAAAGATCCTTTGCAAGTTCTAGATGGGCCAATTACAAGATCAAGGGCCAAGAAGATCAAGGAAGCAAAGCAAGGATTGGTGCAATCCACTTGGGATGAAGCAAGGAAAAGCCCAACACTCAAGATGGGTCTGAAAGAAAAAGAACCAGTTTTGATCCACTTGATTCAAGCTGTGGAAGACATGACTTAGAGATATGGCCTACTGTTATTGGAGGCTTCCAATTTGGTTAAATGATTTATTTTATTAGTTTAGAATAAGTGGGCTTGAATATGCTTGGCCCACATGTCTTATTTCTTATGAACTAAGTTTTTTGGGAAGCCTTGCATTTTGGCCAAGGGCTTATTTGGAAAGTTACTTTTTAGGAACTAGGGTTTCATCAATTTATTGTAGGGTTACTGTAGCCGCGCGTACTGTAGCCAGTACTATTCATCAAGGGTCATTTTGGGTAAAAGAGGCTTTATTTTGGCTAGGATTTTGATTAGGTTTGGGTTTAAAAACTCTTTGTAGCCTCATTTGAAGGGTTAGATAATATTGAATTTTATTTGTGAGTTGAGTTTCTCCTCTTGTTCTTGATTGAACTCATGAACTTATCAAAGATCAAAGGTATTTCACAACCTTTGTGGCATTCCTCCTTTGTAATTTGGGTTCTTGAGATGGGTTCTTCAACGGGTCTAGATTTTAATATAATCTAGGTTCTTGAAACAAGTTCTCACCGAGTCTAGGTTCTCCATCCGTTGCGTGGATTTTGACTTTCTTGGAGAGTTTTCTAATTGATTGTGGGTCCAAGGGATTCTGTTCCCGTGGGTTCATATCAAGTTTGGCTCCATCGGTGTTAGTGTCTAGCGTGCTCTAGTGACCAGCTAATTAGACCCCATTTGTAACCTGTTGACTGTACTTCATCAACCCAAGGAATTTCACACCTATTTAGACACTCTAGCGTGAACAAAGGAGTTCCACTAGGATATTACCTCATCCTAGCGCTTAGGGTCGTGATTGACATGAATAACTTAACTGGCATACATGACATTTCGTAATGTGACGTAACATGAACGTGACATAAAAGATAGAAGTCCTGACGTAGCATAACGTGACATGAACGTAAAACGACAGACATGACATACTTCAAGACATAAATGTAATAGAGAACATTTCATAACATGGCATACATGTAACATGCAACATTGCGTAACATGGCATACCATATAACAGGCAACATTTCTTAACATGGCATAACATGTGACAGTAAATATTACGTGACATGAAATAGATGTAACAAATGGCATACTTAACTTAACATGACATACTTGCAATGTATAGCAATGTATAACAATACGTGACAGAATCTCTTGTATAATAGATGAATAATTCATGACAAAATAAATTCTGTATAACAGATAAATATGTAATGACTTGGCATGGCGCATATGATAACATGCTTACATAGAATTTAGTTCCCTTACTTATCACTCATACACATTAAACTGATAGTAAGTTAAAAGCTAACTTACCTCGATCTTCGTGCTTCGAGACAAAACTCAAGTGCGATCACGAGAAACTGAAAGTAATGATTCCTAAAAATTAGAACTTAATCACTAACAATTAGGAATATGGAAAAATATCAACTTAGAGTAAAATTACCATTTTACCCTCTACATGTGAAAAAATGATCATTTTACCCCTAACTTAAGGATTTTGCATCCTAACTCCAAAAATCTTCAAAATCTACATTCCTTATGTAAATTTTGTCACAAACTCAAATATTAATTCAGAAAAATTTAAAACTAAACACAACTATTAAAACTCTATAGAGCCGAAACTTACAAAGGTTGTTTCCTATTTTGTTGTAATTCTTTCAAATTTCAAAACTCATGATTAAACCAAAAATTTTCTTCTACTATACTCATAACATATTCCTAAGAATAATCATGTTTTGAATCATGAAAAAAAGTCATCAAAATTACTAAAACCATACTTGAACTTTTTGGTTTTTCTTCTAAGTTCAAAACAGACTTTTGTTTCTAACTTGTTTTGATCAACCTCTTCATCCATTACTTATAAGGAAGTGATCTTCAAACCAAAACATCACATGGTTTAGAAATGTGTCCTAAAATATATCCAAGCATCAAACTCAAGATCACATGGTTAAACATCACCCAAAACACAAATTTAACCAAGAACATCATCACTTTGGCCTAACCGAATATCTCATTGCATAGAATTTCATATCTTCGAAACTAATATCAAATATCTTCAAAATAACATTCTAACATGTATATAAGAGGCTTAGGATCTCCCAATAAAAATATCAAAGCCATTTGAATAAGATTAAACCACAAACGATTTAACCTTTCTCAAAACAGAAACTGTTTTTCCTCTTCCAGTTTCTATGCTTCTAAACCTAAGAAAATAGTTCACAAAAACTTTTAATCATGCAACAAATCCTCAACCAATAATCCAATACACATGTTAACAGTACTCCATAAAAATTTTAGACCAAGATCTATTCATTAGCTTGGTCAAAAATTCCAAAATCTAACACACTCTCCAGTTTATCTCCCAGAATGACATTTCTGGGGTCTAAACACCTTTTGACTGATCACATTATCTTCAAATGGAACGATTAAGGTATCCACGTAAACTAGACTCCAAAATAAACAACTTTCATGAAGTAGACTTTGCGAGAAAACACATACAAAAGCTTCGAAATAGGCGTTCAAAAGAGGTAAGAAAAACTGTCCGAGAGTGTCTTTTGTGTTCTATGAAGGAAAAGTGTAAAGGAGAGTTGCTTTTCGTGGGAAGTGGACTGGAGAGCCTCTTAAACAAGTTATGGAAAGTGGTTAGACTGAAAGGAAGCTTGAGTGTTGCCCTTTTCTTCTCATAAAAATCAGTCCAAGATCTTTTCTCAACGTAGAGTGTAAGAGTGAAAGAGTGAGGTGGCCCTTTAGCTTTATACTTCAAGAACCTTCTAGGCCCTTCTTGTAAAGATCTGGCCCGCCAAGTAGGGGTACAAAACTTAGCCATGAAGCAATGCTAATGTGGTCAACTTCGTAGGCCTTGGTGGGCCTAAACCGAATGGGCCTAAATTTTGGGGTTTAAAGAGGGTTATCCAATATCACTTGGCCTAATCAATTTTTCAAGGTTAAGAAGATTGGATAATGATCTTCTAACACAAATTTGAAGGATTAATAGCATATGGAAGTGATTTAATTAAGTGATTAAACACAATGCTAGAAATTGGATTAGAAAATGTTTAGAGGCCAACTTTAGGGTTTTGGGGAAACCATTTAGGGTTTCAATTTCAACAATGATTTTGGGCTTTCAATTGGATTCCCACCATTTAGGGTTTCACTAGAATTGAAAACCTCCTTGGTCTGACAGAATTTGGTTGAGCAGATGAAACAAAGTTTTGCTTAGGTGGCATGATTTCACATAATAATTCCTTCAAATCCATCAAACGCTGCTCATGGTGTCAAGTGTCTAATATTATTCACTAAGTGTGGCTAATATCTTGCCAAGTGTCCAAATAAAAGTTCTCTAATCTAATTTGGACATTCCACACTGTAATTTTGAAACACTGCAATTGGCGCGCTTATCGAGGTTACTATTCACTTCAAAAAAGTGAAGCATAAACTTAGCACTAAAAATTTCTAAATATTCATATTAATCTACAATGAAAATCATTTATCAAAATTCAACCTCGAAGTGCCCCTAAAAATAATTTCATAATTTCCAACAGAAGTTTCGTCCGGAATTATGAAAATAGGCTATTGCGCCATAAAATTCTAAATAATCAACTGAGTCTAATGGTGTAGACCATAACGCATTCTGACACTTCTAACTATCTCAAATAAATAAAACTCATATTTCTAACACCATAGTGAGTGATAACACTGACTATGTTGACAGACTAAAACTTATGTGATTAGTCGATTCGTAAAAACTCATGGAATTTTCACGAGATTCCTAAATTCAATAGAAATTTTACCAATGAATTTCTAGCGGGATGTTACAATTAAGCAACTGGACTGGATGCCCCCGCCCCTCTTCCTGGCAATATCTTCATATTATCAGCAAGACTGTGCAATTTGTCATGCATCTTTTTCAATTCCGCCTCCTCGGTATTCATTCCGCCTGCACTGTGTGCCTCTCCTTTAGTTGTTCGTTGTGGTTTGGCGTGGCGCCCTTGTTGTAGTCTTGGTTTTTCCGTCTCAGGCTCTTGTTTTCTTGTTGGAGAGCCTCCATTGCTATTCTCGTCTTCCTTAATTGTTCTTCCATCTCCAAAAGTCGTGCTTCCATATTTGTGGAAGTGGTTTCCTGGTCTCCAGTTGTGCGACAGCGTGTCGTAGCAGGCATGTGAGAACCATGTTGAAATGTCTTTAGGAATTCTGCTCGAATCCCACAGACGCCGCCACTATTTGTGACTTGTTTCACCGTCAACTAATCTCAACCACTAACCTATGACAACAAAAGGTGGTGGCCCAGTGTGCTTGGTGCACCTTTGATGCCTAAATTAGAGATCTATATGTATTGTTGCAATGAAGGATCAGAAAGTTACCTTGGACTGCTAACGTTGACCCTTTATATAGGTGCAGATTATTGCTAATAAGAATAGTTCAATCATTTCCCTAAATCTCGAGGACTTGAATATCAAATTCCAGGGATATGAATTAAGAATGAAAGGATTAACAAATCAAGGATAAATATGTCAAATATCTTGTTGTTTCCTTAGGGGTAGAATGTTTGATTGGCGACAGTTACCATATTAATCCCATTGGTTGGGCGGTACGATCTCATGGTGGCAAGTGTATGGTGCGCCTGCAGCTTTCCAGCTCGTTGCGCCCCTTATATGGGCCTCTTACTTGGTATAGTTGGGCCCGTCTGGTGGATAAAAGAGCCTCTCCAATTATAAACATATCTATAAATATGGCATTACTTCTCTCCTTAGAGTTAAGGTTGAGATAACACTTTTCCATCCATATTATTTCCATAGTTGTTTAAGAATTAATGTAGTCACATGCTTATATGTTTAGGTATTGACGTGTTTGTGATTAATTTGCATAAAGTTACTTTTTGCTTTAAACTTGAACTAGCATGATTATGCCCTTACGTGCATACGTATTTATATGCTAAACAATGTTTTCAAAATATTATGTATGTATGACCTTTTATTGAAAACCCCATTTTACATACTCAAGTTAAGATAGAAGTGACTTTGAATACCATAATGAATTGATAAGTGCTATGATTTTATGTATATGTTTTATGATAGAGAAATTCTATTTACAGTCTCTACTTTGAGACTGTATGTGCAGACCATTTATTAAATGAGAAAAAACATCATTTTAGGAGGGATAGTTTTGTAATTTTAAAAAATTTTAAAAATAAAATTGCCTAGGCTTGCATTGTAGTCCTCAAATGGTGATTGTATCTAACATTGTTCTTTATGATAATATGTGTTGTACATGCATCACGATATGTTATGTGCCAAAATTGGAAGTGTTTTACCTGCATGATTATTAGATATGATAAACTTATATATATGATAAGAAAGCATGCAAGCATGATCACATTGAATGTATGGCATTTAAGATGCATAATTTGCCTACGTTATTATAAAGTATAATGGCTCCCTTGGTCATTTTAATAGGGAAGTTATTAGCATCACGTTTCCTCTTATTTTTCGAAACTGGCATTATTATTAACCCTAAAGGAACTGGGTGTTACAACATATTTTCATTAATTCCAACCTTTTAATACCTGATCCACACAACACATTTGGAGTTTGCATTGTTTATCATGATAATTTCTCACTCCCATTTCTTCTAATAGCATTCTTTATTCTACCCACAATGCCCAAACAATCTACAATTTATATACCAACAATAAATATAAAAAGCTTGACACAAATTATATATACACGTTCGCCAAAACAAGAAGAAACAAAATTTTTGGGAAGAAAAACGAGAACCTATATATTTTATGACGAAATAGCCAATGGGACAGAGGATGATGTTGATGAAATTTAGGTCACTGAGGTTGCGAATGAATCAAAATGAAAGCTCTCTACTTATTAGCCAAGACGAAGGCATTAGGGAGTATTTGTATACATAAATGCAAGTACTCATTTTGAGAAAACCAAGAAATAATGAAAAATCAATTTTGGTTGAAGTGGAATCAATATGATTGTGGGAAATATACTGCTAAAAAAAAAAATAATGAACTTTGAAAAACGTGGAAAATATTTAAAATGTTAGTAGCCAAAATAGACAAGGTAAGTTTTTTATTACTTTAATTGAATTTAAGGACGCTCCTGGACGTGGTGCTCTTAACTTAAGCAAAAGCCCTCTCTTGTATCAAAACTCTTGTTTGGACATAACCACCCCAAATTATTTGGGCCGAAACCACCAAGTCGTGAGCCGAAATATGATCACCAACATAAACTATTGAATTACCTCACCTTCCTACTTTTCAACGCGGGGTTTACAAATCTCAAGCAAATTACAATTCAAACTAATAGAATTAAAACAGTTCCTGAAAATAACGCCGCCTCTCTCTCTAGAAAAAACTCTCTTTCTTCTCTCTAAACTCTCCCAAACTCAGATCTAACGAAAGGGGTTGGGAGCTTCGGCTCCTCCCCCGTCCCTCTTTTTTCCTTTCGTTTCCCTTCTCATCTGTCCATTTATTTTCTGTATAGTGTTTTTTTATTTTGTTTTTGTGTTTTTCAGGCCAAATAAAGAAGGATCACCGTTCAGATCTTTCCAACATTCGCCCTTCAAGACTTCTGAATCCGGCATCCATCGGAGTGGAGCGTAGCCCGCATGCACGGGAGGAAGTTCAGATTCTCGTCTGTGCGTGGCCATCACGGGCCACTGAGGAGCCTTCTGCCAACACCATGCTCAGCTTCTCCGGAATCCCTGACTCCGAGACTTACAAGATTGACTGTCGACTTTCCTTCCAGAGTGACAGGGTACTACACGCACCACTGTGGACTCTCTGTGCACTGTTCATCCATTTGGTTTTCAATGTTTTTGTTTTTCTCTTTTTTGTTGTTTCATTTCTTCATTTTCACCCGAGTGAGGTGTTGAGCCTTTGGATCGAACACAATATGGGGCAAGAGTTGTTCGAGAAAGGCGGGCGATGTTACAGCCGGTGGTCGTACGGACAGTGCTCGTGCGTAGGTACCACCTACACAGTGGAGGCTGTTTGTCCGTACGTGAGCTGGGTGATCGTGTCATCTGGGCTTGAGTTGCCGATATTTGCGGTAAGCATGACGTCCGGGTTCATGCCAGTGCTTGTGGCTTTGTAGTTGGTTATGTGTTTTATTTATAGTTTTTTTGTTATTTTAGTTATTAATGAAATAGAAATAGGCTATTGGATTTGGTGTTCATAGCAGTGTCCCGTACTCTTCCTCCCTGAGAGGATAGGGGGGCCTTCAAGTTATGTTTTACAAAGTGTTTTCTCTATTAGGAGAGAGTTTTTTAGAAGTTAAGATAATGTCCGCCACAAATGAATTTGTATGTGGGGAAGCCCCAGAGCTGATGCGTAGTTTGGCTTATAATCTGGATTTTCCATACATTGATAAGTCACAGTTGTAACTTCGGTTCATTAATGAAATGAGTCTGATTCCATTAAAAATAAAAATAAAAAAAGGGTACCTGAAAAAAGGTTATTAACTATATAAATGTTTAAATAATATAATGTTACTTTTAATAAAGCTAACTACTTCTATGGTAAGAAAATACTAATCCTTTCTTTCTAACGAAAAAGTACTGAATCGGAAGTCTCATATATATATATATATATAATATAAAGTACTGAATCGGAAGTCTCATATATATATATATATATGAGTAATGCTATTTACAGTCATGGAATGCGCAAACACCGTGCAGTCGCTTTGAAAAATAGCGGGGTCTAATATTAAAAAATTAATTTATTTTCATGTGGATCCCATATTCATTCACTTTTTTCAAAGCGACTGCACGACGCTTGTACACTCACGACTGCAAGTATCATTTCTCTCTATATATATAATTATAAGAAATGTTAGATACAGTCATGAGTTGTGCAATCGTTGCGTACTCCCTTTAAAAAAAATGATCTACTATTAAACAATTAATTTTTTAATATGAGCCTCATATTTACTCATTTCCATAAAGTATACTGTTGGAATTGTCACATTGATATGGCATCCCACATGGCTTATTAAAAATAGTAAAAAATCAGAAATTCTATTCATAGTCCGGTCTACATTTTCACACTCCACACGAAAGTCCACCTGGCAAACCGGTTCGTCTTCCTCCTATCCAATTCCAAATTCGTCAAGTTCTCCCCTGAAAACATTTCCCTCTCTCGCAAATCAACTCCACCTCTTGCCATCTCTCGTCTCTCCCTTCCTGAATCAACTCCACCTCTCGCCTCACCCTCGCCATCTCTCGCCTCAATCTTCCTGAATCAACTCCCTCCTCGACACTCCCTCTCTCATCTCTCCCTCCCCTCTCTCGCCTCTCTTGCATCTCTCGCCTCGACACTCCCTCTCTCGCCTCTCCCTCCCCGACACTCCCTCTCTCGCCTCTCCCTCCCTGAATCAACTTCTTCCTCTCTCAAGACATTGACTACCACTACCACGAAGGCAACTCGACGGAGCTCGACTCCCAAAGCCGCGACAATGGACTACGCTGATCTAGAAGAAAAATCACATCTCTCGACCCCAAGAGAGGCTTCCTGCCGATTTTCTAGGTAATGTTTTCAAATGCTGTGTAATATTTTGAGTGATTGTATCTCTTTGTTATGGTGATTGTAATTTGGGCTAGAAAATATGTGGGGATATGGATTGATAACGCCACTTTGAGAAATGAATAGCAAGTGTTTGTAAAAAAAGACTCAAAGAAAATATTCTGCCCCAATACTCATGGTGCCCCTCAGTTTTTGTACCCTTGATATATCTTATGTAGAAGGTATTTTTGCCAATGTTGTTTGCCTAATGAATTTTGCATGTGGTCTTCTTTCTAGAGCTACTTCCGTGTGTATGGACCACTTTATTTTGGCACAAGGATGCTTATGTGATGTAGTGGATCATTGTCAGCCTTTGAATCACTCTCTTCAGTGGAGTGTTTATTTTGTTAGAGTCTAATGATTGAAGATGAAATACATTCTTATGTTTTTTTATGTTTAAAGGTGTAGTTATATATTATTTTGTGTATTATTACACTGATTTCTCTTTTGTAATTTGATACTATACTTTTTAGTTTTGTGAATGGTAAGGACTAAACATATGCTAACGTGTCTTTGATGATGTCTTCTACTATGAATGAACTCATCTAGGGTACTATTAATAGGGCTTGGAATATTGAAGCTCTTTCAACTGAAATAATTTGTAAAAACAATGAGTAGATGGGAAGGGATATGAAGCTAATAGATAGTGAATAAACGTATGGAAAGTGTACATATATATATATGTACACTTTCCAGCCAGTTCTAGAGCATTTAGTACAGGACAAAGTAATGGCCATTTCACTGTATATTAAAGTGTGTCAATTTGATTGGAAAAAAAGGTTATATCGATGCATGAGCAAGGAGAGGACATTACTGTTCATGGGTGCCGAAACAAAATGAAATTAAGTGGTTGCAAGTCCTGATCGATGTGTTTTGGTACATATTTTATTACCACTTTTAGGTTGTATTATTGTGTTTGCCTTCGGTACTACAAAATCCAATAATGGTAGACCTATAAATATGAAATACTCAGGATACCTACTGCTTCTTCAAACTCATAAATCAAGGGAAATAATAGCAAGATGCATGCGTGAGCTACAGTTGGGCGAGCTTGTCTCCATGAATCTCATGTAACTAACCTTCATCCTTTGGTTCGAGTTGGTCTAAATGTAGGCAGAGAATGAGATACCTGCATTTATAATTTTCAATTGTAGAGTCAACTGGGGTACTCTATTAATAGGGCTTGGATGAACTCATCTGGGGTACGCTATTAATTGGCTCAATTCTGGGTTCACCAGATTAAACATTTTGTGGGATTTCTGGGATGCTTTTGTTGGATTTGTGCTTGTAGTGAAATTATAATCAGCACTCCTTCCACATTTCATAGTAGTTTCCATTAATCTGTACTGGAGGTAAAGCTATCTTATAAGGTTGAATGCAAGAATATCTATCCAATTGTCAGTGAAATATGAGGTTTCCCTTTTCTTTATTCTTCTTTTAACTATGTATATATATGACTTTGTATCCTATAAAAATTGAAATCTACTACTATCAATCTTTCTAGCTATGCTTAAACTATGTGGTAAATAGATTTCGCATTCTTGAATTCCCATCTATTTACCAATGACAATGTTTATCTATTTTCCAACAAATGTCAAGTTCAAGTACCAATACCGGTTCAAGTACGTGGACTTCAAGAGGGAAAGACAAAGCAAGTTTGGACAACCAATTTGCTACATTGGAGTTAGCTCAATGAAGAAATGAGAGGTTATTTCATGAACATGTAATGATTGAAGAAACCAAATATAAAGCAATGGAGAATGAGTATAAGGGAACCTTAAAAGCGTTGTTGACGTCTTGGTCATTGTTTATTGCGATTTTTGCTGTAATTTTTATATATCTATTGAAACATTTATGTATGTCGGGCAGTGCTTCAACTCATGTAAGTTGTTTCAGTTTTGAACAACTGATTGTAATAAACATGTGATGTAATTAGTAGTGTTTAGTAAATTTAATGAACATGTTATGTAATGAGTTGGTTTTCATCAATGTTTTAGAATGTTATGGACAAGAATATACAGGAAATTAATTAAGAAGAATCCTGCAAATGCTGCAAGGAGAGACCGTATATACATGCAGCAACCTGTACATCCAGCAACCTTTTTTTGTTATTTTTTAAACAAAATAATGAATGAAATGTAGCAAAACAAAGCAAAATTCAACCTTAAAAGCGTTGTTCCCATTTATAATAATGAAATGCAACAAAACAAAGCAAAACTCAACTATAAAAAGCAAACTCACATACAATCAACCTGATGCATTTGTAATAAATGAAATGCAGCAAAACAAAGCATAACTCAACCTAGTGCAACAAAACTCAATGCTAGCACAAGCTCCAATAATCCCAAAAACATTCCACCAACAATTGTCACATACAACCACAACCTCGAAATAAATGTGCACAAAATACTTCAAGATTTCTATGATTTATATAATAATGATTTTTATACAAGTACTGCATTCGACTATCTGTACATTCTTTACAACCACAACCGCCAACAAAAAGGTTCCAGATTTTCACAAAATACTTCAAATAACCCATCAAAAATTTAATAATGATTTTCATACATGTTGAACACCCACAAATCTATACATTCTTTACAACCACAACCTCCAATAGAAAACCTCCAGATTTTCCCAAAATACTTCAAGAAACCCATAAGCAATGCTTCACAAATTCTCATCATTGTCCGATGGTGTTTGTTGTGTGACAGTACTATATTGGGTTCCAACAACAACATCTTCAACGTTAGCACCAACTTAGGAGGCCGGGACCTCAATAACTCCAACTTGTTCATTCTCAAATATTTTCCTGCAAGTCTAATTTCTAAAATGCCAAAAAATACACATCTATTAGAAAGGAAACAAACACCTATCCAACATATATACAATTAATAAATAAAAGAAAATCGAGTACCTGTTTCTTCTTTCTCTTGGTTGCGGCCTTCTCCACAGGTGGAACCTTTCTCTTTGTTGGGGGTCTCCCTTTCCCTCGAACAACGTTAGGGCTTAATATTTTCTTGCCCTTATCCACGACGTCACTCTCATTGACCTTGATTGAACCGAACTCAAGTGATAATCCTTTAAAATTATGTTCAAACTCATCCAAAACCCGCATGAATGCATTGACATGGTCATCACTTGGGGATACATGTGTCACTAATTTGAGACATCTTTTAACCACAAGTTCATACCTTCGTGAGTCCGCATTATCCAACAAGTCATCATAGCTACTTTTGACAAGTGTGTATCTCCTCTTTAAGTCTTTCCTCCACTGATCCAAGATGTACCTCTCTGGCAACACTTGGATCTTCTTCATTTGACAAACTTTAAAGACATGCCTACAAATAATGTCTCTCATCTCAAATAGTGTACACTTGTATTTGATATCACATTCCTCCTCGTTATAATAAACTACGTACTGGACGGTTTTGACATGATCATCCGTGAAAATTTCATCCAATACATCGAAGGTGGAAATACAACTCTATGTAGTTCCAAGTATGCAATTACAACAAATCATCCCCCACATCTCCCTTTGGACTTCTTTAAACTTGGCATTTGTATACACCGCTTGAAATTGCTTCTTAATGTGGAATGGGGATACACATGGGATGGTTTGGTTGCACGAATTGAAATCAGCTGCCGTCTCTACTTCCACCTTCTTCCTCAGAGCATTATCAAATTGATTGACAAATTCCTTCAACGTTGTACTAGAATGCACATATCCGTCGAAAAAACATTCATGCTTTCAGACCGCTGTGTAGTGCTCATACCAGCCCAAAACACACCCTTCAAGTAAGCTGGTACCCAATATGATTTCTTGGTATACAACCCTTGCAGCCACACATTATCACCAAGGTCAAATTTGTGAATTAGTTCCCCCCACTTGGTATCAAATTCTGCACAGGTATGCGAATCATATACGGCACTCTAAATGGCAGTCTTCAATCCTACGTTGAATTGCGAGTGGGATCTCAATTTCTCAAGCAGTTTCCGCATGATATGCCATAGACAATATCTATGGCGAGTTTCTAGGAATACCATTGCAATGCCACTCTTCATTGCCCGATATTGGTCTGTTATGATTGCTTTTGGAGCTTAACCATTCATGCAATCCAACCATGCTCAGAACAACCACACAAAAGTACTTGTATCCTCGTTTGAAATCAAGCCAGCACCTAATAGTATGGATTGCCCATGATGGTTTACCCTAACAAAAGGAGCAAAAGGCATACCATACCTATTTGTTAGGTATGTCATATCAAAGGTGATCACATCTCTAAAATACTCGTACGCGACTCGACTACGTGCGTTAACCCAGAACACATTTCTGAGTTGTAACTCGTCATCCACATCCATCATAGAAATAAATCCATCATTCATCTTTCTCATTCTCTTAAAGTAATCACTAAGTGCTTCACCACCTCCTTTCCCAACCTCAAGTGTCTGCTTTTGTCAATAAAATTTTGACAATCTTTCTCTTGAAATTCAATATTCTCGAACCCCCCCCCCCCAAGCATCAACAACAAGTGCTCCAAAATTTTTATTCATTCGAATACCTATTCTGTCATTCAGATCGAGCATTCTTTGACTGTATTCATCTAAATACTTGTGACTTCTAAAAAATCTAGACTTCTATGGGCTGACAATATTATGATTGTGAGTATTCTCAGTAGTGGTCAAAACCCATACACCTTTTTTGTCCAAGTGAGCATTTAATTTTACCTTACAGTCCGTTTTAATTGTTGGTCGCAGCTTCGAGATATTACTATGACTCGGATGGTACTTGTCGTCACGCGCATACCCAATTGTCACATACTTCGGTTTCCTAGATGCATCTCTCTTCGTCCTTTGTGTGATAACACCAAAACCTTATTGTTTGGCATATCGCTTATAATATGCCAGAAGCTCTTTATCAGTGGCGAACTCCATACCAGGCTTTGGCTCCTCAACTCATTCATCATCATCCGATACTTCATTAGTTCCTTCAACCTCTGCCTCTTTATTTATGTCCGACTAAGTTTCTAAAAATGAAAATGTATGTTTTGTATTAGAATTTATATTATAACACTAGATGTTTACTAATTGAGTTAATACCGTTAGTCAGGTGACAACTCTGATCAATCGTGTGTGATGTACCTCCAAAATTCTTTTCAGTTTCAGTACCCAACGGCAATGGCACAATTGATGATTCACTTGCTAGTTGGGGAGTCTTTTCAGATCTTGTTGACTCATCCGGATTACTCGATGGAGGCTGTAATGAGGCACGGTGTTCAAATAAATTCAATGCATAATAAGGGAAAAAAAAACTAAAAAGGTTTAAAAGGAATATACATGGTAGGTATGTTGAACTTGTGTGGACTGATCCGAATTATTAGACGGAAGGTAGGGCATCGTTGGTGTAAAAGGTGGCATCAACGGTAGCTGTGGTTAGGCACGGTGTTAGAACATCCTAAATGCATATAAGGAAAAAAAAAAAAACTAAAAAAGTTTAAAAAGAATCTACCTGGCTACCCCAAGCACATGTTTATAGATTTGGATATGCATTTTGAGGCATGATAAATGGTAGGTAGTACGGGTTTCCTGGACCATAATATCCCTATAATACACAAATAAAAAATAGATTTAACTAAATGGCAATATCAGACACAACAACATTTCCAAATGACCATATATTTCATACCTGAGTCGATGAAATTGACGTAGATGGCGTAGGTGGTGTTTCATCTTCCTCTTTGTCCATACCACTATTTCAACTGAAGATACGGAAATTAAACTATTACCCAACTAAAAGAAACTACAAAGAACATGGTTACCCAACTCAAACTAATATTCTACATACGGCTCTAATCATTTAATTTTGGATTTGAATCCAAAATAAACAAAAAATAGTTCCCACTTTTCTACAACGCATAAAAAAAAATTACCTTGCACTAACACCCCAAGTCCCAAGTCTCCAAACAAATTGGAAAATGAAATATATCAAATATATAGACAAAAGAGTAAAAAAATTAATATAATGAACTTGTGATAGCTAATTCCAATGCTTACATTTTAGATGATGATTATATAGTCAAGTCACAGTTCATAAAATTCAATAGGAAGTAGACAAAAAATAAAAGTAAAGAAAAATCCAAACTTTATCTACTGTGATTTCGGTACTTTTAAGAAAAATCCAAACCATAATCCAAACTTTCCATGTTGAACTGAAATAACCACCTAAGCAAACAAAAACCATACCATCATTATAGCCTCATTTAAAGATTTTTCAAGAAAGAAGAAACTTTGTCAATAAAACCCTAGAAAATAATTAGTTTCTAATTGGAAAACTAACTACAATGTTCTCTACTTCTTCAAGTCCAAATAAAGTTAAGAAAGGTTTTGCAAGATTCACATAAAAAACCATAACCTGAGCAAACAAAATCACCGAAAACTTATCTACTTCATTTGAAAAACTTATCTTAAAAGGCAAAGAAAAACACTTGAGCAAATAAAATAAACCTGTGAATTTGCTTAAATATTTTGCCTCTCAAAGATTATAAAGCAAAGAAAAAAAAACCTTCAGGAGAAGATTTATCAGCAGACAGTGGTGGGTCGATCGTGGCTTCAGCAGTCCTAGACGAGGCCGGAAGTGAAGAGGCAACTGGCGGAGGAAAAATGTGATGGCAGGCATGAAGAGGAAGAACGTGATGGCAGAAGAAGAATGCGGGGGGAGGAAGAACGCGCGGGCCGGGGGAGGATTCAAGATGTTTTCTCTCTATCTAAATGCACATTTAGATAGAATTAAAAAATAATAATAAAATAAATAAATAAAGAAGAAAGAAAGAAATGCCACGTCAGAATTCGTGTGCCGTATGTAAGGGAATGGGCAGATGTATAGACTAACTCATAAAAAAAATATATATATCCAAAACGAAACGGAGTCCAAAAATTAAGGAAAATAAAAATAAAAAAAAAAAAGAGAGAAAAAAAAATTAAAATCCTAAAACTCCTCTACTTTTTTATAATTGTGTTTTTTAATTTATTTTTTTTAATAAAACACGTAACACTACATGGTAATGACACATCAATAGAACAATTCCGGGATATACTTCAGGCGGCATAGTAGCATTCTCATTATATATATATATATGTATGTATGTATATATACATGTATATATATATATATATGTATGTGTGTGTTTTGATTAACACGTATTTATTTTTTAAGCCATATATATGTCAGACTCACGACTCACTTATATAAAAGTAATGACGGACCCAATTTTACACAAGTCACAATCTTAATTTAATTTCTTTTCTTTTTTATTGCATGGGTTCATCCTTTACCGCACAAACACTAGAATTGATATCTTCCACAATTTTTTAATATGAAATCTTTTACCCCACAAACACTAGAATTGAAATCTTTCAATCTAAATACTTTTTTTAACACTACAAAATAAATTATAAGCACATTTTGTGAACCGCTATCATTAAATATTATATGTGGATAAGGTAGGTCCCAACATATAATAATTTTATTTAAAGCCTGTAAAATCATTGGTTCACAAATATTTTTTATTACAAATTGACATATCAGTTTTATGCTAATCGAACTATAAAAATTTTTATTATAAAATTCATCTGGCGTATCTTATCAACTTATCGTATCAACTTATATTATTTTATAAATTTATTTTGAAAAATGCTAACTTAATGCACAAAATACATACAAAAAAAACTTATATATTCACGTAGATATTTCTTTCAGTTCTTTTGTTTTTATTTTTCTTAATCGAGAGTAGTGTATACGTGAATATATGAATATTTTGTACCATATTTATGCTTAGAGTTAGCAATGCCCATTTAGGTGTTATCTGAATAGTATGTTGAGATGAGATGAAATAAAATAAAAATTAAAAGTTAAATAAAATATTATTAAAATATTATTTTTAATATTATTATTATTTTGAGATTTAAAAAAGTTAAATTATTTATTATATTTTATGTAAAAATTTAAAAAATTATATTAAAAAAATTAGATAAAATAATTATGAAACACTTTCAATATTTGAACCGGACTTACTTTTATAAAACTTTCTTTATAAATCTGCTACATTCTCGACTTCGTTTGGTTCCTTAATTCATCTCAATTCATCTCAACTCATCATTATAATTTTTTTAAATTTTAGTATAAAATATAATAAATAATTTAATTTTTTAAATTTTAAAATAATAATAATATTAAAAAATAATATTCTAATAATATTTTATCATCTCAACTCAACTCAACTCAACTCAACTCACTTCAACATCCAAACACAACCCATAACTTGTGAGAAGATAAAAAAGGGTAGAAAATTACTCACACGATGCCAAAACCCCAGGCACCGTAAAACGTGGCTTTTTAATGGTTTTTGAGCTGATGAATCATTAAGTCCAATAATAACAATAATTTAATCAGCTAGGGGTCCTATCTTTGTAATGAATTGACATCACCAAGCATAAAATTTTATGTTGACAGATGATTGGCCACAAAACAATCATAAAAAGTACTCTAATTTCACGTTTATAGGACTATAATAAAAGACTCATGCAAGATCCATAGACCCCACCTTTTTTTTCTTTTGGAAGTATAGACCCCACGCAGATGTTGCCTTTCCCAACACATGGAAGACACCGTATTGCCAATACGTTACCGATACGTATGTTACATTTTATTTTTCACACATGCTATAATCTGTTATTATTTACCATATTGAAATAAGATTTTTCAATCAATATAGAAAACATTCATTTACCTTAAAATATGAGATTTTTTTATAAGTTCAAAATATGAGATATTTTAATTATTTTGTTTGTCAACATAATTTGAAATCATTAAAATACCCAATGTTTTATACTGAATCAATCAATACTATTTGTTTAATTAATGGTCTATTGAGTAGGAGAACACGGGATCGGACTACTTCGATAGTCTCAACTCATCTTCCCTATATTATCTATTTATATTTTTTTTTTTACTTATTCAACATTTAGATCCCAATATTTTAGAACATTCATAGTGTTCCTCAACAATATTTTTTTTCATTTTTTTTATTTTTCTTAAAAAAAAGTAAAAAAAGATGAGTTTTGGTAATTTAAAAGTTAGTGTCAAAACAATTGTGGGACCCGTTCTAGTTATAAAAAAGAAAATACTAATATTTTTTAAGTTAGTCTACATTCCGTCCCCATTTGGAACTGTTCAAGTAAGGTCATACAGTTATGTTTAAAAAAATTAAAATTACAATAATATCAAATATTTCTCTTTTATCTTCATCCATCAATAGGACTACACACACAATCCTTCACTCAAGACTACAAATAAAATTTCTTATATTTTTTTAATTATTGTAGAACCCAATTTAGTTGTGTTTCTAGTGTCAAAAGACATAATTGCAAATAGAAATTTTCAATAAAGACTAAAGGGTACTTAAAATAGATCAAAGTACCGCCAATTAAATAAGGTATTTGCAAGTTTTGTGATTAACAGTAAACACACCTGTACATGAGATTCATTTAAGTTAAAAATGTTAAAATATCAATATTTTCTTATGTTAATTAATGAGATTTAATTAAATTTTACATATACGTATTTGATATGTCATTAAATAAACTTAGGTTGTGTTTTTATTATTAAACCAAACTTAACTCATCTCAAATCAATCATCGATAGAATTCACTATGTTTTTAACTTTCCATAAAAAAAATTAAACTATTTCAACTTATTTCATAAATTACGTTTGGATAGTGAGGTAATATCAGACATTCTATAAATAATAATAAAAATATTAATAATAAAATATTAAATATTAAATATTAAAAAAAAATATAAAATAATAATAAAATAATTAATAATAATAAAATATTCTGAAAATATTCTGAAAATATTCTCAAACTATCTAAAAACTTAAATTTATCTCAGCATATCAAAATTAAATCCAACTCAATGTGATTTAACTCATCGCAACCACCAAACCTAAACTTAAAAGCAGAATTATTCAATTATTTGGTTGCCAAGGGTGCAGTTTCGAAGTATACGGCAAATACTGAAATAAATATTAATTGCTCTGGCACCTAAAAAAAAAATTGACAGGGCGTGGAAAACATGGTCAAAAGAAACTGAAAGGTCATGAATGATGGGCGCATTCATTCATTGAGTCAGTATTCAAAATCAAAGAGAAAAAGCCCTTTCAGCTTTTGGCTCACATACGCAAATGCCAAAACATTATAGATTCAGAGAACAATTCTGTAGCTGGACAAGTCCAAAAACAGTCTTTAATAATTATATTGAAACTCATATATCTCTCTCGCTCGCTCTCCTCCGTCCCAACCATTCTTTTTACTTTTTACTGTAATACGCCATATTTTTTTTCCTTATCTAGGGCGAACTGTACAAGAAACAGTAATAACCTGCCGTAGACACTTTTTTTTCGCATCAAAGGCCTGATCCAGGATCCTCATGTCCCACAAACTCATTACTCTTTTTCCCTGTTCTCAGTATCTCTAAGCGCTCAAGCCAAAATCCGCCTTGATCTTTAAGCTCCCACCCCAAGGAAATCAATGAAGGGCATTTTGATTTTTTCATTCCTGTTTTGATTTTTACCAGCAGACACTGGTATATTGGTTTTATTGGTGGCAACTGACTCTGCTGCAGAGACTTCCGAGTTTGAATCTGAATGGCCAAAATGGTCCATCCCCATGACTGTTCCGATAGGCCCAGCCTTGTAGAACCCATTATCAGTGCAGTAGAACTTGTCCAAACCCCCATCCCCAATCGTCACCATCTGATCTCCAGAGAATCCTGCAGCCCAAAAGAGAATATGAAAAACAAGTAGAATAAAAAATAAATGAACCAAACGAGATTGAAAGGCCAATAGAAATTTTAAAAAAAAAAATACATTTTTTGGAAAGAAATAGAGAAGAAAAACATACCCATCTGTGATCCATAGGGTTGGTACCGCTGAACTGGACTAAAATGGGTGAAAAAACTGGGGGGCACTTTCTCAGAAGAGGGAGTGAGGGAGAGATCAGTGCAGGTTGAAGCAGATTCATCCACGGTGCTTGAGTTGGCTGATTCACTGCAAGCATTGTTTTGGAAAGACATTTCAAAACCTTTGGTAAGGATCTGAGAAGAAGAGGGCTTTCTCCTCCTGTAAACACTAGACTGTTCTCTGTGTTTTCTAGCCATGATCACATGCCAATGATTCTTGACTGCATTATCTGTTCGGCCCGGGAAGAGTCTAGCAATCATTGCCCACTTGTTTCCATAGAGCCTATGTGCAGCTAAGAGTCTTTCCTCTTCTTCCTCGGTGAAAGCCCTCCTGTTGATCCTTGGGTCTAGCTGATTAAACCACCTCAATCTGCAACTCTTCCCTGAACAAAGATATATAGTTTTAAGATCATAGACAGAAAAAATGAAAAATTAATTGCTATCTTTGATGGGTCTTCTCATATCATACCAAGCGAGAATAAAAAGATTAAAACCAAATGTCCCCGTAGACATTTTAAAGTTGTATTAGGATCTGATAGTTTTCCAAAATACCCAATCCAGAAAAAGAAAAAGCTGATCCCATTTTATTCTCCCTTTGAAATGATCAATCCACATAGCTATAGCTTAGTGGACATTTCCACCCATCTTAGTCACTGGAAACTTTTCTTGATAGAGAGCCTTTGAGTTACCTGATCTTCCTTCGAGATTCTCGGCAATCAAGTTCCAGTTTTGAGGACCAAATTGTGCCACAAGCTCTTTGAGCTTGGCATCTTCGGCTGGTCTCCAATGGCCTCTGGCACAAAGCCTAGTGTGCCCACTTTTCCCAGCAGCAGAACTTTTATTTTCCTCTTCCTCGCCAAATTTCAATGGCAACCCTTTTCTCTCAACCCCAAAATACCCATTACTCCCATCATCGGCTGTCTCTGTTCCCACGTTTTCTATTGGCTGAAAACCCCAAGGGTTCTTACCATTCTCTAACGAGGGGCCCAAAATCTGAAAACCCGATCCAGTGGTCCTAGAACTTCTCTCTCCAGGATGATCCATGGCCTCTACAGTGTCACAGAGGGAAAGTTGAGAAGCAGGAGGAGGGGGCATAAAGTTCATATTCTGATACCCACTCATTCTCACTGAAATCCCAGACAAGTGTAGAAATATATGAGAGAAAATGCAGGAAAGGAAAACTTCAAAAACAAAAATAGATCTTTCTCCAAGTACAATGCCACAAAGAGGAAAAGAGAGTTTGAAATAAAGAAAAGCTGGACGTTTTCTCTTCGATTCTTGCTAGAGAAAGGGGGCAAATGAGACTAAGATCAGAAACTAAAGGGGATAAACTGCATTTTTCTACTCCCTCTCTTTTACTCACAAGAAGAGCTGGCGCTTAGCAGCAGAAGAGAAAGGGAGAGAAACAAATGAATGAAAGGGGAAGGGACGGCGTTCTAGGTGGGGCTGAGAAAAACCGGAGGAAACAAGAACGCTTATTTTAAAGATGGGAACAGCAATGAATAGGTTTCACTGGAAAAAGAGGGAAAGTATAAACAAAATAGAAGGGAAGAACGCACACGGTTCTCACTCCTACTGCCACTCCCACTCTTCCCTGGAAAAAGAAAATGAGGTCAGGGTTATTATTTTGAGACTGATTTCTCTCTCTCTCTTGGGAAAATATGTACTCTCTCTCTCTCTATAAGTAAAGTCTGTGCTGTGCATGCACTTCGAGAACCGCTCGTGTGGGTGGGTGGCCCTGGTGGGAAGTCCCTCAAAACATTAAACAACACGCTCGGTCTTGGTCTTGGTGATTTGCTTTCTCTCTCACTCTCGGGCTTTGGGGGAAAACCAGAATCTGCATTGTTTGTTTGTGAAAGATGTTTCTACTTTTCTTATATTTTTCCTTTTGGCTAGTTGCTTTTTTCAAACGGACCGAACTTAAAGAAACCAAAATGACCAGATTATTAGCATTACCTCCCACACCTGTGTCTCTGTATGATCCGTGTGCTCGTACGGCCTGACTCCTCTCCCACCGATTAACGCAACATATTCGTTGTAAATAATTTCACAGATCTTTGTTTTTACTGCTACCTGTTTTCCAATTGTTCTGCTAACTGCTATGCTTCTGGTTTTACTATAATTTTATATTTTCAATATACACTTCTCTGCTGTCGTTTTTGCAATCAATCGTTCAAATTTATGGGTGAATATCAAGAAACCATCTTGTGCTTTGTCCTATATTTTGATTCTAAAATCGTTGATGTAACCATGTGCTGTCACATTTTTTAAGATTTTTCAATTCTTTGCTACAGTCCTCATGTGTTTTTTCCCATTTTTTCAATCGGTGGTTTTCATCCCATTTTTGCAATCAAGAAGGATGGGAAACTACAAAAATAAAGAATACACATCCAGATATAGTTTGCGTCAAATCGCTCACTAAATACTTGATTGGATTTAGAAATAGAAGATATCAAAATTAAAAATTGAATAAAATATTAATAGAATATTATTATTATTTTTAAATTTAAAATAATTAAATTATTTATTATATTTTATATAAAAATTTAAAAAAATTATAATGATAAAATAATATGATATGAGTTGAGATTACTTATCAATCTAAACGAAGCCTTAATCCAACATTTTGTTACCCCCTAAAAAAAAAATTTAAGAGTAAATTATATAACTAAGTGAGAAGTGAGAACGTTATCCATATTTATCTAAAAATGATTACATAATTACATTAAAAATATATGAAATTTTTTAAAAGTATATATATATATATCTACTTTATTATAATAAGTAACTATTTAATTATGAATAATAATTTTTGTTATTTTTTCGTTAATTTTTGTTATTTTTCTATTAAATCATGTTTTATCAAAAGACTCTTAAAATTTTTGACCATTTGACGTGTAACTCTCTTATAGAATTTAATGAATAATCATGTTTTATCAAAAAATCATTAAGTCTCTTGATCATTTAACGTGTAGTTTTCTTATAGAAATTAATTAAGGATCATATTTTACCAAAATATCTTTAATAGTCTCGCAATTAGATACTTTGTTGAAATTTAAATTTTTTTTTTAATCTTGATTTTTTATTTTTTTATAATTTTATATTTTCTGTTTTTAGATAAATAAGTTACTGATATTTTTTATTTTTTTTTATTTTAATCATTATATCAGGTGTACTGCACGACTATACAAGACCATTTTCTAGTATATGTATGTATGTATATATATATATATACGCGCGCGCGCGCGCGTAAATAAGGAATTGGCTGTCATTGAAGCGTGTCTCCCAAGGTGAGCTATCAATTTCTCATTTTTTTCTTCATCTCTACCGGAGAAAATTTGTGTTATTTGTATTTTATAAGTGTGGATATTATGGTTCAATTTCACATTCAATCCTATTTAGTGAATTGTCTAACAGAAAATTCATTATGACTCGTAGGAGCTGTGATCATGGGTCATGACTTCGGAGAATACCTGATCTTGTATATCAATAATTTTTAGAAGGAAACGAGATGAAAAAAAAAAAAAAAAAAGAAAAACAAATGGCGTTCGGTGGGTGATCAAAACCCCATTAAAATTGTGCCTATGAAGGGGCAAAAAAATAGTTCGACCTGTACTCATCGAAGTTTAAACGAAAAAAGAAGGTAAACATGAACAGTAACATTTCATGAGTAAAACTCAGTAAACATGATTAATCTTCTTGAGTAAAAAATGTATTCACAGGAGTCTTTTTCTTTTTCTTTTTCTTTTTCTTTTCATGGTGGAGATCATAAGATTAATTAGGATTTAACACGTTTATAGCCTTTTGTCTCTAGTGTTACTTTCAGTGGCTCAACAAATGAAGCAGCTCATTACTTGCAAAGCATACTCCTATGTGGATGATACCATTGAGGCATCAATACCCAGATTTTATTCATTCACAGGTCATGCTTTGATTCCAATATGTAGATGTTTGGAATTCACTTTGTTATTGGTTCTATATGAATGGCAAAAAAAAAAATGTTCTTGTTAGTGAAAGAAATAGTCATGAGAGCTGTCTTTCGTGTGTTTTATAAAGAGAAACCTTTCTTTCTCTCTAGAAAATTCAAATCCTTTTGAGTGTTTTCGCCTGAGATGAGGGTGGAGTCTCTCTATTCCCTTTCCGATGCCACTTTGTATATATATTTTGGCTTTCATGATAGTGTGTTTATTCTCTCCCCTCCATCGGTTCGGTTTTGATTAAATCTACCGCACTCTGGCAACCAACAGTCGACATGCGCCCTACCATGCAATCTTATAGCCACCGATCTATTGGGACGACGCGGAACCGCGGCGAAAATCTAGACGAGTGACCCTCACGCGCGACTTGCTTCTGCGTGTGGCCTTCACGCATTGCCGCACCTTGACGAGCCCGCCAGTTACACGTGCCGCACCAACAGATCCTTCACCTTAAGATTTTTCAGATCTGTCCCATCTCACCTCACAACCATCGGCGCGTGGTTTCCACGCACCACCACAGGTGAGCGGGAAGACAAATGTTCCGCTGCAGATCAGTTTATTTGATACCGTACTTTATATTATGTTATTGTTTTCCATAACCGATGATTTTGAAAAAAAGAATACGAATCTCTCTAAGAAATATATCAAGAAAACAAACTGCAGTGCATCCATAGCTTCCACCGCCTTCAACGGTAGTTCCACGGTTCGTATGTATATGCGAATTGTCAAAAACCGTCTTTTAATACGCACATTTACACTGTGATTATTGTATTGTGGCATTTATTGGAGAACACATTCCCTCCACATGTGTCATCTTTTCATTATTTGAATGAAAACTTGCTTACTTAGGAAAAAAAAAATAGTCATGAAATTAGATTGCATAAACGAAATATGTTCCTATAAATTTAGATAACAAAAATTCATGAAACTACGCATCAACTTCTTACCTTTAATTAGAAGAAAAAAAAAAGGGTTCTTGACTGGTTTTCCACGATAAAACAGTTAAAAAAGGAGAGAATTATACAATCTTTTGCATTGCTTTCTCCCATATTTTTATACAAAGTTGAAATAAATAAATATATCAAGTACCCATCTTTTTTATAATGAATCAAAGTCTCCTTTTCTTTGTCACTTTTTATTGATATTTGGGTTACTTTCACTTTGTTTAGTTTAATACGTGATAATGTTTGGGTTAGCCGAACCTCTATATAACATCAACATCTATTATATTATTGTTGTCTTTTCTTTTTTACTATCGAAATGATTGTCCTGGTTCTTTTTTTTTTTTTTTTTTTTTTAAATTTTTTATGTCCATTCTATATTTTCTCACAAATGGTAAATACACGGGGAGGCTTTTAAGGACGGCAGACGAATCAAACGAAAATTTTTACTGTTTTTTTTTGTCACTAGTCTTTGGCATAACAAAATGACAAAATGAAAGTAAAACAAGGCGGCTGCGTAGGAACTTGTAGTGTACCATGTTGTATGGAATATTATGACGCACGGGCCACTAGTAAAACAACCTTTACTACCCCACCCATTGCATCAGGCATTAGTTATATCCGATGCAAATAGTCACTATGACCAAAATAACCGAATATCCCCTGTTTGAGTACTTTATATGGTAATTCTCTTGATCGTGTAGTGTACGATTCTTTATTTTCTTTTCAATTTTTGGTAAAGTTAATTAGTATGAAATATATGTACGAAACGCCAAAAACTAATTACACTCAAATTAAATGAGAAGCGAGGACAGAAACTTTGAAATTTGCTACCAGAGCTACCGTTTAGATTTAGAAAGTGTTTCATTTTATCTCATTTGATTATTATAATTTTTTTAAATTCGCATACAAAATATAATAAACATATCAACTTTTTCAAATCTAAATTCAATTTTTTCAAATCTCAAAATAATAATAATATTAAAAAATAATATTCTAACAATATTTTTTTTAACTTTTATCTTTTATTTAAAATCATCTTATTTCATCATTAAATCCAAACCAGTTTACTGGTCCAATTTAAAAGAAGTATATTCAGACTTGTAATGCAGGTATTGATGTCGTGTTTCACAGCCTGAGCACTTCCACGATAACCAAGTTCACGCCACTTGCAACTAAGAAGAAAAGGCTCCGGTGACATCCGGGGTCACTCCAATGCCAAAGTCAATGAACAATCCTCTAGTGATAAGAACAACTCTGAAAAATAATAAGAACAATCAAAATTCAGAGAGACCTCCCGTAGAAGGGATGACCGTTATTTATACCTAATTCAGGTTCCACTGTCGAGGGAGATCATGGCGTGTCAGGTGTCAGACCTGCTACCACTCATTTCCTACTACCGCAGTGTGTCAGTTTGTGGCTTAGGCAGCCAAAGGAGATCGTAGCGTGTCAACCATGCTAGGTATGTCTTGCTACTTTTTGTCAGGATTGGGTGTCAGGTCGTGGGTGAGCCATCCTTCGTACGTGGGGCGCAACGTTGAGTGTCAGGTCTCCTGACACATGCATTGAATGCGGTGTGCCTTGAGTCTGACGAGTCCATGACTGGGCACGTTCAGCCGTCCGCATGCAGTTGGGCATCCTGCTCAACGCCCTACAGTAGGGCTCGGTAGGCTATCGAGCCCCGAGACGATCTCATTGGTATATCCGAACTCGACACTAAAAGTTCTGATAGGTTTGCGGTCACGGGCTCGGCACGCGATCCTCTGGCCTGGACTCTTAGCTTATGGGAGGGTTTCATCTTTGGGCCTGGAGTTCTGTGCCTTGACTTCTTTGGGCATGGGCCCTTCTGGGATGGGCCCCTCCCACACAGTAGGAGTGCGTGATATTGTACTTATTTATTCGGACATCATTCATGGCTGTTGTTCCGGCATTTTAGGCATTCTCAAGAGGCTCAATGCTTAAGAGAGCAACTGCGACAGGTGAAGGCACACATCGATGAGCTTTCACAGCTGGGGGATCTAGAAGAACATTGACCTCCTATCCCGCAACAATGAGATTGCTGGCCTGAAGTCTCGTTTGGAGGATGTCGCCAAACATTCTGAGCAGATCCAGTCACAAATTGCGAATGCAAACGCCACCCAGGACGCGGCCTGGTCTCATGGCTATTAAGATGGCCTCAATCAGATGCATAAGCACTTTTTATAGAATCTCAAGCTGGACTTGCGCACTTTGTCTCTATCCTCCCTTCCTCCCAGTTCCGAGGCGTAAGCTTACGTTAAGAACTTTGGGAAGCCAAGGTATCTCCCATTCCCCCCCGGGAGCTCCTTAACCTTTTCCACCCCAGTGATGGGCTCGGCCCCTCCCCCTTCACTTTCCCCCTTTTTTTTTTTGGTACTTTGAAACTTTGCATAGCGCTCCCCAACTTTCCTTGTAACTATGCATGCTTAATGATGAATGAGATGAAATGAAGACTCGTTTCTTGCAGCTGCTGTGTTCTTTTGTTTCATTTCCACTCCTCGTTTTGTTTTTCTTTTTGCAGTTATGACGAAGGCTTTAGCTTTACTGGTCGGGGGGTCGGGGCCCAGTTCTGAGACTTTGGGCCTTACCCCGCAATGAGTCAAGGGACCCGGATGGGGTGTCGATACCCAGCTCTGGGGCTTGGGATGTTACCCTGCAACGAGTCAAAGGACCATTCTTCTTGTGTGTATAAGGACTCGGCTTTGTTGGACGGGAGATCAGGACCAAGTCCTGAGACTTGCCCTTACCCCATAGCGAGTCAAGGGACCCGTCTTCTTGCGAGTGCAAGGACTCGACTTTGTTGGGCGGGAGATCGGGACTAAGTCCTGAGACTTTCCCTTACCTCTCAACAAGTCAAGGGACCTGTCTTCTTGCGAGTGTAAGGACTCGACTTTGTTGGACGGGGGGTCGGTATCCAGTCCAAAGACTTGGGACCTTACCCCGCAGCGAGCCAAGGGCCATGTCTTCTTGCGAGTGTAAGGTTTCAGCTTTGTTGGACGGGGGGTCGGTACCCAGTCTAGAGACTTGGGACCTTGCCCCGTAGCAAGTAAAGGGACCAATTTTCTTGTGAGTGTAAGGACTCGACTTTGTTGAATGGGGCTCGATACCCAGTCCGGAAACTTGGGACCTTACCCGGCAGTGAGTCAAGGGATTCGTCTTCTTGCAAGTGTGAGGACTCAGCTTTGTTGGACTCCGGGGTTGGTACCTAATCCGGAGACTTGGGACCTTACCCCGCAGCGAGTCAAAGGACTCGTCTTTTTGCGAGTGTAAGGACTCAGCTTAGCGAGTCAAGGGACCTGTCTTCTTGGGAGTGTAAGGACTCGGCTTTGTTGGATGGGGGGTCGGTACCCAGTCCGGAGACTTGGGGCCTTACCCCGCAATGAGTCAAGGGACTCATTTTCTTGCGAGTGTAAGGACTCGGCTTTGTTGGATGGGGGGTCGATACCCAGTCTGGAAACTTGAGACCTTACCCCACAGCGAGTCAAGGGACTCGTTTTCTTGTGAGTGTAAGGACTCGGATTAGCGAGTCAAGGAACCCGTCTTCTTGCGAGTGTAAGAACTCATTTTAACGAGTCAAGGGATCTGCCTTATTGCGAGTGTAAGAACTCGACTTTGTTGGATGGGGGGTCGGTACCCAGTCCGGAGACTTGGGACCTTACCCTGCAGGCTTCTTTTTATTATTATTTTTTTTAGACAACAAGAGATTTGAGATGAACACCCAGGCATCCTCATTCATTCATAGTCATTCATACAAAGTGTCACCATATACTTCTACACATAATACTTCTTTAAGTGTTAGGTGTTCTACGGGTGGGGTAGCTCGTGTCCCTGGCTATTTTTTAGGCGATAGGAACCAGGTCAGTTGCTTGCAGTCACTAAGTACGGGCCTTCCCATCGGGGTCCCAGCTTCCCCTCTTCCGGGGTAGTTATTCCATTCTGTCGTAGCACCAGGTCTTCTACCATGAAGGAGAGCGGCCTAACCCGTCTGTTGAAGTATTACTCCGCCTTTCGCTTGTTATTCATCGTCCAGATGTCACCGTTGATGTCGTGTTTTGCAGCTCGAGCACTTCTGTGATAATCAAGCTCACACCACCTGCAACTAAGAAGAAAGGGCTCCGGTAACATCCGAGGTCACTCTGATGCCAAAGTCAGTGAACAATCCTTTAGTGATAAGAATAACTCTGAAAAATAGTAAGAACAATCAAAATTTAGAGAGATCTCCCGTAGAAGGGCTGACCGTTATTTATACCTGATCCGGGTTCTGCTTCCGAGGGAGATTATGGCATGTCAGGTGTCAGACTTGCTACCACTCATTTCCTACTGCCATAGTGTGTCAGTCCGCAGCCGAAGGAGATTGTGGCATGTCAGCCGTGCTAGGTATGTCTTGCTGCTTTTTACCAGGGTTGGGTGGCAGGTCGTGGGTGATCCGTCCTTCGTACGTGGGGCACAACATTGCGTGTAGGGTCTCCTAACACAAGCATTGAATGCAAACTTGTGAGATCTCTAATTTTATTTGTGTTTATAATTCCATATACTTTATTTAAGTGTGTTATTCTATTTATTTTACTTATGATCATTTTAATTTATTTTTGGTGTGTTTTTATTTTGGGCTTTTTAATTTGTTATGTTTTTATTTTGTTGGGTTTGTGTGTAGTTAGTTGTAGTAATTTATTTTTGGGGTGTGTGATGAGAAGCCCAACCCATGTGTAGTTTTGAACCCAGCCTTGTGTTTAAACCCAACCCGTGTGTTTGAGTTGTGCCAGCCCGTGTGAAGGAGGGCCCAGCCCGTGCTTCTTGAGCCCAGCCCATGTAGTCTCTTCACCCAGCCCCTCCCCTTAGTAGAACAGTGCCGTTTTGGAGGATGACCACTAGGGTTTCATCACTTTCTTTCCTTACTCCATGCACCATCTTTCTTCTTCCTTCTTCTTTTCTTCTTCTTTCTTCCTCTTCCTTCTGGGTTCTTCTTCTTCCAGCAGCTGCTACCAACGCCGTGCGGACTTAGTCACACATTTCTCCTACAAGCCACCACCTCCTCCTTCAATTTTTCTTCTCAGTGTCGTTCGGCTAGGGATTTCGAAGGCTTGTTGTCAAGCCGTCGCTCCATGGTCACCACCTTCTTCTTCCGTGAGCATCTCTGTGGCGTTGGGCATGGGCTCCGAATGTCCTATCTTTGCCGCTGGCCACACGTCCCGCCACATCCCTTCACTTCTCCATGACTTGTGCTGCCGTTTTTCTCTTCTTCTACTGTGCGACACGCAGCCTCGCAAACCATCGTGCTTGGCCTATAAATAGGCCACGGCTTCTGCAAATAAATCCTTCTGAGTTCCTCTTCCTTCCTCTCTTGTCTAAGCGTTTAGAGTTTTTTTCTACAAATTTTGTTGGTGATCCGAGAGTTTGTGAAAATTCACACTAACGTTTGTGAATTTTTTTGGTAATTGCCGTGAGTTGATTTTTCCATCTTTTTTTCATAGATTGAATTTTTCCTTGAAGAGAAACTCACCAAAAAGCTATTTTTTTATTCTTGAATTACTGTTGCCGCCGTTGTACTGCCACCTTGAGCAACACCCGTTTCGAGCGATCTTCCAGAATTTTTCCCTTCTTCTTGTATATAATTTTCCAACGCAAGTTCATGAGTTTTAAAATAGTATTGTTATAATTGTCTTTTATTTTTATTTGTAAACTGTTGATTTGTTGGTCTGTTGAAATTGGGTCGTTGAAGTGTTGGGATTTTAATTGGAGTTGTTGGAATTGAGCCTTGGGCCAGATTTGGAGGATGGGATTACGCGTGTAGTTGTGAAACTGTATTTTTGTAAATGGTTGAGATTTTATGTAAATGAGATATTTAATATGTCACCCAATAAATTGTTGTCATACACATTTATCGTCTTAAATAAATTGTGCTATGAAGTCACGTTGTCTGTTTTGAAAATTGAGACTGATTATGTGGGTGTGTGTGTATCACGACCCCAAGCCGAGATGGGGCATTATCTCGGTGGAGCTCCTTTGGTCACTTGGGAGCATAACAGACTGACGTAACATCCCCTGAGTTGTAGCAGGGCGATGACGGGAACGGACGAAACCGTAACGCTCTTGTACCGATTCCGTGACCGTTTGGCTAGCGAGGTTAGAGGATGCTTGGCCATGTACGCGCTGGGCACGAAAATGGGTTTCGCTCGTTATGAAGTCTCATGCACGGACGTTATTCGTGGTGTGACGATAAGAGCCAGGGTGTACGGACGGTCCATAGGGGAGACCGTGGTGCATGCATAATAAAATAATGTTTATAATTGGGTCAAAATGAGATTTTAGGTGTGAGTTATTAATAGTGTATTTTTGGAAAAAGAATATGGTTTTGTTTTCTACATATTTGTCCGTTTGGGGACGCGTGATTATAATAATGTGTTTTAAATCTCTTGAATGTTGTTTTCGTTAATTACTTGCTGAGATATCATAATCTCATTGTGGTGTTTTACCTTACGGTTCCGTCTTATGGTGTCGTAGAGTCTGATGCAGAGACCGAGTATGAACCCGAGGGATCAGCTCCGTTGGAGGTTTGAGTTGCTGATATGTTGATCAGCATTATGGGATTTGTTTCCCTTATGTTATTTGTTTTCTTTAAATTTTTTGTCGGATGACTATATAATTCTTGTAAAGATATTTTACTGTTTTTGAACATTTCTGGTACTTAATAAAAAAAGACCTTTTTATTTCTTTGCTGCGAATATTATTTTTGTACACTTATTATATGATGTACACACTCTGAGCACTAGTCGTTGGGGTGCGTGATCTGTGTGGTCATCATCCTAGTGTCATGAACTCCACAAAAATAACACGTAGGGGTCGAGGGCGCCACAGTTGGTATCAGAGCGGTCTGGCTCTGGATAAAATCGTAAAAATATCTAGGTGCAGTACTAGAAAATTTTATTGTATTTTAACTTGTTTATTAAATATCGAGTTTTAAAATATGCTTTTTATCATAAAGATGGACCAATTAGGAATGCCACATCCGGAACCTAAGAATGACTTGTCTCGTAGTGATGGGAATCTCGCCATGGCTAGAGCCTTAACTTGTATGACAGAATTTCTTCAACAAGATTTTCCTCCACAAAGGGAGCAACAGAAAAGTTGTTCGTATGAACGCTTTTTAGCTCATAGAACCCTTGCTTTTTGCAAACAAGAGGATCCACTTCGTGTTGGGAGGTGGATCAGTGATCTTGAAAAGACATTCGAGATATGTGGGTGTACTAAAACCCAGAACGTGTTATACACAAGTTACCTACTGCAAGGTGATGCAACTGCTTGGTGGAGAACCAAGCGGGAGCTTCTTGAAATGGAGTTAGGATCAATTGCAGTGGTATCTTGACCGCGTTTTAAAAAGGAATTAATGATCGTTTCTTCCCAAACACTATGAGGAAACAAAAGGCCCGAGAGTTTAACAATCTAATGCAAGGGGAGATGACGATCGAGCAGTATGCTTGGAAGTTTATAGAACTCGGGAAGCTTGCAATGCATTTAATTGCTTCAGAAGAAATGTGGATCGAACGATTTCAGGAGGGTCTACCGTGGGAGATCCGTAGACAGGTTGCTTGTTTGCTAATTCTAACCTTTCAGCAGTTAGTGGAGGTTGCTACGATTGCAGAGCGGGAGTTTATTGACCCTATTACAGCTCCAATCGGCCAAAAGAAAAGAGGTTTCGAGGAAGGAAGTAGTTTCGGGTTTGCACCTAAGTTTACTACCAGGACTGGGGCCCGACCGCAGATGGCCACCGGAGTACGTATGGGGGGACGAGCGCTAGTATGTGGCAAATGCAATAGGTCGCATGTAGGCGAGTGCCATTTGTCTGGGATTAAGTGTTTCAGATGCGGGCAAATGGGACATCTTGCTCGCAATTGCCCTACCATGATTTAGGTGAACTGAGGCAGTTACCGTGGTGGGAGGACTACCCCAAAACCAACTGTTCAGGCTAGGGTGTACCCAGTGACCCCTGGTGAGCTTGATGATGAAGCTCCGAAAACTCAAAATGCTGGAGTCATCACAAGTATAGATTTCTATCCAATCTTTTGAAATTGCTATACCGTGTGATTTGATTTATAGATTTCATCAGTAGTTTTAATCTCTTTAGATAGAGTTCAACTGCATGAATTTTATGCTTGCACATTGTTTGATTCGGGAGCATCTCAATCGTTTATATCTACCACTTTTGCACAGATGTGCAACCTAGTCTTTAAACCTTTATCGCAGTCTTTAGTAGTGAAATTACCAATTGGAGAGACTGTGTGGTGTTCAAAGGTTACCTTAGATTGTCCTATGGTTATTAGTGGAATGACTCTTAAGGCAGATTTGATAATGTTTAAATTACTTGAGTTTGACATTATTTTAGGAATGGATTGGTTATATCAGCATTTTGCCAACATTAATTGTCGTAGTCGGATAGTTAGTTTCCAACTACCTGGAGGAGATTATTTGGAGTTTGCAGGAAGTAAGATAAAGGTGAAACCTGTAGTTATATCTGCCATTCAAGCAAGCAGGGACTTAGCTAATGGGGCGGATGCCTTCTTGGTTCAAGTGGTGCATGTACTTTTGGAGAAGAAATCTTTAGCAGATATTCCGATTGTGAAGGAATTCTCTAATGTGTTTGTGGATGATTTGCCTAGCTTGCCACCCATTCGTGATTTGGAGTTCGCCATCGATTTAGAATCCGGTGCGGCACCAGTTCATAAGGCCACGTACCGTATGGCGCCAGCGGAGTTAAAAGAGCTGAAAAGTCAATTGCAAGAACTGGTAGATAAGGGGTTTATTCAGCCTAGTTATTCACTCTGGGGAGCACTAGTGCTATTTGTTAAGAAGAAGGATGATACCCTTAGAATGTGTATAGATTACTGAGAGCTCAATAACGTAACCATCAAGAATAAGTACCCTCTACCTTGAATTGATGATTTATTCGATCAACTCCAAGGCGCAACTACTTTTTCAAAGATTGACTTGAAGTCGGGATACTATCAGTTGAGGATAAAGGATGAGGATATACCCAAGACTGCCTTTAGGTCTAGGTATGGGCAGTTTTAAAGTGATGCCTTTTGGATTAGCCAATGCCCCTGCAGCATTTAAGGATATAATGAATAGAGTATTCTGACCCTATTTGGATTCCTTTGTGATAGTTTTTATTCATGATATATTGGTCTATTCTTGAGAATCGGAAGAGCATGCCAGTCACCTTTGATTAGTTCTGGGTAAGTTGAGAGAACATCAACTCTATGCAAATTTGAATAAGTGTGAATTTTGGTTGGAGGAGATTAAATTTCTTGGTCATGTCATGTCCCGAGATGGCATAGCAGTCGATCCAAGTAAAGTCGAAGTTGTCTTGACATGGCCACGTCCTTCAACAATGCACGAAATTCGAAGTTTCTTAGGACTCACCGGTTACTATCGTAGGTTTGTGGAAGGCTTTGCTCGATTGTCTGGACCTCTCACTACTCTTACCAGGAAAAATGTGGAGTTTGTTTGATTAGACAAATGCGAGAAGAGTTTTCAGAAGTTGAAGAAGAGGTTAACTACAGCACCTATTCTGGCGCTTCCTGAACCACACAAGCCGTTTGTGGTTTTTAGTGATGCTTCCAAATTTGGTCTGGGATGTGTTCTTATGCAGGAGGGAAGAGTTGTGGCGTATGCATCCCGCCATTTGAAAGATCATGAGAAGAATTATCCCATGCATGACTTGGAGTTAGCAGCTGTGGTTTTCGCTCTTAAGATTTGGTGGTACTATTTATATGGGGAGACTTGTGAAATCTACACTGATCATAAGAGTCTTAAACATCTCTTCTCACAGAACAATCTTAATATGAGACAGAGGAGATGGTTAAAATTAATCAATGATTATCAATGTGAGATTAAGTATCATCCAGAAAAAACAAATTAGTTTGCGGATGCGCTCAGTCAGAAGTCTTATTCGGTTGATGAGGCTGAGTCACCAAGGTTAGACTCTCTTCTTTTTGGTATGAGGAGACTTCTTGCTGAAAGTTCGCAGTCGAAGAGATATTGACTTCAATACATGATATCTGAGTTCTTGATTTTGAGGAATTAAAGACTGCAGGAAAATTACTCTAAGTTGTTAGATATTAGAGAAAGAGTCAAGAAGTCATAAGGACCCGCGCATTTTAGTCTAAGCAAAGATGACATTCTTTTATTCTGAAATCGTATGGTGATTCCTACAGATTCAGAATTTAAAGAAAGAATCTTGGCTGAGGCCCATGCAGCTCCTTATTCAGTTCATCCTAGAAGTACAAAGATGTATCGAGACTTGAAGAAAAGTTTTTGGTGGGAAGGAATGAAGAGAGATATTGCTTTGTTTATTGCAAAATGTACAACTTGTTGGCAGGTTAAAGCTGAGCATCAGAGGCCTGCTGGCTATCTTTAACCCCTCCCTATTCTCTAGTGGAAATGGGACGACTTTGCAATGGACTTTGTAATAGGACTACCAAGAATGCCTAGTGGAAAGAATTCAATCTGGGTAATTATTGATTGATTGACCAAGAGTGCCCATTTCTTACCTATTTCTAACATTGATACTTTGGAAATTTTGACTTGGTTATATGTCAAGGAAATTGTACGTCTTCATGGAATACCCAAGAGTATAGTGTCAGATAGGGGCGCACGATTCATGTCTCATTTTTGGAAGAGTTTGTAGACAGCTTTGGGCACCAAGTTGAAATTTAGCAGTGCTTATCATCCTCAAATTGACGGCCAATCAGAACGCACTATTCAAACCCTTGAGGATATGTTGCGAGCTTGTGTTTTGGATTTTAAGGGAAGTTGGGAAAATCATCTGTCGCTTATAGAGTTTGCTTATAATAACAGTTTTCAAGCGACTATTCAAATGGCCCCTTATGAAGCTCTTTATGGGAGGAAGTGCAGATCTCCTTTGTTTTGGTATGAAGTTGGCGAAGGGAAACTACTTGGACTAGAAATTGTTCAGGAGATGAGGAATCAGGTTCAAATTATAAGAGACAAGATGGCAGCAGCGCAGAGTCGTCAGAAAAGCTTTTCGGACACAAGGAGAAAATATCTATTATTTGAGAAAGGTGATTGGGTATACCTCAAAGTTTCTCTAATGAAAGGCGTTAAGCGTTTTGGTAAGAAAGGGAAACTTAGCCCGATGTATGTTGGCCCTTTTCAGATTCTGGAAAAGTTTGGACCTGTTGCTTACCGTATTGCCTTACCAGAATATTTTGGAGGGATTCATGATGTCTTCCACATGTCGTCATTGAATAAGAGCTTTGGACAGCAAGAGCCACGTTTCGTTGACCCAGGAAGAATTCAACTCTGACCTGATCTCACGTATGAAGTTGTACCAACTCAAATCTTGGACAGAAAGGAGCAACAATTGAGATCCAAGACGATACCTTTAGTTATGGTATCATGGGAAGACCCTTTGGCTCAGGATTTCTTGTGGGAGAGAGAGGCAGACATGAGAAAGTCTTACCCTTACTTGTTTGGGTAGTTTGAATGTTTGTTTTCTTTCTCAAGCTTGTTTTGAGTTTTGTAATGTATCTTGTTTTGGAATCAATGAAGGAACTTGGTAATTTCAAAGATGAAATTTCTTTTAAGGGGGGGAGGTTGTGAGATCTCTAATTTTATTTGTGTTTATAATTCCGTATATTTTATTTAAGTGTGTTATTCTATTTATTTTACTTATAATAATTTTAATTTATTTTTGTTGTGTTTTTATTTTGAGCTTTTTAATTTGTTATGTTTTTATTTTGTTTGGCTTGTGTGTAGTTAGTTGTAGTAATTTATTTTTGGGGTGTGTGTGATGAGGAGCCCAACCCGTGTGTAGTTTTGAACCCAGCCTTGTGTTTAAACCCAACCCGTGTGTTTGAGTTGAGCCAGCCCGTGTGAAGGAGGGCCCAACCAGTGCATCTTGAGCCCAGCCCCTCCCCTTAGTAGAATGACGCCGTTTTGGAGGATGACCACTATGGTTTCATCACTTTCTTTCCTTGCGCCGTGCACCATCTTTCTTCTTCTTTCTTCTTCTTCCAGTAGCTGCTGCCAACGCCGTGCAGACTTAGTCACGCATTTCTCCCTCAAGCCACCACCTCCTCCTTCCATTTTTCTTCTCGGTGTCGTTCGGCTAGGGATTTCGAAGGCTTGCTGTCAAGCCGTCGCTCCACGACCACCACCTCCTTCTTCCGTGAGCATCTCTATGGCGTTGGGCATGGGCTCCGAATGTGCTTTCTTTGCCGCCACGCCACACGTCCGCACCACATCCCTTCACTTCTCCACGGCTTGTGCTGCCATTTTTCTCTTCTTCTACCGTGCGACACGCAGCCTCGCAAACCCCTGTGCTTGGCCTATAAATAGGCCACGACTTCTGCAAATAAATCCTTCCGAGTTCCTCTTCCTTCCTCTCTTGTCTAAGCTTTTTGTATCTTTGTGTGTTTAGATTTTTGTTCTATAAATTTTGTTGGTGATCTGAGAGTTTTTGAAAATTCACACTGACGTTTGTGAATTTTTTTGGTAATTGCCGTGAGTTGAGTTTTCCATCTTTTTTTCATAGACTAAATTTTTCCTTGAAGACAAACTCACCAAAAAGCCATTGTCTTATTCTTGAATCACTGTTGCCGTCGTTTTGCCGCCACCATGAGCAACACCCCTTTCGAGCAATCTTCTAGAGTTTTTCCCTTTTTCTTGTATGTAATTTTCCAACACAAGTTCATGAGTTTTAAAATAGTATTGTTATAATTGTCTTTTATTTTTATTTGTAAACTGTTGATTTGTTGGTTTGTTGAAATTGGGTCGTAGGCCATTGAAGTGTTGAGATTTTAATTGGAGTTGTTGGAATTGGGTCTTGGGCCGGATTTGGAGGATGGGATTACGTGTATAGTTGTGAAACTGTATTTTTGTAAATGGTTGAGATTTTATGTAAATGAGATATTTAATATGACATCCAATAAATTGTTGTTATGCACATTTATCATCTTAAATAAATTGTGCTATGAAGTCGCGTTGTCTATTTTGGAAATTGAGACTGATTATGTGAGTGTGTGTGTGTATCACGACCCCAAGCTGAGATGGGTGCGGATCTGGGCATCGCTCGTTACAAAGTCTCATGCACGGACGTTACCCGTGGTGTGACGATGAGAGTCAGGATGTGCAGACGGTCTATAGGGAAGATCGTGGTGCATGCATAGTAAAATAATGTTTGGGTTAAAATGGGATTTTGGCTGTGAGTTATTAAAAGTGTATTTTTGGGAAAAGAATGTGGTTTTGTTTTTTGCATATTTGTCCGTTTGGAGACGTGTGATTATAATAATGTGTTTTAAAGCTCTTGAATGTTGTTTTGGTTAATTACTTGCTAAGATGTCATAATCTCATTGTGATGTTTTACCCTATGGTTCCGTCTTATAGTGTCGTAGAGTCTGACTCAGAGCCCGAGTATGAACCCGAGGGATAAGCTCCGCCAGAGGTTTGAGTTGTTGATATGTTGATCAGCATTATGGGATTTGTTTCCCTTATGTTAATTGTTTTCTTTAAATTTTCTGTCGGATGACTGAATAATTCTTGTAAAGATATTTTACTGTTTTGGAACAATTCTAATACTTAATAAAGAAAGACATTTTTATTTCTCTGCTGCGAATATTATTTTTGTATACTTATTACTTGATGTACACACTCTGAGCACTAGTCGTTGGAGTGCGTGATCCGAGTGGTCATCATCTCGGTGTTACGAACTCCACAAAAATAACACGTGGGGGTTGAGGGCACCACAAAAGTACCTTGAGTCTGACGAGTCCGTGACCGGGCACGTTTAGCCATCTACGTGTAGTTGGGCGTCTTGTCCGGCGACCTACAGTAAGGACCAATAGGCTGTCGAGCCTCTAGCCGATCTCCTTGGTATATCCGAACTCGGCGTTAAAAGGCCCTTCCAGGTAGGTTTGTCGTCACTGGCTCGGCATGCGATCCTCCGGCCCAGACTCTTAGCTTACGGGAGGGTTTCGTCTTTGGGCCTTGAGTTTTGTGGCTTGACTTCTTTCGGCTTGGGACCTTCTGGGATGGGACCAGGCCCGAAGAAGTATCCCAGCTTCTTCCATCAGTTTCCGTACTGTCTCCTCCATGCTTGCGAGTCTTGCTTCCATCGTCCCTTCCTCGTTCTCTCGCCTTCGTGTAGCTTGGGACCGCGTCGTTGCCTACATGCGAAGTACACATTTTATAGAAAATCAATCCCACAGACGACGCCACTGTTGATGTCGTGTTTTGCAACCTGAGCACTTCCGTGATAACCAAGCTCACGCCACCTGCAACTAAGAAGAAAGGGCTCCGGTAACGTCCAGGGTCACTCTGATGCCAAAGTCAGTGAACAATCCTCTAGTGAAAAGAACAACTCTGAAGAATAGTAAGAACAATCAAAATTCAGAGAGACCTCTCGTAGAAGGGATGACCGTTATTTATACCTGATCTGGGTTGTAGTTCTAAGGGAGATCGTGGCTTGTCAGGTGTCAGACCTGATACCACTCATTTCCTGCTACCATAGTGTGTCAGTTCGTGGCTCAAGTGGCTGAAGGAGATCGTGGCGTGTCAGCCGTGCTAGGTATGTCTTACTACTTTTTGCCAGGGTTGGGTGTTAGGTTGTGGGTGAGCCGTCCTTCCTACATGATGCGCAACTTTGTGTGTCGGATCTCCTGACACATGCATTGAATGCAGAGTGCCTTGAGTCTGACGAGTCCGTGATCGGGCACGTTCATCCATCTGCGTCCAGTTGGGTATCCTGCCCGGTCCCTTACAGTAGGGCTCGGTAGGCTGTCGAGCCCTGAAACGATCTTATTGGTATATCCGAACTCTGTGCTAAAAGGCCTTTCCGGGTAAGTTTGCGGTCACGGGCTCGGCACGCGATCCTCCGGCCTGGACTCTTAGGTTATGGGTGGGTTTCGTCTTTGGGCCTGGAGTTCCGTGGGTTGACTTCTTAGGGCCTGGGGCACATCCCAGAAGGGCCCAGGCCCAAAGAAGTATCCCAACTTCTTCCGTCAGTTTCCTTACTATCTCCTCCATGCTCGTGAGTCTTGTTTCCATCGTCCCTTCCCGTCGTCTCCCCTTCGACCGCGTTGTTGCGGACATGCGAAGTACATGCTTTTATGGAAAATCAATCCCACAGATGGTGCCACTGTTGATGTCGTTTTTTGCAGCCCGAGCACTTCCGCGATAACCAAGCTCACGCCACCTGCAACTAAGAAGAAAGGGCTCCGGTGACGTCTGGGGTCACTCTGATGCCAAAGTCAATGAACAATCCTCTAGTAATAAGAACAACTCTGAAGAATAGTAAGAACATTCAAAATTCAGAGAGACATCCCGTAAAAGGGATGACCATTATTTATACCTGATCCGGCTTCCGCTTCCGAGGGAGATCATGTCATGTCAGGTGTCAGACCAACTACCACTCATTTTCTATTGCCATAATGTGTCAGTCCGCGGCTCAAGCGGCCGAAGGAGATCATGGCGTTGGGGCGCAACGTTGTGTGTCGGGTCTCTTGACACATGCATTGAATGGGCGTGCCTTGAGTATGACGAGTCCATGACCGGGCACGTTCAGCTGTTCGCGTGCAGTTGGGCATCCTGCCCAGCTCCCTACAGTAGGGCTCGGAAGGCTGTCGAGCCCTGAGACTAGCTCATTGGTATATTCGAGCTCAGCATGAAAAGGCCTTTCCGGGTAGGTTTGCGGTCACGGGCTTGGCACGCAATCCTCCAGCCCGAACTCTTAGCGTACGGGAGGGTTTCGTCTTTGGGCTTGGAGTTTCATGGCTTGACTTCTTCGGGCCTAGGCCCTTCTAGGATGGGCTCCTCCCACACAGTAGGAGTGCGTGATATTCTACTTATTTAATGATGATTGGAGTTCTAATCTCATTTTTTGCTAATTTTTCTAGACAAGGTACATGATTTAATGATTTGAGAGCTTTGTTACGGAGTTCTCATGCCTTGTGCATCAATTTGTTAGACATGTAAGAGTTATAAATGATTCGAAAATATGGGCCAGGTTGTTAAGGTTTCTTTTTTTTTTTGTTTTTTTTCCCCACTAATCAAGCGTACATTTTATTAGCATAAGGAAATTGAGATACATGAGAAGGAGGTAGGATTTCAACCAAACACCTTATTTCAATAAACACAATGTAAAAGTGAAAAAAATATCAGGTTTTGAGACCAAAAACTTGGTCCCCACCCATTCCCTGCAAAAAGTGCGTTGTCTTAAATGACTATTTTTTTTACATGCTAGTGGCCACCACTAGAGGCAGTGGATGCTAGTGGAGTTTGTTGTGCTCAGATGCTCAAAGAAGAGACCCGTATTCCCTACTTTAAGATCTTCGGTTAGGGAAAGCAAAAATATCGAAGGAAAACTGGCATCTATTTGTCATGATTGCTGCTGACTGAGTTTCTTCACACTCACATGTGACGGCGCATGGAGTTCACTTATCGGTCATAGTGAGATGGGGTGGCTCAGATCTGGTCAGATCTAAAAGATCTTGGGGTGATGAAACTACCAGTACGGTGTGTGTAGATGTTGGATGCATTTTGACGTAGTTGTGCTTGGTAGCCATGTGCTGGACAAGCCACGCATGAGGATCACTCACCAATATTTTTTTCCCTACTTTAAGATCTTGGGTTAGGGAAAGCAAAAACATCGTAGAAAAACTAGCATCTATTTGTCATGATTGCTGCTGATTGAGTTTCTTCACACTCGCACGTGACGGCGCGTGGAGTTCACTTATCGGTCATAGTGAGATGGGGTGGTTCAGATCTAAAAGATCTTGGGGTGATGAAACTACCAGTACGGGATGCATTTTGACATAGTTGCGGCTGGTAGCCATGTGCTGGACAAGCCACGCATGAGGATCACTCACCAATACTTTTTGCCACAGTTCCAGTTCGTACTAGTAGATCGACGACTGTAAAGTAGTGTGGTGGGGCGCGTGTAGATAATTGATCTCCGAAATGCAGTAGATCAGGCCTAGATTAAATCGGTGGAAAGGAAAGGTTAAAAATTAAGAGAAAAACCTATAAATAGATCGGTGCCGAAAAATAAACGAAAAGGATTTGGAGGTTTTTCTTCTAGAGAGAAGAGAGACTCTCTTTCGAAAAAAAGAGAGTGACATTTTCTGCCGGGTTGTTAAGTTATTTGCCCGTTTAATTTATTATGTATAAAAAAGAGTAACACATAATTAAAAAGTGAATAGGAATTCATTAAAGTGAAATATTTGATTCATAATAAAAATAAAATTTATAAATTGACATGATTTATTATCTCACGTATTATATTTAATTCTATCAATTTATAGTATTTACTTTACTAAATTTCTGTAACTTGGTTTGATTTCACAAATCTTTAAAACCATTTGTCCAATCTTATCTCAAGATTCTCAACATCTAAATATTATTTAAATATAAATATTTTTCAATTTTGTCATCTAATCATTATAATTTTTTCAAACTTTCAAACAAAACACAACAAATAAATCAACTTTTTCAAATTTTGAAACAAAAATTATATTAAAAAATTATATTCTAACCATCTGTTAACTTTATAATTTTTTATTCAGCTTTTATCTCTCATGTTCCAAAATCTTATAAAAATTTTAAGTTAAATCATTTCACTACTATTTATAAATTATCTGATTATTATTTACAAATTTCTCATCCCATCTCATGTATAGTAGAATGAAACCAAAGATGTTCCGCATTGAAGTTTATGTTAACAAATCATGCGATAAGCTACTTGTAGTTCATGTTTGGGATTGCGGTAGGAAATATAGCTGATATTTTCAGGGCTTATAACTTAAGTAATAAGTTCTACTATTAAAAAGTTATTTACTGTTTGGTAACTATAAGTTTAAAACACTTTCAAACATGTTACGTGGAAACAAATTTTAAAAAAATGTGATTTCTAAGGTAGAAATAACGATTATTTAAATTTTTAAATATTATGACCATATTTTTAAAAGTTTGAAAGTTGTAATTATTTAAAAGTTGTATGGATATTTTTGTTTATTGATAGTTTTTTTAAAATTCGGATTACATTCCGTATTATTCAAAAAAATACGTGAGAAAAAATATCAAAATGCTTTTTCTCAATTGTACTTTTAAATTATTTGAGATTAAAAATATTTTAATATATAACAGCTAAACAACTTAATTTTTTTTTTATTAAAGAACTTTTTTTAAGAGTTCTATGGTAACCCATATCGGCCCTGCAATCTACATTGCTTTTAGTTTTAACAATGGTCTTTACTAAAGGGTAGTGGTAGGTTTCCTATACCCTTACTACCCATTTATTATTTATAATGTATTTGAAGTTTTTTATTTTTTTATTATTTTTTTAAAATATTTTTTTAACATCTTTAATTATTAAGAAAAATTTTAAAAAATATATAATTTTATTAATAATTATTTTTTTAACTGTTAAATAAAATTAAAAATTAACAAAAATAAATATAAATAAATAATAAGAGAGTACTAATCTTTCATTTTTCTAGTACTGAACAAATGGCATGCGTCACCGCCAAGAACTAAAATGTTTCCCTCCACCGGAACACATATTTATCGTGCAAAAATAAGTCCAGACCTTTTTGGCGGCACCGCCCCACTCTCATTGGTGGGAGACATCAGTAGTGCCGTAGGGGACTTTGAACTTTGAACTTCTAGTGAAATGATTGAGATCCACTCATCCCCTCTCAAGCCTGGTTGGTCTGGTAGATTATAATTTTTTTAAAATTTTTATATAAAATATAATAAGTAATTTATTTTTTTATTTTAAAATAAAAATTATATTTTAATAATATTATATTTAATTTTTATTTTTATTTCATCTCATCTTATCTCATCTGTATAATCAAATAAAACATTATTATCTAATCGTGAAATAAATGGTTTAATTTAAAGAAAAAAATAGATAAGATAAAATGTTGAATTTGTGCATAATCATTTTATAGATAACAATTAATAGGATATATTTTTTTTTCCTGATATTAAATTATTAAATTTTCCTGATATTAAATTATTCAATTTGATAAAAAAAAATTATAAAAAATATAGATTTATTCGCCCAACTAATCCTATTGTCAAAAAAGAAATAAAAAATATATAAATTATTCGTTACCATCAACCATAAGTTTATAATTATCTCTCATGGGTCATGAATAACGGGAGATTATCTCAACTTCTGTTGTTTAGGGGAAGAAGAAGTTACTGTTACTATTTTAATTGAATCTGTATATTATTAGTTACTATTGCGGATAAAATAGCTAGAGTTCAGTTTATTAGAAGCCCCATTATAAAGAATAAAAAAAAAAAAAGAGAGATAGGATAAAATAAGAGATAAAATCAAAAGTGGTCAACTAACATACAAAATGTTCATAAATCAAGTAGGACTGCATGAATAACTTCAAAGAAGGAAAAATAGCTAGATAAAATGAGGGACCTCTACAAACTCGATCTACACACTCTTCGAACTCTCTTTCCAGATTTATATATGAACGACATCTTCTTAATTAACAACACTATTATCTTTATTGTATTAAAAGATATGTGAGATAATGAGATACTATAAAATTATAAAAAATTACTTATTTCTCTTCAAAAGACTGAATCATATTATAAATTTTAGTGTCTCTCTTTATTCATATTGATCTATATATGCTTTGTTTGTTATTTACTTTATGGATGAACATATAAGCACCGTTTTAACATCAAAGCATCATCATGTACTATTCGACGTACTGTTGGCCTCCAACCTCGCCGGAAAATTGTTTCAAACAGCTACAGAAGTCTTTACACGAGCAAATATGTTTTCCACCGATAAAATATTGTCATCAACGTCGTTAGCTTAATAACCAATATTTACAGACTGGATTGTCATAATTTTGCCATCAACTCAACGCCGTTATATAGCTTATCAGCCAAAATTAAAAAGCATCCAAAATGCTTTTGTTTCCACATTTTATGCACATGATCTTAATCTCATCCAAAGACGTTGTTATGCTAGTTTTTCCTTTGTAGTGCATGACTAATCTCTTACACTGAGATTTAATGACGTTGCCCAAGCATATGTATATTTGAGCTATCAATGTTGCATTCTTTTAATATAATAAGAGTGACAACACCGTTATAAATAGAGATAGAATGGTTATTTCCCCGTTCCCGCTTCTTATCCTTTACCTCGCATGATATCTTGACAACCTCTATTTCCTTTATCCGTAGATCATGTGTGTGTGCTTAAGAGTCATATTCATCGTTCAAGAATCATGAACTCATCGATTTATTAACTATAAGAAAAATTAGCATTTATGACAAATTATTTGCAATAAAAATAATTATTTAAGACGATAATAAATTCATTTTGGCAAGAAAGTCATCTTCTCACGATGGTCATCCATTACCAATATATATTTTCATGATGAACCTTGACATAAATTCTTTGAGCAATTCATCTTCGTGTTGTTTCACGGTTAACAAATAAGAAGCATGTCTCCTAATTGCCATGATCTTATTGGTTATCCTAGCTTGATGGAATGGGAAAACATACTTCCAAACTGAAAATACTAAAAAAAACATGGTAGGTGATCTCTTCTCCTTCTTCCTCTGTTGCTCTCCCATGCACTAGCTATCAAGTGGAAAACATGAATTCACATGAACTAAATAAGCTGTGACTACCAACTAATGATCACCTGTCTCGATGATTTTAAGAACTCTTTTATAAAAATGATATTAATCTCTAGCTCTGTTAAAAAATGAGGGGAGTATCATACACAAATTATTCGTTCTGGTTAATACGAGTAGCATATATATATATTCAAGTTAATGTGAGTGACATAATTTCTTATTGCCAAGCATATCATCTCTACTTAGCCGTTGGGTTGGTTGCAAGTTTAGTATCTTACAATATTCAATTAAGAGGCCTCTTAATTTTTGTCAAGTGTACTACCGGCCCCATTTGATCGGTGGGTACGTATTGCCAAGTGTTCATTTTCATTACACATGTAATTAATCAAGAGATCAAATATTTAGGCATGAAATATAGTTGAAAGTCATGGAGTATTTAATCACGTGTGAAAACATATTTATACAAGAGATCAGTCCTGATACCCTCGTAACCATTTGCAAAACCCTCTAGCTAACATATTATGCCAATTGCTTGGAAAATAATGAATATTACAAAAATCACTTTTGCCAAATGATTGGATTTAGCATTTTTTTTTTTTTTGTTTTGTTTAATTTGTTTGCTATGTAACGTTTTGAATTTTGTGACAGCTACAAAAAAAGAAAAGGAAAAAAAAACCCAATAATAACATTCCAATAGATTTTATCGGATATTGTCCCCGAACCAACACCCCAAAAAATCCAAGGAAAAAGCTATTCCTACCATAATGGCTCCCGATAGTTATTTTTTTAATTTTTTTTACTATTATTATTATGTTAATGATTAAAAAATATTTTTTAATGATATTGTAATTTTTTTTTTAAAAAAATGTTTAAGAGGACTATGACAAAAAGAGAGGATTGCACGGAAACTCAAAATTCAGACCCATTGTCGATAGATGTAGCACTGCCCAAAATCTAAAAAGTAATACAAAATAGAAAAAATCTTTCCAACCTCCTAACATTCCATACTCTATATTATTTTTAATTTTTATTATTTTTTTCTTTTATTAAATATTTATTATATGAATAATTAATAGAAAATTTGAAATAATTTAAAAAGAATAAACTCGAAAAAAACTTAAAAAAAAATTAAAAATTTAAAAAATTTTAAAAAATATAAAGTGTAGAGTGAGGTAGAGATTGTGTAGTAAAACTCTACAAAATATAATCATAGATTGTGCATATAAGAGCCGCCCACTACTTAAAAAAAAAAGTGGTGTGCACTTTTAACAAATTTCTTTTTTTATATGGATCTAAGATTTCTTCTATTTTTTTAAAGTGCATGATTGATATACTTTAAGGTTTGGTTTGACTTCACAAACCTTTGAAACCATCTCATATTATCTCAACATATAAATATCATTTACATATAAATATTTTTCAATTTTTAATTTTTAACTTTTAAATTTTTTCATCTAATCATTATTTAATCAATACAAATTTTCTAAATTTCTAAATAAAAAATAAAAAATAATTAACTTTTTCAAATTTCAAAACAAAAATAATATTAAAAAATAATATTATAACCCTATTTTAACTTTATAATTTTTTTATTCAATTTTTTCTGTCTCATTTTTCAAAATCCCATAAAAGTATTAACTCAAATTATTTTATAGACACAAAGGGATCTCCCACACACTGATGTGGCACACTCACAGAGTGCCACATCTCCCCACTTTTTTTTTTCCCCTTCCCATGCGTCTCCCCTCCCTTCCTCCCCCCTTTCCCTCTGTCTCAGCCCATCTCCACCCTTGCCGTCACTGCCAAGGTGGTCGGGGACCACCTAAGGACTGGCAGAAGTTGCCGACGGTCCAAGCGGCATCGTCATAGTCATGGTAGCGCCTCTCTCGTGTGAGTCCCTTCCCCTCCTCCCTTTTTCCTTTCTCTTTATCTCCACTCATCTCCACCATTCCCATCTCCGCCATGGTGGTCGGGGACCACCTTGTGAGAGCATCTCACGAGGTGGTCCCCGACCACCATGGTGGCAACGGAAAGGGTGGAGAAAGGCAGAGACAGAGAGGGAAAGGGGGAGGAGGGGAGGGGAGGGGAGACGTACAAGAAAAGAGAAAAAAGAAAGTGGAGAAACATGACACATTATGAGTATCCCACATCAGTGTGTGAGATCCCTTTATGTTTATAATATTTTATTTTATAAATTATTTCATTACTATTTACATATTTTTCATCTTATTTTATTTGTGAAATCAAATGGTTAAGTATAAATTATTATTTTCTATTTAAATGTGTTTTTGCTTCTTAAATGCATGCCAGCACATCATCCTCTTAATTTGAAAACTGAAATTTAAAATTAAATAAAGGAAGAAAAAAGAAAGCAGAGTAGAGACGAAAAGTAAGGAAAAGTTGGGTTATCACAGCAGGAAAAAAAGATGATAACAGAGAAAGAGCCAGCGAGTGAAAGAAAGATCTCGTTTTCATTGCTCCGAATCTCAGTAACAGAGGAGAGAGAAATACATCAAACCTAAAATTGTATGAAAGGAAAAGCAACACCGAAGACACCCCCGCAAAATTACAAATACCAAAGCAAAGAAAAAGATCTGAGAAAGGTGGGTATGGCAGACAACGGTTTTAGTTTCGGTTTCAACAAAGACAACCCCACTGCCGTTCTGTAAATGTAACGTAACAACGTTAGTGTCTTTCTTTCTTAAATTTCTGCTTTTGGTTCTCCTCTTTCTACTCCATTATCAAGTTACTTTTCTTTTGTTTGTTTCCGAGAAACCGTTTTGCTCTTTTGTTCTTTCATGACGACGATAACATCCGTTACACGTGCGGCTCGATCCTTACCGAACACGTGTACGGTAAAGGGTAAAGTTGTTTTTATTCTCGGAGATAACGGAGGTAACGATTTCTGAAAAGGAATGAGGTGAGAAAAAGGGAACCGTAATGAAATCTGTGACACTGACAGTGACGCTTTTGAACAATGTTTTGAATACTGTATCGGACGTTTTATCGATCAAGGCACTAAAATGAAATATTTCGATACTAGTATCGTTTCGAGATAGCGTTTCGGAATAACATTTCGGAATAGACAATATATAAATAAATTATATATAAAAATTATATTCTAAAATAATAGTCTATAATAAATAAATTATATATAAATACATATATACATAAATTATAAATAGTCTAGTCTGAATTAAGGGTTAAAAAATAAACTTGTAGTTTGAAAAAATGAAAAAAAAAAATACTGGCCGAAATATCGGTCAGTACCGATCGAAATTGAGATCGGTACAGGTCGAAATTGAGGTCGGTACGGTTGATATTTTAGCCAGTGCGAAATAGATATAGTCTCTGTACCGGTCGAACGGCCGGTACGAAAAATTTCGACCGTACCGACCAGTACAGAACGAAATTCAAAACTATGCTTTTTGAACACCGGTCGGGCTCTTTACAACTTTGAGAATGTGTCACTTTTTTTTTAAAATATTTAAATGCATAAGTTAAGAAGTCAGAATCCTTGAGAATTAATTTATTAAATGTATTTTCTATACCAAGACTACGCACTACCGTTGTAACGTGTCCCGCCATAGATCGTGATCATTAATCTATAAATTGTTAAGTGAGCGGTGTTAAGCGCTTGTCACACTTTCAATATTTAAGTCAGTAATGTGTAATGGTTTTATCGGTTTGATCCGGTTCTATTTTGAAAAAAAGTTAAGATTGAATCGGTATGTACTGATTTTATATTTTTAAAAATTGATTATATACCGATTATCCTCCTAAACTGGTACCTCCAATTTTATCGGATCCAGTTTAGTTTTTCGATTTTAATAAAATACAAATTTATCATAAAAAATCTGTTTATAAAAAAATTACTTTTAAAAAAATCTGTTACTATTTACAAAAATTTACTTTATAAAAAAAAGTTGTAATGTTAAAAAAAAATCTTCTATAAAAGAACTGCCATAAAACAAAAAGTCAAACAAAAATCTGGTGTAAAAGAAAAACTTGTCATAAAATGTTATTAATATATATATATATTTTATGTTTAAAATATATAAACAAATAAACCTTCATATTTAAGATTAAAATTTTATCTTATAAATTATAATAAAATTATCTTATATATAATTATAATTTATATTATTATATATATAAATTTTATATAATATTAAAATATTATATATAATATTAAAAAATTAATTTAAAATATATAATGTAGTGAAATGGTCTAGTCCTAAAAAGCATAGAATTGGAACCAAACCAATATCGGCTGGTTTTGGAACTAAGGGAACCGGCCCCAGACCGAACCGGTTCTATCGGTTTGGGCTAGTTCCGATTTGGTTTTTCAGTTTTTTGGTTAATTTTTACACCCCTAATAATGTGTGAGAGATAATAATTCAAGAATACTTAGGTTATTTGTTGCTCCTATATAGGTATGAAGAATATTGAATGAATACTACAAACTGATCAACTTTGTACAATGTTTAGCCATTGGAAGGCATATCCCTGATGTACTGGAATTATCTGATCAACACATGGAATGTGAGGTTTATCCCTCCCGGGTAAATAGGGCGGCTAGGGTCTTTGTTAAACAACACGACTCTTTTGAATCCTTTACGGGTGATGGGCCTTGGGCTCCCAATTTGGTTCAGATCAATATTAAATTTTCCAACCGTAGTCTTATATGAGATATCTTTCTTTGTTTTTTAATTTTTTTTAAGAGAAACTGTCATTATTTATTTCTCAGAGAAACTTACATCCATGACTGGATACATGCAGAAATATCCCCATATCAACCATTACCTCATAAACTAATTAATGCATTTGAAACTCCACCAGTATACTATTTCTTTTTGTGACGAGTCTGCTTTTCACTACTAGGGTTGTAAATAATTCGGTCCAGATTGGCAAAACTAACCGAATTGAACCGAATTCTAGACTTGTAGGTCTCGGTCCCAAAATATGTGGATCGATGAAATTTGGTCCAGTCCCAAGGTCTACAAATTTTGGACCAGACTAGACCGAACCGGACCAAACCTCATATATTTTTAATAATTTAATATATTATTTTTATATAATAATTATATAAGTTAATGATATAATTTTTTATCTAATTTATTACCATTGACCATATAAAATATTAAATGATATGAGCTATCAATTAATAATAAATCATAAATCATGTGATAATTTATGTCATTATATGTAAATAGTTAATATATTCATACTTACTCTACTATTTACACTTAATTAAACGAATTAGGTAATTTTTTTAAATACCTAAGTTGTAAGCAAGCATGAATAATCTATATACAATGAAATTATTTGATATTCATTAACCATATATAAAATGTATGACATTATTATTAATTATGCATACTAAAGAGTAAAGTCTAAGTTAGAAAGTAGTGACTATCAACATCATAGATATAATTACAGTTAAATATTTCTTTTAATGAGTTAGTTACATAATCTACATTAATAATTCACTTAATTTTAATTTTAGTAATTTAAATGATATTTTATTAATTTATTTACAAAAAAATGAAACAAAATAACAAAATAATTGGGTTGGACTGAACGGATCGGTAGTTACCTATCTAGTCCGGTCCCTATTGGTGTCAGTTCCGGTCTGGTTTGGTCCTGGAAAATGATGGACCAAAATTAACTACTGTTGATACTTGATACTCTCTAAAGAAAAAGGTCCAAGAGAGAACACTTTGTCTAAACAAAGACTTAACCTCACCCTTCATAGAAAGAAATAACTCAATCTTTACAGACAAACGTCCAAGAGATGATTTTTTTTTTTTACTAAATAATAAGAAAAACTGTAAGATAGATACGAAAAATGACGGATTACAGCTTGGACCAATTCCGGTAGACTTTGGAATCTCTGACAGTGAGTGGAGGCACCACACTTGTCTCTTTTTAGTCACAAAAGTCAAATCTGAAAGATCTGATGGTGGTGATTCCAGTGATCCAGTGTGTGTGGCGAGAAAAGCTGTTGGAAGGGGTGGCACGTGAGGATCGCGAGCAATTGTGAGAGGCACATGAGGACCACTCGTGGTGATTTTCACAAAATCGCCACTATCTTCCGAACGATTTGCAACCAGGAAGTCTTCTTGTGTTGTATATGTCTCTTGAGAGTTGATGAAAAACTGTAAATCTGTTTTTTTTCGACCTTGAAGAAAACAAAAAAAAATTACCTTGATAGAAATGAGGGAATGGGAGGGAGAAGGAGGAGAGCTGTGTGAATATGCTTTCCACCTCCTCTCAATCTCCATTTCCTTCCCACTACCACTATGTGAATACTGAATATGCTTCCTTGGTAGTGTTTTTTTTCTCTCCTCCCCTCCACCGGTTCGGTTTCCATCAGATCTACTGCACTTTGGCCACCATTAGTCGATAAGCTCCCCACCACGCAACCCTACTACTGCCGTTCTACTAGGACGATGCGGAACCGTGCCAAAAATCTCGGTGCGTGATCCTCATGCGTGGCTTGCTTCCGTGCTTGGCCTTTACACGCCGCCGTGCCCCTACGCCTCTATTGGCTACACGTGTCGCACTAGCTGATCCCCCACCTCACCTCCCAACCATCGGCGCGTGGCCTCCATGTGCCACCACAGAAGCGCAGGAAGACAAATGATCCACCGCAGATCTGTCTATATGGTGTCGGTCTTTCTACTATGTTATCGCTTTTTGTAACCGATGATCTTGAAAAATGAACTATGGATCTCCAAAAACTTTTAAAGACAATAAACTACAGTGCACCTATAGCTTACACTGCCTCCAATGGTGACTTACTTAAAAGCCATATTTTAAGACGGCGTCTTATTTGTAGGGCATGGGTGGGGACCAATAAATTGTTCCCAAAACCCGCTTTGTTTTCTTTCTTTCCATCACTGCACTGTAGTTATTATACCACCCCCTCCTCATGTATCATCTTGTAAATCCAACTCTCTAAATGTCATATCATTATCTTACTAGCTATTACTATTATCTTAGTCTATTGACATGCCAGTTTTAATAACCCTTTGATTATTATATATCTTCTTTAACAAATATTGATATAGAGATTATTAAATTTTGTTGAAACACCTTTGACCCAAGACGTATTCTGATTGGTCAAAAAGACAGAAAAAAAAGGTGGGGGCTTCACCAACAGACTCATAATATATCCACATATAATATATGTATATTTATATATATATATATATATATATATATTTTTTTTTTCTGTTTTTTTTTTGGAGAAAGTCTTCTACCTTATGTTGACTAGAATAGAAACCATAATACGATTTTTGTTTCACAAGTCAACTATTGAAGCATACACATAGGTTGGAATTGTCTAAATAGAGAGGCTTAGGGGTGTTCATCCGGGTTCCGACCCGGGTATACCCGGACCGGAACCCGGATTTCAAATCCGGGCCGGAACCCGGACCGGATTAATCCGGGTCAGACCCGAGCCGGAACCCGGATTAAAAAAGGGGTCCGGGGTTGTTTTTTTTTTTTTTCATATAAAGCGTTTAGAAGCCTTTTTTTTTTTATTTTATAAAAGCCTATAATTAAAATGTTGAAAAGTATAATTCTTCTATACTTATTAAAAAAAAATTTTAAAAAGTGTTGAAAATCATAACTTTTTTACAAAAGCATAATATTTTATGAAAACAATTTCTGAGTCATCATTAAATAGCATAATACTAATATTTTCCAGAATAATAAAAATATATAAAAATGAAAAACTAAAATGCATGCAATCCACTACATATTACACTATTTTGTTATTTACACATTACATTACATTGCAAAATACAAAACTATAATGATTTATATTAGTACAATCAAGATATTAATTCCTCTGTAGAAAGATAAACATCTCTCTTTCCAATTACTTTTCCGAAGTCAATATTGAGCATCCCACTGTAAGGCTTCAGCTTGATCATTTCTCTTAGCAAATCTTGGGATACTCTTACCAACAGGATCTACAGAGACTTTCCGTTCGGCTTGAAATGCTTTTGCAGAAGCATGTAAGTTCCTCTTCATAAGATAATCAAATATATACACATCCAACCTATCATATAGGGACCAAAACCATAACACCAGTAAGAAATTCAGAAAATCTAGATTCTTTGATAATAATTTGAAGAATAACAGTGGCACGGACCAAGAATAATAAATACAAAAATCAAATATGATACAAGAGAAGTGCCATTTAACATCCTGTAACCATGAAGGACAATAATTTCCCACCATTCAAAAACCAACAACATGAAAGACAATAATGTCCAAAGGATAAAATCATGTCACCATCGAAAGTCAGAAAATCAAAAACTTTAAACAAGTTTAGAGACTAATTGCACTCATCATCTGAATTCCAAGATATCCTCCTTACCTGCATTACAATTTCCATGCATTTCATATTTTTACTCAGGAAAATTTTCAGCTTCACTGCATTTTTAGTACAGCAGCTAGAACTTCATAATTAAAGGCAAAGAAAGGATACCCAGTAGTACTAAAGGAGATTTTGCTAGATAGTAATGAACAGCAAAAATAAAGAAGTATATATATATATATATATATATATATTGAACACAGAGACATCAAAACCAGTATGGCCATAAGAAATTATGTAGCTTGAGATGCTGAAAGAAATGTGAGCAAGCAGAAAACCTTGAGAATGAGAGTGTGAGCTCAAGAGACATAGAACCAAACAGAAAAAGAGCTTCCCTGCCCCAACTAAAGCCATTGAAACCGCAGACAAAGGCTCCCAGAATCAATGAGGAGAGGGAGGATTTGTTCGAATATGAAGCAGGGTCTCATCCCTTTTACGCTTTACACTATCCAAATCCAGAGAAATTGGAACACTCTCTGCCTCATCAGCTTTGCTGCAAAAAATGATAATCAAAATTCAATCACTCGTAATCATCATAGCATAACAAAATAGTCTATGTTATACACATAGGTAAACAAGTACAGAGAGGGAAAAATAGACTTACTTCTTCCTCCTCTGCTTCTCCTTCACATTGCCTTCCCCCATTCCTAGAGAATTCTCTTTACCCACTTCAAGCAAGGGCTTCCTCTCTTTCTCCCTCCCATTCACCTCCCCAAAAACCTCAAATGACTCTTTCACCTCCTTTTCCTCTACACCCCCATGTCTCTTATCCACACTCAAACTCTCAATATTCTCTCTCCCTCGCCCTTGTTGCCATTCTCTTCAATTCATTGCAAATCTCTGTAATCTGATTAAGTATATCCCGTCCCATTAACAAGTTCCTTGCCGAGAAGTCATTGCAGCAACATCTCTCTCTCTCTCTCTCTCAACAAGTCATTGAAATTTTTCATTAAAAAAACAAATAAAATCCGAAACAGTACAAGAAAATTCCAAATAACAAAACCCTAAACCCTAATCCACAATAAAATCATCACACTACTTCTAAATCAACATCAGAATAAAAAAATTTCAAACATAGTTACCTATTTCTTGAAACTCACGGCAGGATGTGCTGGTGCTGCTGCAAGTGGTGTTGCTGAAAGTCCTAAAAGCGAAGGGCCTCAACTGGTGTTGCTGCAACGAACTGGTGTTGTTGCGACGGACTGGTGGTGCTGCGACGAACAAAACCTGCTGCGACGAAACACAAGGTGCTGGACGAAGGTTTGTGAAGGAGGGGGATCGAGAAAAAAAGTGATTTCGCAGATACCAGTAGGGGATCGAAAAGGCTGTGATATTACAAAGATGGAGAAATGGAAGAAACCTAACAGAAAGGAAGAAGAGGCACTGACTTAGGGTTTCTTGCAAGTGTACGAGAGAGGAGAGTGAAAGAGACGGATTCGGGGGGGGAGGGTTTTCTTAGGAGGCTTAATTGCGTAAAGACCCGGGTACCGGGTTTAAAACCCGGTACCCGGGTTTGTAACCCATATCCGGGCCGGAAAGGTCCGGATTTTTCAATCCGGGTTTCGGTTCGAATTAAATCCGGGCCGGAACCCGGAACCGGAACCCGGTTTTCCGGGTTCCGGACCGGGCCGGGAAAAAACCCGGCCCAGTTGAACAGTCTTAGAGAGGCTGATGCCCGAAAACCGCCTATATGCTATGATAAGCTTTGGGTAAATGGATGCCAGGCCTAGGCCATGCTTGAAGTCATCTAGGCTAAATTACGAAGGCCGAGCGAGGTAATCAACTCAGCTAATTCATAGGGCATGTAGGTGAGGAAAGTTGACGAGGAGGCGAACAAAGGAAGAAGGCGGGCGTTAGCAAGTGCTTGTAATATCACTCTGCGAAAACCAGAACATTTATGAAGAGATATAAAGACTATCAAGAATGATTCCCAAGAGAGCAATGGATCGCCGATATAGAGAAGCAGATGTTGTAAATGGCCGAAGCCATGGAGTCTCGTTAGAAACATAACAGAGAGTAAAAGTGTAACTTTGTGTAACATCCCCTCCTTCTAATATTTGTAGAGTTAGAAGAATTGGACGCTACTAACCTTCAAACATAAATATAAAAGATTCCATACATTTATAAAAATCTCAAAGTGCTTTATTAAACATAAATCTCTAAAAAATAAACATTTATTTGGTAGTACTTAGTGAAAAAAAAGAACTTGCCATGTGCTATACATGTCACACTAACATAAATTATTGCATTAAAAGATAAAGATACAATCCCTTCTTGGAGCCTTCAGCCTCATTATCTACGTCATCCCCTTCGACAACATCCTCAACCGCAACATTCTCATGACCTTCCTCACTTGAGTGGGAAAAATATAAAATAATTAAAATGAGTTAATACTTAGTAAGAACTACATTATGCAATGAACGTAATATAAACAATGGGTTTTAGTTAACATAAAACTCTTGAAAAATATTACATTTGAGCATAAATAAAACATTTACCTCATAGCATTCAAGAAAAACCTTCATTCCTCAACCTCAACTTATTAAGAATTTATTTCCTCAACCTCATCTTTTAATGGCCGTTACACACTGTTAACCCCTATGTGTTAGGGTTAGTGACTAGTGTGATAAATGGTTTTTCCTATAGCTAGCGGATAAGAACCAAACTTCAGAAATGGGTCATCACTAGGTGCACCACCATTGATTCATTCCGATGTTGCTATCCATCCCAACCCCATGGTATCGCCATCATCCTCATATGACATATTTATTAACCTTATCAAACACATGCAGTCATACTTGTTCAGTTTCTTTTCTTTTCTTTAACCTTGTCTTACCTTTAATTCTTCAAAATATATAGCCATACTTTATAATATTCAATCACACAATCATTCATGCAAAAATCATATAACATCCTTTATCATAAATAAAGTTCATAAAAAAGGGCTATCAAAGAAGGCTCATACATATATATATATATATATATATATATATATATATTCCTTTGTAAACCTTTACATTTGCAAAAGAAACTTTACAGTTTACTATAAAATGATGTGTAGAAGAACATGATCATAGTCACTTACCTCGATTCTCCTTCAAATTAAGTTAATCGTGCAAATCTCCAAGATTTAAACTGAACCTATAATATTTTGGGCAATAGGGTAAGCAGCATGCATAGAACCTTGGGATGTCTAAGTTCCTTGGTTACTACTCTTCCACACCTACTTTGCTCGCATACACCTTGTTTGCTCAGTACATTTCTCGTTGAGCACTTTGCTCGCCCAACACATTACATGCCTAGTACATTGTTCACCTAGTACCATGCTCGTTTGATACATTACTCACCTAACCTTGCTTGCGCACTACATTGCTCGCCTAATCTTTCTTGCTTAATATGTTGCTCGCCTAACCTCTTCCAGCTTATTACATTGCTTGCCTTGTCTCGATCTCCTTCTTGTGTTGCGTCACTCTATCCAAACCTAAGTTCCTCGTGTTACTAGCCCTAATTTGAATCATTATCGGGTTTGGGACTACTCCCATGGCACATGCAATATCTACCGTCCAAAATCACCAATGGACTGCACATAAGGCACTCTCATGGTTTAACCTAGTTCAAAGTGAACTCTTTCCTTTCGGTTTATGCTAATATGCCATGATATGTTTTTATGATTTAATACATATAGTGAGGGAAATGAGTATTTACCTAGGGCAACCTGGAAACATCTGCCTGCGGGGCTAAAAGCCGAGAGAGTTAGGGTTTTGAAACCCTAATTTCGTGTGGCTTGAAAACTAGTGAAGAGGCCCTCCAACAATTCTCGGCAGTTGGGACATAGAGCGGATATGATTAGGAACATGATGCCATGATGGCAGTGTTGGTGGTGGTTGTGAGTGAGTGCTTGGGTATGCGGTGGCTCAACCCGATGCATGTGTGTCTAGCAAAGAACCTTACCGACAACATGGATGGTGCACGGAGCAGGTAGGGTAGAGGTATGGTGGCCAAACAAGAGATATAGAGAGTGGTTTAGAGAATTTTTTTTTTTTTGTGCAGCATTCAATCACTATCCATATATTATTAGTGATGAGGCAAACCCTTTGACCCTTCAATAAAAATTTTAACAAATCATTCTCAAAACCATATATTTTAAGAACATCATTCACCACTGTGTGGCGAAAAGGAATGTTCAACTTAGGTTTCAAGTCCATAGAGTAGGTTTTTTTTTTTTTTTTTTTCCTTTCTTTAATAGCCGGAAACTACTCGTGGCGTGGCCCCGACCCAAGTTTATTGATAAAACCCTCACTTTTGGCGAAGGAATATCGTGTTAACATCCCAAACAAATAAAAACCAAAACCAACAAAAAACACCTGAAAACCAAACAAGACTGATCCCAACCCACCTAATACAGCGAGACAATCAGCCTGCCTATTTTCGAAAGGATGGAAGGCCCCACCCATCCAACCAAAGAATTCCCTTAAGATAAAAGGGTAAAGAATGACTCTCTTCATAAATCACGTTCTTCCCCATCTCTCCTTCTCTGGCAAGAAAATCCACCGTACTATTTCCTTCCCGATATTGATGAGTCACCCTGAAGTTCACCCCTTCTAACTCTACCAGTAGGTCCTCCCAAAAATCCCAGAGATACCATAAGGAGCATTCACCTTTCCCAAGCCACTCCACGACAATGTGTGAGTCACTTTCAATTATCACATTCGAATATCGAAGCTGTTTACACAACCGAAGTCCCTCCAAAATTGCTTTTAATTCCGCACTATTATTCGTACCGTGCCAAAAATGACTAGAAAAAGCCACTATCGCATTACCCCAACAGTCTCAAATAATTCCTCCACCACCAGAATTCCCCGAATTCCCCCGACAGCTACCATCACAGTTCAATTTAACCCACCCTGAAAGGGCTTGACACACGAAATTAACTTTCCTGGCCTTGCGCACAAAGGACGGTGTGAAAGTTGAAGTTCACTTACCAACTCCATATCTAACGGAGTGAACTTACATAAGGTCCTCGAGTGCTCGGCTATAGCACTAACCCAGTACCGAATTTGCCTCCAAACCTGTTCAACAATCTGGTTCCTACCCTCCATTCTTGCTTTGCATCTTCTCTTCCATAAGCACCATGTAATAACACACGACAAGACCCCAATTAAAATTCCTGTGATAGTTGATTTTTTGGCAAATGAAAACCAGCTGATGAGTCTATTCTTCCATGTCATGGTTCAGTGAAAAGAAATCCCCAATAGCAAACTCTCTCGACGCCAGACATCTGCAGCAACTTGTCCTGATGAGAAAATGTGATAAATATTTTCTTGGCCCCTCTGCACACAACAATCACATGCCGAAGCTATCGAAATTCCTTTGGCCTAAATGCTATCATCTACAGCCAAACATTTGAACCATACCTTCCATAGACAAATGGAAATTCTTTTGGGTAGTAAAGGATGCCAAAGCCAATCATTCCACTCCAGATTTTCTCCTCTGCTTCTTGTGGCTTCGATCCGGGGCGGGCTTCCAAATGCAAACATCTTCACCTCTTCTTCCAGTCGGTACATTATGTAGGATTTCCATAGTTTTTTCAGGTCCCACCAACTCTAGCAGTATATCCGAGTTCCAGTTGTTGTGCTGCCAACAATCCCAAATACGAAGCTTCTTATTTACTATCTCCTCTGCACTCACCGACAGCGGGCCAAAAGCAAGCCACCTATCAAACCAAAATGAGGAGTTTCCACCACGCACCATGACTTCCAGAATGATGTCCACCATAGCTCTCCAAAACCTTGAATCATTCGGTATCTCCTGCCGGGCAATCACATGGATATTCCTGCAATATTTGGCCCTGAAAAAATATGCCCATAAATTATTAGAGGTCAATAATCTGAAAGAAAGTTTCATGTGGAGAGATTTTTGAACTTTTCTGAATCTCGGACACCCAAACCCCCTTCCGAAGTTGGTTTACATAATCTCCCCCAAGACCGCCAATGGACTTTCTTTTTCCCTTCCACCTCGCCCCATCAAGTGTATGGGCATGCTCGAAAAGACATGTCAAAGCAAAACCAATCTACCACCTTGCGAAAGCAATTTAAATTTCCACCCGGTAATTTTTGTTCTAACCTTATCCACTAGCGGCTCAATCATCCGGGAAGTCAACTTCCCTGAAACCAAATGCGCACCCAAATATGTAACTGGGAAACTTGCCTTCCGTGAAGCCTGTACTTCTCAACAAGCCTCGTTTACACGCTGGGGAGATGTGTTTGGACAAAAATCGCTGATTTTGTGTTGCTAATTTTCTGACTCGACCACTTCTCATACGTCTCAAGTGCCAGCATCAAAATTTTTTATCTACCTCTTCCCCCCATTGGCAAATATAAGAACGTCATCTGTATATAATAAGTGGGACACTAGGGGAGCCCCAAGAGGGTGATAAAATTTTCCAATGCTACCATTCTCAAAATTCCTCTGAATTAACCTTGTCAAGACCTCCTCCATAAGGATAAAGAAAACAGGAGAGAGAGGATCCCCTTGGCGTAAGCCCCGAGCTGATTGAAAAAAACCTTTAGAGGTTCCATTCATCATCACCGAAAACCATGGGGACTCCACACAATTTTTAATAAGCTTGCAGAATTACTCTGAGAACCGAAAAGAATTCAATAACTCCAAGAGGAAACTCCAGTTAACTCTATCATAGGCCTTAGTCATATCCAATTTAACCAACACATTGTCACCCGTCCTTTTCTTATGCAAAGAATGGACCATTTCCTGTGCCAACGTAATATTTTCGAAAATATTGCGCCCTGGAATAAAAGCACCTTGCTCATGCGAGACCAACTTTGCAACAATATCAGTGAGTCTGAAAACAAAAATCTTCGAGAATATTTTATAAGCCACCGACCACAAACTAATAGGACGGAATTTGTCAAAGCTCAAAGGATTAGAATTAAAACAAAAAACAAGGAAGAATAGAACCTAGAGAAAGGAGTCCCCTAGAAAAAATCTTTTGCAGCATCGAAGAGATCTTCCTTTACAATGTCCTAGCAAGCCCTATAAAATTCGGATCCAAACCCATCGGGCCCTGGGCTACTCTCGTTCAGAATGGAGAAAACCGCTCGTTTAACTTCCTCTTCCTTCGGTTCTGCACACAAGAGGTTATTATCCACCTTTGAATTTGCTGGCTAATTAATGTCAAGAAGTCACAAGGCTCAATATTGGACGGCTCCTAAAGAAAATTCTGGAAAAAGTTAGTGGCCTCGTCATGCACCAACTCCGCACCATCCAAAATCCTACCATCGGTCAACACCACTCTATCTAGTCGCTCCTTCTTACTCCTCTGATTTATTACTGAATGGAAGAACTTTGAGTTTTGATGCCCCTCAATTAACCATTTTTTTCTTTGTAATTTGTCCCGGGCGAGAGATGCTTCTCTCTTTTCCCACAGCTGTAACTCCAATTTCGTAGCCAAAAAATCATGTTCATCTTCAACTGAATGGCTTAATTGTAACTGACTATCTAGGGTGTCCAATCGCTCCTCAAGGGCTAGTATATTCGTACCCATCCTCCCAAAGACGTTTCTATTCCACGAACGTAAAGCAATCTTGGTGCGTTTCAGGCGAATAGCAAGCATTGAGAGGCTGAACCCCAAGTCAGTCCTACACCAGGCGTCTTTAACACACATCAAAAAATTATCATGCGAGCACCACATGTTCTGGAAGTGACCCGGACCATATAACGAAAATGGCCTATTCACATATACCACCATCGGACAATGATCTGAAGACTTCCGACTCAGGTATCTGAGTTGGGCCGAACCAAACAAATATGAAAAAGCAGTATTAATAAGGGCTCTATCAAGCTTTGCCTAGCTGCATGACACCCCTTCGTGGCCATTACACCACGATATGTGTTGACCTGTGCTTGGTAAATCAACAAGTCCACATTGATGTATACAATGATTGAAATCCGCCATAGATATGAGAGGCCTTGGATTTCCACCAATCCTTTCCGCATCCATTCGAATTATATTAAAATCATCTAGAACCAACCAAGGAACATCAGAAACTTGACTCTCTCTCAGGCTTCTTTATAGCTCTCTTCGTTCCACATAAGCTTCGCATAGACAAAAGTCACCAAAATCCGTTGGCCATCCTTGTTAAGCCAACCTGACACCATCTGTGCCGTCATTGATATCACCTAAAAAATATTTATAGCCTTCCAAAAGAGCCACAATTTACCACCTGACTTCCATTAGAAAGGAAGTGATGATAACCCAAAAATTGTCCCAATGTAGCCATACGAGCCTCACTCCGAACGGCTATGAAATCGCAAACAAATCCACATGAGCCTTCTTAATTAATTTTTGCAACCTTCCTCTAGACTTGCCTGACCCCCTAATATTCTAGAAAAAAATTGTATCAATCATATGTCCAACTTATGCGAGTGGGTATGAATCCATTGAGGCTTCCTCAGTGCTTTTTCCTCAATCTTCTTTTTTTCATGTCAATCGTTGCTCTGTGTCTAACTCATACATTTTTTATTTACCTCGTAACAATGAGACTTCACCTACCTCCTGCTTAGAGGAATAACCCAGCGTCAACTTCCCCTGACTAGAATCCCGTTGCCCCTCTAATGGGTGATTAATGCAATCCACTCTAGTCTCCTTCTCTAGCAAAAAAGCCTTCTCACGTATATTTCGGATCTCTCCATCACACCACACTTCCTCACAGTCCTCTTCCTCACTGTCAAAATCTATGGCCCGACCAAGTTGAACCAAAAACTTCTACTGAACCTCAGTATTAACTGAGATTAAATGGCCTGTATCATGATTAACTGGGATTACTGGGGCCTCGGGGCATATATCATAGACCTACAACTCTTTGCTATTTTCCACCACCTCTTTGTTATGATCGTCATTTACCACCACATTCTCAGACGACACTATCTCCCCTTCCTCTAACTGAATAACCTGCTCTTCCCTCTTACCCCCATCACTTACCCTCCCCTCATTCCTCACCACATCCTCAGATGGCACTATCACTTCCATTGTTTTTTCCATACTCTGTTTCATAGCCTCAGTTGGAACCGCAGCTACCTCCTTCCTCCCCACTTCCTTCCAAACATGATCCACATGCTCCTTTCCTAGTCCTCGCATCCCTTCCTTCTTACTGGTGTTAGCCTGTGTTTTCTCACCAGACCGACACACAACCACTGTATACTCTTGCTGGAAGCATTTCTTACCATAAAAGCCCCTCTTCTCATACATAACCTTATGCCAAAGCTGTTTATGGCCAACTACCAATGGAAAACCATCCACCGGTTCATCTTGGAGGTCCACTTCCACACATATTCTTGCCTCGGTAGCCTGGGTACGATATAGCGTCGCATTGTCGGAGCCAAGGAATCGACCAAACCAAGAGGCCAGAATCTGCAGGCAATCTACGGTATAGATGTAACGGAAAACCAGGCAAAAATAACCAATGCGGCACAATAGATGGCTCCTGGTTAACATCAAAGGCCACCAACCAACTAAACAAATGAAATTGACAACCTGCAACCATCCTTCCTTCCCTCACCCAACCATGCAGATAGTCCTTCTCAATGGAAGGCCTCTTCGACATAAACTTCAGCACCAAAGCAAACTTCAATTCCTCAGCCGCCCTATCCATCTCCACATCCGAGAAAACAAAACCTAGAGCCCCATTGATCAATTCCGGTTTTCTTAAAGGCAAACGAAATTTGGCAATGGGCAATGGCTGTTGAAGGGCCTGAGCGAACATGCTTCCACCTCCCCATGCAACACCCACTCCTTTTCCACCCCCATCATCACTTGATCCCTCGCCAAGACCCTCTCCGTTACCAGCAACAACACCCACCCCTCCGACAGTCATTGAAGGGCCACACGGCAAACCATATGGTGCGGCAAAACCCTACACTCAAAACGGTTAAACAATAGTATAGGTCAAAAAATTGCCCTCCACATCAGCAAGAAACCGTCTTAATACCCCTGGATGACTCCTCCTGTGCTTTTCCTTAGAGTAGGCTTGGGACCCTTCATCCTCCATAAATCTAAATGGTAACTCATCAATTATGATCCAAGCTAAAGACCATCTACACCTCTTCGGGCCAAACTTCACAAACCCCTCCAATGTAAACCCCCCACTACTCCCATCTGTCATTTTTTTAAAGTCGATTGGAGTCCAATCGACTTTGAACTTTTTTCAAGTAGTTTGTGTTTTATAGGACTCTTCTTACAATGTTCTTCTAAATTATTTGTAATCTCATAAGTAACATGTCGTTTATAGTGGCAACCATAAATATCACCATAATAGTTACACTTTACTTATGGGTCAATGGGGTAACCATCCATCCTCTAATTTTGTAAAATGTTCCCACACGATGAAGACAATTTTTTCTTTGGTGGATCAATGGGTGTTCGGGTAGGTGTAGGGGATGTAACATTAATGCTAGTGTTTGGAGTTGGAGAAGTATTATTATCACTGACATTTGCACAATCACCACAATCCATTAAACTTATCATACTATCAAACCTTTGACATAATGGAAAGTATGAAAGATTTTAGGTTTTTAAAATCATACAAAATCACAAAATCAGACAAAACTTTTAGGTTTTGAATATCATAATGTAGTTTAGGGCTTCAAATTGAAACCCTAAATACATTAGCCAAGGTTTTGTGAAATGAATCACACATTCCAGAGGATCTTGAAGACTATTCAAAATCCAAAAGAACTACGCGAGGGGCTATTGTACAGCTGGAAAAAGTCTAGGCATGTTTAAGGAAAGTAAAAATGGAAGCATATCAGTTTCGAGTGAATGGATATTTTGATATAGAACCAGAAAATTGAATTTAATTAATTCAAGTTAGAAAACTTTGGAACAATTAGAAATTTACAAAAATGAAAACCATTCTTAAAGAAGAATCATGGGAATTATAGAGCGAACTACCAAAAAATTTCCTTCACTTGTTCAATCAATTAGATAACATTAAAACTAACATTAAAACTTACAACACCCATTACCTAAATTTCGTGGGGAAAATTTTGTAACTGTGGGGGGGAGCTGTAATACCTACAACATTAATGTAAGGTGTGTGCTGGTTGAAGGTTTGGAGTGAAGTGAAAATGTGAAGTGCAGTGCGTAGCAGTCAATAGAAGGAAGGAGAGTAATTGAATTAATGGATTGATCAATACTGGGCATTTTGATTCCTTTAAATGAAACGGTGTGTGTCGAGTGTATTTTGGCAGTCTGAAGATGGAGCTATGTGGCGTCGTTTTTTTAGTAATTCCTTGTAATAGAAATTCTGTTAGTAAGTCAGTTAGTTACTTGCAAAGTTGTTGTGTATAAATAGCAGATCATTTGTAATCAAATGTATGGAATTTCTTTGGAAAAATTGAATTGTTTGGAGTTTTAAAGATTGCTTGAAAATCTCTCCAAGAATTGGAGTATATTCTTGGGTCATCATCTTCTCGTTCATTTGTTCTTTCTTTCCATTTTCACAAGATATTGTGCTTCTGTTCTTGTTCTATCTATTCTTGTCTGTGTTCAAAGCTTGAGCAGGAAAAGGGTACGTGAAAATTGGTATCAGATTGATGATCCATGGTTGAAAGTACACGCAAGCGGTAGTTTTGAAGGCTCTGTAGGAAGGGGCCTTACTTATGTAAACAAGAAGGGGTTTTGAAGTAGTTGGAAGACCATAATCATGTTATCAATGGCATTCATGGCAGGTTAGACCAACTGTCTAATATGCTTAAGTCTTTGGTTGAGTTTCAACAAGTTAATTCTCGACCTGGTGGGTCTGGGAATGCTAGAGGGGTGAATCATGAAGAGGGTTCTTTTGGTAGAAGTTTGTGTCAAGAAGAGAGGCTGCCAAGGGTGATTAGGCTTATTTTCCTCATTTTAATGGCTTGAACCCTAGGGGATGGATCTTTAAAGTTACTCAGTACTTTGAATATCATCAAGTTTTGATGAATCAAAGACTCTTAATGTCCTTATATCATATGGAGGTTGAGGCCCTCGTTTGGTATCAAGATGCTGTTGGTGTAGGCATTTTTACAACTTGGGAATCCTTTGTCAAAGTTGAGCTGTATTATGAGTGACCTCAAAGATAAGATTAGGCTTCCTATGAGGATACTTAATCCAATTAATCTCAATGCTGCTTTTGGTCTTGTGAAGATACAAGAGGAGTATGCTTTGGCATCGAGGAGATCTTGGAGGAATAATGTGGGGTTGCATGTCAAAAGTCCTGTTGGAACTGTTGAGGATAGTTCCAAGTTTCAGAGAAGTGGGAAGCCAACCAAGAGATTTTTTTCATAACAAATGGATGAAAAGAGAAAGAAAGGTCTTTGTTATCATTGTGATGAAAAGTGGAGTCCAAGCCACTTGTGCAAGAACCTCAAAGTTTATTTGATCCAAGCTTATTTTGATGAGCTACACCAGCCTGTTCTTGAAGAATCTGTGGTTACTGAATTTGAGGAAGTGATGTGGGTACCTTAGAAGTCACTGTCAATACCATTTTTGGTTGTATGAATGGGAATGTTATGAGATTGCATGGAAGTGTGAGTTCTTGTGCTTTAGAAATTCTTTTAGATTCTGGGAGCACACATAACTTCTTGGATTCTTTAGTGGTCTAAGAGGCTAAGTTGTCTGTCAAGAAGGATTTTAGTTTGCAAGTGAGAGTGGCGAATGGTGACATGATTTTGAGTCGAGATAGTGGGGAGGAACTGCTTAAGATCCAGGGATCAAAGTTTTTTGTGCCATTTCATGTTTTAACTTTGGGAGGATTTGATATAGTGCTCGGAGTCCAGTGGTTAAAGACCTTAGGCTCTATTACTTGGAACTTCATTGATATGTTAATGAGCTTTGAGTGGGAATGTCAAGTGGTTAAGTTGCAAGATTTAAATGCTGCCAATGTACATAAGATTATTGGTGTTAAGGGATTAAAGTCAGATTTTGTGAGTAAGCAAGGCTGGTTGTTGCAATTGATGCCTATGGAGCAGCAAGATACTAAGGTCTATTCTAAAGGGCCAATGTCTGAGTTACTCAAGGTGTTTGATATGAACACGTGGGAATGAATTCCCTTGAATCCACAATCAATTTGAAAACTCCCCAAGAAAGCCAAAATCAAGTCAACGGATGGAGAACCTAGACCCAATGAGAACTTGTTTCAAGAACCTAGATTATATTAAAATCTAGACCCATTGAAGAACCCGTCTCAAGAACCCAGATTACAAAGGAGGAACACCACAAGGGTTGTGATTTACCTTTGATAAGTTCAAGAGGAGAAAACTCAACTCACAAATAAAATTCAATATTGTCTAAACCTTCAAATGAGGCTACAAAGAGTTTTTAAACCCAAACCTAATCAAAACCCTAGCCAAAACAAAGCCCCTTTTACCCAAAATGACCCTTGATGAACAGTACCGGCTACAGTACGCGCGGCTACAGTAAACCTACAATAAATTGATGAAATCCTAGTTCCTAAAAAGTAACTTTCCAAATAAGCCCTTGGCAAAATACAAGGCCTTCCCAAAAAACTTAGTTCATAAGAAATAAGACATGTGAGCCAAGCATCTTCAAGCCCACTTATTCTAAACTAATAAAATAAATCATTTAACCAAATTGGAAGCCACCAATAACAATAGGCCATATCTCTAAGTCATGTCTTCCACCGCTTGAATCAAGTGGATCAAAACTGGTTCTTCTTCTTTTAGACCCATCTTGAGTGTTGGGCTCTTGCTGGCTTCATCCCAAGTGGATTGCACCAATCCTTGCATTGCTTCCTTGATCTTCTTGGCCCTTGATCTTGTAATTGGCCCATCTGGAACTTGCAAAGGATCTTTAAGAGTAGGCCCACCTTGGTTCCTATCAGTGTTCAATGATGTTTTAGCTGAACCTGTTGGATTGCCACCATGAAGAGCTTTTGAGCACCCAATTAATCTGAAGGATGGTGCTTCTCCTGTTTCAATTTGATCATACAGGTATCCCCATTACCTAAAGTTTGAGATAGAAAAAATTCTCCATGAATTGTTGCAATCTGGTGTACTGAGACCAAGCCAAAGCCAATTTTTTTCACCTGTGTTGTTGGTTAAGAAAGCTTATGGTACTTGGCATATATGTATAGATTATAGAGCACTTAATCAAGAAACTGTCAAAGATAAATTTTCAATACCTGTCATTGATGAACTGTTTAGGCTCAAATTTTTTCAAACTTGGATTTGAGGGCTGGATACCATCAAATTAGGGTGAGAGAAGGGGATATTCAAAAAACATCCTTTAGAACTCATGAGGGCCGTTATGAGTTCTTGGTGATGCCATTTGGCTCAACAATGCTCTTGCCACCTTTCAAGGCTTGATGAACCACATTTTCAAACCTTTTCTGGGAAGTTTTGTGTTGGTGTATAGTAGAGATATCAATGATCATTTGTTGCATGTTAAAACTGTATTGAGTGTATTGAGGCATCACACCCTCTATGCAAAGATGGCTAAGTGTAAGTCTGGGGTGCATGAGATAGAATATTTGTGCCACATTATTTCTGGAAAGGGGGTACAAACTAATTGTGCAAAAGCAATGGTTCAATGGTTTGTTCCTAAAACCTTGAAGTCATTGAGAGGTTTTTTAGGATTAATAGGTTATTATAGAAAATTCATGCGTGATTATGGATCTATAGCAGCGCCTCTAATAGATTTGTTGAAAAAGAATTCTTTTTGTTGGACTGACAAAGCTACTGTTGCATTTGAGTTGTTGAAAGCAGCTGTGAGCAATCCTCCTGTGTTGAGATTGCCAGATTTCACTAAAGTATTCACCATTGAATGTGATGCTTCTGGTGTGTGGCTTGGGGTAGTGCTGATGCAAGACTCTCAACCTATTGCTTTTTATAGTAAAGCTTTGAAGGGGAAAGCTTTGTTGTTGTTAACATATGAGAAATGGCTTTTAGCTCTAGTGTTTGTTGTCCAAAGTTGGAGGCCTTACTTATTGGGTCATCCCTTTAAGATCAAAATTGATCAACAAGTTTTGAAGTTTTTGGTGGAACAAAAAATTGGCACTGAGTCACGGCATAAGTGGGTCTCTAAGCTGATTGGCTATGATTTATCAGTTGATTATAAGAAGGGGAAAAAGAACTTGGTGGCTGATGCTTTCTAGAAGAAATGAGGAACAACAGACAGTAATGGCAATGCTTTAATTTCCTACTCCCTTGTGGATTGAAGAGCTGACAGGGAGTTATTCTTTATCTCCAAAGTTTTTTGATTTGGTTACTAAGTTGCAGCAAGGTGAAGAAGGCCCTAAATATTTCTCTATTCAACAAGGGTTGTTGCTGGGGAAAGGTAAACTGGTGGTCATTCCATCTTCTTCAATTCAGTCCAAGATTTTGCAGTACATTCAGAATAACCCACAAGCAGGTCATGTGGGGGTATCACAAGACTTTGCAGAGGGCAAGAAGAGATTTTTGGTGGGAAGGTATGAGGAAGGATGTCAGGAAACGGTTGAAGGAGTGTGAGATTTGTCAGGTTAGCAAAAGTAAAACTGTGCAATACCCTGGCCTTCTACAACCATTGCCTATACTTGAATCTCCATGGTTAGACATATCCAAGGATTTCATTGATGGTTTGCCTCTTTCAAATGGGTTTTCTGTGGTATTTTCTGTAGTGGATAGACTGACCAAGTTTGCCCATTTCTTTGCTCTTTCACATCCCTATACATTTGTTAAGGTTGCTCAAGTATTTTTTCCTTAGGTGTTTAAACTGCATGGGCTACCTAGATCAATTATTTCAGATCGTGATACAGTTTTCACTAGTTCTTTTTGGAGATAGTTATTTCAGCTACAAGGGGTGTCTTTGGATTTTAGTTCTTCCTACCATCCTCAATCAGATGGTCAAACAGAAGCCTTGAACAAGTGCTTAGAAGGCTACTTAAGGTGTTATTGTAGTCAGAGACCTAAGGAATGGACTTCATACTTACCAATGGCTGAGTGGTGTTACAACACTATTGTGCATTCTTCCATTAAAATCACTCCATTTGAAGCTCTTTATGGGTATGACCTTCCTAAGTTGCTGGCTTATGTGCCAGGTATCTCCTCTAATGATGTTGTTGACAAGTAGTTAAAGTCAAGAGAAGAGTTATTGAGTTTACTGAAGGATAACATGAAAAAAGCACATCATTGAATGAAATTCTATGTTGACAAAAACAGAACTGAAGGTCTTTTCAAGAGGGTGATTGGGTCTTCTTGAGATTACAACCTTAAAGGCAGAAAGACAGTAGCAATTAGGCATAATATGAAGTTATTTCCACGATTTTATGGCCCTTTCCAGATTGTGCAGAAGTTAGGGTCTGTAGCTTATGAACTTGATCTGCCTAGTTCATCTAAAATACATCCATTTTTTCATGTTTCATGTTTGAAAAAGAAGATTGGCCAAAATGTTGTTCCTTTGCCAACGTTACCCCCTACTGATTCCAGTGGACAACTACAACCTGAGCCTAAAAAGATATTGGGTAGACGAATTCTATATCATGCTATGACAGAAGTGTTGATGAGTTGGGTGGGAGCTGCAGATGAGTATTCCTCTTGGAAGAGCTTGTGGAAAATAAGGCAACTCTACCCACATCTTGTAGGAATTGTGCTTTAAAAGTGTGTGCTGGTTGAAGGCCTTGTGGACAAGTCCTTTAAGAGGGGGAGAATGTAAAGTGTGTGTTGGTTGAAGGTGTGGAGTGAAGTGAAAATGTGAAGTGCATTGCATAGCAGTCAATAGAAGGAAGGATAGTAACTGAATTAATGGATTGATCAATAGGGGGCGTTTTGATTCCTTTAAATGAAACGGTGCACGTCGAGTGCATTTTGGCATTTTGAAGATGGAGCTATGCGGCGTCGTTTTTTAGTAATTCCTTGAAATAGAAATTCTGTTAGTAAGTCGGTTAGTTAGTTGCAAAGTTTATGTGTATATATAGCAGATCATTTGTAGTCTATGGAATTTCTTTGCCAAAACTGAATTGTTTGGAGCTTTAGAGATTGATCGAAAATCTCTCAAAGAATTGGAGTATATTCTTGGGTCATCTTCTCGTTCATTTGTTCTTTCTTTCCATTTCCACAATATATTGTGCTTGTTTTATCTGTTCTTGTCCATGTTCAAAGCTTGAGCAGGAAGAGGGTACGAGACAGTTAATCACTTACTCAAATTAGCTTAAGTGTCATTATCGTAATAGTACTATTGACCGATTTGATAGAGTCAAGATGATTAAGTATCTCACTAACGAAACTAGAATTTATACAAAGCTATACATATTACAAGTATAATATATTATTAATATGAGACCATGATTGCCTATAGAAGAAAAGAGGATGAAAGAGAGAGATATAGGGAGTAATTGAAGGTTAAAGAAAAGTGGGAAGAGGGGAGAAAAGAAGATATTGCGGAAAAGAAAGAGAGAAAGAAGTGAAAAAGAAGCAAAAGAAAATAGTTACCGAGAAAGAGGAAAGGAAAAAGAAAAAGTCCTACTTTATTTTAACAGTATAAGTGGGACTGTGTTAGTTCTATTAACAAATTTATAGATTATTTGTTAATTTATTAATTATTATGTGACAAACCATTTATTTTTTATTCTGGTTTGCGTATTAATGTGACTAATTATCAAACTCTTATTTATTATTAGAACTAATTATTTATTTATTCATTCTTGCAAACATGGAGTACTAACGGTTAATTATTACTTTGACTAACAAATGTATTGTTATTTTATTTTGCTAACCGTGACAAATTATCTAGGAAAATGCTTCTCCCATCGAGAGAAGCTACTGATTTCTTTTTTACTTAATGGTTAAATAAGTTTTTTTAATCAGTTTGTAATTTTTAATTTTTTTAAATATTTAAAGGGATTTAAAAAATATTTTAAAAAAAGAAAAATACAATTTATACTATCAATATAATGCAAGAGTCACATTTCTCGATGACCCTAGCCAATGTGGTGCTACTCCCATAAAAAATTCAGTATCGAATGGATACCGATAGTGTAACTATGTTTTTCTTCAAATATTTTATAATCACTTTAAATATTTAATTTTTTTATAAAATTATTAAAAAACATTTTCTTAATGATGAAATAAAATAAATAAATAAATAAAAAATAAAAAACACAATTCGTTGAAAATCTCGGTTGGAGTAGTGTTTCTCTTGTCCAATTATCTAACTGTTATTCTGCTATTTTGTTTTGGTAACTATAACTACCCACTTACTATTGTAACTAACGATTTTAACTAACTATTTATTGTTATTTTTCTTTGGGCACCTTTGATTAACCATTTAGTTATTTTTTTTTTTTTATAACAAACTTCAGTATCTGTATTTCCTTTAAACTCAGACATTACAATTTTGTCCTGTATTATAAAGCTATAAAAGCCCTCAGGGCCATCTTCTATCCAAACCTTTTCTTCATCTATAGAAAAAACAAATTTTGCTAAAAAATCAGCTACCTTGTTTCCTTCCCTATAAGTGTGTTGGACCTTCCAAAAAGATTTGTTTGCAAGGACTGTTTTGATGTCCTCCACCTTCTGGCCATTCCATTCCCAATTCTCATCTTTACTATTTACTGCCTTATTATTTCCAAAGCATCCCCTTCAAAAATAGCATGCTCTATTCCTAACTTAGCACTCAACTGCAGTGCTCTCCACAAAGCATTTACTTCAGTCATACCTGGAGAAGATATATTCGATCTTGGCATACTCAAAGCTGCAAGGACTTCCCCTTCAACGTCTCGAATTATCACACCAGCCCCAATCCTTTTCTCTTTTTGGTCAAAAGCTGCATCCCAATTTATCTTCACTTCACCTTCCCTAGGTGCGATCCACCTCACCCGACCTCTATCAAACTGTTCTCTTCCTGGCCAGACCTGTAGGGTAGTTTGAGCCTGTCTAAATTCCTCCAAGCTAGCTTTTGCCTGATTGAAGACCTTACCCAGGCTGAGGAAAACATTTTCAAAAACAAACTTGTTCCTCCTCAGCCAGATAGATCTCATTACTGTTGCAATTAACTCCAGATCTTCCTTTTTGAGTCTTTCCACCATCTTGATCCAAACTAAACCATGTCTTCTTCACCATAGTTCCATTTTTGTACCGGGCTTCCTATCTCAGCCCACACATCTGTAGTAGCTGGACAACACCACATAGCATGGCTTGTAGTTTCTTCTTCCCTCACACATATTGGGCAGCAAGGCTTTTGAATCACTCTTCTTTGGAACAGATTTCTACTTGTCGGAAGGCAATTATTCAAAGCTTTCCACATAAAGACTTTTACTACCCCTGGCACTGTTAGCTCCCATAGAGTTTTCCAACCCTCTATACCTTCTGTTCCATATGAAGTTTCCCCAACCAACTTTCTTTTTCTAGTAAGTTTCAGGTGGCAGGCAGAGTTTACACTAAAAAGCCCTTTCTTTGATGGAGCCCATATCCGTTTGTCAGGTAAACCTGATTGGCTAATTTGGATACTACAAACCAGGTCTGCTTCTTCTTCACAAAGGACTTTTCTAACCAGATCCTCATTCCATCCCCTTTTTCCTTCATCAATTAACTCTGCCACTTTTGCTTCCTTATTCAGAATCTGATTTGGTGATTGAATCATGTAAGAAGACTGCTTAGGTACCCATTTATCTCTCCATATCTGAATATTTTGCCCATTACCAACCCTCCAAACAAGTCCCTCCTTTAATAGTTCCATAGATCCCATTAGACTTCGCCAGATCAGAGAAGGTCCTCTGCCTAAGCTTGCCTCCAACACCTCAGTTTTTCTATGGTACTTATCTTTTAGGACTCTGGCTGCAATTGAGTTGGGATTTGTAAAAATTCTCCAACATTGTTTTGTTAAGAGAGCTCTGTTGAAACTCTCCAGCTCTCTGAAGCCCAACCCACCACTAGTTTTTGCCAACCCCATCTTTTTCCAACTCCTCCATTGTATCTTCTTTTCATTTTCCTCATAACTCCACCAGAATCTTAACATTAAAACAACTATTTCTTTGCATAGCCTCTTAGGAAGAGCAAAGACACTCATATGGTAGGTCGGTATTGCTTGGATAATAGCCTTTAACAGGACTTCCTTCCCAGTTGGTGATAGAAACTGGTTCTTCCAATTACTGATCTTCAACCATATCCTGTCTTTTATACCTCTAAAAGTATTGTATTTTGACCTACCTACCATTGTAGGCAAGCCTAAATACCTCTCATAGTTGTTTTGCATCCTTGCTCCCAAGTCTTGTTAGATCTAGTCCCACTCTTCCTTTCTTCCATTTTTGCTGAAAAGAATTATAGATTTTTGCTTATTCAAACATTGTCCCGATGCTTGTTCATATAATTTCAAGAGGGAGCTGATCTTTTGCCATTCAGTCTAGTTTGCCCTCCCAAAGATGATGCAGTCATCTGCAAAAAGTAAATGTGTTAATCTAATTCCACCCCTAGCCAAAGCCACACCCCTTATTTCCCTCCTTATCTCAGCCATATTTATGAGGTTGCTTAACCCTTCAGCACACAATAGAAAGAGATATGGGGACAAAGGGTCCGCTTGCCTTAGGCCCCTTGTAGGCTTTATCACACTTCTAGGGCTACCATTAACAAGAACAGCATATGAAACTGAGTTTATGCATGTCATTATCAACTCAATCCATCTAGCACCAAACCCAAGCTTCTTCGTCACTGCCTCTAGAAAGGGCCACTCAACCCTATCATAGGCCTTGGAAATATCCAGTTTTACCGCCATGCATCCCACTCTCCCCTTCAATCTAGTCCTCATTGAGTGTAAAGCCTCATAAGCAGCTATGATGTTATCTGATATCAACCTCCCAGGAATGAAGGCACTTTGATTTTTTGATATAACCTCATCAAGCACCAACTTCAGTCTATTTGCAAGAGCTTTTGCCATTATTTTGTATAGCACATTACATAGACTTATGGGCCTATAATCCCCTACCTTTTTTAGCTCAGCACACTTTGGAATTAATGCTATATAAGTAAAATTCAATTCAGGGACCATCTTACCTCCATTTAAGAAATCCAGGGCTGCTTCACATACATTATCTCCTACTGTGTTCCAACAACCTTGACAAAAGCATGCACTGTAACCATCAGGGCCAGGAGACTTATATGGCCCCATCTGCTTCAGAGCTATCTCGACCTCTTCTCTCACAAAAGGTTTCAGCAATGCTTCATTCATACTACTAGTAACTCGAGAGTCAAGCTGCCTTAAACATTCTTCTATTAATAGGCTGGGAGGGTTTCCAGTTTTAAAAACTCCCTCAAAATGATCCTTAAAAGCTTCAGCAACACCCTTTTGATCCTCTCTCAGTATTGATTGGCCATCTTCAACAGATAAAATCTGATTTCTCTTTTTCCTTTGATTGGCACAAGCATGAAAGAATTTTGTGTTCTTATCACCCATGTTATACCAATTTCTCTTGGCCCTTTGTCTCCATTTTAAATCCTCCTGCTCCAAAAGTTTGCCTACCTCATGTTGCAGCTTAATAATTTCACTACTGTTGTGAGGCCCCTCATCCTCCTGCAATTCCTTAATTATGGCAGTAATATGGTCTATGTGTCCACTTCTTTCTCTATCTTTTGTCCTGAAGCCTCGACTAACTGTTTCACCGCATATCCTTAATAACTTTTGCACCTTTTCTATTGGTTTACTTGACTGCACCTTTTTTGACCAAGCCCCTTCAACCATGCTCTTGCACTCCTCCTCTTTCAACCAGCTAGCTTCAAACCTAAAGGCAAAACCTCTCTTATTTTGCCTTCCTTCACATTCCACAAAGGACAGCAACATTGGCTTATGGTCAGAACTTCTTGCAACTAAACCTTCCACCACCACCTCTCTAAACATACCCTTCCATTCTGCATTCATCAAGTAACGATCTAGCCTTTCCTTTGTATATGTGTGATCCAAGTGTCTATTACTCCAAGTGAAAAGATTCCCCACATAGCCTACATCATACAACTCATTACTCTCCAAGGCTCCTCTAATTTGGTATTCTGCCCTCATTTTTCCACCAACTTTTTCACTTTGAGTCAAGATCTGATTAAAATCACCAGCAACACACCATGCAATTCCTCTCCCTGGATTCACTCTTGCCAACAACTCCTAAGAGAATCTTCTTTTTGAAGTATCCGGATGCCCATAAAATCCAGTGAACAACCATTCTCTTTTGTCATCCTCCCTAACTTTAGCACTAACATGCCAATGAGAGAAAGATTTAATTTCAATTGCCTCTTCATCTTTCCTGAAAAGAGCTAAACCCCCTCCTTCCTATCGGGTCTATTGCAAAACATCCCTCCATGCCCAACTTTTTCTTCAAAGCCTCTATTTTCCTAACTCTGCTCATAGTCTCAATGAGAAATACAAGCTAGGGTTTCTTTTCCTTAACCAAAAGGCTAAGATCTTGAACTGTTCGAGGGTTCCTAAGCCCTCGGCAGTTCCAACTTAGTAGACTCATAATTCTTGGCGGGGCTGTTTAACAGCCTCCGCCATTGAATTTACCATCCATTCTTCCACCTCTTCCCCCTCCCTCCTAACCTTCTTCTCCAATCCACCCTTCAGATCTCCCCCTTTCCCGAAACACTCCACATTTCTTTTTATGGGAGCAGTAGACACAATAACCTCAAATTGAGATTTTACACCCAGTGCCTTCCTTTTCCAACTACCCTTTTGACTTTTTCCTTTAGTTCTTTTTACCAGCAACTCCCTCATTGAATCATCCCCTCCTGTACTGTAACAGCCCGCTAGAAATTCATTAGTGGAATTTCTATTGACTTTAGGAATCTCGTAAAAACCCCATAAGTTTTTATGAATCGACCAATCGCATAGGTTTTAGTTTGTTAACATAGCCAGTGTTATTACTCACTATGGTGCTAGAAATATGAGTTTTATTTATTTGAGGTGGTTAGAAGTGTCAGAATGCATTATGGTCTACGCCATTAGACTTAGTGGATTATTTAGGATTTTATGGCGCAATAGCCTATTTTCATAATTCCAGACGAAATGTCTGTTGGAAATTGTGAAATTATTTTTAGGGACAGTTCGAGGTTGAATTTCGATAAAATATTTTCACTATAGGTTAATATGAATATTTAAGAATTTTTAATGTTAAGTTTATGATTCACTTTTTCAGAGTGAATAGTAATCTCGGTAAGCGTACCAATTGCAGTGTTTCAAAATCACAGTGTGGAATGTCCAAATTAGATTAGAGAACTTTTAAATGGACACTTGACAAGATCTTAGCCATACTTAGTGAATAATATTAGACACTTGGCACCATGAGGAGCGTTTGATGGATTTGAAGGAATCAAGCTGTGAAATCATGCTACTTAAGCAAAACTTTGTTTCATCTGCTCAACCAAATTATGCCAGACCAAAGTGGGTTTCCATCCTAGTAAAACCCTAAATGGTGGAAATCCAATTGAAAGCCCAAAAGCTTAGTTGAAACCGAAACCCTAAACGGTTTCCCCAAACCCTAAAGTTGGCCTCTAAACCCTTTCTAATCCGATTTCTAGCATTGTGTTTAATCACTTGATTAAATCACTTCCACATGCTATTAATACTTCAAATTTCTGTTTGAACATCATTATCCAACCTTGCTAACCTTGAAAAATTGATTGGGCCAAGTGATATTGGATTTGGGCTTGATAGCAACCCAAACCCTCTTTAAACCCCAAAATTTAGGCCCATTCGGTTTAGGCCCATTAAGGCCCACGAAATTGGTCACCATTAGCATTGCTTCATGGCTAAGTTTTGTACCCCCACTTGGCTGCCCAGATCTATACAAGAAGGGCCTAGAAGGTTCTTGAATACAAAGGTAAAAGGCCACCTCACTCTTTCACTCTTACACTCTATCTTGAGAAAAGATCTTGGACTGATTTTTATGAGAAGAAAAGGCCAACACTCAACCTTTCCTTCACTAATATCACTTCCCATAACTTGTGTAAGAGGCTCTTCAGTCCACTTCCCACGAAAAACCAACTCTCCTTTACACTTTTCCTTCATAGAACACAAAAGACACTCTCGGACAGTTTTTCTTACCTCTTTTGAATGCCTATTTAGAAGCTTTTGTAAGTGTTTCCTCGCAATGTTTCCTTCATGAAAATTGTTTATTTTGGAGTCTAGTTTACATGGATATCTTATTTTTCCATTTGGAGATCATTTGATTGGTCAAAATTTGTTTAGAACCCATAAAGGTCATTCTGGGCGATAAACTGGAGAATGTGTTATATTTTGGAGTTTTTGACCAAGCTAATGAATAGATCTTGGTCCGAAATTTTTATGGAGTACTGTTAACATGTGTATATGATTATTGGTTGAGGATTTGTTGCATGATTAAAAGTTTTGGTGAAATATTTTCTTAGGTCTAGAAACTTAGAAACTGGAAGAGGAAAAACAGTTTCTGTTTTGAGAAAGTTTAAATCTTTTATGGTTTAATCTTATTCCAATGGCTTTGATATTTTTATTGGAAGATCCTAAGCATCTTATATACATGTTAGAATGTTATTTTGAAGATATTTGATGTTAGTTTCGAAGATATGAAATTTTATGCAAGGAGGTATTCAGTTAGGCCAAAGTGATGATGTTCTTGGCTAAATTTATGTTTTGGTTGATGTTTAACCATGTGATCTTGAGTTTGATGCTTGAATCTGTTTTAGAACATCTTTTTAAACCATGTGATATTTGGGTTTGAAGATCACATCTTTATAAGTCATGGATCAAGAGGTTGATCAAAACAAGTTGGAAACAAAATTCTGTTTTGAACTTAGAAGAAAAACCAAAAAGTTCAAGTATGGTTTTAGTGATTTTGATGACTTTTGTTCATGATTCAAAACATGATTATTCTTAGGAATATGTTATGAGTATAGTAGAAGAAAAATTTTGGTTTAATCATGAGTTTTCAAATTTGAAAGAATTACAACAAAATCAAGGGAAATAGCCTTGTAAGTTTCGGACCTATAGAGTTTTAATGGTTGTGTTTAGTTTTAAATTTTTTTGAATTGATGTTTGAGTTTAGGACAAAATTTACATAAGGTATGTAAATTTTGGTGATTTTTGGAGTTAGGATGCAAAATCCTTAAGTTAGCGGTAAAATAGTAATTTTCCCACATGTAGAGGGTAAAATGATAATTTTACTCTAAGTTGTTAGTGATTAAGTTCTAATTTTTAGAAATCACTCCTTTCAATTTCTCGTGATCGCACTTGAGTTTTGTCTCGAAGCGCGAAGATCGAGGTAAGTTAGCTTTTAACATACTATCAGTTTAATGTGTATGAGTGATCAGTAAGGGAACTAAATTGTATACATGCATGTTATCATATGTGCCATGCCAAGTCATTACATATTTATCTGTTAGACAGAATTTATACTGTCATGAATTACTCATCTGTTACACAAGATATTCTGTCACGTATTGCTATACATTTCAAGTATGTCATGTTAAGTTAAGTATGCCATCTGTTACATGTATTTCATGTCACGTAATATTCACTGTCACATATTACACCATGTTAAGAAATGTTGTCAGTTATATGGTATGCCATGTTACGAAATGTTGCATGTTACATGTATGCCATGTTATGAAATGTTCTCTATTACATTTATGTCTCGAAGTATGTCATGTCTTTCATCTTAGTTCATGTCACGTTATGCTACGTCAGGACTTCTGTTTTTTATGTTACGTTGATGTTACGTCACGTTACGAAATGTCAGGTATGCCAGTTAAGTTATTCATGTCAATCACGACCCTAAGCGCTAGGATGAGGTAATATCCTAATGGAACTCCTTTGTTCACGCTGGAGTGTCTAAATAGGTGTGAAATTCCCTGGGTTGACGAAGTACAGTCAACAGGTTGCGAATGGGGCCTAATTAGCTGGTCACCGGAGCGCGCCAGGCACTAAAGCCGATGGTGCCACACATTATGTTACGTGTGTTCACAGCAAGTGTGGCACAAACAAATAAGTCATGGGGCCACAACAACTGTAGAGCATACACTACGTGAGACACAACAATTGTGACACGTAGAATACGTGGGGCCACAACAACTGTGGAGTACGTATTAACGCACTCACAGCTGGTATAGACACTTGTGATGTGATGCGGTAATCGGCAGGGATATACGGCTCAAGGGGACCTGTGTAGCACCCATATGGTCACTTTAACGATTAAGTCTATTGAATAAGATTTCAAGTTCAAGTCATGTTTCACATTATGTTATGTTCAAGTACGTTCACGCAATCATGGTAATCCCATGAGACAAGAATATGTTTTAAGTTCATGTTATGCTATGTTCACGTTTACGTTATGTTCCAAGTTCACATTTATGTTATGTCATGCTCAGGTTCAAGTTATGTTCAAGTTCATGTTCAAAATATACATGTTCACGTTCATGTTATGTTTCAAGTCCATGTTATGTTTCAAGTTTACGTTCATGCTATGTTTCAAGTCCATGTTATGTTTCAAGTCATGTTCATGCTAAGCTTCAGTTTCAATTTAAGTTATGCCAGTTATGTTATGTTGTATGTTAAGTTATGCTATGATTACTTATGATTTGATTATGCATTTATTCTTTTGCTGCCATGCATGCATCATTAACCTGTGTGGAAGTTTCCTGTTAACTTGCTGAGATTTGTAATCAAATCTCACTGTGGTAGTCCCAACTACCATTCCTCCCGAATGGTAGATCTTATTACAGGATCTGAGGGAGAATCGAGAATCGACCATCTGGAAACGATCGACTAAGTGATGGTGCGACGTAGATGGTAGTACAGTAGTTACCTCAGGTTACTACTTGTATTTGTGGAGTTCAATGTCCAGCACTCTTTTGATCACAACCATATGGACTATTATTGTGATCTCAGTTGTTTAGTACGTCATTATGAATGAAGTATGTTTTAAGTATTTGAGATATTTCGGTTTGGTGCATAGTATTGCTAAAAAGAAAAATTATCCGCTGCGAATATTGCATAATGCTAGATGCATGTTAGGAATATTGCATCTTATATGTCATGAACGGGGGCAGGTAACCTTGTGTTGCATGTCTCGACGCTTCAAATGTCCGTCCGATCCCAAGCAGAATTTGGGGGCGTCACATATGTCATGTTAAGTATGCCATCTGTTACATGTATTTCATGTCACGTAATATTCACTGTCACATGTTACGCCATGTTAAGAAATGTTGTGTGTTATATGGTATGTCATGTTACAAAATGTTGCATGTTACAAGTATGCCATGTTATGAAATGTTCTCTGTTACATTTATGTCTCGAGGTATGTCATGTCTGTCGTCTTAGTTCATGTCACGTTATGCTACGTTAGGACTTCTGTCTTTTATGTCACGTTCAGGTTATGTCACGTTACGAAATGTCATGTATGCCAGTTAAGTTATTCATGTCAATCATGACTCTAAGCGCTAGGATGGGGTAATATCCTAGTGGAACTCCTTTGTTCACGCTGGAGTGTCTAAATAGGTGTGAAATTCTCTGGGTTGACGAAGTACAGTCAACAGGTTGCGAATGGGGCCTAATTAGCTGGTCACCGGAGCGCGCCAGGCACTAACGCCGATGGAGCCACACATTATGTTACGTGTGTCCACAGCAAGTGTGGCACAAATAAATAAGTTATAGGGCCACAACAACTGTGGAGCATACACTATGTGAGACACAGCAATTGTGACACGTAGAATACGTGGGGCCACAACAACTGTGGAGTACGTATTAACGCACTCACAGCTGGTATAGAAACCTGTGATGTGATGCAGTAATCGGCAGGGACACACGGCTCAAGGGGACCTGTGTAGCACCCATATGGTCACTTTAATGATTAAGTCTATTGAATAAGATTCCAAGTTCAAGTCATGTTTCACGTTATGTTATGTTCAAGTTTACGTTCACGCAATCATGGTAATCCCATGAGACAAGAATATGTTTCAAGTTCATGTTATGTTATGTTCACGTTCACGTTATGTTCCAAGTTCACATTTATGTTATGTCATGCTCAGGTTCAAGTTATGTTCAAGTTCATGTTCAAATTATACATGTTCACGTTCATGTTATGTTTCAAGTTCATGTTCATGTTATGTTTCAAGTTCATGTTATGTTTCAAGTTCACGTTCATGCTAAGCTTCAGTTTCAATTTAAGTTATGCTAGTTATGTTATGTTGTATGTCAAGTTATGCTATGATTACTTATGATTTGATTATGTATTTATGCTTTTACTGCCATGCATGCATCATTAACCTGTGTGGAAGTTTCTTGTTAATTTGCTGAGATTTGTAATCAAATCTCACTGTTGTAGTCCCAACTTCCATTCCCCCCGAATGGTAGAGCTTATTACAGGATCTGAAGGAGAATCGAGAATCGACCAACTGGAAACGATCGACTAAGTGATGGTGTGACGTAGATGGTAGTACAGTAGTTACCTCATTACTACTTGTATTTGTGGTGTTCAATCTCCAACACTCTTTTGATCACAACCATTTTGGACTAGTGTTGTGATCTCAGTTGTTTAGTACGTCATTATGTATGAAGTATGTTTTAAGTATTTGGGATATTTCGGTTTGGTGCATAGTATTGCTGAAAAAAAAAATTATCCGTTGCGAATATTGCATAATGCTAGATGCATGTTAGAAATATTGCATCTTATATGTCATGAACGGGGGCAGGTAACTTTGTGTTGCATGTCTCGACGTTTCAAATGTCCGTCTGATCCCAAGCAGAATTTGGGGGCGTCACATGTACTACTATAGAAAACATGTTTGATCATTCACTTCCTGTACCCCTCTTTCCTCTCCTCCCTGCACTGTCTTCAAGACTAAATCCTCCTTTCTGCAAACCTCACCACCACCCTCAGTCACCTCATTTTTTGTTTTCTTTCCCTCTCCATGGCCCTCCCCATCACCATCGACACTTATACCACCTCTCAGAATTTCCCCTGTTTCCTCTTCACTAGTTTGGGTTTTTGATTCCCCTTTCCTCTCAAAATTCATTCGATTGCCTCCTTGTGCTCTCAACCAGGAACCAAACTGAAAAGTTCCATCTACACCATCATCAGCTTCTTGTTTGTCGCATCCCTCCTTATCATGTGAGATGCAACCACATTTAAAGCATATCTTAGGTAGTTTTTCATATTTAAAAGGAATCCACATGCTTCTGCCATCAAAATGGATTGTTCTTCCCCTCGCAATAGGCTTCCTCAGATCACATTCCACTTTCACCCTAAGACATCTTCCCCATGCTACATTACTCTCATTTGCATCCACCTCCATGACTCTCCCTATCGAATTTCCAATCTGCTCACCTATTCTGCGGTTCATTCCTCCCAATGGAAGATTAAACATTTGGATCTAGAAACTTTCACTATCAAAATCCAGCATATGTGATTGCGTCCTTCCATCGAACAGCTTCAGTACCAAGAGAGAATTATCAAATAGCCAGGGACCTCCCTTTAGTACTCTGTCTCTATCTCTTTTGTTTTCAAATGTTATCACAAAACAGTTTCTTCCAATCTCATGGAATTCTACCGTTTTCCTCACCCGCCACACCTTATCCATGATCGATCTAACAAAGTTCCTTTCCAATCATCCTCTCGGAGCAGATCTTCCCTACTAGACTTCTTTCTCCTTTCGTTTTGAGTTCTTCCACCTCTTCTGAGTTAATCACTACAGGGCTTTTCTCTTCCTTATTTAGCTTCAATCGCTCCCACCTCTCTGACAAGCCCTCCATTTCCTCCCCACTCCCAACCACCGTGGTGATCGGAATCTCCTCCTCCCTACTTCCGCAGGAGTAGTAGCAGAATAAAACGGCTTCACCTCAGTCGCGTACGAGAGACGTTTGAGAGAAGAATTTTTCAAGTCTATAATGGCAAGGCTTTATATATATTAACCATTTAGTTATTAATTATTGTTTTGACGTCATAACTAATTATTTAACTAATATTATTATTTTGACGTTCATATAGTCATATTTGTCAATCTGACATCTGTTTGCTATTTATTTAATTAATGATATTGGCAACTTGTATCCCTTAATTTTCCATCGTCCATCAAGTTGCACACGACCTAATTTCTTTATGCATGTCTTTCTAATAAGCCAATGGAGAAATATGGATATAGTGTTGGTCAATTTTCATGATGATAAAAAGTCAACTAAAAGATGTTTCAAACATGAGATTAGAATCAAATTTAATTTGATTTTGGATACTGCAATTCATTCAATGGCAAGTGTAGTTATTGGGGGATGCATACCCCATATCAAGAGATTACTGAGTCCTTGAGAGGATATCCCCGTAGAGAAGTAGTAGAGGGACCACATAGATATCTAGATTATGGGATTCCGTGAAGAGTGAACAATATTAAAAAAACTAGAGAATTTGGGATAATTCAAGATAAAAGATGAAAATGAGCCTATTGATGATGTATGTATCCATGGATATCCTTTCTTGATTAATAATGACTCATCTATGCATATTCAATTGTTATATTTTATTTTAATTATTAGCTCAGCATTATTGCTATTAACGTTGTGCTTCGTACGTCTTTAAGTTAGGTTCTAGCAACTCAAATCTTCAAAATTGGGCCTACGAAAAAAGAGAAGAAAGACATTGGAGAGGGTGACTTGGCGTCGGGGAGCCTCCGATGCCAAAGTTAGTAACGTATTTTGAAAGTTAGTAAATAATGGAAGAGTCTGAGGATCAGAGAGCGTTTCTCGTACTTGAAAGTTGCTATTTATACCAGGAGTCTGGGGGGAGGGGACAGATCGTGCCTGCCCCCATGGAGTATGTGTTCTTTCTACTATTCCTTTTGTCAGAATCCTTTAGTGCGGTATGCCTCTGCGACGGCATCATTAATGTGGCGTGTAGCTCGGGTAATGTTGCCATTAATGCAGTGTGTTCCCTGATTTGCTTTACTCTGCTGGTGTGTTTGGTGGTCCGTCGATATTTCTATGTCAGAAGATCAAAGATTGTTTGTCTTTCTCGTTCTGCCATGTACAAGTCCCCAAGAGCGGAGAGTGGCCGAGCGATGTCACGCATGCCCATCCCATCTACCACCATTATTTACTTATCCTTGTAGGCAACTTACTTCAAGAGCAAGCTTGGGCCCTGGGGCTGGAGTCTAGTAGACTTGTGAAGTGGAGGAAAATCCGCTTACAATTGCTTATGCGTTGTTATATGCTCATTGTTATCTTTGTATATGGTCGTTGTTATCTTTGTATTTGCTCATTATACTTTCTCTCTTGTTCACACCATTGGTACTGGATCCTCCCGCTCATTGAGTTGTGAAACTCATTCATTTTCAGTCTCGTTTGGATTAGAAACTCACCTCAACTTATCATTACAACTTTATTAAATTTCCACACAAAATATAATAAATTCAACATTTTCAAATCCTAAAAAAATAATAATATTATAACAATATTTTATTCAGCTCATCTCAACTTATTTCAACTTATCTCTGAATCCAAACGGTTAATATATATCATATGACATTGGATATAAGAAATGATTTTAAAGTCCGTTATAGAAACTTCAAACGAGATAGTGTGGTAGTTGTAAAAAGAATGAGGTATAGCAATGCGGTTTTAACTATATATTAATTTCATTTATTGTAGGAGAAATAAGACATTATAAGTGACATATGACTTTTAAAGAGTAAGTTGCGATTTAATAAAAAGGGTTGTAATTGTTTATTTCCTTTAATAATATTATATGAGTATTGTAAATTTAGTTTTCATACCCTTTTTTCAACTTTCGCTGTCATGTTGTCTTAGAAATCGATTTCAGTCGACTTCGTCACCTCAGAAAAGATTGACAACTTTTATTAGAAGACATTTTATTTATTTATTTATTTATTTATTTATCATAAACACGTTGTATGATAGACCTCCAAAGTCCAAATTACTTGTTTTCATTTGGGATGATGCTGGTAAAGTTGCTAAGTGTCACGAGATAAAAAAAAATTAAATCTATCTCAAGTTACTTCATATATTTCAATCTAAAAAGTTAAACACATATCAATGAAATTCACAAAATATTAATATTCACAACTCAACTCATCTTAATGAAGTAAGTTGTGAATAGTAACTTCAACTTCACCAGCATCATCCCGAATGAAAACAAGTAATTTGGACTTTGGAGGTCTATCATACAACGCGTTTATGATAAATAAATAAATAAAATGACTTCTAATAAAAGTAGTCAATCTTTTCTGAGGTGACGAGGTCGACTGAAATTGACTCCTAAGACAACATAGCAGCGAAAGTTGGAAAAAGGGTATGAAAACTAAATTTACAATACTCATATAATATTACTAAAGGAAATAAACAATTACAACCCTTTTTATTAAATCGCAACTTACTCTTTATTCTATTATTTTTCTTGGAAAAGATCTAGGGTTTCTAAGAGAAACCCATGAGGCCGATTAGTGAAGAGGAATTTATCCTCCATGTTTTGACTATCACATGTATTCTTGGCTATCCTAAGTTTTGTTTTACCTTATGAGTGAAATGAAGAAGGTTTTAACCTAATAATCCTGGAAGCCAAATGGGTTAAGACCAAGTGATGTCCTAGAAATACACACACGCACTCAAGAAGGTTTTAGATGCTCTTTCTAATATGGTATGTTCGGAATTTATAGTTTGCTAGTGTTTCTTTACAAGGATTTTGTAAGTATACACTCAACCTACTCTTGGTTAACACTTGTATATGATTGTGTAAATCTTTTCACTACCATGTTTGTTTTGGCTACTATTTCTTGATTATTTGTTTGATTATATTAATATGATCTTATATCAATCTATGGAAGGAATTATATGCTTTGAAGTTGTGATGAATATGCCATGAAATACTTGTATATGTTTTTCACATGTTTAAGAATGATGGAATGTGTATCGTGATATTTTGGCCACACCATGTCTTGAATGATTCGGATCTTGGTCAAAATTTATGATTTCATGCTTTGTTTTACTAAACTATGATTTCTATGTTATTTGCTTGAAGTTTGGAACATGTTTATGTGATGAATCTTCATGTTTATGTGCCTATGAGTTTCGGCTTAAGCAAGTTTTTATGGCTCTATGCACATGTTTTGATATCTATCATGGTTTATGTGATCATGCTATGAAATGAATATGTCATGCATAAGTAAGCATGAAATGAATATATGCACGACATGTCATATGTCATGCATAAGTAAGCATGTTTAAGTCTCATGTCACATGCATTTGGGGAAGAAATGTTTTCAAAGAAGTATTTTCAAAGAAGTGTTTTAAAAGTGTTTTCCAAGAAAATATTTTGAAAGAAAAAGTTTTATCATGACCCCAAGTGCTAGGGCGGGAATGTCCTAGTGGAACTCTCCTATCCATTTTGGAGTGCTTAAGAATGGAGTAGTAACCCCTGGGTCGACGAAGAATAGTCGACGAGCCTCGAATGGATTCTTTTTAAAGAATGTCAGAGCGAGAAAGTACCTAATGCTAGTGGGTGCATAAGGCATGTAACCCAACAAAGTAAGGTCGAGTTAATATGATTCGTTGTTTATGACGTATTCATCACGGTGTACGAACTATTGATGGTGCGGTAACTAGCAGGAACATGCGATGCAAGGAGGAGAGTCGTGTTGTGTCCACCATCTGAACATGTATAAGAGCTCATATGATAAGGATCACTCGATGAAAAGCTTGTGATATGTTCTGATTAGACAAGTTCTGAATAAGATCACGTGAATAATAAAGTTAAGAAGTTTTTATGAAAAGTTTAAGTCTCTGTTACAAATCTTTCGTAAATGGTCAAGTGCATAAGTTCAGTTCTTGTTAAGTGCATAAGTCAAGTTTTGGTTAAGGCATAAGTCAAGTAAATGTCCATGCACGCATATCATGATGTACTTTTTGTATGCTTGTATTAACTATGGTATGTTATGTGATTACTTGTTGAGATTTCTCGAAATCTTATTGTGGTTGTTTCCACTACGATTCCCCAACCAGAATGGTAGAAGTTGTAACAGGTTTAGTAAGAGGCGACGATGACCAAGATAAAGAGAATGGCACCTCCTCCTCTAGAGAGGATTGTGCCTAAAATGGCCATGGATCGGCCTGAGTCTTCCCTCTGGGAGCGACTCGAGGCCATCGATCAAGAGATCAGGGTATACTTGAATTCATTGCTGAGTTTAAGCGGCATAACAACTGAGATAAGGACAAGACTTTAGAGAAGCGCGTGAAGCCCTAGTTTTCTTGAAGAATACGGGAGTATATGTGTTTTGTGGAAAGAAGAAAAAAAAAGAAAAGAAAAGAGAGAAGGCAACAACATTTATGGCCATCTTTTGTGGACTTATGTTTCTTTTGTGGGAATCCCGTGTTTTGGGAACTTTAAAATTATGCTTCATGCTTATTGAGATATTTTGCCTTTAAGGCCTATGTTTATGTTTTGGGACAATATTTTGGTTTATGATATTTGTTTATGGTATAATGTGCTTTGCAATTGCTTATCTCGTTGCTTAGTTATCCGACTTTTATTAAATTTTTCCGCTGCATCGTTATTGCATATTGCTAGTGTACTTAGGTGCATAGCATATTACCTTTCATGTAGAGAGGTGTGTAACCTTGTGTTACATGTCCCGGCATCTTAGTCACCGTCCAATCCCAAGCGGGGGATGGGGGCGCCACAGAGCATAGTATCAGAGCAATTACTTCTCTGGGTAAATGAACACGTTGTCCTAGGAATACATGGTACCTTTAACTTGGCTTTAGATCTGTAGTCTTCGGCTTGGATCTTATAGCTTTAGGCTTGAATGTGGAGGAAGAAGGATCTACGCCGTAAGATTGCCATTTCAAGAGAACAAAGGATATTCTCCTTGAGGAAGGGACTGACTACGCTGGTTTTGTGCATTTTCAGGAAGAAGGAAATTATGTTCCGAAACCGGCATGAGAATACATCTTCGAGAGGCAGGGATCAAGAGACTGGGAATCCTCCAATGGAAAGGGGACATGCTATAGCTGAAGTGGTGCGTACTCAGGCGGAACAAGGACAGAATGCCAGACAAGTACCGCCTAGAGGAGAACAAGGATGCACTTACGAGAAGTTCTTGGTGTATAGATACTCGAATTTCATTGGAACGTAAGGACCTTTGAAGGCTAACAAGTGGCTTATGGATTTAGAAAGAACTTTCGAAATTAGTGGATGTACTGAGGAGCAGAAGGTCTAGTACGCTGGACATATGCTTCAAGGAGAAGCTGGAATTTGGTGGCGAACCAAACAACAGCTTTTGGCCCAAGAGTTGGGGAAGTCTGACTGCACTTACTTGGGAACGATTCAAGACAGAATTTGACAACCATTTCATTCCAGAGACGGCTAAGCAGTAGAAAACTTTAGAATTTGCAAGTTTGACTCAGGGGAATATGACGGTCAATCAGTACGCCACTCGTTTCATGGAAATGGGAAGGTTTACACCTCATCTGATTAGTACCGAGAAGATGAAAGCAAGGAAGTTCCAGGACGGCTTGCAACCTCATATTGGAAACCAAGTAGCATGTCTACAGATAGGAAATTTCCAAGAATTGGTCAATGTGGCTTCGGTAGCAGAGGCAGAGCAACAAAGACTAATCGCACAGGCTCAAGTGAATAGGAAAATGGGATTTCCTTACTCGTCAGGAAGTAATACGGGGAAGTGGAAGGCCCCGGTAACCCCAAGCAAGGGAAAAGGCGTGGTAGTTGGGAAGGCAGCACCCATTACTCCACCACCTTGTCTCCAATGCGGGAAAAGGCACAGTGGAGAATGTCGAAGGGTCTCAGAAGCATGTTTTAAATGTCGTCCAACCGGCCATATGATCCAAGATTGTCCGCAGATTACACTTGGAGGAGTGTCGACGCCAAAAGCTAAACCCAAGACTGCAGCAAAGGCCAAGGTTTGTGCTATTATGCTAGGAGAAGTAGATCTAGAAGCTGATGAGACAGCAAACGCGGGAGTGATTACTGGTAACATTTCCAACTTTGCCTTAATTGTAGATAGCTTGTGTTTGGGAAATCTTGAGTGATCATAGTTACCTCCTTAGGTAAAGTTAGATTGAAGCAGTACATGGTATGTGCTTTGTTTGATTCTGGAGCGTCGAGGTCTTTTATCTGTAATAGATGCGTACGACGATGCGAGCTCAAGGCTGAGCCAATGTCTCGGAAGGTTTTAGTAGCTATTCCAGCCGGGAAGGTAATCGGTTGTATGAGTATAGTTACAAATTGCTCGTTGGAAATCGTGAACTTGGTCTTGACCGTGGATCTGATTGTTTTTCACATGATGGAATTCTATCTAATCTTAGGAATGGACTGGTTGTCTAGGCATTATGCCCAGATAGATTGTCGAAGGCAGGAGGTATGTTTAACTTACTTGCATGTGAAAGGATTTGCTATATGGGTGAGTTTGTTCGGCTTGATTTGTTTATGGTAACGGTCGAACAAGTTAAGAAGAGTTTGGTGAACGGGGATAATGTCTATCTAGTGATGATAAGGGACGTAAAGGAAGGACCTGAAGGAATCCAAGGAATCCCTGTGATTGAGGATTTTCCTCAGGTTTTCGTCGATGAACTACTCAGATTACCTCTAGACCGAGAGATGAAATTTGTAATTGAGCTTGAACTGGCCATAGTCCCTGTGCATAACGCACCCTATTGGATGGCCCCATCAGAATTAATAGAGCTTAAAGTGCAAATAGAAGAGATTTTAGCAAAGGATTTTATTCGACCTAGCACATCGCCATGGGGAGCACCAGTCTTGTTCGTTAAGAAGAAGGATGAGACTCTTTAGATGTTCATCGGCTATAGGGATTTGAATAAAGTGACTGTTAAGAATAAATATCCCTTGCCAAGGATAGACGATCTATTGGATCAATTGCAAGGAGCTGCAATTTTCTCGAAGATTGATCTACGATCCGGATATCGTCTAAGACTGCTTTTCGAACTCGTTATGGACACTTCGAGTTTCTAGTCATGCATTTTGGGCTGACGAATGCTCCTGCCGCATTTATGGAATTGATGAATCTGATTTTCTCGCAATATTTAGATAGTTTTGTAGTGATATTCTTAGACGACATATTGATTTACTCTCATGATGAGGAAAAGCATAAGAAGCACTTGAGGATTGTACTGGAAACATTGCAGGAACATCAGTTGCATGCCAAACTTAGTAAGTGTGAGTTCTGGCTTCGTGAAGTGAAATTTTTGAGACATGTCATTTCTAGCAAAGGAGTGGTAGTGGATCATGCTAAGATTGATGCTGTAATGGAATGGCAAAGGCCAACTAATGCTCATGAAGTACGTAGTTTCCTTGTTTTGGCAGGATATTACTGAAGGTTTGTGCAAGGATTTTCCAAACTTTCTAGCCCTTTAACCGCATTGGTAAGAAAGAATGTTAGATATGTATGGAAAGCCCAGTGCAAGAAGAGTTCCAAGAATTGAAGAAGAGGTTGACTTCGGCCCCAGTGTTGGCATTACCAGAACCTCATAAGTCTTACGTAGTCTACAGTGATGCCTCTAAGATGGGATTGGGATGCGTTCTAATGCAGGAAGGAAGGGTCATCACATATGCTTCGTGACAGCTCAAAGACCATGAACAAAATTATCCTACCCATGACTTGGAATTAGCAGCGGTAGTTTTTGCACTAACAATTTGGAGGCACTATTTGTATGGGGAGAAATGCGAAGTGTACACGGATCACAAAAGTCTAAAGTATCTGTTTTGTTAGAAAAACTTGAATATGAGGTAGCGAAGATGTGTGGAGACCATTAGTGATTATCAGTGCGAGATTAAATATCACCCTGGTAAGGCTAACGTTGTTGCTGATGCACTTAGTCGCAAGGCTTAGACAGACTTACCATTGATTTTAGCAAGATTGAGGAACCTAATGATTGGAAAACCGGTGCAAGATGTCATGTATGCAATAGTAAAAGAGTTTATATCTGTTACTGAAGAAGAAATCCTGGAAGGACAGCACAAAGACGAGAAACTAGAGAAGCTTCTACAGAAGGTTCTGAAATCAAAAGGGCCGCAACATTTCTCTATTGGAAGGAATGAGATGCTCTTTTATAAGGAGATGAAAGTAATTCCTAACCTCGTTGAACTTAAGGAAAGGTTACTAAGGTAGGCTCATTGCACCCTTTACATAGCGCACCCTGGCAGTACAAAGATGTATCGAGATTTAAAAGGCCAGTTTTGGTGGGATGGAATTAAGAAGGATGTTGCAGAGTTTGTGGCAAAAAGCTCCATTTGCCAAATGGTGAAAGCTGAACATCAGAGACCAGCAGGTGAATTACAGTCATTACCTATCCCAGAGTGGAAATAGGATAATGTGTCTATGGACTTTGTAATTGGTTTGCCAAGGACGTCTTCAGGAAAGAACTCGATATGGGTTATAGTCGATCGATTGACTAAGAGGGCACATTTTCTTCTCGTAGCTAAAACAGATTCAACTGAGAAATTATCTCGACTTTATGTTAAGGAAATTGTGCAGTTGCACGGAGTACCTAAGACTATAGTATTGGACCGAGATACCCGTTTTACTTCGTTATTTTGGCAGAGTTTGCAAAAGATGTTAGGCACTCGATTGAACTTTAGCAGTGCTTATCATCCTCAGACGAACGAAAAAATGGAATGTACAACTCAGACCTTAGAAGATATGCTGCGAGCATGTGTTATGGAGCTAAGTGGTGATTGGGAAAGTCACCTACCTTTGGTGGAATTCGCCTAGAATAATAGTTTTCAAGCTACCATTCAGATGGCACCTTACGAGGCTTTGTATGGAAGGAAAAGCAGATCCCCGTTGTATTGGGATGAAGTGGGTGAAAGGAAAATGCGAGGATCCGAATACCCACAAGAAGTATAGAGACAAGTAACTGTGATCCAGGAAAGAATGAAAGTAGCTCAAAACAGGCAGAAGAGTTGTGCCGATAATCGACGTAGGAATTTGGAGTTTGCAGTTGGAAATTGGGTATACCTCAAAGTATCGCCCATGAAAGGAGTCGTACGTTTCGCAAAAAGGGAAAGTTAAACCCCCGATACGTAGGACCCTACGAAATAGTCGAAAGAGTTGGGCCAGTTGCTTACAGATTGAACTTGCCAATAGAGATGCAGGGAATACACAATGTGTTTCATGTATCAACTTTGAAGAAGAGTTTCAGAGAAAAATTACCAGTAGTTATGAAATTCGATGAGATTCAGCTTCAACGCAATTTTTCTTATATAGAATGGCCAGTACAGATCGTGGATCGTAAGGAACAAGAGTTAAGGAATCAGAAGATACCCCTAGTGAAAGTGCTCTGGAACAACCCGGAATTCGAAGAAGCAACTTGGGAACGGGAGGATACAATGAGAAGCGAATATCCCCATTTGTTTGTAGCTTAAGAACCTTTGATGTATGTATGAATTGTGTGATATGGACGTATTGGATGTATACATATGCCACGAATGTGTTATTCTATGAGAAATTGTCTGTTTCGTGCTTGCTAGTTTAAGTATGGTAATCATGTGTACACCTATCGAACCCTTGAAATAGGGAATGGCATGAACTAGAAGGACCCCACGTATGTCAGTTTCTTCAATGGCTTAGTTGAGGGAACAAAGAGAACGTTGTATTAGAGAACGCCTTAGCAGAAAACAACAGGTGTTAGTGGAGCAAGCAAGATAGATGGAAATATTTGAGCATCATCGCACTCATGTGGTGGATGCAGACGGTCGAGGAAGAGTTTGCTTCCTACGAGCATTACCATACAAGGAATGACAGCCGTGGAGTAGCTCGAAGGAAGCAAAAAGAAGAAATTTGCATAATTTTGATCCAGAAGCAAAATCAAGTCGCACAGCTGAAGAACGGGCAAGTCGGTTTGTACCTTTTGAATGAAATGCGGGTCAATATGTATTTTGATTACGATTTGGAAGCTATATTCTACTTTTCTCTGGATTCTATGACCGTGGAGGTGGATGATATGCCCTCATCCTCAACGTCATCTGAAAAAATCTATAGCCACTCATGGAGGAGGTAGTAGGCCAGTATCTCTTCTTATAAGTGTTTTGATTAATGATTGTGGTGCTGATTTCGAGGACAAAATCTTTTTTTTAAAGAAGGGAGGATATGATGGCCTGAGTTTCGTCTAGGCTTGGCCCTTAGAATTGTTATAGGTTGCCATGGTATTTTAGGAGTCTTAGAAGCCTTTGATGTAGTAACTTAAGCCCAAGAGAAGAGTGGCTCTAGTTTACCTTCAAATTTCGGCCTTATTGGGAATTTAGGCCCAAAGGTTTAGGCCTATGATCCAATTCAAAATTTGCTAAGTGTTTTGTGACCCAAGAATGTTTTGCTTTGAACCTAGTCTTGAAAGTGGGCTAAGGGGGAAAGAGGTGTAGGAAAGCACCCAGATGGGCATACACGCCTAGCCCATTGCTTTTTGTCCAGAAATCGAGTTCCAAGGTAGGTTTCTTGGAAATGGGAGCCTAGGAAAGTGAAATGCTATCTTTCTAGAAGCTTTGCATAGGAAACTGAAGGGAAGCGTTTGGGATTTCGAATTTTGTTAGGTTTTGCCATGTGTCAAGCATGCACCAAGGTTCTAGAAGATTTTTGTATAAGAATTTATCAAGGACAAGTTTGCCTCTAGGATTTTTGGCTAGCATACCCCCAAGTATTCCATTTGCTTGCCACTTGTCACTTAGTGCATTTTGGACCAATGAAATGTGAAAGGTCGCCTAGGGAATGAACTTTGGGGAAGATGAAGCAACACCTTGGAAATGGAAAGTGAGAGGGACGGCTAGGGCCATGGCACATGCCCATGCCACTTGTCCTCCATGCCAAGAGTCTTTTGTTGGGAATAGGAAAGGTCATGCACGGTTTTACCAAGTTACCCCTTAAGAATATGTTGATTTGTTAAAGGAAAGGAAGGGCATAAGAGAGAAATGTGATTTTCGGCCAAGGAGGGAAGCCCACACGCCACCTCCAAGATTTCCTCCTTCCCAGTGCAATCTAAGTGGAGAACTCCAGGAGGTTCTTGGCTTTGAGAGAGGAAGAAGAAGGAACCTTGTCACTTGTCTCTCATGCAAAGGTTTTCATTCAAACAAGGAGGGAAGAGAAAGGTCACTATATAAAGAGAAGGGTACACGCCTAGGAGGGTTCTCCCTTGCCATTTTTTGGATTCTTGCATGAGTTTCCACTCTCTCCACACAATTCTCTCAAGTTCCTTTGAAAACTCTCCCATTTTCTTGTGTTTTCTCACCAACCAAACAAAGAAGATCCTTGCAAGAGAAGGATTTCAGCTACCCAAGGATTTGCAAGGTAAGATTCGGTTCCATAAGTCATGCTCATAACAAATCTTTTCTCAATCCGAAAATGAGATTCAAATCTCATTATACTTTGGGAAATGACAGAACACACACTTTCTATTATTTTTCTTGGAAAAGATCTAGGATTTCTAAGAGAAACCTAAGAGGCCGATTAGTGAAGGGGTAATTTATCCTCCATGTTTCGACCATCGCATGTATTCTTGGCTATCCTAGGTTTTGTTTTACCTAATGAGTGAAATGAAGAAGGTTTTATCCTAATAATCCTAGAAGCCGAATTGGTTAAGACCAAGTGATGCCCTAGAAACACACACACTCACTTAAGAAGGTTTTAGATGCTCTTTCTAATACGGTATGTTTGGATTTACAGCTTGCTAGTGTTTCTTTACAAGGATTTTGTAAGTATACACTCAACCTACTCTTGGTTAACACTTGTATATGATTGTGTAAAGCTTTTCACTACCATGTTTGTTTTGGCTACTATTTCTTGATTATTTGCTTGATTATGTTAATATGATCTTATATCAATCTATGGAAGGAATTATATGCTTTGAAATTGTGATGAATATGCCATGAAATACTTGCATATGTTTCGGTTTTCACATGTTTAAGAATAATGGAATGTGTCTCATGATATTTTGGCCACACCATGTCTTGAATGATTCGGATCTTGGTCAAATGTTATGATTTCATGTTTTGTTTTACTAAACTATGATTTCTATGTATTTGCTTGAAGTTTGGAACATGTTTATGTGATGAATCTTCATGTTTATGTGCCTATGAGTTTCGACTTAAGCAAGTTTTTATGGTTCTATGCACATGTTTTGATATCTATCATGGTTTATGTGATCATGCTATAAAATGAATATGTTATGCTTGGTTGTTATATGCACAACAACTCATATGTTATATGTCATGCATAAGTAAGCATGTTTATGTCTCATGTCACATGCATTCAGGAAAGAAATGTTTTCAAAGAAGTATTTTCAAAGAAGTGTTTCAAAAGTGTTTTCAAAGAAAATGTTTTCAAAGAAGAAGTTTTATCACGACTCCAAGTGCTAGGGTGGGAGAATGTCCTAGTGAAACTCCTCTGTCTACTTTGGAGTGCTTAAGAATAGTTGACGAGCCTCGAATGAATTCTTTTTGAAGAATGCAGGAGCGAGGAGGCACCTAACGCTAGTGGGTGTATAAGGCATGTAACCCGACGAAGTAAGGTCGAGTTAATTTGACACTTTGTTTATGACGTATTCATCACGGTGGATGGACTATTGATGGTGTGGTAACTAGCAGGAACACGCACTGCAAGGAGGGGAGCCGTGTTGTGTCGACCCTCTAAACAATTATAAGAGCTCATATGATAAGGATCACTCGATGAAAATCTTGTGATATGATCTGATAAGGCAAGTTCTGAATAAGATCAGGTGAATAAGAAAGTTAAGAAGTTTTTATGAAAAGTTGAAGTCTCTGTTACAAATCTTTTGTAAATCGTCAAGTGCATAAGTTCCGTTCTGGTTAAGTGCACAAGTCAAGTTCTGGTTAAGGCATAAGTCAAGTACATGTCCATGCACGCATATCATGATATACTTTTTGTTTGCTTGTATTAACTATGGTATGTTGTGTGATTACTTGCTAAGATATTTCGAAATCACATTGTGGTAGTTTTCACTACCATTCCTCTACTAGAATGGTAGAAGTTATAACAGGTTTAATAAGAGGCGACGATGTCCAAGAGAAAGAGAATTGCACCTCCTCCTCCGGAGATGATTGTGCCTAAAATGGCCATGGATCCGTCCGAGTCTTCCCTTTAGGAGCGAATCAAGGCCATCGATCAAGAGATCATGGGTATACTTGAATTGATCGCCGAGTTCAAGTGGCGTAACAACCGAGATAAGGACGATACTTTAGAGAAGCGCGTGAAGCCTGAGTCTTCTTGAAGAATTCGAGAGTATAAGTGTCTTGTGGAAAGAAGGAAAAAAAAAAAAAGAGAGAGAAGGTAACAACATTTATGGCCATCTTTTGTGAACTTATGTTTCTTTTGTGGGAATCCCGTGTTTTGGAAACTTTAAAATTATGCTTCATGCTTATTGGGATATTTTGCCTTTAAGGCCTATGTTTATGTTTTGGGACAATATTTTGGGTTATGATATTAGTTTATGGTACCATGTGCTTTGCGATTGCTTATTGCGTTGCTTTGTTCACCCTCACCTGCAGACATGAGGTGGTGGCATCTGTTGAAGTAGGAATGCCCACCTACAGGATTCAATACTTCGATCGAGATTCTAGTAGCATGAAACTAGAGAAGAGCTCGACTTGTTGGAAGAAAGAAGATTTGAGGTAGGGGTAAGGACGATGGTCATCAAAAGAAGCACCGAGTGCTGCTCCAACCGGCGAGTCCGATCGAGATCCTTCAAAGTTGAAGACTTGGTGCTGACACAGGCCGGGACAACCACCCAGGATAAAGGAAAGTTGGGGCTGAGATGGAAGGGTCCCCATGTGGTCATGGCCAACAATTGCCTAGCTCGTATAAGCTCAAAGATTCACAAGGAGAAGACGTACCACACTCGTGGAACGCCGAACACTTATGGAAGTTCTTTTGTTGAAAATTTAAGTTGTATTTGATTTCAATAATGTGTAAACATTAAATGAATAAATGATTGTCTCCCAGAAATGTGTTTTGTCTTGTCAAAGTTTATAGGGCGAGTCCAGCTTAAGAACTGCTCGACCCCCCCTTCACGACTAGGAGGGTCAACGAGGCGAGTCCAATCTTACGAAATGCTCGACCTCCCCAAGTTGTTTAGGATCAAAGAGGTGAGTCCAGTCTTATTAACTGTTCTACCTCCTTCAAACTTACAAGTTCATAGAACGAGTCCAATCTTACAAACTACCTGACCCCCTCACATCTATAAGGGTCAACGAGGCTACTCCAGTCTTACGAACTGCTCGACTTCCCTCAAGTTTACAAGTTTATAGGGCGAGTGCACTCTTATAAACTGCTAGACCCCCTTCATGCCAAGGAGGGGAAAGGAGGCGAGTCAGTACGAACTGCTCGACTTCCCTCAAACTTACAAGTTCATAGGGCGAATCTAGTCTTACGAACTGCTCGACTTCCCCAAGTTTATGAGGGTCAACGAGGTGAGTCTTGTCTTATGTACTGCTTGTCTTCTCTCAAACTTAGAAGTTCACAAGGTGAGTCCAGTCTAACGAACTACTCGACCCCCTCACACCTATGAGGGTCAAAGAGGGGAGTCCAATCTTATGAACTGCTCGACCTCCCTCGAGTTTACAAGGCGAGTCTAGTTTTACGAATTACTAGACCTTCCTCATGCCTAGGAGGGTCAACGAGGTAAGTCTAGTCTTACAAACTGCTCAACTCCCCTCACACTTATGAGGCTCAACAAGGCGAGTCCAGTCTTATGAACTGCTCGACCTCCTCAAGTTTACAAGGGCCAACAATGCAAGTTCGGTTTTATGAACTGCTCGACCCCCCTCCCACCTGTGAGGCTCAACAAGGCAAGTCTAGTCTTATGAACTACTCGACCTCCTCAACTTTATAAGGGTCAACGAGGTGAGTTCAGTCTTACGAACTACTCGACCTCCCTCAAGTTTACAAGTTTACAAACTGCTCAACCTCTGTAACAAAGTTTTGATCATTGTGCATCTAAGGTTTGGTTATTTATGTCGATTAATCCAAGTTGTTCTAAGCACCATTACACTCCCCAACAATGAAAGTAAAGAGTACACGCACATGGAAGAGATTTAATGTCATTAACATATATGGTACAAAGAGCGCAAACAAATACACATGGTACAAAGAGAAAATATATGGTACAAAAGGGGCTATAAAGAAATGAAAAGTCAGCCGATGGGGTCGTTCGGGAAGATGTTCGGCATCAAATTCTGGCTTATGAAGGTGCCGTGCTTCAGCATCTACGGGTTCGGTGGTTGGGTCGCTAGGTCAATGGACCTTAAGTCATCCTACGGATTCTCCAGCAAGTGGTCCCACATCTTCTTCAAACCCTCTATGTAACCATACGACTAGGCTTGGTCTTGGACAAATGAGGCCGACCTCAGTTGTGCATCCCTACGAGGGACCACGTCTTGCATGTCTAACAAGTCGCTCCTGAATTCCCAGATGACAATGTTGTTGGCAGCTAACTAGCACTCCACTTCAGCCAATTTGGCTATCGCCTCGTCCGCTCAGGTCTTCTCTGTGAACACATCAGCACAGACCAAGGAAACCTCGACCTCGACCTCCAAATCCTTTGCCCGTTGTGACTTAGTGTCGTGGAACTTCTTTTTCATCTTAAGGGAATCAAAGAGTGACTCAACTGTGAGTTCCTCCTGAATCTCCTGGACAGCCTCCACCAGTTTCCCCAGCTATACCATCTAGTTATCCAGTGACTCTTGCAGGGTATCCCCTACCCTTGAAGTGAGGCCTCAAGGCTGTGCTGCCTGACCTCTTCCCGTAATTTAGAGAGATCAGACTTTACCCTGGCCTTCTGCCAACTAAGTTGGGCCATCCTCTTCCGTCTTTGCCGAAGGTCGAATTTGACGTTAACAAGGGCCTCCTCCAATCGCTCCTTTTCCTCCCTCTCCCGCTTGGCATGTCGCATGGCTAGGTTGGCCTTGGAGCAGAGTGCCTGTTTCTCTTCCTCCATAGCTCCTCGGCCATCCACGATGAAAGCCATCGGTTGCTTTGTCTCCTATTATGAAAACAAAACCAAGTTAAAACCAAGAAGGCCAAAGAAAGAAAGAAAGAAAGAAAGAAAAGGGCGTCCCAAAACATATCTCGGAAAAGAGGTCCCTAAGGGCCTCGATCGTCTCCTGGTGGACTCCTCACAGCCATCTCCCAACATCATCCTTTGTGTCCTCCTCAAGCTCCCATGCGACCCTCCTGTTGCCTTGGTCCCCAGCCCCTTAGGCACCCGCTCCTTGGGGACTTACTCTAGCACCTGCCCCAAGTACCCTTCGACTATCCCCGCCTCGACCCGACATCACAGACTGAGTCTTAGGCGGGGTAGTTGAGACTTCTATGACCTCTACTAGCCCTATCCCAACCTCGGACTTGGGCACCATCACTGGGTCTTCCCCGACCGTCACTAATGAGATCTCGACCTCGATCTAGTGCGGGGTAGGCGAGACTTCATTGGCCCCCACTGAAACCACCACGACCTAGGGCCCGGGCGAGACAATCGAACTCTTCTGGTCATTAGCGAGCACTGCCCAATCTTTAATCTCCACCTCCTCATGTTCTTTCCCTTCATGAGCCACAACTCAAGACTCGACCTCTAGGGGGGCTTCCACCTGGGGACAGTTGTGTTTAAAAGAGTACACAGAAGGAGACTCGGGGATAGAGACCCTCCCCCCACCGAGGTCATAGCCTCCCTCTTCGTTGCCTACCCCCTCTTGTTCCTTGGCAACTAGGAACCCCTCGCCAACCACCTCGACAACTGGGAGCGGATTCTAAGTGGTTGTCCCCTGGCTCCTTGGACCAAGGCTTCTTCCCTTTCCCTTCCGCCGATGGGCTAGGGGGATGCTCGTGGTGCTAGCACGTGGTTCAAAGAGGGTATGCGCTGGGGGGCCAAGTATCTCCTTACACTAGCTTCATCTAGCAAAGACTCAAAAAACACATCATTTGGATGCACCTTGACCAAGGCTCGAATGGTCTCCAGCCAGCTCACCTCCTCTGGGGCTGCCTTTGGCCTGATGTCCTTGTCCTTAGGACAATCTCTCAAATGGTTTGCTGGAAACTCCCACCCTTTGCCAGATAAGAAAAATAACAGCAGAGTCCAATCTTTGACTCGGTTGTATTGCAGCTCCAAACGAGCCATCGCCTGCCCTAGATGCGAGTGGAAGCAGCAAGTATTCCCCTTGTGCTTCAAAATGTTGTGGATCAAGAGGAACTCTCAGGCGGTGAGAACCAGGTGTTTGGGGTCGACTTTCTCCAAAGCAACAGACCAAGATCCTCCACACGTTGGGGTGAAGCTGCGCAGGGGCCTGATGAAGGAGGTCCAATAACTCATGTACTTGCCTACAAAAAGGGTGTTGCAACACATTGGTAAACATACCTAGGTGTAGTGCCACTTTCGAGGTGAAACTTTTAGAATCCACGGCCCCCTCGCGGGCCCGAGGAACCTCCAAAATGAGGTTTGGGAGACCGTAGGTGGCCTTCAACGATTGCAAAATCGCAGAAGTGACCTCTGACCTCTAGTTGGAGCCCTTGAAAAGTTTGGAGGCGTCGCAAGCCAGTAAAGACTCATTTCCTCTAGGTTTTTGGAGGGATTCGGCAGGACGGCCAGAGCCCATGCGTCGGGCGGTGGTGTGAGAGGTATTGTTTGGAGCCAGTAGAGCAAGAACATGAGACTGGTTAGAGACAAGAAAGAAGGAAAGACGAGAGTGGAAAAGAAAGGGAATAAGAGAATGGTTTCTAGGGCACCAAAAGAGAATAGAGGCAAATAGACCAGAAATGGGAAAGGAAGGGCCTTTAAATAGCCCCCACGTCGGTTGAACTAACTTAGGTAACGGGCGAGACATGCGCTGCAAGAAGGAAGGTGGATGGGTGCAGACCCTGCGATACACGCTACACAAAGCGACTTGAGGGAGGAATCGTTAGTCGTTTAGCTCATGCAAGGAGAGCTAGACGAGCTCAATCAAGAGCACGCCAATATGGTCAGAATTGTGCCACCAAAATGACCTAAAAAATGAAGAAATTCCTACTAAACTTGAGTAGTGAGAATTGACAGGGTAGCTGGAAGGGTTATTTCCCACCCGATCCATGTTGGTGAGGCTTGGGCTAGACTGTGAGCCCCATCTCAGTTAGGAGCTTACCCTCCAACGACCTTGAGGTCACCCAAAGGGCCCAACCCTTTAAGTTGTATCAGATAAAGAGAGTGCACAATGTGTGAAACTAGGCTAAGGGAGATAGATGAGACGCGCCGACTCTGACATTTCCTATGACACCAAGCATAAAAGGACTTGCACCATCAAATGAACGGAAGACACAAACAACCCCCATTCTCTGGCAAGGGGGACCATAAATGATCGCGCTGCACACCTCCCACTGGGACACACCCTGGAAGCCACACCACAGTAAAGACGCCATCTCAGAAGCCACGCCGCATTTAAAGCCTTACTTCAGAACACCACGTAGCGTTAAATACCTAGGCAAAATGTCAGGGACGACCGAACCCTAACATCGGCTACAAAATGTCCCCTTTGAAACCTCATATTAAAGCTACATCTAATATACAAAGAACTCTTTGTGAACTCTATGATTAAAAATCCAAGACTCTAAACACGCGAGACTTAGGCATCGGAGGTTCCCCGGACCATCCCGAACCCACCTTCTTCCTTGTGTTTGCAAGTGAAGATCTTGGCCTGAGTTGCTAGAATCTCATTCAGGTGTACAAAACACGATATTAACAATTATCATTTGAACAATAAGTGATTGCAAGGTAGTATTTACAACTTGCACCGTTATAAAAATGTTTGAAACAAAATAATTTCAAAGTCAAATTTGTTGCAATGACCGGGCCATAATCTTGATAACATGTAAATCTGAGACCTCTTGTTTTCTTAAGTCCAAAAACGTAAGTTTCAAATGTTTGTTGACTCCAAAAGATCACAAAATATAAAGCGAGTAAGCAACGACTGATCATCACACGCAAAATTTATCCCGTTTAACGACGTTCTTCTTGAAAAGGAGAAAAGAAGTGTTAATAGTCAAGTCAAATTAAACATGTTTTCTCATAATTTGAATTCTTTGGTACGTCTTATTTGACCACTGTTCTTCTCATGAAACTAATTTTCTGTATTCGAATGAAGTATTTCAGAAACAGTAACATGAATGCATTCAGAAAAACTTGCTGAAAATTAAAGAACGTTAAATTATAATCAGCAGACAATTAATTGGCACAAACACACGTCACATCAAAATGAAAAGAAATCAAAGCTATTGTAGCTAAAGTCGGTCATAACAAAACGTGATTTTGGCTTTTATATACATAATCCTTTAATTTCCAAATTGAAACAAGAGAGACATTGATGAAACCATCCAAAAAAGACGTAAAAGAAAGAAAGCAATGATCTAAGGATTAGTTAGGCCTGTTGCTTTAGAAACAAGAGGACATACAAGGCAGCCTTTGTTGAATAAAGGAATCGGGAGCATCTCCTATTTCCTACTTTTATTGATTGACACCCTTTTTCTGAAAAGGAATATTGGCCGATACACTTTCCCTAAAGACAAGAAGCACTTTTCCTTAACTAATCTTTTTATTTTTTATTGTTTCTAAGAACCAGAAGCAAACTTCAATATTATTACTGAAAACTATCACTGCAATAACCTATATATACAGGTAGGGTTTTGTTTCGTCCCTCAAAATGAATGCCCCATGCACGAATGGGCATCATTAACGAGAAGCTTTATTAATTATAATATAGTGGTACAAACTCATGAGTTATGTGTCATCAATGATACAACTTTTCTATGTTGTTTGTAAATCCAATCATAGATGTATTCTATGATGTGCTTTCAAATATTAAATGTACAAAACAAATAAATATCATTTTACTAAGTGACAATCATAATTAAAATTAGGTGGTGGGTTTGCTCAAACACCAAATGCTGACTAGACTTCAACGAGCTTATTTACATGTAATTAAAATATTATATCCTTGCTTTAAAAAATTTTAAAATAAAAAAAGGAGAAAATGACTCAAATATTATATATAGTACTGCTTCAGCACTAACACTTTGAACACTTAATTATCAGAAATGCCATGGCGTTATGGCAAACATGCAAGTCACAATCTAAGGTTGTCCCACCAATATATTCTTTTGTCGAATCTTACCATTTTCTTGTGGCTGAAAGATGACCCTAGTTTTGTTGCATGCATGAACCATTATATCTTTGACTCTGGGGAGACCAGAAGCCACCATGTCTTTCTTAATTAATTATTTTTGCTGCAATTTGTCGAATCTCGAATAGGTACGGTTAACTAAACAACCCTTTAGTAAATGGAAGAGTTATAGTTTGGTACCTTACGATTAGTCAAATCTTTTTAGTATCTTTGGTCACCATCAACATTAAGGCTAGCTTTTGTTCTTTATCTAACGCGGGACACGGATTTTATTTTCCAGAATTTTAGGTATTTGCTCCCCTACTGACACCACACAGGTAACGAAAACCATATGCCATATTTCCAGCTGCAGCCAAATTTTACAGAATTTAATATGGATTGAAGTGGCCGAAAATAAATGTACCTATAAACAGCAGATCGAAGGCCAGCCGAAGTAATTTGTAAATTTAACATATGTATTGGAATATCAACCTGACTTTGAAATAGATCACGAATCATTCTAAAACTTGTAGGGTTACCATTAGCCTGAACTGATTTATTTATTTATTTATTATTATTAACGTTGGTGTTACCGTTACCGATAAAAGATACTTATAGTGATAAGTATAAATGTATTTTTTTATTTTTATTTTTGTTTCAATCACTTTTATACATCTTTAAATATTTTTAAAAAATAAAAAAAATCAATTCACTAATAATCATTTATTTAATCATTAAATAAAAAAATTAAAAAAGAAATCAATCCATTTTATCGGTAGGAATTCTCGATTCAACTAGCATTTTTCTTTTTTTAAGGCCATATTGTAAGGGTTTTTATTATTTATTATTTTACTTATAATCTCAAAGCATATTGGAGTGCTAAAGCCCTAGGGTTTTCAGGATACATGATGTTGGAAATTCTTGAGTACTCTTTATCTGTTCCCCCTCATATACCTAATTAGATATGTATTTCCAATAATCTAATTAATTAAACCTACACTTTTGAACTAATAAACCATTCAGGGAATCGGTAGCCATACAAGACATTCAAATTTAGGTCGGGGAACCTGACAAGAAAGTGTACATATTTTTTTCTCTATGGACTTATACGGTTCTCGGGCGAAATATTTTAGGGTTAAAAACTCATACTCCTGTCCTCTACATAATTTTAAAAGCTTTTGTGAGCCCTCAATCTGAATCATGTCGGGTAGTACTTATTCTGTTGACAGATATATATATATATATATATATATATATATTTATATGATGATCAGTTCGATTTAGATATATATTTTATATGATCATCATGATGAGTTCTAGCTAAAATATACGAAAACAGCTAGCAGTCTTTATCATGGTAGTTACTTACAATTAGTAATAAAATTAAGAGGATTCGATGTTCCTAGAGGAAGTTGGGATAAATCAATTTGAGTTGTATAAGCTTTTGTAATTAGAATGGAGAAATTTTGGAATATTCTGACAAATAAAATAGCTAGTGCAGATGTCTGCACATATATCTATGCATGGAAAATTACCAACTTTTATGATCATGTGGGGTTTGAAACAAAAATCTTAGTTGGCAAGTCTTTTTCCCTACTTAAACTACTAGTTTGGTTTTATCCCCCCATTCATTTCACTGAACTGGATTTTCAACATTCATGTACCATTTTGTCGTGTCACTGTTAAGGTAATTTAAAACCTTTTTGCTTTCACTCGAGGGTAACTAAAATATCTACACTCTTCTTTTCAATGCTTTTGTTATAAGTAGCATCGATCCTCTATCTTTGGGATATGAGAGATCATCATCCGAAGAACGAAATCTTAAATTTCAAACTTCTTTTTCCCAACTCATCCTGATATGCCCTAAGTTTGATTGATTGTAATTTTATTATTATTATTATTATTATTTTCTATTGTTAGATATTGGGCCGCACTGGTCTTGGGATACCCATTTTCGGCCCAAATTCACTTTGGTGCTCAATCGTTATTTGAAAAAACAAAGATAAGGGATAAGGCTCGTCCACTATATAGATCAAATCAAGAGAATTTATTTATTCGTCATCATCATTATTATTAATATGGAGAATATTTATTTTATATTAACCTCTAAAAGGAAAATATGCAATGTAAAAGTAGAAATTAACTAATTTCTTAAGGGGTTTTGTGGGTTTTTATTTTATTTTATTTTAAATACAAGATACTCATAATGTACTAAGGGCTTGTTAGGAAAAAGTTTTCATCCTAAAATTCTCATTTCATCTCATCTCATTCTCAAAAATCTTTCAAATTACAACTCTCCCAAACTTCAAACGAAAAATAAAAAAATAATTCAATTTTTTCATATCTCCAAATAAAAATAATATTAAAAAACTATATTCTAACAATATTTTAACTTTATAATATTTTTTATTCAACTTCTTGTCTCTAATTTCTCAAAACTCAAAAAACTACTTAACTCAAATTATCTCATAACAACCATCTTATTACTATTCACAAAATTCTCATCTCATCTCATTCCCCAAGCATGTCCTTAACTGCACAGCAAAGAGTGAGAAACCTCCTTAACCTAAAACATGAGGGTTATTCATGCTCTTGATGATCTTGAACAAAACTTTTTATTTAGCAGTCATTAATGATAAAATGTTCTTTACTTCCTTTTTTTTCTTTTTTCTTTTTTGAGAAGAAATATGTATGCTTTATTAATCAAGACTCTATAAAAGAATAGCAATACAATGTGGAATTTCCTCTACATCAATGATAGTTTCAGCAATATGTAAAGCATCTCTTGCCAAAACATGAGCTATATGATTGGAGCATCTATGAACATGTGAAATACACTACTGGAACTGTGAAAGAGCTCTCCTAGCATCAAATATTAACATACTTGATGTATCCCATCCTTGAGTCCCATTTTTTATTACTGTAACCACATTTGCAGCATCTCCTTCCAAAACAATCCTTTGGAAACCCAACTCAATAGTAAACCTTGAAGCATGATAGACAGCCATCGCTTATACAAGAAAAGGGTCAGGGTAGAGTGGTCTCTTCATTCTCATTGTAGCCATGATCTAGCCCTCACAATCCCTTGCCACAGCTCCAAAACCAATCATGCAATTATGTTTGTCAATTGTTGCATCACAGTTGATTTTGATCATACATTGAGGAGGTGCCACCCAATTAGATGAAGCATTAGTAAATCCAAGAACACTCCTCTGTATAAATATATACATGAATACTATATTTCACATGCATGTTTTCTCTCTTCCATTGAAACTATAGCGCTGTTGGATCTTTTTATTCGAACTAGGGTTTCATGGCCATCGTCATTGGTCTTAGGGCTGCGTTGGCGTCAGGTCCTCGCCAGCTATCATTTGCAGATATGGTTCTTGATCCTCCACAACCTCTTCTAGAGGTTGAAGGTTCCTCTTCGGGCGCCCTAGATGGTGGAGGGAGAAGTTTGTATTGTTTTTTCAAAGGAAGAACTTGAGAGATCTGCTTTGCCATTTCAGTTCTCATTAGTGTTGAAATTTCTTCGACAGAGGCCTTCATTGGATGCAATCTGGTCATTTATTCGGGCTAGATGGGGCCTGAGTAAGCAACCGATTGTTTCTTCTATGCAGAAACTGAGAAATATCTTTGTATGTTTGACAAATGAGGATGATTTTGTGAAGGCATTTTGCTAGGGAAAGTTGTGAAATGGATGGCGTCCCCTATAGGCCTTTTCACTGGTCTACTGATTTTCATGAGGATCACGAACCAGTTCGAGTACCGGTGTGGTTAAACTTGTCAGGTTTGCCACCGAATTTTTATCATGAAGATCTGCTAAGAAATATTACGTCTCCGATTGGAAGGTTTCTTAAGAGAGACAATTCTAGTGCGACGAGGATGGATGGTGCCCGCGCGTGTGTGGAGATGGATGTATCAAAGGTTCCTATTAAGGCAATATGGATTGGTACCCCTCATCATCCTCTTAGTTTTTATCAGGAGGCGGAGTTTGAGACGCTCCCTACATATTGTTTGCATTGTAGAGTGCAAGGACATAATGAATTTACATGCAAATGGAAATTGAAGCAAAAGAAAGAAAATGTTACGCAGGGGAAGAAAGATGGGCAATTGTTAGAACTGGGTACAGAAGCAAAATAAAGAGAAGTCATCTGTTTTTCAATTAGGAGAATCTAGTAAACAGGGGAATTTGGGCCTTCAGAATGCTGTTAGTAAATTGCACATTGTGAATGATCATGGTCCGGAAGGTAATGTTATTGAGGTGCAGACTCTACCTATTGTCATAGAACTTGTGGACACAGTACCTCTAGTGGAACATGGTCTGAATGACAATGTTAAATCTGTTGTAACAGAGCCGTGTGGGAAAGAATTGGAGGCAATGTCTTCTGTTTTGAGACAGGGAATAGAGGTGCAGATAGGAAAACAGGGTATGGAAACTTCAATGGTGGAGGTGCAAGCTAATGTGAGTGTTTTGGAAAACGGGGAGATCAACCCGCAAAAATTTGAGGGAAGTATGTTCATGTTTCATAGTTCAGGTGTTATTGGGGCAGTTTAGAATGAGTGTGTCGACGATCAAGCAGGTGGATTTTCTTTTCTGGCAGGTGAGGTTGAACAGGTGGTGGAGGTAGAAACTTGCTCGAAAAATGAAACGGATTGTGAAGTGGAGCACTTTGCAAAAAACAAAATGGTGGTTTCTGATTATGAGGTTTTGGAAGAAATTGGAGTCGAGCGAAAAGCAATAAAGAAGAGATGTTCTAAGAGGGTGGTTCGTAAGCCCTCTAAACTAAATTTTTGATTATCTCCATTATATATTGGAATGCTAGAGGTTTAGGGACCTCAAGAAGGAGAATAAAGTTGTTAATGAAGGAATTCAAGACCAATGTTGTTGCAATTGTTGAAGCTATGTTGCAGGAGTCTCGCTTGATTTTATGGAGGGAAAAACTGGGATTCGAGTGTTGTTTCTTGAATTGTGTTGCGGGTGGTAAGTTATGGATTTTTTGGAACCAGGTGGTGGATATCTAGGTTTTGTGTATGGAGGACCAATCTATTACCGTGAAGATTAATTATAATCTGCAGGAACTTTTATTGTCATTTGTTTATGAAAAATGTTCTTATATGGAAAGACGTGGATTGTGGGAATCTCTAGCTAATTCAAGGTACTCCCAGTTGCCTTGGATTGTGGCTATGGATTTTAATATTATACGTTTAGATCAAGAAAAGAGGGGGGGGGGGGTCGTCCAAGATTAGCTTTGGCTATGGAAGAGTTTAATGAGTGGGTAGATGCTAATGGTCTGCTGGAGATGCCATTCTCTGGGAATTTGCTATCTTGGTGTACCGGTCACTATGGTAGGTCTAGACAATGGGCAAGGTTGGATCGGGTCTTGATGAATATAAATTTCTTGAATTCATTTTCTGAGGCTAGTTTGTCTTACTTAGCCAGATCATCTTCTGATCATTCTCCCATGATTATTAAGTTGGTAAGGGATAATGTTCGTTATGGCTTTCCATCATTTAAATTTCAACAAATGTGGGTCTCACATGAGTTGTTCTCTGATTGTGTCGTGAAATCCTGTCAAACGGATCTAGTGCAGGAGGTTGGTGGTCTGTTGGAGCTTATGATTAAACTCAAGAGACTGAAAGTTGTGTTGAGAGATTGGAACAAGCGAACGTTTGGCAGAACTGATTGTCATATTGCGGATCTTAAGGTTCGTATTGAAGGATTAGAGACGTCTTTGTAGGAGATTTATTTGGTTGAAATAGAGGATGACATTATTGCATCTAAGATATAGCTGTCAGTGTGGAATGAAAGAGAGCAAATGTGTTTGGCTAATATGGCTAAGCAAAAATGGATAACTAAAGGGGAAGTCTCTTTAGAGATTTTCCGTGCTGTTTCCAGAAGGAAAAATCAAGAGATACGAACAATGGTTTTAAAAGATGGTTCGGTTCTTTCATCACCTGAGGATATACATGATGGAGCAGTGCAATATTTTCAGTCTTTTCTTTTTGAGAATAGTAGTAGCCGTGCATTGTCTGAGTTTTATGGGTTGGTGCAACCTATTGTTTCAGATTTTGAAAATGAGGGATTGTGTAAGATCCCTTTAGCCCAAGAAGTTTTTGAAGCTCTTGAGTCCATTTCAGTGGATAGCAGCCTTGGCCTGGATGGGTTTGGTGCAGGATTCTATAAATCATGTTAGTCTATTGTCGGTCCGAATGTTATTGAGGCAGTTATGGAGTTTTTTAGAGGGGTTCCTTTACCACGGTTTTATTTTGCTACATTTTTGGTGCTTATTCCTAAAGTAAGCAGTCCATCAAGATTTGAGAAATTCAGACCAATAGGTTTATGCTCCTTATTCTATAAGATTTGTTCAAAAATCTTGGTGAATCGTCTTTCGCCTATTCTCCAAAAGATTATATCTCCTGAGCAAGGTGCGTTTATTCCTAGCCGAAGCATCTTTGAAAATATTGGCTTGACCCAAGAATTAATTCATGGTATTCATAAGCCATGTCATGGAGGGAATATAGTGTTGAAAATTGATATGGCCAAAGCCTATGATAGTGTGTCTTGGGATTTCTTGCTGAATGTGTTAAAGGCATTTGGGTTTTTTGATTTTTTTTGCTAGATTATACGGCAATGTATATCGTCATCTTGGTTCTCTATTGTCCTTAATGGAATCCCTAAAGGATTTTTAAGAGGAGGAAGAGGCTTGCGCCAGGGTGATCCAATCTCACCTTATCTATTCATTGTGATGGAAGAGGTCCTTACTAGGTTGATAAAGGAGCAGGTTGAATTAGGCAAGATTGTTTCGTTCTCTTATCCAAGAGGTACTTCGATTATTTCACATCTCCTCTACACGGATGATATTGCTTTGTTTTCTAATGGAGAAAAGGCGTCGTTAAGAGCAATCTCAAATGTGTTAAAAATAGATGAAGGGTGGTCGGGTCAGGTTGTAAGTAAGAGTAAGACCACCATTTTTTTCTCAAAACATATATCAGCAGCTCGAAAAAGAAGTCTACTTAGAATCATGGGATTCTTGGAAGGAAATTTTCCTTTCATCTACTTGGGAGCTCCTATTGTTTCAGGGAGATTGTTGGTGAGGCATTTTGATGCTATTATTCAAAAGGTCCAAGTAAGGCTAGAAGGTTGGATGTCAAAAATATTATGAAGCGGGGCTAGGCTGCTGCTTATTAAACATGTAATCCAAAGTATGCCGATTCACTTGCTTTCTGTGTTGAACACTCTGAAACAGGTCATTATTAAACTACAATCCCTGATGAGTATATTTTTCTGGGGGAGCAATAATGGCAAGCCGAAGAGGAAGAGGTATGCATGGAGGGAGATGTGTAAACCAATATCTGAAGGAGGCTTGGGTATTCGGGATCTAAATGAAGCTCAACAGTCACTTCACATGAAATTGGCTTGGAACTTGCTGTCCCAATCTTCTCTTTGGGCAGATTTTTTCTCAAAAAAAAAAAAAAAATGTAGCAGGGAGGCATATAACAGAGCTTGAGGCGAATAAAGGAACGAATTTTTGGAGAATGTTGGTGAGGTGTATTCCTTTGGTAATTGAAAAGTCAAAATGGAAGGTAAGAGATGGCAATATCTCATTTTGGAAGGATAATTGGTCAGGTTTGGGCCCACTATCTTCTACGCTAGCTGTTTCTGAACTACCATAATTGAAGTTTGAGGCATGTAAGGATGAAAGAGGTTGGAATATGGAGCTATTTTCCAGATTGTTGGGCAATGAGCAAGCAGTTCAGATGATTGAAAGGCTGGGCAGAGTAAAACAAGGTGTTGATACCCTCATTTGGCTGCCAAATTGTAATGGTAAATTTACAACTAGTAGTGCACTGGGGTGCATACATACTCGAGTTCCAGTGTTTGTATGGGCAAAGTGGTTTTGACATCCGACTTTACCAAAAAAAATATCAATCACAATGTGGAGAGCTTGGCACAACTGTTTACTTGTTGATGAGGAGGTTCGCAAGTTGAATATTCCTATGGTTTCAAAATGTAACTGCTGCTTAAGTGTGCAAGAATAAAATATTGATCATATATTAGCTAAAGGAGAGCTGGCTGAACTGGTTTGGGCGAGGTTTGTCTCAGTGGTAGGTCTTTCGTCTGTGCATGGAAGGTCATGGAGGGAGAGGGTGGAGCTTTTTCATAGAAGGGCTAAGTTGGCCAATAAGGGGGGTCAGCTGGTAGGTATTTTGCCTACTATCATTTCATGGAGATTGTGGTGGAGAAGATGTCAAGAGAGAATGGATGATAGAAGAATTTCTCTTCATTCGGTATGTGCTTCTTATTAAATTTTGGTTGGTTTGGGTGGCTTTGAAAATTAAGGAATCCAAAAGAATAAGTGATTGGGATGAAAACGTGTTGAGGAATTTGAAAATTCCTTTTACATCTTCTACGAATAGAGTACAATTGGTGAAATGGAGGAGACCGGTAGCTAAGTTTGTGAAATTAAATATAGATGGTTGTTCTATGGGGAACCCAGGTCATGCTGGTGCAGGTGGGGCTATTAGAAGCTCAAATGGTAAACTAATTTGTTGTTTTGGGAATTTCCTGGGTGAGAAGACTAATAATGCTGCAGAGGTGCTAAGTATCCTGCACGGCCTTCGAATTGTGAATTTGATGGGATTTACAAAGGTGGAAATAGAGATGGATTCAAAACTGGGGGTGGAATGGTTGGAAAAAAATCATTGTGGTTTATAGTATTTGGAGGGTTTTTGGGATGAGATAATGCAGAGATTGGAGGAGATTTAGGGCAGGTTTGGGGCACAAGACAAAACAAAAAATTCTTATCTCATCATTACACATTTTTTAAATCTCCATACAAAATATAATAAACAATTCAACTTTTTCAAATCCCAATACACATTTTTTTTTAAATTCCAAAACAATAATAATATTAAAATATAATATTTTAAACTTCAAAACAAAACACAAAATTCTTATCTCACCCCCCAAACCTGCCCTTAGTTTTCTATTAATTATATTTTTATAGAAGCTAATGCTGTTGTGGATGTTTGAGCAAAAAATGGTGCCAATGGATTGAATAAGTTATGGATCAGTAATGAAGATATTCTGGTTTCAATTAGAGGATTAGTTAGACTTGACTTAGGAAATGTCCCTTATATTTGTGTTTGTTTATTGGTTGGTTTTGGTTCTGTTTGGGGAAATAAGTGTAATGCTGGGTTGATTTTTTTGTTTATTTCTAAGTCCCCAACTTGGATGAATTGTGTATATGGCATTCCCTTAGCCAAAAGTGAGGACTTTCGAATAAATTTGGGTGGAGATCACTCCTGGACGTGTGATCACTCTTTAAAAAAAAAAAAGAACACTCCTCTGCTGCTCTTGAAAGCTGGCTTTAATTTCCAACAATCTTTTGCTTGCTTGGTTAAACAGAGAGAGGATTAGTATATTGTTTTTCAAAGATAACTTCATTCCTCCTTTTCCATAGTTTCCACATGACTACTGGAAAGTTCATTAGCTCCGCTTCCCTAAGTGTTTCCAAAAGGTTAGACATTGTATCCTGGAAACATTGATTAACAATTATGCACTTCCACAACTTTTTAGAGCAGCAAGCCAACACGTCTCTAGCTGAAACACGACCATAGAATGTGCTCAATAGTCTCCTCTTCTACTTCACATAATGGGTACATAGGATTATCAATAATCTTCCTCTGGTATTGCTTCATTCTTGTAGGTAACCCATCATTACAAACCTTAAATAAAATTGCTTTTCAGAACTGGGAAGTTTTAAACCCCATAACACAGCCCATTGCTTCTGAGAATTAGACTTAGCAGAACATTGGCCTCTCTCTCTCTCCTCGAGCTCAACTTGCAGATGATAGGCTGACTTCACAGTGAATGTGCCATCCTTAGTGCATGACTATATCTGTTTATCTGGACTACCACATTGACTAATAGGCATTCTAACAATCATATCTGCTTTCTTTAGTGCTAAACATGTGTCTAATAAGCTATATCTTCCACTCTCTTGTATGATCTGTCTTGGAATGAGCTGTCTTTATGAATCCACCTGTCAGACCAAACCTTTATCTCCCTTCCATTGCCAACTCTCCAAAACAAGCTTTCCTACAGTAATGGCCTTGCTAACAGAAAAATTCTCCAAAGCTTCTTTACTTTCTCAAGTTAAACAACTACCGTCCAATCAAAAACTGGTCGACTTTTTTTTTTTTTTTTTAAAAAAAAAGAGCAGAAAAGCAACGTACAAGAATGGTCTCCTGATTGTTAGTGGCGCTTTATATGACAAGGTAAGTTTTTGGCTTTAGTAGGGAAGAAGGAACACAAAGCCAAAGGCGCAGCAATCTTTGAAAATATAACTTATAAGTTGCTTTATCGCTTCAACTTTCACTACTTTTCTTTATAGTACTATGCCCTCCTAACAATAATAATAACAATAAAATATAGAGAAAGTGACATTCATTGCAAACGCGCATAACCAACGCATTAGTTGCGCGCGTTGGCAATTGGCATTGGCTATCAGATCATCTTCTTTTTTGTTCTTTTTTTTTCCCTCAAGTATCAAACCTTTTAATTGATCACCTTGATCAGGACTCGGGAGTTATGAAAACCTGACCTATCATATGTAATTACCCGGTCCAATTTTATTGGAGACAGAATGAGAATAATTTAATCCGGTCTAAATTAAGTTTAATGAACTTTATTGAATAAGCCTACGAACATTAAACGTATTAAGGATGGCTAAGAATTAAAACTTAGTTCAAAGCCCGATATTGCGTACCGTATGATTTTGGATGGTATTCATAGGCCAAACATATGTGGAATAGTCCAATTAAGACTTAAGGGCAGGTTTGGTAACAAAAACAAAACACAAAATTCTCATCTCATCTCATCTCATCTCATTATTACACATTTTTCAAATCCCCATATAAAATATAATAAACAATTCAATTTTTTCAAATCTCAATACACATTTTTCAAATTCCAAAACAATAATAATATTAGAACATAATATTTTAAACTTAAAAACAAAACACAAAATTCTCATTTCACCCTCCAAACCTGTTATTATTGATCATTCAAAATTACGAACCGGTTAATAATTATATTGAGCTCAACAATTAGGTTAAAACGAATTTAATATTTTTTTGAGCAAGTGAGCCCATATCTAACAGGCATTACCCCCAAGAAACTATTTAAATGCCATATTCAAACCAACTGATTAAGTGATTAAGCCATTGAAATTATGACCAAACCCAAAGATCCTTGTTAGACCAATGGGTAGCGCAAGAGAGTAAAGTTCATAGAAGCCCATAATATGGCCTAGGAAACTCAGCGCATTAGGGCATAAAACCATGTGCGTTTATCCCAAAAATCCTTGCATGTGCATATACCCTTCTATCCCAAAAATCTATTTATCATTTTCTCGTCATCATTTCAACATCTCTTGATGTGATATTAAATAATCTCTTGATGTGATATTAAATAATAAGCCCATAAGTAAAACATAATTAATAGTTTCCAATTATTTAATGCCATATCACAAAATGATGAGAAAATAATGAGATGTGAATGTTGAATAATATTACCCTCTTCCCCATAAACATTAGGATTCGCGCTTACCACATGACGGGGCGTGGCTTAGAATTCTATTATGTTTGAGTTCACTTGACGATGATGAAAATTTTTCTCTTATCTATTTCCTTTTCATTTCTTGTGTTGGCACTGAGATGTGAAGTGATTTAAATTCTCATCCTATCTTCACATAATAAATATTTCATATAATCTCATTCTAAGGGTACACTTGCATTTTGTCATTATTAGTTTAATACATAGTATGAAAATTATAAATAGCAAAAGCTATTTTTTTTTTAAATCAAGAACCATCACTAAATTTTATTGCAATACCGAACACTCAGTCATTACAATATTTATCCTTAATAACAGTATTCATAATCTGCACAGGCTCGTCTTTTACCCATATCCTTTCCTTAGTTTGCAATAATGCCATTTTTGCAAGTAAATGAGCTACTGCATTTGCTTCTCTGAAGTTAAAAAATCACTTTCCAACCAAGTCTTCCTTCCAACATGCATCTAATATCATATACCAGACTAAGTTGGTCGGAGTCCCCACTCGTTTTTTCTCTCTAAGGAAATTCAGAGTTGGTGGTAGTTTTCTTAGCCTACTAGTGTTGGTAACGACAACAGAGGTGGATATCGAGTGCGATTCTCTTCGTAGCTAACGACAATGGAGAGTATGCAAGAGATGCGGGGAAACCTACCTCTAAGTGAAGAGGAGGGAGACAAAATTGTGTTAGAAGATGAGACAACATCAAAAGCTCAGAGGAAGGGTGAGAAAAGTCTAGTTGGGAAGTTTTGCTTAGGGCAACATATTAGTAGTAAGGTGGTGGAGTCGATGATCACTAAAATTTGGAGGTTGAGCAAACCTGCCAAGTTTAAGGAGGTGAGTACAATTGTGTTTATCTATCCTTTGAAACTCATGCCAACAAAAATAGAATACTTGGAGGAAGACCATGGTTGTTTGATGGCTGTCTCTTGGCTATTGACCCGTTCCAAGGTTTCACACAACCAAGTATGTTGAAGTTTAAGTCTGCTGCATTTTGGGTGTAATTTCAGAATATACCTCTAGTTGGGATGAATCGGGAATGTGGTTTTAAACTTGGAAGTACACTAGGAGTCATTGAGGACGTTGATGTTGATGATGATAACATAGGGTGGGGAAGTTTCCTGAGAGTAAAAGTTAAACTGGATCTTTATAAACCACTAGCTTGAGGAAGGACTATAACATTGCGAGGGATAAAGTAATGGATCCCAGTACAATACGAAAAGCTCCCACGTTTCTGCTTTCAGTGTTGGAGAATCATGCACATGGCGGATAAGTATAGCAACCAAACTAGGGAGGCTTCGTCCCAATTTGGGTCTTGGTTGCGTGCTGACCCAAGAAATAAGAAACGTCGTGATCACGCTGAAGGAAACTTTACCCCTAGGGGGACTTGCCTCAGTAGTGAACAAGGCTTGAAGACGATGCCTGCAGAGGAAGGAAATCCGATGGAAGCGGTGTTGGAGATGCCTATGGCCAATGAGACTACTGTTCCATATGTCACAGGTCATGCGGCACAAGTCTTGTGTCACGGTACAAATGTCAGCTTGAGTATGGGTGTAATACCTGAACCCTACTACGTAGGTTTTACGTCATCTATTAAAATATTTTTTAAGTTAAATATTTTGAAATAAAGACTTTCAGTATTTTATTAATTTATTTTAAGATGGGTGTGCTTTTATTTTTAAGTGGGTTATTAAATAATTCGAGGGTGTGATTTTTATGACCTTGCAATTTTTCCTTTCAAACCCTTTAATTTTATTTACTCAAAAAAGGGCCCAAACTCTTTTTGACCTCCAACATTTGATCTCCACCATTCATTCCCTAGCTTATGGGACAAGTTTGATTTAAATTCACTAACTTTTCCTTCTCCCTTACCCGTAGCTTCCCCCATAAGCCAAGTTAATCCATTTCCTTCTCCTACACGTTGGCTTCCTCAACAAGCCTTTGGACTTTCTTCCTTATCTTACACGCCAGTTCCAAGGGACAAGAAAAACAAATCCTCTTCTTCTCTTACACCCATCGACAGCTTCCAGATCAAGTGGGTAACCTCCTCTTCTCATTCCCTACACCGCCGGCTCTAAAGCAAACAAAAGAGAAAAGATTTCTCAAGTGTTCACCTCTCGGTTTCCCTCTAGTCTGTGCATCCTCTCTCATTCCTTCAAGCCGGTCTCTCTCATTTCGTAAACCTGGGATCACCATCGAAAATCCTCAAGGAAACCAACCCCGTAAGTGAATTCTATGGCTCTAATCTTTGGGTTGGAACCTTAGATTTATGAGTTTAGCCTAGGGTTTGTTTTAAGAAATTTTCTGGTTGTATTCCAGCTTTGAGATTTTGGATTTTTCTCTTCCTCTTCTGGTTGTATTCTAGCTTTGAGATCTTGGAAAGGGGATCAAATCAGGTGATGCTCTTTCTCTAAGATTTCTTACGATTGAGATTATTGCTAAGCAAATTTGTGTCCTGTATTTGGGGGTTTTCGGATTTCTGTGTTAGCCGAGTATCATGTGGTAGCCTCTAGACAAATTTCTCATTTTGTTTCCTCTATTAGCTGCTCTAGTGTGTAGTAATCAAGAGCCTTGTTTTCTGGTCAAAACTGAGTGTTTTGAGATGGTTTTGCCGTGCATTCTGCTACCCTTTGAAAATGATATATTTATTGTTTAACTTGGTTAGCCTCAAGTGTTGATTAATTAGTTTGTTGATATATATATATATATATATGTATGTATGTGGACCAAGAAGCGGTGTGTTTCTTGTCATTTGAGATGGCATATTTCTAGTTTAAGTTGTTAGTCACGAGTGATGATAATTTTATCTATGGTGTATATATGTACATGAAAAAGCTATGAGTATAAGTCCTGTTTTGGTATGTTCCAGCTGTGTGTCTATGCTATGTTTTATGGACCAAGCCGTGTGTGTGTTCTGTTTTATGGTTCTAGCTGTGTGTGTGTGTGTGTTGTTTTGGTGTGTGTTCCAGCCGTGTGTCCCAAGGCTAATTTTGTGGTTCCTTTCTTGTGTTACCTTGAGTTAAGCCATTTTTTTAGTTATGCTTTTATTTGTTAAATTAATGGAGTTAAGGTTTATGATTTTTAAACATGCTTTCCTCAAGTTTATGGCCTAAGTAAGCCACTAAGAGTTTTAAACCTAAGCTAGTAAGCTTACTTAGAAATTTTAAGTTGCCAAGAGTTGTATCTTTCTATTTGTGCTATGTTTCAGAAAATATGAGGTTTTCTTAAGTATTGTAATGAGGATACTAAGAGTTGACTTAGTGGGTTAAGGAAGACGCCTTAATTCCACTTGAAATTTAAGTGAGCACGTATGGGTATTGGATAGTAAAGTCTTAAGTGAAATGAATATTAATATGTTTATTTCATGTCATTGAATAGGAGTTTATTTTCAAGATTCAAGGAACTTACTTGTGAAGCCACGAGGTAAGTAGCTGTGACCATGCTCCGTACACACAAAGCTCTCTTGTGAAAAAGTCTCTCTCTCTCCTTCTAAATGTTTCTCTTATGAAAGAATAAATGCATGTATAGTATGTATAAGCCTTTCTTGGAAACCCGTGTTAAGTACCTTATTAATTACCATTGTATGTATGTAAGGTAATGCATCATGAGATTTTATGCATGCTCTCTTTCAAATAATTATGCCGTACCTATATGTAGCATGACATGAAACATTCCTTTAAAAAACGCATACGCATTGGCACTAAATGAAGATAATGAAAACATTATTTTTTCTAAAGAAAGGAAAGGAAAAGGAATGAAAGCATGAATGTATGAATGTACATAACGGCCACATGTATGAAAAGGGTACCAAATGAATGGGTTAATTGCAATGCCAGGTAAGTAGTACTGGTAGTGCATCCAGTGCTGCCCCCCATGAAAGGGGTTCCCAACCTGTGGCCGCGGACGAAATCCAGGTCCAAAAGACCGCTAACCCCAACACACAGGACATAATAGTGTGTACTGGCCCAAGAAAGTGAAACATAAAGTAAAGTTATTTCTTAGGAATGTTTATGCATGAAAAGTACAGTTATGCATGAAAAGTACAGTTAAGCATGAAAAGTACAATTATGCATGGAAAGTACAGTTATGTATGAAAAATACAGTTAAACATGAAAAGTACAGTTATGCGTGGAAAGTGCAGTTATGCATGAAAAGTACAGTTATGCATGAAAAGTACAGTTATTCTTAAATTGTTATGCATGAAAGCATTGTCAAGAATTAGCAAATGTTTATGTATGCATACCAAATGAATGGGTAGATTGCAATGCCAGGTAAGTAGTACTGGTAGTGCATCCAGTGCTGCCCCCCATGAAAGGGGTTCCCAACCTGTGGCCGCGGACGAAATCCAGGTCCAAAAGACCGCTAACCCTAACACACAGGACATAATAGTGTGTACTGGCCCAAGAAAGTGAAACATAAAGTAAAGTTATTTCTTAGGAATGTTTATGCATGAAAAGTACAGTTATGCATGAAAAGTACAGTTAAGCATGAAAAGTACAATTATGCATGGAAAGTACAGTTATGTATGAAAAGTACAGTTAAACATGAAAAGTACAGTTATGCGTGGAAAGTGCAGTTATGCATGAAAGGTACAGTTATGCATGAAAAGTACAGTTATTCTTAAATTGTTATTCTTAAATTGTTATGCATGAAAGCATTGTCAAGAATTAGCAAATGTTTATGTATGCATGTTTTCAAAAGAAAAGATTATGTGATTAATAAGTTAACAACATGGTGTACTGCTTACTGAGTATTAGACGCACTTCGTATTTATGTTTTAAACGTCTAGGTATGAATGATGAGGCTGTGGAGCTAGGCACTGCTGAGGAGGGAAGGGCTGATGCTTAGAATCCCCTGTCGGTTCGATTTGATGATAATGGGTATGTTTTATGTTTTATGATGGGTCCCATGTTGGGACGTTTTGTTGGTTTGACTTTACGACAATATGTCCTTGGGCATGATGTAGGTATTGTGGTGGGATGATGGTAATAGTGCAACTTCTATAGTAGGGTGATGGTAACCCCACATAAGAAGGTTAAATGTCTTTTGGGTGTGTTGTAGGGATGGAGTCCCCTTTTTATTAGAACTAGCGATGTTTTAAATGAATGAATGGTGGACTCTGAGAGTCCTTTGGGTAATATGTTGAACAGATTGTCTATCAGGTGCTTACTTTTAGGAGTGGTTTAGATTTAGAGATGAGTTGAGAGAGATTGAGATGGTTTGTGAATAGTAGAATAAAAGTTAAATTATTTACTATATTTTGTGTGAGAATTTGAGAAAATTGTAATGATGAGATGAGATGAATTGAAGTGGGTTGAGATGGGTTATGAATACAAATGAGGCCTTAAACTAGAAACGCAGTGTACATGCATGACATGTTCACGCCTATCCCTTTTACCCTTGTAGAAAAAAAAAATACATACTAATATTAATAAGGAAAGAACAGGTCACGCGTTGTGATCCTGTCCCAGAATTGGGACGGGGTTGTGACAATGGGTTTGGGGACAAAGGTCTGTATTGACAGGGAATGGACCTCTGCAGACTCTCATGACTCTAATGTAGCTGCAGGCCTATCAATAGAGCGAGAATTGAGGTGGTATGGGAAAGCATTGGGAGTCAATTGTCTGTAATGGAAAGGGAGGTTCTTCAGGAGCAAATCCAGGATCTAAGAGTGATCTAGCTTTCACTAAAGAGCACATGGAAGGGGTTTCAACTGGGACTACTCAACAGCAGTATGGTATTGTCAAACCTAATGAAATGGTGGAAAACGAGGTCGCTTCTAGGGGTGGCATACTAGGCCTTGAAGTCGAAAATAAACTGGTGGGAACTCAGAAAGTGAATACAGTAGAGGAAAAAAGGGGTGATAACAGTTATGGGTTAGGCCCAGGTGAACCAACTATGCATGCTCCAGAACAAAAAGGGGGCTTACTCGACCAGGTCTCCCAATCATACACTCCAACAAAGTCTGCTAGCCCATCAAAAGGCAGAACTTGGAGAAAGAGAACACGAGGCCCAGGTATCATATGTGTTTCTCAAAAAGACCATGTGGCTAAAAAACGTAGTGGGAACAAGGAAAATATAGACCCAATAGAAATGAAGCTAGCTAAAAGTTGTAAATTGTTTCTGCACAGTCCCAATGCAAATCAAAATAAGGGAGGCAGAGTCCTTCGTGACACCATGAAATCAGCAGCAGTTGCTAAGCAGCCCTGCCTGAAGCAATGATTCTCATAAGCTGGAATTCTCGAGGGCTTGGAAACCCACTAGGAATTAGAATACTTCATGATTTAATTTGAAGAGAAGGACCCAACATTTTATTTTTGCAAGAAACTCGCTTACAAGACAAAGTTATGGAGAAGTTAAAATATAGTATTGGTTTTAGCAACTGTATGGCAGTGAGAAGTGAGGGGAAAACTAGGGGTTTGGCTTTGTACTGGAACAATAATTCCCAGCTTGAAATCCTTAATTATTCGAAACACCACATCATGCTTTGGTCACCAACATGGAGAGGGATGATCGGGAAGGAGTCTCTTGGTACCTGACTGGAATCAATGGCCACCAGGAGGCTTCAAGGAGGCAGGATACTTGGAATATGATTAAATCTCTAGAAGTTAATAGAGATCTAGGTTGGATAATGATGTGTGATTTTAATGAGATCCTAAGTAACTATGGGAAAAGTGGTGGTAGGATCAGACTAGAAAGACAAATGAGGGGCTTTCAATAGCTTCTAGATGATTGTGAGATGATGGACTTGGGCTTCAGTGGTAACCAATTCACTTGGTGGAATGGTAGGGGACAACAACATTGCATCTGCGAGCGATTAGATCGATTCCTAGCTAATATGCAATGGAAGTCTCAATATCTGTTGGCTGAGGTTTACCATGGTTTTGCACCTTACTTTGACCATACTCCTATCACACTCAAGACTCAAAAGGACAGAAGACAAATGGCTAGGCAAAAGATTTTCAAGTTTGTGGCCATTTGGGCTGAAGAACCAGATTGTAAAAAGGTTAGTGAACTAGCATGGACAGGAGCTACGAGCGAAAGTGACTTGCCTTCTATCATGGAAAAAATAAAGCATTGTGGGGAAAACCTTTTTGTGAGGAACAGATTCAGTTTTGGCAATGTGAGAAGAAATATTGAGCAGGCACGATTGAAATTAAAGAAGCTGCAACAATTAGACACCTGCTGCCAAAGAAGTGACTCTCTTCGAACTGCAAGAACCGAGCTTCAAAAGTGGTTATAAAGGGATGAACTATTGTGGAAACAAAGAGCAAACGTTACGTTGCTGCAAGCAGGTGATAAAAACACCTGTTTTTTTCCATAGAAAAGCTTCCCAAAGAAGACAGAAAAATGTAATTAAAGGTGTGAAAGACTTAGGGTAGGTTTGGGGGGTGAGATAAGAATTTTGTGTTTTGTTTTGAAGTTTAAAATATTGTGTTTTAATATTATTATTGTTTTGGGATTTGAAAAATGTGTATTGAGATTTGAAAAAGTTGAATTGTTTATTATATTTTGTATGGGGATTTGAAGAAGGTGTAATGATGAGATGAGATGAGATGAGAGTTTTGTGTTTTGTTTTTGTTACCAAACTTGCCCTTAGCTGGTGAGTGGCAGACTGGAATTTTAAGAGATCAGATTATTACAGACTACTTCACACAACTATTTAGATCCGCAAGCCAACAAGGCCAGACTAATTTCTTATAGGACCTTGCTGGGAGAGTATCCGATGACATAAATTCCTCCCTTACCAAATCCTACACTGCAGCAGAGGTGACACAGGCCTTGAAACAAATGAACCCTCTTTCAGTCCCAAGGCCTGATGGGATGGCTCCCATTTTCTACCAAACATTTTGGAGTGTTATAGGTGGGGAGGTGACTGATGCAGTTTTGAAAGCCCTTAATTCTAGGCTCTTTCTAGCAGGACTCAACCACACATTCATCACCTTGATTCCAAAAAATAAAAAAACAATTGAGGTGGCAGATTATAGACCAATCAGTCTATGCAATGTCCTTTACAAGATCATCTCAAAAGTCATTGCAAATAGACTGAAAACCATTTTAGCTGAGGTGATCTCCTCTATGCAGGCTACTTTTGTCCCTAGCAGGTCAATCACAGACAATGTGTTGGTAGCATACGAAATGGTTCACTTCCTATGGCAGAAAAGGAAAGGAAAACAAGGTTACATGTCCCTAAAGCTTGGCATGAGCAAAGCATACGACCGAGTAGAGTGGAGTTTTCTTGAAAAGGTTTTGCTTAAGATGGGTTTTAATGATAAATGGGTGAAGTTGGTGATGCTATGTACAACCTTAGTCTCCTTTTCAGTTTTACTGAATGGGGAACCTAAAGGCCCAATCTTCCCATCTCGAGGCCTGTGACAAGGTGATCCTATCTCCCCGTACTTATTCTTGCTATGCACAGAGGGGGTTGATTTCTCTTCTTAAGGAAGGTGAGAGATCAAAGCAAATCAAAGGTTTGTGTATTTATCGAGGAGCTCCAAGACTAAACCACCTCCTATTTGCAGATGACAGTGTACTATTTTGTAAGGCCAATCTGGTTACTAATGAACAGATTCAAGGCTTGATATGAAAAGGCTTCAGGTCAACAAGTAAACAAAGATAAAACTTCTTTGGTGTTAGCAAGAATGTACTCTATGAACATCAACAAGAGATCCTTAGTTTTTGGGGGGTAACTCATCATCAACAATATAAGCTGGTACCTTGGCCTCCCTCCTATAATAGGTAGAGGAAAAAGAAAGACCTTTTCAGACCTAAAACACAAGGTATGGTCCAAACTCCAAGGGTGGAAAGAAAAGGTGTTGTCTCAAGGTGGCAAGGAAATCTTGATAAAGGCAGTGGCTTTGTCTATTCCTTCTTACACTATAAGCTGGTGGGGTCAAAAGAAGAACGAGAAGAAAATTCGATGGATTAGCTGGAAGAAAATGTGTGAGACGAAAAGGAATGGTGGGGTGGGTTTCAAGAATTTACAGATTTTTAATATGGCTCTCATTGCGAAGCAAGGCTGGATAATCATGACTGAATAGCAGTCATTGCTACACTAGATGTTTAAGGCCAAATATTTCCCAAAGCTTAGGTTTCAAGAAGCTAAACTCGGAGCAAATCCCTCTTATGTTTGGAGAGGAATTTGTGAGCCAAAAGAAAACCTGATGAAAGGCTGTAGATGGAGAGTAGGTGATGGGAAATCTATCAATGTGTGGTCTGACTACTAGCTGCCACAGCATAAGCTCCTTCCTCAACCTGCCAGCTTTGAAGTGATCCACCAGAATGCTATTATCGACACTTTAAATGATAGAGACACCAAGAGGTGGGATGTAATGAAGATCCAAAGCCATTTTCCGGCTCCTTATGCAGTAGTTATTTTCAAGATTATCTTAAGTTCAGACCCTTGGCCTGACTGTTTAATATGGGAGCATGAAAAAAATGGGGATTACAGTGTAAAAAGTGGTTATAGATTCTTCTCATCACTCGGGATAAATGAACATAGAGAAGCATGCTCAAATGCTCAAACCTAGAGAAACTTTTGGCAAAAACTACGAAAAATGAATGTGCCAAACCGAGTAAGGATATTTGGCTGGAGGGCATGTAGAAATGGCTTACCCACCTTGTTGAATCTATAGTCTAGAGAAGTGTCCAATTATTAGAGAAGTGTGGTCCACTCTATTTCCTCAACTACCAGCAGAGGCTATGAATACTAGCTGGTTTAATTTTGCAACGTATGTGTAGCAAAGAGGCATGAATGGAGAATTAGAGAAGATGTTCTTAATAGCCTGGGGAATGTGGCATAGGAGGAACCACATGATCCATGAAGAAGTGGTCATACCTGCTTTACAAGCTACAGAAACTGCCTTGTCCTCCCACAAGGCCCACTTGTAGGTTCTTGCTTCTCAAGGACCCAAGAAAGCTTATCGATGGGAGCCCCGGGAACCTGGAATTCTGAAGCTAATTGTGGACGGGGCAGTTTTTGCAATCCAAAGGAGTGCAGGAGTGGGTCTTATTCTTAGAAACGCAAAGGCCAAAATCATCTTCTCGGCTAGTAAAAAGGAAAACGAAGTAAATGACCCAATTGAAATAAAGATGATAGTAATTTTGAGGGGCCTCCAGTTTTGCTTTCCCCTTAGAATCTCACATTTGGTTATTGAAAGTGATTCCTTACTAATGGTGAATGAAGTGCAAAGTGACAACATCAAGATCTCTCCACAGCAATATGGTGTAGTAGATCAAGCAACTGATGTTGAGATTTCCTTGTTGCTCTATTCAACACAACAACTGTTTAGGCAATGGTGCAGCTCATGGGTTGGTTAAATTTGCATGGAATTTAGATAATTTGATAACTTGGTGGGGCTCTTATCCCGAATGTATTGCACAAGTTATTTGGTTAGATTCTATGTTGTAATCGTTTCTCATTAATGAAAGAAGCTACTATTTTAAATATATATATATATATATATATCATATACCAGAGAACCATAATCTGTGCTAATTTCTTCATTGTTTGTTTTCACATATGCATCCCAATTAGCTTTCACATATGCCTCACTTGGTTTTTTCCATTTAGTTCTACTCCTGTCTATAGCAGTTGCATGTTGTTGGTCCCAATTTTCAACTTGGGCTTCACGGAAACTTTCCATTTTTGCACTTGTAGCTTTAACAACCTGTCTTGGACTCTCAAACTTTTTTTTTTCATAAACAAAATAATTTCTTCTGATCCATATTCTTCTCATGATAAAAACTAGCTTTGTCTCTTCAGCTTTCAGCCTTGAATCTAGTTCTAGCCATAGATCTTAAAATCTACTACTAAGTTATACCATTTTCTTTCTGGACTTGTAGGTTCAGTCGTCACATCACTAGCATAAGGACAACTCCATATAGCATGTACAATAGTTTTGACTTTCCTTCCACAAATTGGACATAGAACACTTTCAACTATCCTCTTCTCAATAAGATTTTGCAGAGCTGGTAACAAATCATGTTCTGATTTCCATATAAAGTGTTTAATCTTCCCTGGCACTTGGAGCCTCTATATCTATTGCTAATTGAGATCACTCATTGATTAACTGGAAGTTTCCCCATGCTTCTGTCTTTTCATTGTTTATTGCTGGTGGTATGCACTCATAATAGAAAACTTTCCATTTAAAATGTGTCCCAAATCAATTTATCTTCATCTCCTATTTGACTCACAGGTATACTGCATATAGTTTCAGCTTTTCCTGGCTTAAATATTTGAGAAATCAAGTCTTCCTTCCAGTAGCCTCTAGTGTCATCTATGATTTCTAACTCTGTTGCATCACTATTTAGCATATGTATTGGGGATTGTACTTTAAAAGAAGTAGGCATAGGGATCCTTTTATCTTGCCAAATCCTTATACTTCTTCCATTTCTCGCTCTCCATACCATTCTTGCTTTGACTAAGTCCAAAGATGACCATATACTTCTCCATATCAATGATGGAGTAGAGCCCAACTGTGCCTCCAACAGGTTGCCATTTTTAAAATATTTCTGCCATATTATTTTTATCACTAATGAGTTAGGATTGTTCTGCATTCTCCATATTTGTTTTGCAAGGATGGCTTTATTGAAGGATTCAAGGTCTCTAAATCCTAAACTTCCTCTCTTCTTTGATTCACCCATTTGTGTCTAGCTTTTCCACTGATTGTTTTTTGTCATTCTGCTTGCGATTCCACCAAAAGTTTGCCATCCTTGTAGTAATTTCCTTGAGAAGCTTCTTTGGAAACATAAACACACTCATTGTATATGTTGACATTGCTTAAACCACTGCCTTTAGCAAAATTACCTTCCCTTCCTGAGAAAGAAAGGTGTTCTTCCAGCTGCTAAGCTTAGTCCAAACTCTATCTTTTAAAGATCTAAAAGAGTAATACTTTAATCTGCCCACCATCGAGGGTAATCCCAAATATCTTTCATAATTGGTGTTGATTGGTACCCCAATAGCTCGTTGAATCCGTTGTTTGTCTATTTCTATTGTGTTTGAACTAATGAACACTGAAGTTTTTTGTTTATTTAGACATTGGCCCGATGCCTTCTCATATTTCTCAAACGGTTCTTATATCTTTTCCCATTCAACAAGCTTTGCTCTACAGAATAAGATACTATCATCAGTAAATAGAAAATGGTTTATTTTTGTACCCTCTCTTGAGACAGAAACCCCTTTCATTTCACCAGCTCTCTTAGCATGATTCAATAATGAACTCAAACCTTTTGCAGATAATATAAATAGGTAAGGAGATATTGGATCTCCTTGCCTTATTCCTCTATTTGGTTTAAAAGTACTTTTGGGTTGTCCATTTACTATTACAGAATATGTGACAGTTGTTACACATTCCATGATCAATGAGATCCATCTTTCACCAAGCCAAGTTTCTTCATAATTGTTTCCAAATAACTCCATTCAATATGGTCATAAGCCTTGGACATATCTAACTTTAATGCCATGCTACCTGTGAGCCCATTTTGTTTTGTCATCATTGAGTGTAAAGCTTCATAGGCCACTAGTACATTTTCAGTAATTAGCCTCCTAGGTATAAAAGCACTCTGGTTGCTGAAAATTATGAGATGTAGGACTTACTTTAACATGTTTGCTAACACTTTGGAGGCCAGCTTATACAATACATTGGTCAATACTCATTAAAATAGAAGGATCTTTTACTTTTGGAATTAATATAAGTATAATTGTTACTATGTTCCATGCCACCCCCCATTTAGGAAATTTAAAGTTGCATTACATACATCCTCTCTCACAATATTCCAATAAGATTGGAAAAATATGCATTGTACCCATCTGGTTCAAGAGACTTGAATGGCGCCATTTGCTTTAAAGCAACTTCTACTTCTTCTCTTGTAAATGTCTTCTGCAAATCTTCTTTCATCTTAGTTGTTACTCGAGGCTCTATGAATTGCAAACAATCTTCAATTGCTTCATTGGAGGGACTTGAGGATCTAAATAGATCTTGGAAATATTGCTTGAAAGACTCTTCTATCTCAGCCTGATTTTTCCAAAGCATTCCTTGTAGATCTTTTATTTGTTATCCAATTATACTTTGTGTTTTTATCACCAGCCTGATACCAATTCCTTTTTGCCCTTTGTTTCCCTTTCAGATCCTCTTGTTCGGGCAATAATCCCAATTCTTCCTGTAAACACTTAATTGCAGCTCCATTTTTAGGGCCCTCTTGCTCTTGCATCTTCTTTAAACTGTCTATTTTAAGCTTGATTTCTTTTTAACTAGATCACTACTGCATTTTCTTAGCTTACTTTGTATTCTTTTCTAGGGATTCTGCACCTCAAAACATCCTTACCATGTGATAAGTGTACGAAAGTGTACTCTAAATACCATATTATTGAACTAAAATACTAAAATGTGAATATAAATAATAATAATTAATATATATTTTTTAATTGAGTTTCTATTTACTTTGAGATACTTCTAAGTAGATTTTTATGTTTAATTTCAGGGTCTATCAAAGAGCAAAACAAAGCCCAATCAAATTCAAAGGCCTTTCAAGTGGGCATGACGTTAGAACAACATAAGAATTTTCAAATAGTGTTGGACTTTTCAAATAAGGATAATGATGGGTTTGAGAGTAATTTGGATCAGGAGAAAAAGAAACAATTACAAAAGGAAACTGCAAGAAGTCAGAATCCAAAACACGCTAGGAGACAACCTGGATATACCTTAGTGTTTTGATTATAACTTTCCACTCATACATCCAATTGATGCGATTCTTAATGCGTTGAAAATCTATCTTAAAGGGCTACAAATGTTTCTCTAATAAGAATTTCTAAATTCAAACTCGTGAAACACGTACGTGGATTACAAGTTTAGTCCTAAAATTTAGGCAATGTTTTTTGTGGGAATCATGAAGACATTAGGGTTTCTTTCTTACCCTATATAAGCATATCATTAGCACAAAGATGAGGGTTGTGAAGGGATGTACAACATAGTTATGAAGAGGGGAGAAAATACTATTTTTATTTTTTAGGTCTTCCATGGACAACTAAATCTTGGGTAAAGCCTAGGGCAAAAATTGATTGGTGAAAACACTTTGACTATATTTCAATTCATATTTTAAGTTTTATTGTTTAAAGATTCTAGGATTCAATTCTCTATTTGTTTTGGATATTATAAGTTTGAGGCAATTATATTAAATCTTGCTATAGTTTGATTTTGTTGAGCTATATGATTATAAATATATGATTGTGACTTAAACAGACCTTTCATGCCATTGATGTGATCTTTTGTTGCAATATTGTTTGCTTCTTAAATATTGAGGACGATGTTTCATTTCAATTGAGGGTGGTACAAATTATGCTTTCACAAATACTTGTTGGAACTCTGTGGCACGTTTACATGTGTCAATTTTTTTTTTTTAATTAGCATCGCATGTACATCCTTTCACATGTATACTCATTCTCATGCATAGCCATCTTAGTGAATTCAACAAACCCCATCTTGATCATTATGTTGAGATATTCACAGAATTTCTAATGCACTCATACCAAGCTATGTGCTAAGAAGATGGTTTGAAACATGTATCTAGAGAACTCTTCTGCGTAAGTCTTTATGTATGAGTTTTGAAGAAAATTGAAAGCCAACAAATGCTGAAAATTTTGAATTGGGTAGTTCTTTTAAGAATATCATTGTATGGTTTGTGGTATGATGGTGGATATACTTGAGATATGATGAAGGTCAATTTAAGGTTAACATTTGAGCCTTTCAAGCTAACCTTTTGAATTAGAGACTCCTAGTAGCCAACTTTGAGCCAAGAAACACATAGCCTTTTCTTCTTCATATATCTACATTATCCATATCTGGAGTATAACCTATACACTGATTTTTTTCTACCCTTTTTACTTCCAAGTGTGTACTAGGTGTGAAATTTCTTTTTTACAAGGAATAAAAAGAAAAGAGAGAAAAAAGGGAAGAACACGAGTTATTAAGGTGTTCAAGCAAGTGAGCTTCAAAGACAGAAATACCAAGACTGGGTAGAAATAGCAAAATACTAGGGTGACATATAATTATTCACCAAATTATAAAAAAAAGAAAAAAAGGCATTATTCAATGATTTGAAAGGTTGAAAAGTACATCAAGTGAGGAATGTAGTACATCAAGTGAGGAATGTAGTACATCAAGTGATGATTCCTTAGGTATGTACTTGGAAGTTTTTTAATCATTTTCTTTCACTCCTTTTTTCCAGATAGCCTAACCTAAGCCACATTACAACTTTTTTGTTTTGACCGTTCTGATCCCAAGTAAGCCTGTGGAAAGAATGGTTGAATATTCTCATTTGTTAGTAGATCAATATTTGCTTGTTGCTTGTTCATAATTACCTAAATCTCCATGTGATTGTGTGTACACCACTTCTGATGGGAACCAAGGTGGGCCTAATCTTGAAGATCCTTTGAAAGTTCTAGATGGGCCAATTACAAGATCAAGAGCCAATAAGATCAAGGAAGCAATGCAAGGATTGGTGCAATCCACTTGAGATGAAGCAAGCAAGAGCCTTACACTCAAGATGGGCTTCAAAGAAGGAGAACCAATTTTGATCCACTTGATACAAGCTGTGGAAGACATGACTTAGAGTTATTGTTTGGACCTATTGTCATTGAAGGCTTTCAGTTTGTTTAAATTATTTAAAAGATTTATTTTATTAGTTATAGGAATTAGTCTAAAATAATCGGGCTTGAGGATGCTTGGCCCACATATGTTTTATTTTGTTGAACTAGGGTTTCAAGAGTTACTGTAGCTGTGACACTATTCATCTAGGGGCATTTTGTATAAAAGGGGCCTTGTTTTGGCCCAGGATTAATTGGGGTTTAGGTATTTAAATACCTTGTAGCCGTCCAAGACAAGCTTTTTAGACAAAGGTAAATCACAACCTTTATGACGTTCTTCCTTGTAATCTGATTTCTTGAGACAAGTTCTTTAACAGATTTAGATTTTAATATAATTTAGGTACTTGAAATGAGTTTTCAACAGGTCTAGATTCTCCATCCACTGACTTGATTTTTGGCTTTCTTGGGTGAGTTTTCAAATTGATTGTAGGTTCAAGGGATTCTATTCCCACGAGTTCATTTCAACTTCTCAACTCCATAGAGAGAGCCCTTAGATGAAACAATATTATACCAGTGAGTTATGGAGTTGAACATTTTGCTTTAGACGTTCTTAATATTGCATGTGTCAAAGTTAGTGGTAAGACGGTTAAGGCTTGGAGAACACACACACACTCTGTGAATTGCTATAGGTGGATTGGTATGTGAATCTGGAAAATGTGAATTAATGGGCTATTTTAGTGATTCTCTTTAGTCACTTTCATATCTTTTGCACATAATTTGTTAGGTACTAGCAATAAACAAGTTGGGGGGGGGGGGTGATAAGTGTACGAAAGTGCAAATCAAAGCCCAGTCAAATTCAAAGGTCTTTCACGTGGGCAAGACGTTAGAACAACCTTAGAACTTTCAACGAGTGTAGGTCTCTTCAAATAAGGATACTGATGGTGTTTGAGAGTAATTCGGATCAAGATAAACAGAAACAAATCACAAAAGAAAACTGCAAGAAGTCAGAGTCCACTCACACATTAGATTGATGCACCTCTTGATGCATTGGAAAGCTATCTTAAGGGGATACAAATTTATCTCGAATAAGGATTTCTAAATTCGAACTCCTGAAGTGTGTACATGGCTTCCAAGCTTAGTCCTAAAACTTAGGCGATTTTAGAGGCGGGAATCATGAAGACATTAAGGTTTCTTTGCTACCCTAGATAAGCATATCGTTAGCACGAAATTGAGGGTTGTGAAGGGATAGACGGCACAATTCTGGAGAGATGAGAAGAATACCATTTTTATTTATTAGTTTTTCCATGAAGAACTAAATCTTGGGTAAAGCCTAGGACGGAAATTGATATGTAAAAATACTTTGACTATATTTCAATTCATAGATTAAGCTTTATAAGATTCTAGGATTCAATTCTCTATTTGTTTTGGATATTATAAGTTTGAGACAATTATATTAAATTTTGATATGGTTTGATTGTGTTGAGCTATAGGATTATGAATATATGATTGTGACTTAAACAGGCTTTTCATGCCATTGATGTAATCTTTTGCTACATTATTGTTTGTGAACATAGTGTTGTCTTTAGATCTGCTATTCATTTTTATATTTGGAAACTGTGGTTTGTAATGGGAGAATAAATTCTAGAATTAAATTTAAGAAAATAGATGAATGTAATGTCATATCTTCCAATTATCAATTTGGTGCTATAATTATTAATTGTGTATATAATATTGGATTTGGTTGATGGACGCCTAAAGTTTTACTTGCCTTCCTATTCATGCCCTAATCTCATTTTAATTACGTGCTTTTGGTAGAATTTTCAAATTCTTGTCACATTGTAATTTGATCTTTTCTTTTAAGCTTGCGTCTTCTTGTGTTTCTTCTGACTCCCTATGGTTCGACACCATGAACTATTATACTATAACACCACATACTAGTTTGGGCATAATCACCATGAATCCATAATTATTTGTTCTCTCTCTATGTTTCTCACCTAAAGATCCTTGTCCTTTTATTGTATTCTAACCTCTTCCTAATTCATTGTTAGTAGAATATGTTTGTAATTTGATCTTCTTGCAGTCAAAGTTTTCACTAGGTACTCACTGAAAAAATTAGTCCATTGAGTATTGGCCACTGCTCGATCTAACCTCTCTATGGTAAAGTTGAAATCTTCATGCTTATTACTTAAAGTAAATTTGTCACAATTCCATCCCAAATCATGCAAGTTATTACACTCCATCATTTGTCTAAACTTCATTTATTTTTCAGGCCTTGGTCTTCCTCTTGTCCATTTGCGCGGCGACGTGCGCACTCGTTCAATCACGAGACCACATAAAACCATCTCGCATGATCATCCAGAAAGTTTACCTTATGCATAGTAAGTAACTCTCCAGAATGATCATTGTAACAGCCCGCTAGAAATTCATTGGTGGAATTTCTATTGACTTTAGGAATCTCGTGAAAACCCCATAACTTTTTACGAATCGACCAATCGCATAGGTTTTAGTCTGTCAACATAGTCAGTGTTATCACTCACTATGGTGCTAGTAATATAAGTTTAATTATTTGAGGTAGTTAGAAGTGTCAGAATGCATTATGGTCTACGCCATTAGACTCAGAGGATTATTTAGAATTTTATGACGCAATAATTTATTTTCATAATTCCGGACGAAATGTCTGTTGAAAATTGTGAAATTATTTTTAGGGGCACTTAGGGGTTGAATTTCGTTAAACGATTTTCACTATAAGTTAATATGAATATTTAGAATTTTTTAGTACTAAGTTTATTATGTATTTTTTTGGAGTGAATAGTAACCTCAATAAGCGCACCCATTGTAGTGTTTTCAAAATCACATTGTGGAATGTTCAAATTAGGTTAGAGAAGTTTTATTTGGACACTTGGCAAGATTTTAGCCACACTTAGTGAATGGTATTAGACACTTGACACAAAGAAGAACCATTAGATAGATTGGTGAAGGAATCAAGGTGTGAGATCATGCCACCTAAGCAAAGTTGTGTTTCATCTGTTCAACCAAATTGTGCCAGACCAAAGAGGGTTTCAACCCTAGCAAAACCCTAAATGATTGGAATCCAATTGAAACCCCAAAAGCTTGGTTGAAACCAAAACCCTAAATGGTTTTCCCAAACCCTAAAGTTGGCCTCCAAACCCTTTTTAATCCGATTTCTAGCATTGTGTTTAATCACTTGATTAAATCACTTCCACGTGCTATTAGTTAATCAAATCCTTAAGTTAGGGGGTAAAATGGTCATTTGCCCACATGTAGAGGGTAAAATGGTAATTTTACTCTAAGTTGTCTCTTTGCACATTTCTAATTGTTAGTAATTAATTTCTAACTTTTAGAATAACCTTTTACAATTCCTCGTGTTTCGCGCTTTATTCTAGTAGAACGCGACAATCGAGATAAGTTAGCTTTTAACTTACTATTAGTTTAATGTGTATGAGTGATAAGTAAGGGAACTAAATTGTATGTATGCATGTTATCATATGTGCCATGCCAAGTCATTACATATTTATCTATTACACAGAATTTATTCTGTCATGAATTATTCATCTGTTACAAAAGATATTCTGTCACGTATTCCTATACATTGCAAGCATGTCATGTTAAGTTAAGTATGCCATCTGTTACATGTATTTCATGTCATGTAAGATTCACTGTCACATGTTACACCATGTTATGAAATGTTGTCTGTTATATGGTATGCAATGTTATGAAATGTTGCATGTTACATGTATGCCATGTTATGAAATGTATTCTGTTACATTTTTGCCTTGAACTATGTCATGTCTGTCATCTTATGTTCATGTCATGTTATGCTACGTCAGGACTTTTGTCTTTTATGTCACGATCATGTTACGTCACGTTACGAAATGTCATGTATGCCAGTTAAGTTATTCATGTCAATCACGACCCTAAGCGCTAGGATGGGGTAATATCCTAGTGGAACTCCTTTGTTCACGCTGGAGTGTCTAAATAGGTGTGAAATTCCCTGGGTTGACAAAGTACAGTCAACAGGTTGCGGATGGGGCCTAATTAGCTGGTCACCGGAGCGCGCCAGGCACTAACGCTGATGGTGCCATACATTACGTTACGTGTGTCCACAGCAAGTGTGGCACAAACAAATAAGTCATGGGGCCACAACAACTGTGGAGCATGAAGTATGAGGCCACAACAACTGTGGAGCATACACTACGTGAGACACAGCAATTGTGACACGTAGAATACGTGGGGCCACAACAACTATGGAGTACGTATTAATGCACTCACAGCTGGTATAGAAACCTGTGATGTGATGCGGTAATCGGCAGGGACACACGGCTTAAGGGGACCTGTGTAGCACCCATATGGTGTAACATCCCGATCCTATATCATTAGAGACAATCACACGGATATTTTATTAGGTTTGATAATTAGGTTATTATTATTATTATTATTATTGTTATTATTATTATTATCAGATTTTACATTTATTATTTTTAATAGGATTATTATTTATATTGTTGGATTAAGTGAAATATTTTTATGGCACCCAAGCCCATGAAGTCAGGAATCAGTTTCCACGTTAGGCTCGTTCCATTTTTGTGCTCATGCACGTCTCTTTTCCTCTAGGTTTCCTCTTGATTCATTATCTATATATATATTTATATTACGCTTATCACTTCGGGATGAAGAAAAACCTCACGCCGCAGACCAAGAAACACTTCGAACCTTGCCCAGCCCATGCTCAGCCCCGCTACCTGTAGTGCCATCGATCTCGTTAGACCAAAACAGAAACCAACGTCGCACGGAATGATCAGAAGGGCATGACTCTGTTTTACACTCACGGAACAGAGCAAGCCCATGCCATAGCACCGGGCACCACTCAGTGAGACGCAGCAACCGGAAAGGCCACTAGTCGACAACGGAACCACCATCAACCACGGCGACTCCAAGCTGCCCAGATCACGCCGACGCCACCGGCCACCTTAGAAGACACTGGACCATCCCCAGCCGCGAAGACACGCCGCAGCAGCCACGGACGTGAAGGCCGAAGCCTCTGTTTTGCTTCAACGGTAGCCACCTAGAGGGACGTCGAACCACCGACCAGCCACCACAGAAACTGCCGGCCGTCCTAGTCCCGTCGCACCTACTCCCTTCCGGGAAGCCTACTGCCCTCAGCCACCCAGCCCTGTACGTGCGCCTCCCTCTCTCTCGGTTGCACTGCCGCATGGTTCACTTCCTTCGGTGTCGCACCACCATAGACGAGCCTCCAGTCGCGACGCCGTGACCCCCGCCAGCAACCCAGAACCGCCGCACGTCAGTCTCTCTCTCGGTGAGCCTTTGCTTCGCGCGTCTCTCTCTCCCGAGCTCTCTGTTTTTCTGTAGAATATATGTACGTATTTGCTTTAGGTTTCAGTTTACTAAGTGTTAGTAGATGAAATTACAAGTATGCCCTTTCTAATCTAGTATCTTGAAGCAGTGTTTTTAAGTATAATTATATTTATAACCTTACGTTTAAGTATATGTTAATTATGAATATTGTTATGTCATTTTAATTAAAGTTGAGTTTAATTTTGTTAAGTAAATATATTAGTCAAATGCTCTTTTTATTAAGAAATTGTTTAAGGAATTTAAAATGTGTTTTGAAGTACATTATGAAGCCTATTATTTTAGTTAGTTTTCTTTTATCTATTTAGTCGGATTTTAATTATTCTGTTATATTTTAAAAAGAATTAAGGAATATGTTATGAGTTTTGAATAATATTATGATTAAGTCTACTTTTATTAAATCGAATGTTTCCACCAATTATTTTAGAATTATATATATATATATACAGTTAAATTATATTTGAAAGATTAGATATCATATTTCAGCAGTAAGAGTTGTTAATTTATTTTGAACGATTTATTAAATGATATTAATATTTATTAGATTTCTTATAAGATTTAATCATTGTGTTAAGAAATGAAACTTATTTTAAGAATTGAAGTTTTATGACGTATTTAAATAGTTCAAGTATTCTACTAAGTTTTAATATGTTATCAGTATTTTAAGTAATTTAAATACTATGAATTATCGATTTTAGTGTTAAACAAATATTTGTTTGACTATATTTTAGAATTCCAAATTTAGCTAAGTAAGATATTAGTATTTATTTATGTATTTCCAAACAATTTAGTGATAGTTATTTATTGAATATAGGTCTCAAGTTACGAAGTATTATTCAAGAAGAAACGCATCGAGGTAAGTAAATTTGATCATAAATTAGGATCATTACAGTTAGCTTATATGTATGTATTATTCAAGCCAGTTCTTTGATAGCCATTATTTATGAACCGCTCATGTCACATGCAAGCATGTCATCCAGCATAGTATATGATCATGTCATTCCGCATCATGTTTAAATTCAGAAATTATGATTTATGTATGTAATATGTCATGCATCTCATGTGTATAAGACACGTAAGCCATCTTAATTTCAAGTGTAAGATAAGTTCAGATCAGTTAATAAGATGGCCATTCAGATGCATGGTACCAATGCAGTTCAGTTTCAGGGTGGTGTGCAAGCCACGAACTCAGTCGTGGTCCACCATAGTATGCTAGAATACTATCAGCAGTTCCCCTTGCTGCAGCGGGATGTGGGGCTGGTGCACAACCTTGCACACAGGGTTAAGTGTGTTGGCCAGTCAGATAAATCAGTCAGTTAGTTCAGATAAACCAGTCATACATAGCATAAGCATCAGCATGAATAGTCATGAATTTTAAGCTCAGCATGAAAGTTCTTATGAAAATCTTATGTTTATTTCGTTTTCGTTATGATAGATTTCTTACTGAGTCATCGACTCATTTTAGTTTATTTTCATGTTTTTAACCACCCAGGTGAAGATGATGATTACGAGCAGGCAGGCCAGGAGTAGAAGGAGCATTTTAGTTTTGTTCAGACTTTCTAAAATAAAATGTGTCTTTTATGACGAATTTATTCAGTTTATTCCTTTAATGTTTTTGGGAAGACATTTTTATTAGACCTTTTATTTCATAATAAATTACTTCAGTTTATTTTTCAATTATGAAATTAGAGAATCTCTTGCCGGGTTTAATTTCATGAAAAATACGTGACACACCTAGCCTACGGGAAGGGGGTGTTACATATGGTCACTTTAATGATTAAGTCTATTGAATAAGATTTCAAGTTCATGTATTTCACGTTCAAGTCATGTTTCAAGTTCACGTTATGTTACGTTCAAGTTTACGTTCACGCAATCATGGTAATCCCATGAGACAAGAATATGTTTCAAGTTCATGTTATGTTATGTTCACATTTACGTTATGTTCCAAGTTCACATTTATGTTATGTCATGCTCAAGTTCATGTTCAAATTATGCATGTTCACGTTCATGTTATGTTTTAAGTCCATGTTATATTTCAAGTTCACGTTCATGCTATGTTTCAAGTCACGTTCATGCTAAGCTTCAGTTTCAGTTTAAGTTATGCCAGTTATGTTATGTTGTATGTCAAGTTATGCTATGATTACTTATGATTTGATTATGCATTTATGCTTTTACTGCCATGCATGCATCATTAACCTGTGTGGAAGTTTTCCGTTAACTTGCTGAGATTTGTAATCAAATCTCACTATGGTAGTCCCAACTACCATTCCCCCCGAATGGTAGATTTTGTTATAGGATCTGAAGGAGAACCGGGAATCGACCAACTGGAAACGGCCGACTAAGCGACGGTGCGACGTAGATGGTATTACAATAGTTACCTCAGATTACTACTTGTATTGGTGGAGTTCAATCTCCAGCACTCTTTTGATCACAACCTTATGGACTATTATTGTGATCTTAGTTGTTTAGTATGTCGTTAAGTATGGAGTATGTTTTAAGTATTTGGGATATTTTTGTTTGGTGCATAGTATTGCTAAAGAAAAAAATTATCCGCTGCGAATATTGAATAATGCTAGATGCATGTTACGAATATTGCATCTTATATGTCATGAACGGGGGCAGGTAACCTTGTGTTGCATGTCTCGACATTTCAAATGTCCGTCCGATCCCAAGCGGAATTTGAGGGCGTCACAATCATTGATATTTTTTAACATGAAAATTATTGCTAACTTGTGCAGTTTGGTTGTGTTGAGAAGGGCCTTAGGCTTGGAGAAGTGTTGGGATTATTTTTGACGTAGTTGTTGTCGAAAATTGGGCCAAGGTTCAGATGGAGGTTGGGAAATGAAAGTAGTTGGGGTTTGTGAAACTGTGGACTTGTAGCTGCTGTGTTGTTGTGTGTGATTGTTGCGTGCTATGCCATGCCATCCAATAAATTGCCTATCATTCATCTGTATATTATTGCTATTGATATCCGTAATCATTAATTCAAATGTGCTGTGTTCTATGTTGTACTCTATAATCTGAAAATTGGGTTTTTGGAAAATGTATATTTTGGTGTGGGTGCGCGCGAATCATGAACCAAGGCCGAGATGAGTTATTATCTCGGTGGAGCTCCTCTGGTCACTCAAGAGTATGTAAGACTGGATCGCATCCCCTGGGCTGTCGCCAGGCCATAGCAGCCTCGACCAAGATGGTAACACTCTTGGTATGACCTTGCGGCCCCTCTGCTGGCGCCGGGAAGGGGGGGCTAGAGGTTGCCAGTTCATGTTACGCGGTAGCCAGGCGCGGAGTTGGGAAATACTCATAACTAAGTTACAAGCACGGTCGCTACCCATGGTGTGAAGAAGAGAGCCATGGTGTGCGGGTGGTCCCAAGGGGAGACTATGGTGTACACAGTAATAAAATGTTTGTGTTTGGGTACCAAGGGGTTTTTAGCGTGAGTGGCTGTTATTAAGTAATTTTGGGGGTTACTGCTTTCATAACTGCTAAACATGTTTGCTTGTATGATTTCATGCTTGAATCTCTTGGTTGTTGTTCTGTTGAGTTATTTACTGAGATTGCAAAATCTAATTGTGACATTCCTACCTACGGTGCTGTCTCATGGGTTCGTAGACTTTGATGCAGAGGAAGAGTATGAGCAGGAGGGACCATCCCGACATGAGGAGTGAAGATGGACTTTTGACATTATTTATTATTGAACCTTTATTTTCCATTCCTCTACTTACAGCCGGATGAATGTATTAACCTCTTGGAGGGCATATTTTGGGTTGTATTGTTGTTTAAAACTTTCTGGTACTTAAATTGACTACCATCTATTTTTCTATTGCAATATTTTTACTGTACAGATTTTGCATGTTTCCACACACCGATCATCATCTCGGTATCACGACTTCCCCCAAATCACACGTAGGTGGTATTAGAGTGGTTCAGCTCTGGGTAAAACCACACGTCACCTAGGTGTAGTACTAGAAATGTAGGCTTTAATCTTCAGATTTTCTTTTGTTGAGTTTAAGAATGGGGTTAAGGGTTGTGTTTTGGCAGGAAGATGGTGTGACCAAGGATGCCGCAGGACGAACCTTTTGGCCAAGCTCCCGAGGATGAGCTGCTTTGAGGTGATGGGAACTACACCATGGCTAGGGTGTTGAATTGTATGATGGCATTCCTCCACTAGAATTTCCAACCCTAGCAATGGGAGGAGCAAAAAGGGTGCTCCTATGAGAGTTTCATGGCCCATAGGACCCCTGGATTTATGGGTGAGGAAGCCTCGCTGAGATCTGGAAGGTGGATTAAGGATCTCGAGAGGACATTTGAGATATATGGATGCAATGAGTCCCAGAAGGTGTTGTATGCAAGCTACATGTTGCAAGGTGAAGCCGTCACCTGGTGGCAGACTAAGCGAGAGATCCTCAAGATGGAGCTGAGATCTTTCGCAGTAGTGACTTGGCAACGCTTTAAGGAGTTTGCTGATCGCTTCTTCCCTAGCATAGTGAGGCATATTAGAAGGCAAGGAAGTTCAACAACCTAGTGCAAGGAGATATGATAGTGGAACAACATGCCTTAAAGTTTATGGAGCTCAGGAGGTTTGCAACGCATGTCATTGCCACTGAAGAGATGCAGGCCAAGCTCTTCCAGGAGGGATTGTGTTGGGAGATTCGCAGGCAAATCGCTTGGGGTTGCCTCGGACGGGCTAGAAGAAGAGGAGCTTTGAAGGAGAGGGAAGTAGCTAGGGGTTGCCTCAGAAATTTGTATCGAGGTTAGGGGCGAGCCCACAGACCTCAACTCGTGTGTGCATGGGGGGCCGAGCCCAATTGTGGAAGGTGCAACCGATGCCATGAAGGTGACTCTAGTCAGGGTGGGACCTAATGCTTCAAGTGTGGTCAAACAGGGCATTTTGCTCGTAAGTGCCCTAATGTTGGTCAAGGAAATCGAGGACAACACGGTGGAAGGGCAAATTAGAGGCAAGCAATGTGGGCAAGAGTGTTGTACACTTTGACTTCTGGTGAGGTCGATGATGAGGCATCGAAGACTCAGGATGTGGGGGTCATCACAAGTATCAATTTGATCCAGTCTTTTTAAGTTGATGCATTGTGTGGTTAAATTTTAGAACTTCATTGGAAGTGTTTGATCTCATCAGGTAGTGTACGGTTGTATGAATTCTATGCTTGTACTTTGTTTGATTTGGGAGCGTCCCAATCCTTTGTGTCTGCTACTTTTGTACGAATGTGCAATTTAGTCACGAACCCCTTGCCACAGTTCGTGGTAGTGGCGTTACCAAATAGAGAGACGGTTTGGTGTTCATAGGTCGCCTTAGGCTATTCTTTGGATTTCGGAAAGGGGGGACACTTGATGTCGACCTGATAGTGTTCAAGCTGCTTGGGTTCGACATCATTCTGGGTATGCATTGGCAGTTTCGGCACTTCGCGAGTATCAATTGTTGGAGCTGTGTGGTCAACTTTCATCTCCCTAGAGGGGGATTATATGGAATTAGCGGGTAGTAAGCTGAAGTCAAGACCCATAGTTATATATGCAATCCAAGCGAAGATGGACCTGGCTAGTGGAGCAAATGCCTATATGGTGCAAGTAGTGTCTAATCCATCAGAGAGGAAGTCTTTAATAGGAATCCCAACCGTTGAAGAGTTCTCTGATGTCTTTGCGTATGAACTCCCTGGATTACCTCCGGTTTGTGATGTTGAGTTTACAATTGACTTGGAACCTGGAGCCACTCTGGTACACAAGGCTCCTTACAGAATGGCACTAGTTGAACTAAATGAGTTGAAGGCCTAGTTGCAAGGATTGGTGGACAAGGCAGTTATTCAACCTAGTTCCTCACCTTGGGGAGCGGCCGTTCTATTTGTTAAGAAGAAATATGACACACTTAGGATGTGCACTGATTATAGAAAACTTAACAAGGTCACAATAAAGAATAAATCTCCACTGCCTTAGATCGATGATTTGTTTGATCAGCTTCAAGGCCTGGCTACTTTTTCGAAAATTGACTTGACGTCAGGATACTATCAGCTAAGAATAAGAGACAAGGATGTACCGAAGACTACATTCAGATTAAGGTACATGCATTATGAAGTGATGCCTTTTGGGCAAGCTAATGCCCCTACGACTTTTATGGACATGATGAATTGGGTGTTTCAGCCCTATCTGGATTGTTTCACAGTAGTCTTTATTGATGATATCTTGGTTTATTCTCAGGAATTGGAGGAGCAAGCCAGTCACTTGCGGTTGGTTCTGACTAAGCTGAGGGATCGCCAGTTGTATGCAAAGTTCAGCAAATATGAGTTCTGGCTGGATGAAGTCAGGTTCCTCGGGCATGTCATTTCTTAGAAGGGTGTGGCAGTAGATCCCAAAATGGTTGAAGCTGTTTTGGCCTGGCCACGTCCCTCATCAGTGCATGAGATTCGAAGCTTTTTGGGACTCGCAGGGTACTATCAGAGATTTGTAAAGGGGTTTTCTAGATTGTCTAGACCACTCACTGCCCTGACTAAGAAGAATGTTGAGTTTGTCTGTACTGAGAAGTGTGAGAGAAGCTTCCAAGAATTAAAGAAGAGATTGACTTCTGCACCTGTTTTAGCATTTTCAAAGCTGCACAAGCTGTTTTTGGTTTTTAGTGATGCTTCCAACTTTGGGTTGGGATGCGTTCTCATGCAGGGGGAGTTGTAGCTTATGCATTCCGCCAACTAAAGGATCATGAAAATAACTATCTCACTCATGACTTGGAGGTTGCAGCAGTGGTTTTTGCTCTTAAAATTTGGCATCATGATCTTTATGGTGAGTCATGTGAGGTCTACACCGATCATAAGAGCCTGAAGCATCTCTTCACGTAGAAAAATCTTAACATGAGGTAGAGAAGGTGGTTAGATTTAATCAGCGACTACCAGTGCGAGATTAATTACCATCCAAGGAAGGCAAACCAGGTTACTGATTTGTGAAGTCGGAAGTCTCGTTTGATAGAGAGTTGACAACAAGAGGAAGTGTTAGCCTCTATGCACGAAGTCCGGGTTGATGATTTTGAAGAATTCTTCAAAGTAGGGACCCAAAGCTATTGGATATCCGCAAGAGAGTCAGAAAATCAAGAGGGCATACACACTTCGGCTTGGATAGGGACGGTATTCTTTTGTTCCAAAATTGCAGGGTGGTTCCCACTAATCTAGAGTTTAAGGAGAATATTTTAGCAGAGGCTCATGTGGCTTCTTATTCAATTCGTCCTGGAAGTACGAAGATGTATCAGGCTTAAAGAGAAATTTTTGGTGGGAAGGAATGTAGAGGGACGTTGCTATTTTCATCAAGAGATGTACCACTTGTCAACAAGTCAAAGCTTAGCCCCAATGACTTGCCGATAACCTCCAACTCCTCTCGATTCCAGAATGGAAATGGGATGACATTGCTATGGGTTTTGTAGTGGGTTTGCCAAGAACTCCCAGCAGGAAGAAGTTGATTTGAGTGATTATTGACTGGTTGACCAAGAGTGCTCATTTCCTACTCGTCACTAATATCGACACCTTGGGGAAGATGGCACCATTGTATGTGAAAGAGATAGTCTGGTTGCATGGTATACCCAAGACTATTGTATCTAATTGAGACCCGAGATTGACATCCCATTTTTGGAAGAGCTTGTAGGTGGCCATGGGCACTAAGTTGAAGTTTAGCTGTGTTTATCACCCTCAAATAGATGGCCAGTCAGAGCGCACTCTTCAGACTATTGAAGACATGCTACGAGCTTGTGCCTTGGAATTCAAAGGTAGCTGGGAGAATTACTTGCCGCTCATAGAGTTTTCGTACAACAATAACTTTCAAGCATCCATTTAGATGGCACTGTTTGAGGCGCTCTATGAGAGGAAATGTCGATACCGTTATTTTGGGATGAAGTTGGTGAAAGCAAACTTCTTGGGTGAGAGTTAGTTCAAGAGATGAAGGATTAGGTTTGGATTGGATGACAGTAGCGCAAAGTTACCAGAAGAGTTATGCAGAGACAAGAAGAAGAGACCTGTCCTTTCGAAGAAGGTGATTGGGTGTACCTCAAAGTCTCACCCATGAGGGACATCACGTGGTTTGGAAAGAAATGGAAGCTTAGCCCAAGGTATGTTGGCCCTTTTCAGATAGTGGAGAAGGTTGGGCCTGTTGCTAACAGGATCGCATTACGATATTATTTTGTGGAGGTGCATAGTGGTCATCCAACCCTTTCCCCCCCTGATGGGAACCAAGATGGGCCTAGTCTTAAAGATCATTTGCAACTTCCAGATGGGCCAAAAAGATCAAGGAGACAATGCAAGGATTGATGCAATCCACTTGGGACAATTTTAGCAAGAGCCCAACATTCAAGATGGGGCTTGAAGGATGAAGATCCAGTTTTAATTCATTTGATCAGCTACGGAAGAGGGCAACGACAAGACTTAAAGGCTTTGGGCTCTTGAAGGGTTTCAACTTATTTAATTCATTTAAAGAACTTATTTTATTAGTTTAGAATAATTGAGTTTATTATGGGAAGCACTTAAGGGGGCCTATGCATGGGCATGTTGGGAAAGTTATTATTTTATTGAACTAGGGTTAGGGTTACTGTAGCTGAGTTACTGTAGCGTGGCACTTTAGCCGCAGCACTGTTCATCCAGGGGAACTTTTGGAATATGGGGTTTTATTTTGGCTAGGGTTTCATTAGGTTTTGCTTTAAATACTCTATGTAGCATCATTCTAATCAGTTAATGAAGTTTATGAAATTTGATGAATTTATTCATTGTGAGTTGAGTTTTACTCCTCTTGTTCTTAATTGAGCTTTTGAACTTATCAAAGATAAATCACAACTTTTGTGGCGTTCCTCCTTTGTAATCTGGGTTCTTGAGACAGGTTCTTCAATGGGTCTAGATTTTGATATAACCTAGGTTCTTGAAACGAGTTCTCATCGGGTCTAGATTCTCCATCCATTGACTTGAATTTGGCTTTCTTGGGGAGTTTTCAAATTGATTGTGGGTTCAAGGGAATTCATTCCCGCGGGTTCATATCAAACCCCCCCCCCCCTCAGTTATGTTTTTGTCCCTCTGTTTCGCACCAACCCGTGGCCAAAATCCCTTGTGGGATTTGTTCTGCCGTGCACCACCACCACCCTCCGCCGTGAGTTTTCCTTCGGACACTCTCTTTTCTCCCTCAGATCTATTATTATTTGTTTTTAAAATAACCCTATCTTAGCCCTTGTTCCACCAGTTATCTCACTGTCACCTTCTACTGCCACAACTCCATCGTGCTTCGCCCCTCTCGACGCTAGATAGTAAGCTATTTGCCCTTTGTTTAGTTTTGTTTAATCATCAATCTATCTTCCGTTTTAACCCATTTTTCCTTGTTCGTCCACGTAGCGAAGCACACACTCGTTCAATCGCAAAACATAGTAAAAAAAAACATCGCTCGTAATAATCCAGAAATTACCTTCAGTGTACTAAGTAACTCTCCAGCCCAACCCTTGATATTTTTTAACATGAAAATTATTGTTAACTTATGCAGTCTGGTTGTGTGGAGAAGGGCCTTGGGCCCGGAGAAGTGTTGGGATTATTTTTGATGTAGTTGTTGTTAGAAATTAGGCCCAGGGCCGTATGGAGGATGGGAAAGGCGAGTAGTCGGGGTTTATGAAACTGTGGATTTGTGACTGTTGTGTTGTTGTGTGTGATTGTTGCGTGCTATGTCATGCCATCCAATAAATTGCTTGTCATGCATTTGCATATTACTACTATGGATATATGCCATGATTAATTCAATTGTGCTGTGTTCTATGTTGTGTTGTGTAATCTAAAAACTGGGTTATTGGAAAATGTATATTTTGGTGTGGGTGCATGCGTATCACGACCCCAAGCCGAGATGAGATATTATCTCGGTGGAGCTCCTCTTGTCACTCGAGAGCATGTAACACTAAGTGACGTCCATTGGCCTATCGTTGGGAGACAACATGCTCACCCATGATGGTGACGCTCTTTTGCTGTCGGGGCTAGAAGTTGCCTGGTCACGTTACATGCTAGGCACAGAGATGGGCAATGCTTGTAATGAAGTCACACGTGTAGTCGTTACCTGTGGTGTCACTAAAGGAGCCATGGTGTGTGGGTGGTTCTGAGGGGAGACCATGGTGTACACAATATTAAAATGTTTGTTTTGGGTACAAGGGGTTTTTGGTGTAAGTGGCTCTAATTAAATAATTTTGGGGGTTATTGCTTTCATAACTGCTGAGTATGTTTGCTTGTATAATTTGATGCTTAAATCTTTTGGTTGTTGTTCTATTGAGTTTTTTACTGAGATTGAGCAATCTCATTATGGTATTCCTACCTGTGGTCCCATTTCATGGGATTGTAGACTTTGATGCAGAGGAGGGGTATGAGCAGGAGGGACCAACCCCACCTAAGGAGAGAAGATGGACTTTTTGCATTATTTATTATTGGACCTTTATTTTCCATTCCTTTACTTCCAGCCAGATGAATGTATTAACCACTTGGAGGGCTTTATTTCGGGTTGTATTGTTGTTTAAAACTTTCTGGTACTGAGTGTAATCGCCTTCTATTTGTTCGTTGCGATATTTGTACTGTACACATTTTGCACGTTTGCACACACTTTCACAAGCCGAATAGATGTATGATCCATGCGGTCATCATCCCTGTGGCACCACCAGCTCCCGTTTGGGATTGGACATGCAACACAGAGGCTACATACTCCTCGTACACAATAGGTAAGATGCAATGCTCCTATGTATTCTAGCAGTATGCAATAAATAAAGCAGCAAAAAATGTTAAGTTCATATGCAACTAGGGAAGCCCTAAAACAATTGCCTTAACACATGGTACTATAAGACTAAGCATAACCTAAACATTGCCTTTAAGATAACATTCATATCAAAAGTAACAATGAAAGATATGTTCATTGTCTCCCAAAACATGGGTATCCAAGAAAACCTTTTTCCCCAAAACAAAGGGACTGATAAAAAATGGCCTCAGTTCATGAGACAGGGAACTTCACTAGTACTAAGGTCCCTTCGCTGGTGAGACTTAAGAAAATACCCCTAGTCCTTAAGGGCTAGGGTTCTAATAGTCCCAAACTAGCAGCAACTTCCTTTGCCTTTGTTGAGGAATCCTTTGCTTGACCTAGGTATCCAGTTACAAAATCTAAATGGTCCTTGATCAGATCATTGCCTTGTTCTTATAACACATGGTGGTCACAACACGGCTCCCCTAAGCTTTGCATGTTCCTGTTAGTTACCGCACCACCAATAGTCCGTGCACCATGGTGAATACGTCTCATTAATATTCCTTATATCACGACTATACTTCTTCGAGTTATTTGCCTTAGCCATGAAACCCACTTGCGTTAGGCGCTACCTCGCTCCAACATCCTTTCCAAAAAGATTGATTCAAGGAATGCTGACAGTTCTTTGTCAACCCAAGGGTTACCACCCCATTCTTAAGTACTCTAGAGTGGACAGAGGAGTTCCACCAGGACATTCTCTCGTTGTAGCATTTAGGGTCATGACAAAACATGTTAAGACACTTTTTAAAAATCATTTACCCAAATGCATGTGACAAGAGACTTAAGACATACTCCTTCTTACACTTGACATATGACAAATGAAATGTCACGCATGAGATAATCAAGCGTAACATATTCAAATCATAGCATGATAACATAGGACACATGAAATATTAAAACAACTTCATGAACATCGAAGAACATGACTTGGCCGAAACAACAAAGGCAAATTAACATGTAGAAATTTCACTTTAACATGTTCTAAACTTGAAGCATAATAGATAAAAGTCATGGCTAGGGTGAATCAAAGCATAAAATCATGACAACATCACATGATTCTGAAACACTTAACCTTGCAATAACCGAATCTTCAAGACACTTGAAATATCGACATAACCTCAAGCAAAACTGAAACATGTGCATGTGAATCATGGCATTTGGAACATGTATCCGAAGCATATAACGTTTATCATGATCTTATACAAAATCAAAATAGAGTATTCAGCCAAGTAAAGCATAGAATAATGATCAAAAGTACAATAAAAAGAAAAGATTTATGCAAATATATACACATGTTAACCAAACTAAGTTACGTGTTTACTTTAAAAAATTCTTCAAGAATAACTTGTTAGAACAAGGGTTTTGAACCCTAATCTGTGTGCATGAGTGTGAGAGGTTTCTAGGGTTTCTCAGTTTCTGTTGGAAATACCTCAACCTTTCGGCTCTAGGGTTTTTGAACATGGAAACCCGTCTAGTTCATGTGACCATGGCTAGGCCACGAACATGTGAGTAGTGTGTGTGTGTTAGGCCGATTGTCTAGAGGATGTAAGTCCTGAAAGTTTCGGCTTCTCCCTTCCTTGGAAAACCCTAGGTTATTCTAAGATGAAATAACCTTGAAATTGTGGGTGTGTCCTTCGAAAGTCTCAAGCTCTGAGGAGATTCTATCATTTACTCGAGTGAGGTGTGAGTAATGTGAGAAAAAGATAAGAAAATGAGGCCCTCACCTTGCACTCCTTCATGCTTGGTGTCGTGGCCCTTCCTTGTATGTAGAGAAGAATGGTTTTCGTGTTTGTTTAGAAAGAAAACGTGAGAAATTAAAGAAATCTCCAAGTGGTTTTGTAAGAGAGTGTGGAGGGGATGAGAACATGTAAAATCCGAAAATGGTAGAAGAGAGTAGCCCTTGGGCGTGTGGCTGAAGCCTAGATTCATGGGCCCTACATGCATGACAAATAGCACAAGCCTCATGGCTTAGGCTTGTCCCTATGGCTCTTCTAGGATTTTGGGCTCAAGCCCACCTAGTTGGCCGAATTCTAGGGGTTTGAGTGGCTCTTTCTCTTGAGCTTTGGCTGCTAAACTGCAAGTCCATGGCCGCTATCCAACTAGACATAATCTCATTGCCCTAAAATAATATTAGGGCAATGAAAAATAAATTTTGATGAAACCTAACTAGGTTCGGGTTATCACATCGTCCCCCCTTTAGAAGATATGTCGTCATTGAAATTGGCACCGTGATCATCAACCCTAGTCTTGTAATTGGTACTGTTGGGGTTTTTACCTTTCTTAGTTGCAACCGTTGAGTCTTCAGATGATGATGATAGGGATGGTACTTCATCTGCTCCTTCCGTTACCGAATCTTGAGAAAAATAAAATGACGCGTCCATATCATAGTCGTAGTGCATGTGTACCCTCCATCCATTATATGGTAATGGGTCTCGTGGGGGTTGTCTTTCCTCATGTGGTAATGCTCTCCGCATGAAAATATTCCCATGAGAACCTGCATCCATTTTATGAGTGGGATGGTGCTCAAACTTCTCCAATTGCTGCCAGTGTGCCGCTATCATATGGTCTCGTCTCTCACGTCGATTTCTGTGACTACATTCCCTTTTTTCTCTAATATGAGCTACTGACGCAACAGACATATGTGAGGCCTTTCTAGGTCGGGCCATCCCTTGTTCCAAGGGTATATGGTAGGTGCATATAATGTCACAACATTTAAGCTAATAACAGTGAACATACAATAATTCATATTAACAAATCAGACATACATTCAAACAAACTCGTGCATTTCATCAAATGTTTTGATCTAAGATACAAACAAGTCAGGGTATTTATTCCTTATTGAATCCTCCCATTCCCAAGTTGCTTCTTGAAAATTAGGGTTATTCTAGAGTACTTTCACTAATGGTATCTTCCGATTCCATAGCTCTTGCTCCTTACGTGGCCACTCTTCGTATGATAAATTTGGCTAAAGTTGTATACTGCTGAGTTCCATTATCACTAGTTGTCTTCCTCCGAAGTTTTTGTTCAAAGTTGACATGTGAAATACATCATGTATTCCCTGACCAACTCATTCCACTAATTCATAGGGTCCTACATATAGGGGACTTAACTTTCCCTTTTTGCAAAATCGCATGACTCATTTCACGGGTGGTACCTTGATGTAATCTCCTACTTCAAACTCCAGACTTCTTTGTTGGTTGTCGGCATAACTCTTATGTCGATTCTGGGCCACTTTCATCCTATTGGATCAAGGCTACTTGTTTCCAGACCTCTTGTAAGTATTCAGGCCCGACTATCTTCTTTTCTCCAACTTCGTCCCAATAGAATGGGGATTTACACTTCCTCCCATACAATGTCTCGTAAGGTGCCATCTGTATCGTTGCTTAAAAGCTATTATTGTAGGTAAATTCCACTAACGATAGGTGACTTTCGCAATCACCGCTTAGATCCAACACGCATACTCGCATCATGTCCTCCAAAGTTTGGGTCTTATGCTTAGTCTATCATCAGTCTGTGGATGATATGCACTACTAAACCTCATTTGTGTGCCCAACATCTTTTGCAAACTCTGGCAAAAGCATGAATTAAAACATTTATCTCAATCAAACACTACTTTTTTTTTTATTATTAAAGAGAAGATAGTCACATGTTCAATAGTGACCCCTGTCCAAATTTATTAATAAGCCCTCACTTGTGGCGGAGGAAAATCGTAGTAACAATCATAGTACTTCGCATTTACAAAAAAATTGAAAATAAAGACAATAAAACCCCAAGTACTCAAAGAAAAATACAAAAAACCAAAAAAACCTATTAAGCATAACTTCACATCAAAAAACAAATTACACTACTGAATATTACATCCTAAATTTACATTTAGCACTTTCGAATCTGAGGTAGACCACATGCATCTGTTCTGATGATCCCTTTAAACAAATGTGGAAGCTCCGTTTGACCTACCCACAAATGGGAAACAACACTACTTCCTAGACGTGCCAAAAAATCGGCAGCCTTATTTCCTTCCCGATATATATGACTCATATAAAATTTTATCTCTCTCAATATTCCAACTATTTCTTTCCAAAAATCCTCTAGATACCAAAGAGTACATCTTCCATTCTTAATCCAATTCACTACTATTAAAGAATCCATCTCAATGACAAGATTATTGAACCCATTGCTTACAATAAGACCTGCCCATAAAGCCATAACTTCCGTAAGATTATTACTCCCATGCCCATATGACTCAGAGAAAGCATATACCACATTCTCGAATTCATTCCTGACTACTCGTCCTGCACCCAACATTCCAGGATTATTTCAGCTACTACCATCCACATTCATTTTAAGCCACCCTCTGTTTGGCTTTTCCCATCTAACTACCTCCAAAACTTCCTTCTTTCTAGCAATAATAGGTAAATTCAAAGAATTTAACACCTTAATATCATTACATAAAGCCATAACTTTCGTAAGATTATTACTCCCATGCCCATATGACTTAGAGAAAGCATATACTACATTCTCGAATTCATTCCTGACTAATCCTCCTACACCCAACATTCCCGGATTATTTCAGCTACTACCATCCACATTCATTTTAAGCCACCCTCTGTTTGGCTTTTCCCTTCTAACTACCTTCAAAACTTCCTTCTTTCTAGCAATAATAGGTAAATTCAAAGAATTTAACACCTTAATATCATTATCCACTAATCGAGAAGCCTTACTGATTTTAATACCAACCCAATGAATCCAATATTTAACCTATCTCCATAAAACATGAACCTTTTTTTTCTTACCTTCCATCCTGGCTTTACATCTCCATCTCCATAAATTCTTTGAAATTATCACCGGAACAAATCCGATTAGTGTACCAAGTTCTGATGATTTTGATGCTCTCCGAAACCAAGCCTCCACTGTTGCTTTCCAAGACCGATTTGGGACAAACGGAATACCCAACATGTTTGAACTAAATTTCCAAATGATAGCCACTATGTACCCACTATACAGCACATGATCAATCTCCTCTACAACACCTCTAAAGGCAGTCCCAAATTCTTTATTCGGTCATCCACGCTCAGACTTAAGTTCAGGGCCTTCCACATAAACACATAAAACTTTTTAGGAACAACAACTTTCCATATCCAATTCGTCCATTCATATTTATTGTTGCTTTCCCGAACAAGACTCCAGGCACTCCTGGACGTAAAGGAACCCTCTGAATTACCCATCCATATGAGCTTATCTTCTCCTAACCTTTTACCCTTAATTTCATTAGCAATTTCAAATCCCAGCTATCTTAATTCCAGACCCTACTAATTGTTGCAAATAATTCAAATCCTAGCTATTATTCAACATAACTTGGTTCACTTTCAAATTCAAATCATCCACAATCGGGCAACTCTCCCTCAAAGGACCAGAAGTCATCCACTTATCCTTCCAAAGCTAAACATTCCCCTCACGACTTCTCCACTTAGAATGCAAGAGAACAAACGACAATTCCTTAGCTACAGATTTCCAGAATTGGGTTCCTCTTGTTGCGTTAATTTCCAACGGATGCACACCATGCATATATTTTGTAGAAAAATACTTTTGCCAAATAGAATCAGAGCATAGGAGATTCCAGGCAAATTTAGAATGTAACAACCTTTGAACATCACTTAACTTCCTCAACCCAAGTCCTCCCTCATCCATCGGACTACAAAGCTTCTCCCATTTAATCCACTTTTTCTTAGGATTCCCATTAACCGAACCCTAGAAAAAGGTACTCAAAATCTTATTAATCCGGGCATAAACAATTTTCGGAACATGCATCACTGAAAGGAGATGGATTGGCATACTTGACAATACTTGTTTTAAAAGAATCAATCTCGCCCCAGCGGAAAGGAAATTTATTTTCCAATCTTCAATCCGATTACGAATTCTTGGAACAATATCCTGGATATGTAATGACTTCAATCTTCTTGATATAATTGGAACCCCTAAATACTTGAAAGGAAACACCCCTTCCGAGAACTTAGTGATAGATAAGATATGCCTCCGTCTAGCACTATTAATATGCTTAGAGAAAAAAATATGAGATTTGGCATTGTTTACCTGTTGTCCCAACCATGAAGCGTAACTACTCAAAATACCAATTACTTGCAAAATAGAAGATTTCCCACCATTAGAAAAAATTATCATATCATCAGCATATAATAAATGTGTGACTATAGATGGGGCTATGTCTCGGATGAGAATAACACTTAACTCTTCCCTCTACATACTTCTTAATCAAACGGGAAAGAACTTCCTCCACTAAAATGAATAAGTACGGGGACAAAGGATCACCTTGTCGTAAACCCCTTCCACCCTTAAAGAACCTCTTTGCTGTGCCATTCATTACGATCGAATATTAAGGTGTAGTAACACATTGCCTCAGGGGCTGTCGAATTTTCATAGAGAAACCAAAACCTTCTAGTACACAACATAAGAACTCCCAATCAATCATATCATAGGCTTTTGCAAAGTCAATTTTCATCAATATATTACCCCCCTCGGACTTTTTTATTAATATCATGAATAAGCTCCTGAGTGAGAGTAATATTTTCAAAAGTACTTCTACCTGGAAGAAAAACTCCTTGTTCCTTTGAAATTATTCTGCTAAAGAGCATTGAAAAACGGTTCACTAGAATCTTAGAGCATATTTTATAAACCACAGAACAAAGACTGATTGGCCTAAAATTCCCAAATGAAGTTGGATTCTGGATTTTAGGAAGTAGAACAATATAAGATGCAGTGTAAAACCATGGAAGTTTAGTCCTGCTAAAAAAATCCATAATTGCTTCAAATAAATCATCTTTCACTAAAGACCAACAATGTTGATAGAACCCCGAACCAAAGCCATCAGGACCAGGACTACTATCCTTAGGAATAGAAAAAAGAGCATTTTTTACTTCCTCTATCAAAGGAGGACCACCAAAAATATTATTCTCCTCTTCTGACACTTCACCCGAAATTAAATCAGCCAAATTTGGCAATGAACTTGACTGATTTGCCTTTAGAAAATCCTCATAATATACACAAACCTCCTCATGAATGGCTTCCGGAGTGCTAAGTACATGACCATCAGACATTTGCATTTCCATTACCACATTATGTTTCCTGGATTGTAATGCTTTAAAGAAAGATGATGACGTTTCACCCTGTAAAATCCAATCATGCTTAAACTGTTGAGCAAGGTGAGCATCCTCCCTTTTTAACCACACATCCAGCTCCATCTTATTTGCTAACATATCCATTTCAGCATCTTCTGAAAACCTCTCTTGCAAACTAGCTTCACCTTGTTCCACTTTTATTTCTAAATCTTTAATATGTCGGTCAGTCCAACCAAAAATCTCCTTGTTCCATGTTCTGAGTACCTGTTTTAGTCTCTTCAATTTTTCTGCTAACTTCCACAAACCAGTTCCATAAACCTCTCCCTCCCAAGACCTCGACACACATCGCCAAAAATCCACATGAGTAGTCCACATAAAATGAAATTTAAATGAATTAGGACCAAACCTAGATGAAGTATCCGAAAGACACAAGAGCATGAGAGAGTGATCTGAAGACCTCTTGGGAAAATAGTGATTATGTACTGAAGGAAAAAGCTCCAGAAATTTCAGATTGCGTAAAGCTCTATCAAGCTGTGCCCATGAGTGAGCCATCCCCGATTCCCCATTGCATCATGAATATTTGTTCCCTAAAAACGACATCTCCACCAATCCACCATTATCAATAAAAGAATAGAACTCCTCCCTTGTCGTGAGCAACCTCGGACAGCCACCATGTCTTTCACTATCATTCCACAATATATTAAAATCCAACAAGATCACATGAGGCTACTGCAAAGTATTGATAGCAAGCAAATCCTCCCATAAAACCCGCCTATCTAAATACCGGCACTTTGCATATAGAGCTGAGATCAAAATGGTTGAATTAATCATCAACTAAATATGCTAATTCGATCCTCCCATGACATCCACCTGTAACCCAGCAATCCAGAAATATCAAATTTTACCAGCCTTGTCCGCATTAGATAGACATTCACTAAACGAAAAATAATTACTCCAATAACTCAGTTGACTATCATCCTTGAATGGCTCCGCCAGAAAGAGAATAGAAGGCTTATGTGCCCGAACCAACGTCTGTAATCTCTTTTTCGAAGTGCCAATTCCTCTTATATTCCAAAACATAATTTTGTTCATCATTGAATATGTTTAACGGGTCTGCTTGGAACCCTTGTTGAACTTCTTAGCATTCTTTTAGGAATTACCTTCTTTCTCGTTAATTCAGAATCAGAACTACCATCCTTCTCCTTTGCTGGATGCACCAACTCAACCTCATCTTCAGACATTGATTCCATACCAATATGATCTTGGTCAAAAATCACTAGCTGCAAATCCTCCGAACTAGGAACCCGTGTACCTCCTGTTTGCACCTCAGAATTATCTTCTACTCCATCCATAGGAGACATAACCACAGGCTGCAAAATCTAGTCATCGCCCATAACCAAAGCCAATTCTCTATCAGATTGAGCTCCACTTGATTTTGCAAACATTGTCAAATCTTGCTTTTGTTGCTACTTGGCCATTTAACACATTAATATGATTAAACCAAATTTAGCAACTCTAAAACATCACATCCTTTGTTCTAGAATCATGCTAAGACACTAAATCATACATTAAGCAAAACGCTAAACTCAACACTTCAAGAAAATGCCCAAAACATCAAGACAAAGTCAAATAAAACCTATTCTTGGTGTTATTGGTCTAACACTTTCATACCAACTTCGAGGACTCCAAAAGTCTATAAGAAACACATCTAACATGTTTATCAAACAAACCTAGTTGATAGCATGCTTGACTAACTTCAAAAACCACAGAACACAACATATGACAACTCAGTTTGCATGAAAGCATTGAAACCGAGCCATGCATTCTTTTTGACTTCAAACATAGTGACTAGATACTTGTTTTTTATTCAAGTCTTAACTTGATGTAAGCATTAAATCTTGTATGTCATAGCAAATTAACCATTAAAACAAACATTACACCCGAAAGCCTTTAGTTCATGCTTAAAATCAAACTCTTCCATGTTCTTTAACAATGTAATCAAAGACCTAAGTTATACATCTTCAAAATATATTCTTATTCCATCGATCAAGGCTTTAAAAATAAGATTTACAAAAATGATAACTATTGAATCAAGATCCTAAAGCTAAAATAACAATCTAAACCAAACAAAACTTATTTTGAACAAATCGGTTTGTACCACTTCAAATATCGTGCAAAAACCAATTTATAAAATCCTAAAATGCTTTGAATCAAACCATGCCTTGCATAAAAGTAATGTTAACACTTCATCAAACAAAGATCTACACAAAGTTTCAGCAAAATAACACAAAACGCCTAAGGTTCATTAGCAATCATCAAAACATATTTTCATCCAACAAATTTCCAAGAAAAATTAACCAACACACTCCCAAGTTATTTGAGCTAAGGGAAATACTTACAAAAGCTGAAAATGCAAGAAGCAAAATTGCACAAAAATGTTCTTTCTAGCTCTCTTGGTTTGCTCTTGGAAATGGATGAAGAAAAGTGCCAAGTTAGGGTGGAAAGTATGGATGGCATGGGATATAGGAAGGAGGTTGACTTGGTGGTTGAATAAATGACAAGAGAGGTGGGGTTGGTTGCTGAAAATAGAAGAGAAAACTGATTGGAGTGGGGTTGATTTTCTCTTGCTGCTTCTGAGTGGTAAGGGGAATGTGTCTTGTTAGACTTAACATCAAAGGCACTATTTGTGGTATCAAATGAGATGGCATGGCAGCCAAGGCATGCCCTTGTAAGGGGGTGGAAGCTTGTTGAAGAAGCTTGGTTGGACTAGCTAGTTTCGGCGGACTAAAATGGGGCTAACCGAATGCATTCGTTTGGGTTCCATTTAGGGTTTCGGCTAGGGTTTGGTTCTAATCTATTTTTCCTGGTCAAATGTAGTTACCAAGGTGTAATGTGGATGAGGGTGTAGGAGTGTATATTTGAGTGGTTCGTTGCTTGTGGAAGTGACTTAACCAAGTGGGAAAACACTTAATTACAAGCTGGTCATGTTTAGGGTTTGGGAGGATTTAGGGTTTTGGCTTCTGCAAAGGGTTTGGTGTTTCAGTTTACCCTAACTTTTTGGAGTTTCATTAGGGTTTACTATCTTTTGGTTGGCCAAATGGTTGGATGGAATAGTGAATGGTGTAAAAGAGCATGATTACAAGTAAGATTCACACCCTATTCTACATGGCGTAAAGAGCATTAAACTTTCTCTTGACAAGTGTCCTAGGATTTCCAAGTGGATGCTAGGATTGTGCCATGTGTCCAAGAAAAAGCTTTCTAGTGATCCTAAGTAGATTTGGACATTCTACATGGCGATTTCTCAGCTGTTTAAAGCAGATGCCATATAGCACTATCCCCAAGGGTTACTATTCACCCAACAAAGTATAACCTTTTTTGTTAGACCATAAAATTTTAAATATTCATAAGAGTCTAATGGTGCAATTTGTTTCATAAAAGTATACTACTGAGTGCCTCAATTAAATAAAAATGCAATTCTGTAAACATAGTGGATTGGGATATGAATATGCTAACGAACTAAAACCTAATCGATTGCCTGATTCATGAATCCTTTCTAGACTTCACAATGTTTCAAAGGTCTAAAGAAATTCATCAATTGAATTTGTGATGCCCCCAACCTTCGCTTGGGATGCAATGGAGACTTAGAGCGTCAAGACACGCAACACAAGGTTATATATCATCGTACATGAAAGATAATAGTCAATGCATCCTAGAAATGCAACTAGCAATATGCAATAATCGCAGCAGAAAGTAAGGGTGAAAATGAACTTATGCCATAATAACTAAAATCATTCTAATAATATTGATTAAACCATAAGTTCAAATCATCAGGTAGCTTAATCTTAGCCCAAACCAGCTGCTTCATGCGCTCTATGGCACGAAGGGACCGACCTAGAAATATCAAAATTAGATCAAGTCTCTTGTCAACGTCTGGTTCCTCCTCAATTTTCTTGATCCACTAGTCCATTGGGTCCATCTGCATCTACAACTTCTATCATTTCGAATGAAATGATAGTAGTTCCACAAAGGGTGAGATTTACTTGAAATCTTAGTAAGTTAGACAACCAACGTGCACAAAGATAGATTTTTTATGCACATTTTCTTACAAAGAATATAATTTCAGTTCCGTTGTAGAAACTTAGTCTTTCATCCAGAATCACATAAAATTATAGAATTAATGTAACGTATGGTATCATCATAGTTTCCCATATGCACTGTGAGTACCTGTCGATGACTGTAGTACAACTCACATCGAAACTACGTTGTTTCTAGACTCTCTCTCAAAAAAGAACCCATTCGAAGCCTGTCTACTGTTTTTCAACAACCCAAGGCGTTAGCACTCCATATTTGATCACTCCAGAGTGGACATTGGAGTTCCACCAGGATACTTCCCCATCCTAGTCTTTAGGGTCCTGATAAAAGAAATTTTCATGCAATACTTTTAAAAATAATTTTCATGATATGCATGTATGTGGCACATTTCAAAAACGATAGTTGTACGCAAAATGACAAAAATGAAACATAAGATATGACATTTCATGCTCGAAATGATAGTTATAAAACGAATGCGGCATTTATCAATAAATCATAAGTAATCATCATAGTGTAAGTTAGAGGCCAACCTAAGTTAAAATATGTACTATCTTAAGGAAAAAAAAAACTTTCTAGATAAAGGAAAATTATGAAAATACCCCTAACTTCCAAATATTGCTACTAATGCAAATGCTCTCCAAACTTACCCGAATCCATAGTCCTCATATCTTGCACATTCCAAGATCGTCTAGGGCTTAAAGATCAAAAGGATCTTCGCCTATTCAGCCTCAATTCGTGGCATGCTCTCTAGTTGATGCCTATATGAAAGTCTGACTATTGATCTTCATGAATGCATGCATTACAAATTCCTCCAATAAAAAGATGATCACTAGAAATCCTCAATAACGAAATAAAAGCTTAACCTTGAGCAAGTTCATCCCAACACTCAATCATACCTAATAGAATCCTTAAATTCTAACTAAACCTCAAGTGATGCATGATATGACCTTTCTATCGTTGACATGCTAGAATTAAATCATGCATGCTTCTTATCCCAATCATAAGGTTTTCCAAATGCTCCTATTTCAGGCCTAAGTGAAATAAGTTAATTTCCTCAAATGAAGCATGATTAAAAGTCAAACCACCCATGCTTTGATGATAAAGACAAGATAGAGATTAAAACCTATTATGGCATGTTTCTAACCTCAAACTAAGCCTTCAAAAATTATTCTAAGACATACTCGAATCATATCATGAATTATCAAGGCATGTCATGACTAATATCTTCACCAAAAATAATTTAAACACTAAACCTATCCACCAATATTTTGGCTTCTAGCTAAACATGGTATCTCGTGATATATTCACCCAAAATTATGGCTAACACTAAAAAATACAACTTAACATGTGAACCAAGATCTAGAGAGAAAACTTATAAAGATTTCGTAGCCTTTTAAGCTTCCCACTCAAAGCTCACAACTCAAGAACTCAGTTAGAACACTTAAGAAGTTCAAAGAACTAAGGGATGAGAACTCTCAAGAACACTCATGGGAGTTTGAGGAAATGAAGTACAGAAGAAGTGAAGGTTGAGTGTAGTTTATATAGGCTCCAAGGGATGAGAGTGGCGTTGGCATGGGCGGTGGTGATGGATGCTGCCTAGCCTAGATTCTCCTTGGGTGGTTGGCTCACTTGGTGATCATTGCACGTTAGACTAGGCTGCAATGGCTATGGGGAGAGAGGGCTGTCATGTGGTAGTGGTGAAAGGGTGGTGCAATTAATGCAAATACTTAAGGGCTATTGGTGCCGCAAGGCACACTTGAGTATCCTTCATAAAATATTCGAGTTAGTGGCACATTAGATCATGCACACAAAAGTATACAAGGGTGCCGATTGGTATGATTTTAGGGTTTGCATGTCATTACCTTGAATGACACATGTAAAGGTTTATCTAAAATTATAATAAGATCTAAGAGTAATGGAAATGGATAACCAAACAAGGAAATTTTAGAATAAAAGGATGAGAAAATCAAGCTTAAAACATGGTTTCAAGATCACTAATCGTGTGGTGATTGATCAATGCTCTTAACCAAGATTCTAAACTTAATTATAATTCTTTCTAAAGCTCTTAGGATCATGGACCACTCTAATGAGCTAATATTCTAAATTCTAGTGTTAATCAAAGAGTTAATCTATAAGGGTAAATAGGCGAGGAGTTATAGAATTTCTTTTGGGACGTTACATACACTCTCTCTTGTACAGCTTACCTATGGGTCTCCATGTCCTCCACCTAGTCCGACTCGCTACACCGGTGCCGCCTAGGGGCAATCCTTCACAGAATTCCTCATCTACCCTTATCGAAAACATAGGATTGGAGTTTGTTGGCTATAACACCCCACCTAAAAGCTCCTTAGGACTTGACCATAGTGACCATGATCCTAACTAATTAGAAATTGGATTACTTGAGAAAGAGACAAATTTTGGGAGTTTGAGTTGGCAAACAAGTTTACATTGTCAACTTAGTTAATATATTTAGATTAGTGTGTTTTATTAATTTTGAAGATAAGAAGCCAAGATGCCAATAGGGGAAGGACACATGGCATATTGGAGGTTTGCCACATTAATGGGTTACACGATTTAGTTAAAATGCTTGATGGATTTGTGAAGGCCCAAGAAGTTAAATCATATTAGAGCATACTTAAGACAGGCCATAGCTACAACATATTTCTCTCTACGTGAGTTTTAGCATTCCTATTTGTTCTTTGTGTGGCCCTTCAGCTATTTGACAGAATCTGGGAAGAATCTGTTGTCGAACTCTTGCTTGAACCTCTACCATGTCAAAGCAGTGAGGGTTCCTAGTTCCTGTATTAGAAGCTGCCTTCGGGTATCCCACCATATTCCATCTTCTCCTTGGAAGAGGTATCCAGCGAATAGAACCTTCTGGTCATCAGTACATCCATAGATCTCATAGGTCTTTTCGAGATCCATATTCCATTTCTAAGCTCTTAATGGCCCTTCATTACTAGAAAAATTCGGGTAACGGTGGATCAAGAACTTCTCATACGTACAACCCCTGACTTCAGGTCGAAGTACATGCGCTTGTTGTTGTTGCTATTGTCTAAGCACGCCAGTAAGCAGACGTACAGCTTTAGCTAATCCTCCATCCATCGAGAAATTTTGATTCTCCTGATTTGTGGCTCCCTCAAGGTTTTGAGGTATCCTACCGTGAGTAATTTGTCACTTCCAGAAACACACGAGTACACGTATTACAATCACGTACTATCTCTCATACTTCAAAAAATTCAAGCCTAATGAAGACTAAAATTTTAAGCCTAATATTTGGTGCATTTCCTAAGGACATGTGGATTTAATCTAGAGATGTATTGCTCTAATACGTGCTATCAAGGGTTTGATTAATAAATAGCATGTGAAAGTGATTCAATCAAGTGATTAAATACAATGCTAGAAATCAGATTAAAAAGTGTTTGGAGGCCAACTTTAGGGTTTCGGTTTCAACCAAGTTTTTGGGGTTTCAATTGGATTCCAACCATTTAAGGTTTTTCTAGGATTGGAACCCTCTTTGGTCTGGCACAATTTGGTTGGTTAGATGAAACAAAGTTTTGCTTGGATGACATGATCTTACACCTTGATTTCCTTCACAAATCGATCTAATGGTTCCTTATGGTGCCAATTATCTAATACTACTATGTGTTGCTAAGATCTTTCCAGATGTCCAAATAAAACTTTTCTAACCTAATTTGGACATTCCACACTGTGATGTTGAAAACACTGCATTGGGTGCGCTTATCGAAGTTACTATTCCCTAAAAAAAATGCATAATAACCTTAGTACTGAAAAATTCTAAATATTCATATTAACGTATAGTGAAAATCGTTTACCAAAATTCAATCCCATAGTGCCACTAAAAATAATTTCACAATTTCGAATAGATGTTTCGTCCGAAATTATGAAAATTGGCTATTGTGCCATAAAATCCTAAATAATCAACTGAGTCTAATGGCGTAGACCATAACACATTCTGACACTTCTAATTACCTCACATAATTAAACTCATATTTCTAGCATCATTGTTAGTGATAACATTGGCTATGTTGACAGACTAAAACCTGTGTGATTGGTTGATTTGTAAAAATTTATGAGGTTTTGATGAGATTCTTAAAGTCAATAGAAATTCCACCAGTGAATTTCTAGTGGGCTATTACAATAATTATGCTGAACCAAGAGTTACAGTTAATGTTGTGAATTCGGTCACATAAATTGTGATGGGACAATCTCCTATGGCAATTCGTGAATTAGTGATTATGGACATTGAGAGGGAGTCTACGCCTGTTGTCTCGTTTGTAGTCCAGGAGGTTGACTTGGATGATGAGGACCTGGAAGATGAACCAATTGAGGAGCAACTAATTTTGGATGTCATTGTTTCAGAGCCGGAGCCAAATTTACATTCTGAAGTCTTCCTACAGGATAAAGATTATTTGACAGAATCTGAGGCCAATGAAGGTAAGAGGAATTATAAGAAAAATATGTTTGTTAAAATGTGAAGTTCTTCTCGAGTGCTTGCCCGATTCTCAAACCCTTCTTAATGATTGATCCCATTTTTGTAAGGAATATTAGGGGGGTTGGGATTTCTAGAGGTAGATTAAAACAGTGGCTTGGTAAGTTGAGACCAAAAATTGTTGCTATTCTTGAACCTTTTCAAAATCTTGATCCTACTCGAAGATTGGCATCTGTTTTGAAATTTAATAATTTCATTTCAAACGAGGTTGAGGCGGGGGGGAAATTTTGGATTTTTTGGGATCATATTCTTGAGGTGAGTTTGGTTCGAATGGGAGGGCAATTTGTTTCTCTCAAAGTAGGAGTAGGCGCTAAGAAGTTTTTGTTTACAGTTTATCTATGCAAAATGTACTATGGTTGAACGACGCATATTGTGGGATGATCTCAGTACTCAGACCTTGGGTTTAGGCCCTTGTATTTTTGTTGGTGATTTTAATATTATCCGTAATTATTCAAAAATGAGAAGAGGTAGGCCTCGGCCTCTTAGAGCTATGGAGGATTTTAATACCTAGATTCAACATGGGGTTTGATTGAAATGGCATCGAAGGGGAGTGCTTATTCTTGGTGCAATGGGCAGTCTTGCCTTGCTCGTTCTTGTGCAAGGTTGGACTGTGTTCTTATGGATGCTTCTTTCCTTTTGGTTGTTCCTAATAATTTTTGTTCATACTTGCCACGATCTGCTTCGGATCATGCTCCCATGTCCCATCAACCTCTGCTTTTTATTTTCTAAAATCTGCTCCAAGATAATTGTGAATCATTTAACTAGTCTATTGCCTCGTCTGGTTTCTTTGGAGCAAAGAGCCTTTATTCTTGGTAGATGTATTTTTGAAAATATTAGCCTCACTTAGGAAATGGTTCAGTCTATTAATAAAAGGAATCACGGCTGCAACATTATGTTAAAAGTAGATATGGCAAAAGCATATGATCGCGTGGATTGGAATTATTTGATTAAGGTCATGTTGAGGTTTGGTTTTTTGTCTCAATTATGTGACTTGATCTTCTTTTGTATTTCTAGTCCCTGGTATTTGGTTATGATGAATGGGACAATTAAGGGCTTCTTCCCGGGAGGCCGTGGCCTTCGCCAAGGTGATCTTCTATCTCCTTATTTGTTTATTATCCAGCAGAAGATCCTTTCCCGGATGATTCACCAGAGTGTGGCTGAGAGTAGATTTGGGCATTTTCATTAGGCCCAAGGTTCGTCTATTATTTCTCACTTAATGTATGCTGATGATGTGGTTATTTTTTCAAATGGTAGTCAAAGGTCGGTTCGGGGGCTTCTAAGCATTTTGGGTCAATATGAAAGATGTTTGGGCCAGGCAATTAATAAACAAAAGTCTGCTTTGTATTGTTCGAATAAAATCTCCCCTACTCGTAAGCGGCATCTTCTACGTAGCACTGGTTTCATGGAGGGGCAGTCAATACTTTGGGGTGCCCATTATCCTGGGTCATCTTAAGCAATTAGATCTTGAAGGCCTGGTGAATACAATGATGCAAAAAATTAGTGGTTGGAAAATGTGGCTGCTGTCTTTTGGAGGGAAACTGGTTTTGTTACGTCACGTTATATCTAGTATGGCCCTTCATCTTTTTGCTATTTTACAGGTCCCTCAAGCAATAATCAGTAAGATTCATAAGATGATGAGCTCCTTCTTTTGGGGTGACTCCAATGGGAAAGATAAAAAGAAATGGGTGGCTTGGAAAAATATTTGTAGGCCTGTGGCTGAAAAGGGACTAGGGTTGTGAGGCATCACCAGGACACTCAGACAACCTTACACATGAGGTTTGCATGGAACCTTCTACAAGGTAACTCTCTCGAGGCAAATTTTTTAAGGCTAAATATGTGCGATTGAAACCTTGGTTCCTAATAGATGTTTCTAAAGGCTCGAGATTTGGGAGAATGGTTGCTAATTGTATCCCTTTGTTGTTGAATAATTCTAAATGGAGGGTTAGAGAAGGATAGATTTTTTCAGGTATGACAAATGAAGGGATAATGACCCCTGGATTAATGACTTGCCAGTAGTGGGTCAGCCTTTGTTGAGAGTTAAAGAGTCTCGGCTGTTAGATAGTTGGGATGTGAATGATATTTTAGTTTCTTTATCTGGGCATAATTAAGGTAAGGATGTTCTAGTTGGGACTCAAATAGAGACAGGTATGTTCTCCACCAAATCTGCATGGCACTGCATGAGAGTCAGAGGCTCCTCTCTTGATTGACATTCTTGGATTTGGCATAAAAGGATTCCTTTAAAAATGTCTATTCAGTTTTGGAATGCGTGGCACAAGGCTTTGAGTGTGGATGATAGATTGCGCCGTATTGGTATTCCCATTGTTTCTAAATGTGAATGGTGTATTGCAGGTCATTATGAAGATATTAATCATGTTCTCTTCAAGGGAGATTTTCCTCAAAAAGTCTAGTCACATTTTGGCAACCTCATTGGACTTCCTTTTGGTAGATCTTGGAATCATCATGTCTCCTATTGGTTTCGGTGCGCTAATTCCTACTCTCAGGTGGGTGTTATAATTGGTCTTATGCCTATCATTGTTACTTGGAGATTTTGGAGAAGAAGATGTCTAGCTCAAATGGAGGGCATATTGGAATCCCATGAAGCTGTTGTCCAATCTATTTGTGTGTGGATTGGTTCTCTTTGTCAGGCGATTGATAACTCTCAGGCCTTGTGAATCAATCATGCTCCATTAAAAGAGAGGCGGTGCAAAGTGATTAAGTGGCATAAACCTCCATCAGGGTAGTTTAAGTTGAATACGGATGGTAGTAGCCTTGATAACCCAGGTTCTAGTGGTATTGGTGGAGTTATTCACAATGATCAAGGACAGCTTGTGCAAGCGTTCGCTTCTTGTGAAGCCCCTAAATTTCGTTTGGGATCGGACGGACATTTGAAGCGTCGAGACATGCAACACAAGGTTACCTGCCCCCGTTCATGACATATAAGATGCAATATTCCTAACATGCATCTAGCATTATGCAATATTCGCGGCGGATAATTTTTTTCTTTAGCAATACTATGCACCAAACCGAAATATCCCAAATACTTAAAATATACTTCATATATAATGACATACTAAACAACTGAGATCACAACACTAGTCCAAAATGGTTGTGATCAAAAGAGTGTTGGACATTGAACACCACAAATACAAGTAGTAATGAGGTAACTACTGTACTACCATCTACGTCACACCATTGTTTAGTCGATCATTTCCAGTTGGTCGATACTCGAATCTCCTTCAAATCCTGTAACAAAATTTACCATTCGGAGGGGAATGGTAGTTGGGACTACCACAGTGAGATTTGATTACAAATCTCAGCAAGTTAACAGGAAACTTCCTCACAAGTTAATGATGCATGCATAGCAGTAAAAGCATGAATACATAATCAAATCATAAGTAATCATAGCATAACTTGACATACAACATAACATAACTGGCATAACTTAAACTGAAACTGAAGCTTAGCATGAACGTGACTTGAAGTATAACATGGACTTGAAACATAGCATGAACGTGAACTTAGAACATAACATGACTTGAAACATAACATGAACGTGAACATGCATAATTTGAACATGAGCTTGAAACATAACATGAACCTGAGCATGAGCATGACACAAATGTGAACTTGGAACATAACGTGAACGTGAACATAACATAACATGAACTTGAAACATATTCTTGTCTCATGGGATTACGATGATTGCGTGAACGTAAACTTGAACATAACATAACATGAAACATGACTTGAATTTGGAATCTTATTCAATAGACTTAATCATTAAAGTGACCATATGGGTGCTACACAGGTCCCATTGAGCCGTGTGTCCCTGCCGATTACCGCATCACATCACAGGTCTCTATACCAGCTGTGAGTGCGTTAATACGTACTCCACAGTTGTTGTGGCCCCACGTATTCTACGTGTCACAATTACTGTGTCTCACGTAGTGTATACTCCACAGTTGTTGTGGCCCCATACTTCATGCTCCACAGTTGTTGTGACCCCATAACTTATTTGTTTGTGTCACACTTGCTGTGGACACACGTAACATAATGTGTGGTACCATCGGCGTTAGTGTCTGGTGCGCTCCGGTGACTAGCTAATTAGGCCCCATTCGCAACCTGTTGACTGTACTTGTCAACCCAGGGAATTTCACACCTATTTAGACACTCCAGCGTGAACAAAGGAGTTCCACTAGGATATTACCCCATCCTAGCGCTTAGGGTCGTCATTGACATGAATAACTTAACTGGCATAAATGACATTTCGTAACGTGACGTAACATGAACGTGATGTGACATAAAAGACAGAAGTCCTAATGTAGCATAACGTTACATGAACTAAGACGACAGACTTGACATACTTCGATACATAATGTAACAGAGAACATTTCATAACATGGCATACATGTAATAGACAACATTTCGTAACATAGCATACCATCTAACAAATAACATTTCTTAACATGGCGTAACATGTGACAGTGAATATTATGTGACATGAAATACATGTAACAGATGACATATTTAACTTAACATGACAAATTTGCAATGTATAGCAATACGTGATAGAATATCTTGTGTAACAGATGAATAATTCATTACAGAATAAATTTTATGTAACAGATAAATATGTAATGACTTGGCATGGCACATATGATAACATGCATACATACTCTTTAGTTCCCTTACTTATAACTCATACACATTAAACTGATAGTAAGTTAAAAGCTAACTTACCTCAATCTTCGCGCTTCGAGACAAAACTCAATGCGATCACGAGAAATTGAAAATAGTGATTTCTAAAAATTAGAATTTAATCACTAACAATTAGGAATATGGAGAAATATTAACTTAGAGTAAAATTACCATTTTACCCCTAACTTAAGGATTTTGCATCCTAATTCCAAAAATCACCAAAATTTACATACCTTATGTAAATTTTGTCCTAAGCTCAAATATCAATTCAGAAAAATTTAAAACTAAAGACAACCATTAAAACTCTATAGGACCGAAACTTACAAAGGCTATTTCCTTTGATTTTTGTTTTAATTCTTTCAAATCTCAAAACTCATGATTAAACCAAACTTTTTCTTCTACTATACTCAGAACATATTCCTCAGACTAATCATGTTTTGAATCATGAACAAAAGTCATCAAAATCACTAAAACCATACTTGAACTTTTTGGTTTCTCTTCTAAGTTCAAAACAGATTTTTGTTTCTAACTTGTTTTGATCAACCTCTTGATCCATGACTTATAAAGATGTGATCATCAAACCAAAACGTCACATGGTTTAAAAAGGTGTCTTAAAACAGATCCAAGCTTCAAACTCAAGATCACATGGTTAAACATCACCCAAAACAAAAATTTAGCCAAGAACATCATCACTTTGGCCTAACCAAATATCTCAATGCATAAAATTTCATATCTTCGAAACTAACATCAAATATCTTCAAAATAACATTCTAACATGTATATAAGATGCTTAGGATCTTTCAATAAAAATATCAAAGCCATTGGAATAAGATTAAATCATAAAAGATTTAAACTTTCTCAAAACAGAAACTGTTTTTTCTCTTCCAGTTTCTAAGTTTCTAGATCTAAGAAAATATTTCACCACAACTTTTAATCATGCAACAAATCCTCAACCAATAATCATATACACATGTTAACAGTACTCCATAAAAATTTCGGACCAAGATCTATTCATTAGCTTGGTCAAAAACTCCAAAATATAACACACTCTACAGTTTATCGCCCAGAATGACCTTTCTGGGGTCTAAACAACTTTTTTCCAATCAAATGATCTCAAAATGGAACTAGTAAGGTATCCACGTAAACTAGATTCCAAAAGAAACAACTTTCATGAAGGAAACTTTGCGATAAAACACTTACAAAATCTTCGAAATAGGCGTTCAAAAGAGGTAAGAAAAACTGTCTAAGAGTGTCTTTTGTGTTCTATGGAGGAAAAGTGTAAATGAGAGTTGCTTTTCGTGGGAAGTGGACTGAAGAGCCTCTTACAAAAGTTATGGGAAGTGATATGACTGAAGGAAAGGTTGAGTGTTGGCCTTTTCTTCTCATAAAAATCAGTCCAAGATCTTTTCTCAAGGTAGAGTGTAAGAGTGAAAGAGTGAGGTGGCATTTTACCTTTGTATTTCAAGAACCTTCTAGGCCCTTCTTGTACAGATCTGGCCAGCCAAGTGGGAGTACAAAACTTAGCCATGAAGCAATGCTAATGGTGACCAATTTCGTGGGCCTTAATGGGCCTAAACCGAATGGGCCTAAATTTTGGGGTTTAAAGAGGGTTTGGGTTGCTATCAAGCCAAAATCCAATATCACTTGACCCAATCAATTTTTCAAGGTTAACAAGGTTGGATAATGATGTTCTAACACAAATTTGAAGGATTAATAGCATGTGGAAGTGATTTAATCAAGTGATTAAACACAATGCTAGAAATCAGATTAGAAAATGTTTGGAGGCCAACTTTAGGGTTTTGGGGAAACCGTTTAGGGTTCTGATTTCAACAATGCTTTTGGGCTTTCAATTGGATTTCCACCATTTAGGGTTTTGCTTAGGTGGCATGATTTCACAGCTTGATTCCTTCAAATCCATCAAACGCTCCTCATGGTGCCAAGTGTCTAATTTATTCACTAAGTGTGGCTAAGATCTTGCCAAGTATCCAAATAAAATTTCTCTAATCTAATTTGGATATTCCACACTGTGATTTTGAAACACTGCAATTGGTGCGCTTATCGAGATTACTATTCACTCTGAAAAAGTGAATCATAAACTTAAGACTAAAAATTCCTAAATATTCATATTAACCTACAGTGAAAATCTTTTACCAAAATTCAACCTCGAAGTGCCCATAAAAAATAATTTCACAAATTTCCAACAGACGTTTCGTCCGGAATTATGAAAATAGGCTATTGCACCATAAAATCCTAAATAATCCACTGAGTCTAATGGCATGGACCATAATGCATTCTGACACTTCTAACCACCTCAAATAAATAAAACTCATATTTCTAGCACCATAGTGAGTGATAACACTGACTATGTTGACAGACTAAAACCTAAGCGATTGGTCGATTCGTAAAAACTTATGGGGTTTTCACGAGATTCCTAAAGTCAATAGAAATTCCACCAATAAATTTCTAGCGGGCTATTACACTTCTCCTATTAGTTTTGGTTCAAATAATAAAGCGGAGCTCCTTGCGCTTCTTAATGGCCTACGGCTTTGCAGCCCTCTTCATATTTTCAATGTGATCATTGAGAATGACTCGATGGTGATTCTTTCTTGGTGGAATAGAGGAAGGTGTGGGGTTTGGTACCTAGAGGATTATTGGGAAGAGCTTGTTGGTTTGACTAATATTATTAATTGTCTTTTTCAACATGTTTTCCGCGAAGGAAATAAGGTGGCGGATTTGTTGGCCAAGGATGGTGCCACTGGTGTTGATCTGGTCTATACAAATAATTCTATAATGCCTCAGGCACTTAGAGGTTTGATCCGTTTGGATTTATGTGGACTTCCTTCCTTAAGATGTCGATAGTCCTTTTATTGTTTTTGGCTTTCATGTTCATGTTTATGCTTATAGGCTTGTCTAGGGTCTTTTTCTCGTTTGGGCATTTTGAGTTTTTTCCTCATGGGACTGGTTTGTTTTCACGGTTTTCCTCCGGCATAACTGAGGGTTTTATTAATAAATTTGGGAGGGGATCACTATTGGACAAGTGACTGCTGACTCACTCAAAAATGAGCAGCACAAATGCTATCCCATGTGCAGGAGGGTGTCGCGTAATAATGAGGAATCAATTCCTAGATCATCTCCTCAGGGAAAGTTACTTAAAATCAAACTCGTTTAAAATGGTGAAAATATTCACAAAGAGAAAATAAAAATGATTGTATTGGAAGAGGGCAACGGGAATGAAAAGGGCACTAGTCATGGACTAGATTCATATTTTTGGATTTTTGAGTGTCGAAATGAAATGTAAAAGACTAACAAATTGAAATTAACAAAGAGGGATTTCTCACTCTTTGATAAAAAAAAAAAATTTGAAATTAACAATCAAATAATCAACTAAACTGAACAATCTTAATTAATCTGAAAATTAAACAATAAAACTGAAATTATTTAAGTCCTAATTAAACTTTAATCAATCTAATATGCAATTGAACTAAGAGATTAATAAAACCAATCTAAGAATTAAACTAGATTAGAAAGTAATTGACAAAATACGAACTGAAAATTGAAAAGCCCCAAAATCAAGATTCTAGGGTTCATCCTTGTATTCAAATCACAAATTGTCAAAATTAATCCATAGCAATTGTAATTACTGTTAAATGAAAGTTTAAAGAAGCAAGAAAAATAAATAACACGAAATAAATAAACAGTAAATAAAATTCCCAAAAGTCTAAGCCAAATGTCTCAAAAATATTCCATAAACTTTAAACTGAAATTAAATAAAAAGTAGGGAATGAAAAGAGCAAGCCAAATAAATGGAATTGAGGTGGTAGGCAATGGAGGAGGCTAATGGAGCAGTAATTGGACCTTGGAAGAGTTCTTCAAATGTGCAGCGCTACTCTGCAAAAGTCTCCAATTTCGTGCTAATGATATGTTTAAATATGATAGAAAATAAACCCTAATGTCTTCATATTCTCCTGCACAAAAAATCGCTTAAATTTTTGGACTCAACTTGGCAGCATGTATGCACATCAGGAGTTTTAATTTGGAAATCCTTATTATAGACAACTATGTAGCCCTTTAAGATAGATTTCCTATGCATCAAGAATCGTATCAACCCGATATTTGAGCATAAAGTTATGCTTAAAATACTAAAGTGTGTCCATTCTGCCTCCTAACGCATTTTGGACTCTGATCCGAATTACTTTCAAACCCCATAATTATCCTTATTTGAAGAGTCCTACATTCGTTGAAAATTCTTAGGTTATTCCAACGTCTTGCCCACTTGAAAGTCTTTTGAATTTGAAATTATAAATAAAATAATAAAAATTAGAAATAAAATAAAATAAGAATAATAGAATATCAAAAATATGTTGTGTATGTGATTGAACATTGTCCAATTAAATCACAAGTTATAAAATTAAGCATAAATCTTGCTATTAACCAATTTAAATCACAACTCGGATTTATTCATCTTAACCACTTTTTCATCTAAAACCAATAATAATGTAATGAAATAAATAAAATATATTGGTTCTAAATGTTTAAATATGCAATAATTCAGCTCAATCACACCCTCCAACTAGCGTTTCGCTAATACTTGAGCAAAATAGTGAAAATTAATTGAGATGAATATTGCATAAAGACCAAAATCCAAACAAAAACAATCAAACACAATTCTGAATTCTCACAAAAGTGACACGTTACAACTCAACCCCTAGAGGCTATACCCGCCAAGACTATTTCAACAATCTTTCACATAGAATTGAGGCAAATGTCTCAGAACTCAAATGTGTGTGTAGAGCTAAACTGATTGTGTATTCCTCATTACTAGCCATCATTTGTCATAGGATTTTTCAACCTTAAGATTAATCATTGTTGATTCTAACTACCTCAAAGCCCAAGGGACTAGCAGTTTTTACGTCAACTCTGTTTTTAAAGGTTGAACACTCAACCCCCAAAGTTTTAGGTAACTGTTTCTAACCATTTACTTAGAAAATCTCACTAAGCCGCCTTTATCTATTTTTTTCTACTCTTTTCAAATCTCTTTTTTTTTTCTTTTTTTTTTCTTTCTTTTCCTTTTTTTTTTCTTTTTTTTTTCTTTTTTAAGCATGACTCAGTTGTCCTGCAGTTTACTTCTCTTGTTTTAAATCAATGAACAGTAAATAAGGAACACTACTCCACCAAGATGCTCAGATTTTACAAAATACCAGAAATGGAGTGTGTGTCAATTATATATGTATCAATGCACATCATATTAATAAATTTTTCTTTTTAAATCTGTGCACACACGCTACCCCCAACTAGTGAGAGACATGGTCCTCAATGAACCAAACGAAAGAAAACAAAGTGCACAGAAATAAGCAAGCAAAAAATAAAAAATAAATAAACATGAAATATAAAATTAAAGCAAAATAACAAATAATAATAATAATAAAATGCAAGTAAATAAAACTGTAAAAGGGGAAAAGATCAAAACACTTCCCTGGAATCTTGCACAAGCAAGATCTCTTCGTGTGGATCAAAGACCTTCATAAACGATTTTAGACGTTGTCCATTGACAGTGAAGCTATTTCCATTATTCGGATTGACAATGTCTACCGCCCCGTGAGGATAAACCTTCTTTACAATGTACAGCCCATTCGATCGAGATTTTGGCTTCCTGGGAAAAAGATGCAATCTTGAATTGTAGAGGAGCACTTTCTGATCAGGGACAAGATGTTTGTCATGGATCTTCTTGTCATACAAGGCCTTCATTCGCTCCTTCGCCAAGTGGGAATTATTGTAGGCCTCTCTCTTTATTTCTTCAAGCTCTGAAATCACTTCAACAACATGCACCTCTGACTTGTTGCAATCACCTGGCATCTTGCAAGTATTGAACACATTGATTTCCAATGTCGTATTCCCGAATGTGAGTTTCAGCACTCCATTCAACAATTTATTAGTGCATTGGAGGTAGCAAATAATGGGCGGCCAAGGATGACATGCGCCTGGTAAATAGTAGTGGCTGGCTGCTGCATATCAAGAACTACAAAATCCACTGGGTAGTAAAATTTGTCCACCTGGACCAGCACATTCTCAACAATACCCCTCGGCTCCTTAACTAATCTGTCAGCCAACTGTAGCATGATGGAGGTCTTTTTCAGCTCACCCAATCCCAACTGCTCATACACTGAGAATGGTAGCAAGTTCACACTAGTCCCCAAATCAAGTAAAGCTCTCACAATGCGTGACTCACTGATCATAATGAAAATGTTAGGAGAGTAGGGATCTCCGAACTTCTGAGGAGTCTCGCTCAATATCAATGCATTGACTTGCTCCGTTAGGAAAGCTTTCTACTTTACATTCAGCATCCTCTTCACTGTGCACAAGTCCTTCAAAAATTTTGCATATGAAGGCACTTGTTGTATGGCATCCAAGAGTGGAATATTAATCTTTACTTACTTGAAAATCTACTGAATCTCAGTGTGGTATTTGTTCTTTTAGCCAGCTGCCATTCTTTGAGGATAGGGAACCACAGGTTGGTAGACTCTACTAGTTTCAGCATCTGCACTCACAGGCTTCTTCCATTCTGGTCTCACCACCTCTAGTTCTTTTTTAGCTTTATTAGTCTTTGTTGCATCTTCAGGTGTAGGAGCAACTACCTATGTGTCCATAGTCATCTCTAGTTGGGGAACTTCCTTTCCACTTCTCAAAGTAAGAGTGGTCTTCGCTGTCTCAAGAACCTCCCCTGAGACATTATGCACTTGCTATTGTTATTGCCGGTATACTTGAGGTTGTGTTGGGAATTTTCCTTTCTCTAGAGTGTTCAATGTCGTGCCCATCTTATTGATGGTGCCCCTCAAGTCATTTATGGCCTGAGTGTTCTGATTGTTTGCGGTGGCCTGAATCTGCATGAATTGCAGAAGTGTATTGGCCATCTGTGCCATACTGTCATCTAGAGACTTCTTCACAGATGTTTGAGGCTGAGAACTTTGTGCAGCTATATGAGGCTGAAATCCTAGAGGTGCTACAAAAGGATAGCTCTAAGAACTCTGATATGGCTGATACTAGTGCTGAGGAGTAGCTTGATGAAATGGTTGCTGAGAAGGTGGCGGAGACCGACCAGGCTGATCATTCCTCCATGAGAAATTTGGGTGATTCCTCTACCCCGAATTATATGTAATGGAGAAAGGCTGATTTTGTGCTCTGTTTACCCAGTTCGCTGATTGCATCTACTCAGAGCCACTCTCCTGAAATATTGGCATAATTGGGCAATTTTGGGTCTTGTGGTTCGAATCAATGCATATAGAGCATGCCTTTACTGTTTTCATAGCCTTCACTTTTTCCATCTCCATGACCTCTAATCTTTTAATCAATTCAGCTATTCGGGCTTCAACGTCAGTGTCCTCCTTAAGCTCATATCTGCAAGATAGTAAAAAAATGGTAATGCTTCATCAAGTTCCTTGCTAAAGAATTCTCCATTGCACATAGTCTGAACAAACTGCTTGCATTGTGGAGTGAGACCAGTGTAAAAATAATTCTCCAACCTCCAGGATTCAGAACCGTGATGTGGACAAATGTTCACCAAATCCTTAAACCTTTCCCAACTGGCCTGGAAAGTCTCGTCGGATTTTTTATTAAACTAACTGATCTACTCTTGTAAATACTAAGTTCTCTGAAAAGGAAAATTTTTTTGTAAGAACTCAAGCTACATATCAGACCCACTAGAGATAGAATTAGGCCTCAAAAAATTAAACCAAATCTTCGCTTTATCCTTTGAAGAGAAAGGAAATAAACGAAGTCTAATAAATTCATCAGTAGTGGCTCTATTGATAAAAGTAGTGCATGCCAACTCAAAATCTGTCAAGTGTTGATAAGGACTCTCAGAATCCATCCAGTGGAACTGAGGTATCACTTACATCATGTCATGCTTAATAGAAAAATTAGGTACATCGTCAGGTAAAATAATGCATGATGGTATAGTCGTGCGAGTGGGCTGCAAATAATCCCTAAGAGTGTGTGGTGCAGGTGCAGCCATGGTTTATTGTAACACCCCAACCCCGAAGGTCCGGAGAGTTAACTCATATCATCTAAAAATCATTTCCAAATAATACTTTTAAAAATAAACCAGAATCTCCATAACATATTAACCTATTTGTTCAATACAAATATCCATGTTCCTACATAAGGGCACATCAGTGGTGTCTCATTGATATAGATAAACTTTTCCACAATGACTAAAATATCCAATCCTTGACATACCAAAACCACATAAAATATCAACGCTACCAAAAGACTCTCCAAAAGTCATTGTACCCTAGGGCACATAGTCTTCTATGATCCACAAAATTTGCAAGTATTCCCTATTCCTGATTTCCAGCTGTTGCATCAAAATTATCTGAAACATATTATGGAGATAGGGGTGAGTTATCAACAACTCAGTAAGCAGAGAACATATACTAGTATGCAAACATGAGCATTTACAGATTTCAAAATGCAGAACAAAACACTTTATTTTCAGAATGCAGAGTCAGAATATGTTATCAAAATATTAGAGCGAAAGTTCAAAAATATTCTTATTCAAATTCTTTTGGCATAGCATAACTGACCACCATCATACCAGAGTATCATATCGCATCAGAGGCCATGTTTAACCCCCGTGGTAGGGTTGTGCAAACCCCGGTAGCTAACCGAGCAGAAACAGAATGTGAATCTTTTCCTTATTTATTCTCGGAGCCCCGAGTGTGCACACAGGAAAGACCACTAGAAAACCACTTTGTTTCCAAAATGGGTGCACTAGAAACAGAACAGTTGGTACCAACCCAAGCAGAAACCACTATTAGCACCCGTGGTAGGTCAAATAGGTCACCATCCACAAACCACATCCCGATTTAGAATGTCATGCCAAAAGTTTTCAGAAATTACATCATATCAGAATACAGTACATCTTCATAACAGAACAGAGTTTTCAGAAATCACATCATATCAGAGTACAGAATATCTTCAGAACAGAACAGAGTTTTCAGAAAGCATATCATATCGGAGTATAGACCATCTTCAGAACAGAATAGAGTTTTCAGAAATCACAAAACATTATTTTATGCACAAACTTTCATATTTGCTCTATTTTTCAGAGTTTAGCAGCAAAATGCAAAATAGCTCATGTCTACACCAGTCATGCCAGAAAATACTTTATTCTTAAACAGAATCTCATGAGTAATGCAGAACAAATAACTGAGGTAGTTCAAGTATATTTTCATAACAAAACATGTTTATTTTCAAAAATCAACCTCAGTCCATTTTATTTTTATGCAAATCTAGCATAGGAACCCCGCTTACCTGAACTTCTTAGCTTTCGAAAATTTTCCTCAAAAGTCGAGTCGACTATAAATTGTCACCTATAAAAATAATCACATAAATTTCCAATCAATCTCGCATTTTGATGTTCAAGTCTAAAATTTCTAAAATAATCTATTTTTGATTCCTCAAACCCAAAATTCTCATTATTCCTAAGATACTAACTTCATTGTCTAAATTCACCAATATCCAACTTAGTAATTCCGACTAAAACATTAAATTCTAACTTATTTACGAATGAGACCTTACTATAAATTATAAAACTAAAAAAAAAAAAAAAAGAACATAACTATATCGAAACCATTAAAACCATAGCTTTTGTTTAAATCAAAAATATTCTTTTAAAAGGATTCAAAATAAGATTTTGCACTTACTGATCATTCTAAAAAAAATTTATCAGTATTTACTTAATAACTATTCTGATAAAATATCAGTCTCTTAAAAATACCAACTTAACCAAATAAACCCACATGCAGCCCAAATAAAAAAAAAAAAAATTTACTAAAACCGTGTATCAAACATAATAAAATCAGGCCTGATAAAATAAAAAAAATACACAAGTCTTTCAAAATGACGTATGTCTCATTAATCTCAAGCCCAGTCCACAAAAAAATAGCTCATTAGATTTAAACACTAATCAGTTAAAACTAAGCCATCAGCATAAGTCTTGTAGTCCATTGAAAGCCTTTCCAAAAATTTAAAGCATGTTTTAGAAAATAAAAGGGTAGGAAGGTAAAAACAGACTCTTCTTCTTTACTGAAATATCTAATATATACTGTTTCCCTTATAGTCAACTAACTGACACTAAAGAAGACTAAAACATGAGTTGCGGCAGGGCTTACTCAAGGGGAAACTAGGTGGCAGCGTGCGATGACTGGACTGGGTAGGCAGTGGCGGAGCGGCTGGAGAGCAGGCATGCGGCGGAGTTTCCGTCGAGCTGCTCTGAGCATGAGAGAGAGAGGGAGAGGTGAGCGAGAGAAAACGGTGGGAGACAGAGCACGGAGATAGAGCTTGGCTTACCGAGGGTTGTCACGGCGGACCTGAGCATACGACCGGCGTCTTCCGGTTGTTCCAGCTTGAGGCTGAGCAGTTTGGGTGGCGGCGTTGGGGTTCACTATGGAGGAAGGCTGGTGCTCTGATTTTCGTTGGTGCAAACAGAGGTGGGTTTACGTGGAGAGGGTGGTGGCGCGCGGCTTGAGTGGTGGACCTGGGTGGCTGAGGTTCTGTGCGTGGACTGAGTTCGGTGGAGAACGACGTGTTGGCCTGGCTATGGGGGGGGTGACGGGGCTGTGGTTTGGTGCTTTATGGAAGTGTAGGGACTGGCTGCAAGGCCACGGTTTCTTGTGTGCTGGGGCGTGAAAAATGAGGGCAGCGGCAGTGAGTGGGTACAGTGGTTGATGGAGGTGGAGACGTGAAGAGAAAAAAGAAAAACAGCAATGAAACTTGCTAGCGCAGTGGAGAAGGGATCTCGATTTGGCGAAGAGGAGGACGAGCGGCACTTAGTCTAGGGTTGAGATGATAACCGTATAAGTATGAATAACTAGGAGATATAAATAGTAAAGGGAAAACCTAGAAGAAGGGAATGAAAAGGGAATGCATGAAAATGGCAAACGGGTGCAACGTGCTCTGGGTGCTATCAAGGACCGGTTCTTAAGTCTAAAGAGAAAAGAAAATAAAATAAAAAATATACTTATCCCATAAATTTCTGATGAACATCCACTTGATCCATTAAAGACTTTAAAACCTAATTATCAACCTATATAAAAAAAAAAAAAAATTATACCACTAAAATATCTTAGGCCCAAACTCTCTTCTAAAAATTTTACTCGTAATCCCGAACGATAAACCCAAAACATTCTGTAAAGTAGTTTGGCTGGACCGGGTGTTACATTTATTCAATCTTAATGACCTCGTCTGTAGAAAAAACAGAAGAGCAATGTATCTCTGGACTGTGTATACTACTCTCAGTGCTTGATGTAACTCTAACCAGCCTATTTGAATTGTCCCTCATCCATAACATGAAACATCAGTCCAAATAGCATATGTAAGACTCAAGTGACTGAGTAGTAGGTGACAAGTGAAATGTGTAATCAGAGATAAGATAGTGAAAGAAACATTTGAGATAAAAAGTAAAAAATAACGAGTCTAAATTTACGTCAAGCATCTATTCCCCGGCAACGGCGCCAAAAAACTTGACTCACTCAAAAATGAGCACCACAAAAGCTATCCCAAGTGCAGGAGGGTGTTGTGTAATAATTAGGAATAAATTCCTAGATCGTCTCCTCAGGAAAAGTTACTTAAAATCAAACTCGTTTAAAATGGTGAAAATATTGACAAAGAGAAAATAAAAGTAATGGTATGTGCACTGAATGAAAGAGGGCAACGGGAATGAAAAGGGCACTAGTCATGGACTAGATTCATATTTTTGAATTTTTGAGTGTTGAAATAAAATGAAAAAGACTAACAAATTGAAATTAACAATCAAGAATCAACTAAACTGAACAATCTTAATTAATCTGAAAATTAAACAATAAAAATGAAATTATTTAAGTCCTAATTAAATTTTAATCAATCTAATATGCAATTGAACTCTTAATAAAACTAATCTAAGAATTAAACTAGATTAGAAAGTAATTGAAAAAATACGAACTGAAAATTGAAAAGCCCTAAAATCAAGATTCTAGGGTTCATCCTTGTATTCAAATTACAAATTCTCAAAATTAATCCAAAGCAATTGTAATTACTGTTAAATGAGAGCTTAAAGAAGTGAAAAAAATAAATAACATGAAGTAAATAAACAACAAATAAAATGCCCAAAAGTCTAAGCCAAATATCTCAAAAATATTCCATAAACTTTAAACTGAAATTAAATAAAAAGTAGGGAATGAAAAGAGCAAGCCAAATGAATGGAGATAGAGGTGGTAGGCAATGAAGGAGGTTGCTGGAGTGACAATTGGACCCTGGAAGAGTTCTTCAAATGTGCAGCAATGCTCTACAAAAGTCTCCAATTTTGTGCTAATGATATGCTTAAATAGGGTAGGAAAGAAACTCTAATGTCTTCGTATTCCCGCATACAAAATCACTTTAAGTTTTGGACTCAACTTGACAGCCATCTACACGCTTCAAAAGTTTGAATTTAGAAATCCTTATTAGAGACAACTTTGTAGCCCTTTAAGATAGCTTTTCAACGCATCTAGAATCGTATCAATCCAATATTTGACCAGAAAGGTATGATTAAAATACTAAAGTGTATCCATTTTATCTCTTAACGCATTTTGGACTCTGATCTGAATTACTCTAAAACCCCATCATTATCCTTATTTGAAGAGTCTTACACTCGTTAAAAGTTCTTAGGTTGTTCCAACGTCTTTTCCACTTGAAAGTTATTTGAATTTAAAATTAGAAATAAAATAATAGAAATTAGAAATAAAATAAAATAAGAATAATAGAATATCAAAAATAAGTTGTGCATGTGAATGAACATTGTCCAATTAAATCACAAGTTATAAAATTAAGCATAAATCATGCTATTAACCAATTTAAATCACAACTCGGATTTATTCATCTTAACCATTTTTTCATCTAAAACCAATAATAATGTAATGAAATAAATAAAATATATTGGTTCTAAATGTATAAAATATGCAATAATTCAGCTCAATTAACTGCCCACTCTTAAAAATTAAAAAAAAGGTGAAGGCCCAAGATGTTGGATTAATAAGGGGCACTAGCTTACCAAGATGAGATGTGCTAAGGATAGACACTAAGACCTTAGGAACATAAGACTTAAGCCCAACTTGTTGGACACAAGACTGTGGACCTAACTTATTAGACCCAAGATATTAGGCCCAACTTAGTAAGTATAAGGTTATTTTGCCCAACTTAGTAAAGATTCAAGGCTTTGGCCCAATTAAAGAAAGACCCAAAGTTTGGACCTAACCTAGTGGACTATTAAGGCCAAGGAAAGGCCCACACATGGGGGATTAAATAGTTGGCCCATTTAAGCCCAACCCTTGAAGCCTAGTCATACCATTGGTTTCCATGTTACCCAAGCCCCAACCACACACACGATCCTAGAATTCCCCTCCAACCTTGGTTAAGCTTTTAACTTGAGTTATGATCACTATTCATCTCACCCATGAATAGCAACTCAAACATGTTCCAAGATCAGATTTATGGATTTATATTTTATAGAATTTGATCACACATGCATGCAAAGAAGCTATAGATTTGAAATCACAAAATGGTCACCCAATTGTATGCCATGGGTTGGATGATTTTGACATGGACGTTGTTTGCTTTTTGAAATTCTAAGGTCATATATGGATTGAGAAGATGATAAATACGAGGTTTATGAAGTTTGGTGAAATTTGGGTGTGACACCCTAGACCCCCACTTGTGATTTGGCAAGAGTGGTGATGTTGTGGTGCTGGCAACTCAGGTCACACACCCCAAGCGCTAAGTGGAAGTAAGTGTGTGTGCAAGCATGCATTATATAAGTTTATAGTTTATAAATGTAGCGGAAAATAATAACACAGTCCAAAAATTGAGTACCAGACAATTTAACTACAACCCAACAAAGAAGTCCTCCATAAGGTTATTACAGTCATCTAGTTGATTAAAATAAAATAAAAGTCTATCAACTACAACGAGAATAAACCCCAGGTCATCACTCCTTAGGTGGGGTCGATCCTTCATGCTCTAATTTGTCCTCTGCATCAACGTCTATGAACCGTAGGTGGGAACACCACAATGAGATTTCGCAATCTCAACAAGTAAAAAAATACATAGATCAACAACCAGAAATTTCAAACATGGAAGCATACAAACAAATGCGCACAACAATCATAAGAGATTATCCAAAAGTACCCTTTTTTCTATCCTTTACCAAAAAGTGCTTCAATTATAGCCAATCACACCAAAAATCACATTTACACATAGATAACATTCATTTATTATGGTATGCACTGTGGTCTCCCCTAAGGTCCATTCGCACACTCTAGCTCCCTTTGTCACACCACGGGTAACGACCGTGCGTGTGACTTCGTAACGAGCGATGCCAAGCTCTGGGTCTGACGCGTACGTAACTAGACATCCTCAAGGCCCCACCAGCAGAGGGGCCATAGAGTTGTATAGAGAGCATTACCATCATGGTCAAGCCTGTTGTCACCCAGCGACAGCTTAGGGGACGTCACTTAGTTTTTTGCACTCCTGAGTGACAAGAGGAGCTGGACTGTGAGATAATACCCCCATCTTGGCTTGGGGTCATGATACGCACGCATCCACAAAATCCTCATTTTTATATAAGACCAAAAATCACAATTTTCCAGGATCACAGAATGACCAAAGAAATAGAGCACACTTAAAAAAAACAATAACAAGTAAAGGACATTAAGGATGCAGATGCATGACAAACAATTATTGGATGGCATGGCATTTTACAGTAAAATCACACACAGAACAACACATTAATCACATTTCACAGTTTCACAGATTTCCAAAACTAAACGTGATGCCCAAAGCTCCACTCAGCCCTAGGCTGACATTCATCACAAACTACCAGATCTTATATCCCAATGCGCCATAGGGCCCCTGGCCACTTTCCTTCACAACTAGATTTACATCAACATTCAGTGATAGTTTTCCACGTTAGTAATTCAAGAGTTGGTCTGGAAATTTACTTAACATGTGAATTTTGGATGATCGCACGTGTGCATGCGTGAGCGTCACTGTGAGTGGGAAAATTATTCAATAATTAATAACGTCAAGTACAAATTAAAAAATAAACATTAGGGTCACATAACTTACAAAGGTGGTGGTGGTGCATAGTGCTAGGAAAAATCTTTCCTAAACAAGTCGCAGATCGGAGCATGGGGAAGATGAAAAAGGAGGATTGAGGAAGGATGAGAGGTTTGGAGGTGAGTTTCGAGTGAGGGAGGCACAACCTATTTATAGGCCTTGGAGAGAGGCTCAGAGAACGCAATTATGGCTGCGATTGGTGGTGTGGGATGGTGGGGGGATCACAAGGAGCTGCCATGGCCGAGGCTTCACGAGGTGATAGACGAGGAGGCATGTGGATTAGGCAAAGTACATGGTGGAGGAAAACAGAAGGGATGACTGTAGAGCGAGAAACACATGGTGAGGGAGGGGTGGCGATGGGAGGAGGTGTTGTAGGTCACGGGTAGTGGGCAAAGCAAGAAGAATAAAAAGAAAAAAAAAGGAAGGGTTCTTTGGTGCTGAGGGAGAAGAAGGGGAGGGGGAAAATAGAACTAGGGTTTTTCACCCTCCCTTGGCCAAAACGACGTAGTTTAGAAGGGTAAGGGGCTGGGTCTAGTTTTAAGGGCTCAAAGAACACGGGCTGGGCCCGATTTCTTCCTCCTTCACTGCCTAGATTCAACCCACAACAGTCCCAACCAAATAAACCACAATAAGCCACTTGGGCTCAAATTCTCACTTTAAGGAAAGCACCTACACACATGAATATTTTGGGCTTCAAATTGGGGCCAAAATGCAAATAGTGAAATAAGGCCTTAGTGGCAATTTGATAAAGATTGGTTGAACCTTTTGATTATAAACATCTTCCTTAGTTATAAAATTCCTAACTTAGAATAACTTTGATTACAACCACACCAGTTTTTTAAGCATATGAGAAGTTTGTAAGTTGGCTTGTAACTTACTCTTAGATAATTTATTTATGATTTTTGCTTAAACGCCACATTCATTTTATAAATCCTATTATAGCATGAAATGTTATTTGATATATTGAGTATTTGGTAAATCACTTCCTTCTAGAATTTATTCTCCCATTTACAGACCACAGTTTTCATATATAAATATGAATATCAGATCTAAAGACGAAACTAAGTTCACAAACAATTGTGTAGCAAAAGATTATATCAATGGCATGAAAAACCTGTTTAAGTCAAAATCATATATTCATAATCCTATAGCTCAACAAACCGTAGCAAGATTTAATATAATTGTCTCAAACTTATAATATCCAAAGCAAATAGAGAATTCAATCCTAGAATCTTAAACAATAAAACTTCATCTATGAATTGAAATAAAGTCAAAATATTTTCACCAATCAATTTCTACCCTAGGCTTTACCTAAGATTTAGTTCACCATGGAAGAACTAAAAAATAAAAATTATATTTTTCTCCTCACTAGAACTATGCCTCCTACCTTCAAAATTGTGACAATGATATGCTTATCTAGGGTATAAAGAAAACAATATGTAATAAACCTTAATGTTTTCCTCATCCCTGCATAAAAAATCGTCTAACTTTTAGGACTTAAATTGGCAGCCACGTACACACTTCAAAACTCCGAATTTGGACATCCTTATCAATACGAATTTGTAGCCCTTTAAGATAACTCATCATTTGTGTTGCAAGCCATGCAACAACAGTTTGAGCGATTGAACTTGGTGTTGAGTGAAGTGAGAGATAGGATAGATCATCAAGAAGCGGTAATTAAAAGTCTACCGGGCAGAAGAGATAGGAGGCCTGAGCCTAGTATTGAACATAAGTGTAAAAATGAAGAGTATGATAAGTCTCTTGTTGCCAGACGCGCTCTCAATAAAAAAATTAAGATCGATAATACAGAGCAGCAGAGTGAGAATATTTTTCATACTAGATGTCACATCAATAACAAGGTATGTAGTATGATCATTGATGGGAGGAGTTGTATTAATTTGGCTAGCACTACTTTAGTTGAGAAATTGAATATACCTACCTTGAAACACCTTAGACCAAACAAGTTGCAGTGGTTGAGTGCTTGTGGGGAGGTTAGGGTAAATAAGCAAGTACTAGTTTCTTTTTCAATTGGGAAATGCCAGGATGTGGTGCTTTGTGATGTGCCTATGCATGCTGGCCATATTTTGTTGGGGAAGCCATGGCAGTATGATAAGAAGGTGATCCATGATGGGTTAATGAACATTATAGTTTTGAAAAGGATAGAAATTTAATCAAACTTGCTTATTTAACTCCAACACAGGTCCATGAGGATCAACCAAAGCTAAAAAGTGAGATTGATAAAAAAAAGAGGGAGTACAAGTGAGGATGAGATTGATGAGAAAAGAAATAGTGAGACCGAAAGGGAGAAAAAGAGAGAGAAAAAAAATATGAGGGTGAGGCTGAAACCTTAAGAAAAAGAGAGAGTGAGTTGAAAAACGATTGTGATGCCAAGAGTTCAAAAAAAGAGGAGAGTGAAAGAAAGAAAGAGAGTGAAAAGGAAAAACAGAGTGAGAGGAAAAAACAGAATGAGACCGAAACATCAAAAGAAAGAGAGAGTGAAAAAGAAAATAGAGAGTTTGCTGAGAATCAAGAAAAAAGAGTTGAGCCACGAGAGGAAAAAGAAAGAGAGATTGCAGAGAGAAATAGAAAGACAAAAGTGAGATTTTATGCTAAGGCAAGCTTTTATAGTAACAAATTTAACGACTATTTGTCTAGTGTTGTTATTTCTTTGTTGCAGGGATATGAGATCATATGATTCCTAGTGATGTGTTTAGTGGATTGTCACCTATTAGAGAGATAGAGTATTACATTGATTTTGTGCCAGGTGCGACAATCCCTACCCGACCTTTCTTTGAAGAACATGAGTCATTGACGCACTTGAAGGGAGAAGGTAAGTTGAATAGAATGCATGCCAAGTGGGTGCAATCCATTGAGACCTTTCCTTATGTAATCAAGTACACACAAGGTAAGGAAAATTTTGTGGTTGAAGCTGTAGCAAGAATGTATGTCCTTCATCATTTTAGATGTAAAGTTATTGAGACTTGAATATGATAAGAAATTATATGTTAATGATGATGGCTTGGCTAGTGTGTATTGAGTACATGATAAAGCATCGTTTGGTCAGTTCTATAGACTAGACTTTGTGAGCCTAATAGTCTTATGTGTGAGTTGCTTGTGCATGGATTTGGTTTGATGGGTCATTTTGGTGTAAAGAAGATTTTAGACGTGTTACATGAACGTTTGTGGGAGTATCATTTGCTATTCATTGACTTGTTGCATAAACGTTTGCGGGAGTATCATTTGTCTTTCATTGAGTTTGCATATAATTATAGTGGTCATTTTGGTGTAAGGAAGACTTTAGATGTGTTTCATGAACATTTGTGGGATTATTGTTTGTCATTCATTGAGTTTACATATAATTGGAGTGTTCATGCTACTACTAAATTTTCACCTTTTGAAATTGTTTATAGACTTAATCCATTTACTCCTTTGGATTTAGTGCCTTTACCTATTGATGACAAGAGTAGCTTGGACGGACTTTTCCAAATTCTTGAACAAATTAATGATAATGCATATAAAGTGGATCTTCCAGGTAAGTATCATGTTTCTGCTATTTTCAATGTTACTAACATTTTTCCCTTTGATGCAGGTGGAGATTCGACTTCGAATCCTTTTGAGGAGAGGTGGAATGATGGGCATCAAGATGAACCTAGTCATAAAGATCCTTTGCAAGTTCCAGATGGGCAAATTAAAGGTCAAGAGCCAAGAAGATCAATGAGGCAATGTTGAATTGGTGTAATCTACTTGGGATGAGTCTAGCAAGAGCGGAATATTCAATATGGGCTTGAGAAAAAGAGATCCAGTGATTATCCACGTTATACAAGCAATGGAAGAGTGCAACATAAATTAGGGCCTATTATTATGTTTATGTGATTAAGGCCTTTGACTTGTTTATTTAATTAAATGGGCTTATTTTATTAGTTATAAGAATTAGTCTAGAGTAATTTGGCTTGAGAATGCTTGGCCTACATATGTTTTATTTCTTATGAACTATGATTTCTAGAAAGGCCTTGTATTTTGGCCAAGGGCTTATTTGAAAAGTTACTTTTTAGGAACTAGGGTTTAAGTGGTATTGTAGCAAGTTACTGTAGCCGTGACACTATTCATCCAGAGGTATTTTTGGAAGAAAGGGCTTTATTTTCCGTAGGGTTTTAATACTCTTTGTAGGCTCATTTTAAGAAGTTTTTAAAATTTGATGAATTTATTCATTGTGAGTTGAGTTTGCTCCTTGATATGAACCCATGGGAAAGAAATCTCTTGAACCTACAATCAATTTGAAAACTCCCTAAGAAATTCAAAATCAAGTCAATAGATAGAAAATCTAGACCCAATGAGAACTTGTTTCAAGAATCTAGATTATATTAACATCTAGACCCGTTGAAGAACCAGTCTCAAGAACCCAGATTACAATGAGGAACGTCACAAAGGTTGCGATTTATCTTTGATAAGTCCAAAAGTTCAATTAAGAACAAGAGGAATAAAACTCAACTCACAATGAATAAATTCATCAAATTTCATAAACTTTTAACATGAGACTACAAAGAGTATTTAAACCAAAACCTAATCAAACCCTAGCCAAATTAAATCCCCATCTTCCAAAAAATGCCAATGAGTGAATAGTGCCATGGCTACATTACCTCTTTAAACCCTAGTTCCTAAAATGTAACTTTCCAAATAAGATAAGCCTTTGGCCAAAATACAAGGCCTTCCCAAAAATCCTAATTCATAAGAAATAAGACATATGTGGGCCAAGCATTCTTAAACCCAGTTATTCTAGACTAATTCATATAATTAATAAAATAAGCCCATTCAATGAAATAAACAAGTCCATGGCCTTCAATCATATAATCATAATAATAGGCCCTAATTTATGTTACACTATTCCATAGCTTGTATCACGTGAATGATCATTGGATCTCCTTCTCTCAAGCCCATATTAAATATTCAGCTCGTGCTAGACTCGTCCCAAATGGATTGCACCAATCCTTGTATTACTTCATTGATCTTATTAGCTCTTAATCTTGTAATTGACCTATCTAGAACTTGCAATAGATCTTTAAGGCTAGCCCCACTTTGGTTCCCATCACTCCTCTTGTTCTTGATTGAACTTTTGACCTTATCAAAGGTAAATCACACATTTGTGGCGTTCCTCCTTATAATCTGGATTCTTGAAACAGGTCTTCAACGGGTCTAGAGGTTAATATAATCTAGGTTCTTGAAACGAGTTCTCAACGGATCTAGGTTCTCTATGCATTGACTTGATTTTGGCTTTCTTGGATAAGTTTTCAAATTGATTGTGGGTTCAAGGGATTCTATTCTCACGGGCTCATATCATTTATCCTTTCTCCTATGCGTACTCCGGAAGTAGTTGGTGGTCGTCCCCCCATTGTAGACACAAAATTTGGAGGACAGTCGAGCTACTCCTTTCTCTAGGAAATGTCCTACTTTTTAAAACCGTGGGCACAATCAACGAATTTTGTTACTCACACTCGGCAATGGACGCTACAGGCACCAATTTCGGCAAGTCGTTGATTTCTAGGCACTCTTTCATACTCTTCGTGGGGATAATATGAGGGGTGAATCTCCCTAACTTTATAAACCAACAGGCGTATTGCTCTAATGTCATATTTCTCCAGACCAAACTAACAATGGTCTTTGACTTCTGCTACCTTACTATAGCTAAGAAATACTAATCGTCAAATTCTTTCTTAAATCTCTCCCGCAAGATTTCTTCCCCAGGTCCTGACTCCATGGTAATTAACTATCTCTTAGTTCCCCAACATAACACTACCTCTCCTTGTGGCAAATAACTTGCATACAATACCTTCTCACTCATGGTATATCCACACACTTCGTATGACACCTTCAAACTCCACTTAGGATTTGACAGAGCTTGAAGTGTCAGGGCATGCAACACAAGGTTACATATCCCCATTCATGATAGTTAAGGATGCAATTCACCTAGTATGCTTCTAACATGTTGCAGTAAACAAAATGAATAATTTCATTTTTTATCAACAACATTGTACTAGAATGTTCATCCCAAAACATAATTACTTTCCATTAATATTCACATAAACAAAAGTCACATCATTCGTCTAACCAGTTTGTAAACAAAAATAACATAATATTCGAGACAGAACTCTACTATTACAAACAAAACAAAAATCTAATCTAAATGCCAAGTTGTTCACGTAGCTCAGCTATCAGCTGTCCAAAAACTGGAGGATCAACTCCATAAGCTCTTCAAGGCTCCTCCTCTGCCTATTTGACATCATCTAGTTAGGGGTTCGCTGCTCCTCCATTCCTTGACACATCTCAGCAAGTATTCTTGGGGGAATGATAGTTGGGACTACCATAGTGAGATTTATAAAATCTTAGCAAGTATGCTCCTAAACAACCAACACTACAATTAAGCATGCATGAAAGTAAACATGACATATATGCTTGATGAACATGGACTTATTTGTGAAAAACATAAGTTAGAAACATCATAACTTATCATGAACATGGCATGCTTGCTTGTGTAAACCGAAAACATTCATTCTTGTTCTTGTTTGTTAGAGAGAGGTCTTATCTCATGGGGTTTCCATGATGTCTTATCTCATGGAGTCATCATGATAGCTTAGTCTTATCTTATGGGGTTACCAAAATATCTTATCAATTAATGCTCGACTCAGAAAATATTTCACTACAAACTTGTATGCTTCATGATATGGCAATCGTGACATATAGTAGATATTCAAGATTGATGCTTATAATGACATGTCAAGGCATAAAAACTTCAAATAAATAGGCATAAAATATAACTTGAATTTAATGCAGGATTCTTACCATCTCACATACATAAACATACTTACAAGTAAGAAACTAACAAACAAATATCCGTGCTTAACAAAAGCATGGCGTGAGTTGAAATGAGAGAAGTTATAGGGTTAGAAATTCTCACTTAACCTCATAAAAACAGAACTTACTAACTTTGAGCTATCTCCTTCGCCTCTAGGGCAGAGTTCTTAGCTTGTTCTAAATGTCTTGACACAAAACTCATATCCTGCTTGAGCCTCAACATCTTCTGAGGGTCCAATGAAGAAATACCGATATTGGACTCATTGACAAAAGCTACTATCTTTTTGAGTCGTTGTGCTGACACCTTAAGCAACTCTCGGGTAGATTGACGATGAGTTTCCACAGTGAACTCATCCTCAATTATTTCACTAATTCCACCCATACTCAATGGACTCGAGTACCTGGCAAAACTATCATTGAGTGAGGAATGATAGTGGGTAAATACAACAATGAGATTTCTCGAAATCTCAGTAGGTAAACAAATAACGTTCAACAGATATCATAAGCATATGAAGCAAACTTAATAATGAATGCATGGACGTGAACTTATGCAAATGCACTTGACGTTCCAAAGACTTAGTATAAAAACATGACATTTCATAACCTTCTCTTTCATAAACATGCTTTCATCATTTCATACTTGTTCATTAACATACTTATGAGCTCGTAGTGTTTCTTGACTTATAACATAACATTGGATATCACACCGCTCCCCTATACACCGTGTGTTCCCTGTTAATTACCGTATCAACCATTGGTCACTTTGACCTAGGTGACTATGTCTTGACTTTCATATATGACAACATACAATTCGCCTTCATCGTAGGTGCACCCACTAGCTTTAGGTGCGATCCTACTTTAGTATCCTTTCTTTCAAGAACCATTCGAGATCCGCCGACAGTACTTCGTCGATGCAGGGGTATTCCTCCATGTTAAATACGAAGGACAGAGGAGTTCCACTAGGACATTCCTCTGTCCCAGCATTTGGGGTCATGATAAAGCTTTATTTTTTTTAAAAAGACTCTTTTCCTTTCAAAAGGGGTTTTCGCAATCCCAATGTATGTGACATGACAATGGACCTTAGAACTATCAAGAGACACATAAAATACCACAATGCTGCATCATAACCACGAATTACAAAATGTTCATCATAAAATAAAACATTCATACATGCAATACATATCCCGTTACAACTTGAAAAAATTAGAACATGAGAACACGTTCCCTTATAATAATTCAAGGCATGTATATCAATGAAAGGCAAACATTCCAAGATTTCATGTAAGGCCCGAAACCTTCAAACCCTAACGTAACCAAAAATTTTTCTTATCACATAAAACCCAAAGAACCAATTATCTTACTTCATTTATAAGGTTGGCCGAAAGCTTTTGTGTGGAGAACATGAAATCCAATCAACTTTTCATGAACTTGGAATCTTCTAATGCATTGAACAATGATTTTAACAAGGAAATCTCATGATATGAACCCGCAGGAATGGAATCCCTTGAACCCACAATCAATTTGAAAACTTCCCATGAAAGCCAAAATCAAGTCAATGGATGGAGAATCTAGACTAGATGAGAACTCATTTCAAGAACCTAGATTATATTAAAATCTAGACCCGTTGAAGAACCTGTCTCAAGAACCCAGATTACAAGGTGGAACGCCACAAAAGTTGTGATTTACTTTTGATAAGTTCAAAAGTTCAATCAAGAACAAGGGGAGATAAACTCAACTCACAATGAATAAATTCATCGAATTTCATAAATTTATTAAAATGAGGCAACAAAGAGTATTTAAAGCAAAATCTAATCAAACCCTAGCCAAAATAAATCTCTATCTTCCAAAAATGCCCCTGAGTAAATAGTGTCACGGCTACAGTACCTCTTTAAACCCTAGTTCTTAAAAAGTAACTTTCTAAATAGGCCATTGGCCAAAATACAAGGCCTTCCCAAAAATCCTAGTTAAAAAGAAATAAGACATATGTGGGCCAAGCATCCTCAAACCCAATTATTCTAGACTAATTCCTATAACTAAGAAAATAAGCCCCTTTAATGAAATAAACAAGTTCATGGTCTTCAATCACAGAATCATAATAATAGGCTCTAATTTATGTTGCACTGTTCCATAGCTTATATCATGTGGATGATCACTGGATCTCCTTCTCTCAAGCCCATATTGAATATTTGGCTTTTGCTAGGCTTGTCCCAAGTGGATTGCACTAATCCTTGCATTGCTTCCTTGATCTTCTTAGCTCTTGATCTTGTAATTGGCTTATCTGGAACTTGCAAATGATCTTTAAGTCTGAGCCCATTTTGGTTCCCATCATTCCCCCTCTCCTCAAAAGGATTCGACCTCGAATCTCCATTTGGATCAAAGGGAAAAATGTTAGTAACATTGAAAATAGCAAAAGCTTGATACTTACCTGGAAGATCCACTTTATATGCAGTTGATTTTCTCTAATATTTGAAAAGGTTCATCCAAGCTATTCTTGTCATCAACAAGCAAAAGTTTCAAATCTAAAAGAGTAAGTGGATTAAAATCATAAACAATGTCAAACAGAGAATAAGAAATAGTAGTATGCAAGGTTTTATCATATGTACACTCTAATAAGGGCAAATGATACTCCCACAAACATCCATCTAACAATTCAATGAATGACAAATGATATTTCCATAAATATTCGTGAAACACACCTAAAGCTTGCGTTACCCAAAAATGACCACTCCAGTTATATGCAAACTCAATGAATGGTAAGCAATACTCCGTCAAATGTTCATGCAACACGTTAATCAATGACAAATGATACTTCTACAAACGTTCAAGCAACACGTCAATGAATGGCAAATGATACTCTCACAAATGTTCATGCAACACATCAATGAATGATAAATGATACTTCCACAAACAATCATACAACACATCATTGAATGGCAAAAGATATTCCCAGAAATGTTCATGCAACACAACTAAAGTCTTCCTTACACCAAGGTTACCCAATAAACCACCATGTCTATCACACATAAGTAACTTACGCATAAAACTAGTAAGCATACAAAATCTATTCTCTCTAACCAAGTACTAATCTAGTTTATAGAACTTACCAAACGATGCTTTCCCACATGTTCCATACACACTAGCAAAGTTATCATCATTAGCATGCAATTTCTTATCATATTCAAGTCTCAACAATTTTGCATCTAAAATGAAGACAAGGACATACCTTCTTGCTAAAGCATCAACCACAAAATTTTCCATACTTTGTGTGTATTTGAATACATGAGGAAAAGTCTCAATACAGTCCTCCCACTTAGCATGCATTATATTCAACAACTTACCTTGTCCCTTCAAGTGTGTTAAGAACTCATGTTCTTCAAAGAAAGGTCGGTTAGGAATTGTCGCACCTGATACAAAATTAATGTAGTGCTCTATCTCCCTAACAGGTGACAATCCACTAAAGACACCTTTAGGAAACATGACCTCATATCTCTGCAACAAAAAGACAACAACACTAGGCAAAGATACTTCAAGTTCGTTAGTATTAAGACTCGCCTTAGTGTAAAAACTCACATTTCTCTTTGTTTTTCGCTCACTTTCTTCACTCTCTCTTTTCTTTCCACTCTTTTTCTTTTTCACTCTCTTTTCGCCTTTCATTCTCTTTTTGCTTTTCACTCACTTTTTTTCTATCACTCTCTTTTCCTTCATCTTTTTTTAAACTCTCGACCTGACAATTATTTTTCAACTTATTCTCTCTTTCTCTTAAGGTCTCAGCCTCAGCCTCATTCTTTTTCTCTCTCATTTTTTTCTCTCTCCTCTTTTCGGCGTCACTATTTCTTTTTTTCTCAATCTCACCTTCACTCTTTCATTTTTGATCACTCTCATTTTCACTCTTTCTTTTTTGAACAACCTCACTTTTCAGTTTCAATTGGTCCCCATGGACTTGTGTTGGAGTTAAAGGAGCAAGTTTGCTTGTTTTTGCGTCATTTTCAAAACTGTACATGTTCCTTAACACATCATGGATCACCTTCCTATCAAACTGCCACGGTTTTCCCAACAAAATATGGCTAGTATGCATAGGCACTACATCACAAAGGACCATATCCTCATATTTCCCAATTGAAAGGAAAACTAGCACTTACTTATTTACCCTTACCGCCCCACAATCACTCAACCACTGCAACATGTATGGCCTAGGGTGTTTCAAGGTAGGTAAATTCAATTTCTCAACTAAAGTAGTGCTAGCCAAATTAATACAACACCTCAAATCAATAATCATACTACATACCTTCTTGTTGATGTGGCATCTAATATGAAAAATGTTTTCGCTCTGCTGCTCTGTATCATCCATCTTAATTTGTGTATTGAGTGCACGCCTAGTAACAAGAGAATCACCATACTCTTCTTTCTCATACCCATTTTCAACACTAGACTCACGTTGTCTCCTATCTCTCCTGCCCTATAGATTTCTAATTACCGCATCTTGATGATCCATCCTATCCCTCACTTCACCCAACACCAAGTTCAACCGTTCAAACTGTTGTTGCATGGCTTGCAGCACAGAGGATGAGTTATCTGCCATCCCCTTTGGTGAAAAGTTACTCCTATGAGACATCGAAATGTGCTGCACAAAAAGAATGATAGTGGAAAACCTCACACACTCCCTTACGTGTTTATACTTGAATAATGACACACCACTCGTGTTTCACTCTTAATTGATTTTTTACCAATAATAGTCTCACACTCTCTTGCCTTTTACCTCAATAGTTTTCCCGCTCAAGTTCTTTAAAATCTAGTTGAACTAAAATCAAGACAATACAACCTTGTATTATTTCAACCAGTAATATAGATTCAAGAAACAAGAACAAGAAATAAGGAATGAATAAAATGATACGAGACTCAAGGAATTTATACGAGGGAAATAGTACTTATAAAATAAGATACTAACTAGAAAGATGTATTCAGCCCCTTTGATGATAAAGCTCAATCAACAAATGTATTTCTTTCTCTTTATTGTAACTATGTAGCAACCTTTGAATATGCTACCTTTTCTTTTCTTCTACTTCTTTTTTTTTTCCAATTTTTTTTTCTTCTGTTTTCTTTTATTTTCTTTTCCTTTCCTTCCTTTTATTTTCTTTTCTTTTCTTTTCTTTTCTCTGCTTTTCTCTAATTCAATCATAGACAATAATATTCAATTGTGAAAATCTCAAGAAATCGAATTCAAGCACACAAGATTTGATAATCAAGTAGAAGAGAAACAATGGAACAACACTTCAAGCAATTGACAAACTTAGAGATGCAAGAAATCCTAGAATTTTAAAACCCTAGGTGATGCAAATTTCAGCAAAACCAAAAACTCTAAGAATTTCATCAGCCTATTTTTTGTTTCCTTTTTTTGTTTTTGGCAACCCTAGAACAATGAAGTCCTAGAATTAAATTTACAGATGCAAGAATTAAAGGATAGAATCATACCTAATTGAAAACCTTGCTCTGAATATGAAATGATATAAACCCGCGGGAATGTAATCCCTTGAACCCACATTCAATTTGAAAACTTCCCAAAAAAGCCAAAATCAAGTCAATGGATGGAGAATCTAGACCCGATGACAACTTGTTTCAAGAACCTAGATTATATTAAAATATCGACCCATTGAAAAACTCGTCTCAAGAACCCAGATTACAAGGTGGAACGCCACAAAAGTTGTGATTTACCTTTGATAAGTTCAAAAGTTCAATCAAGAACAAGAGGAGATAAACTCAACTCACAATGAATAAATTCATCAAATTTCATAAACTTCTTAAAATGAGGCAACAAAGGGTATTTAAAGCAAAAGCTAATCAAACCCTAGTCAAAATAAATCCCCATCTTCCAAAAATGCCCCTGAGTGAATAGTGTCACGGCTACAGTACCGGTGCTATAGTAACTCGCTAAAGTACCTCTTTAAACCCTAGTTCCTAAAATGTAACTTTCCAAATACACCCTTGGCCAAAATACAACGCCTTTCCAAAAACCCTAATTCATAAGAAATAAGACATATGTGGGCCAAACACCCTCAAACCCAATTATTCTAGACTAATTCCTATAACTAAGACTAGGATTGAAAACCTCTTTGATCTGGCACAATTTGGTTGAGCAGATGAAACAAAGTTTTGCTTAAGCGACATGATCTCACACCTTCATTCCTTCAAATCCAACAAACGTTCCTTATGGTGCCAAGTGTCTAAAATTATTCACTAAGTGTGGCTAAGATCTTGCCAAGTGTCTAAATAAAACTTCTCTAATCCAATTTGGACATTCCACACTGTGATTTCGAAACATTGCAATTGGTGCGCTTACCGAGGTTACTATTCACTTCGAAAAAGTGAATCATAAACTTAGTACTAAAAATTCCTAAATATTCATATTAATTTATAGTGAAAATCTTTTACCGAAATTTAACCTCGAAGTGCCCCTAAAAAATAATTTCACAATTTCCAACAGACGTTTTGTCCGGAATTATGAAAATAGGATATTGTGCCATAAAATCCTAAATAATCCACTGAGTGTAATGGCGTAGACCATAATGCATTCTGACACTTCTAACCACCTCAAATAAATAAAACTCATATTTCTAGCAGCATAGTGAGTGATAACACTGACTATGTTGACAGACTAAAACCTATGCAATAGGTCGATTCGTAAAAACTTATGGGATTTTCACGAGATTCCTAAAGTCAATAGAAATTTCGCCAATGAATTTCTAGCGGGCTGTTACACCCATATTGAATATTCGGCTCTTGCTAGACTCGTCCCAAGTGGATTGCACCAATCCTTGCATTGCTTCCTTGTGATCTTCTTAGCTCTTAATCTTGTAATTGGCTTATCTGGAACTTGCAAAGGATCTTAAGTCTAGGCCCACTTTGGTTCCCATCACCTCGAGAGTGCCGAAGCAATTTCTTATGTGTATGGATGATCCTTTCATGATCTTAGTCCAAGCCAAAATGGTAAAATGCAACATTCATATTCAACCAACATAGAACATGCCAAAACCCTGCATGACTTCCTTCTTCATCTCTTTCCACAATATACACATCTTCCATAACTCATTTCAATCATACTTTTAAACAATCATATCAAAAGATATTCATAGCACAAAGAAGAACAATAATATCATAGAAGACCATAAAAAACCGAAACAACCAACAAGTTCACAAGCCATATACATAAAATATTCCAGTACAAGTTAGAGGTGTACTTACAAAACTCTGAAATATATTTTTATAGCAAGCAAGCTGAAAAATCACATATAATTAGAAACATTACTCAAGAAAAACCCTAACCCATGTGTTCATGTGTAGTGATACTTACACCTTTTTCTTTCCAAGAAACTCGAAGTTTTTGGACCCTTCCCTCTTTGAGTCCAAAACCTGCCTTCAATAAAAACCCTAGCTAGAACTCACTAGTGTTGTGACCGTCTTGCCTCAAAACACCATGTTTTAGAGCTTAAAGACAAGTAGGGTTACATTATCCTTTTTGAAGAAAACCCTAATCTAACCATGTGAGTGTAGGCGTGGTTCATGTGGAATAACTTTCTCAAAACATGAACTATCTTCTTCTAGCTCAAGTGTGCGTGTGTGAGAGCATAATTTCTAGAGGAACTTGGCTTAAACCAGGAACTCTCTTCCTTGAAGTCGTGTGTGTGTGTGTGTGTGGGTAGCGAAAGAGAAGTTGGTTTCATACCTTCTAGGTCTTCCTCTTGCAAGTGTCTCTTCACTTTGTTTACTCTCAAAGGGTTGTTTGGATGGTGAGAAAGTGATGGATACTTAGAAGAAAAGAGGGTAGCAAAAACTTACAAAAGCAAAACACAGAATGGCCAAAGGTTCTATGGTCTTTGGCTCCTTCCTTTTTATAGACACTCAAGGGCTTTCTTCTAACTCATCATTGGATTGAGTTGGAAATCCTAAGACATCTCCTTGCATGTGGCATCCTCTCCCTCAAACTGAAACTCACTTCCTCTTTTGCCCTTTCTTTTCATGTCTTGGTTCAATGTATCTTATCGCTAAAGGGTCTTGTACTAAACTCAAATCTCCCTCCATCTCTTACAAGTGTGCATGCTTGCCAAGTGGCATGTGAAGTGTGTGTGCATATATACATGTGATGTTGAAACTTTACACTTTCCTAGGAGATTTTTCCTTTTCACCATACCCTTAGATAAACAAGTGATTGGTCCTTTTTTTTTAGAAGAGTAGGAAGTCACATGTCCAATAGTGACCCCTCCCAAATTTTATTAATAAAGCCCTCACTTATGGCGGAGGAATACCGTGGTTACAAGAAAGGACCATGGAAAACAGATCCAAAAACAAGAACAAACTAGCACAAAAATAAAAGACCATTATTAAAACAAAAAACCACCACAACCCAAAACCAAGGCTTACAAAATAACCCCAACTTTTACAAAACTAACATCTCAAAGAAGGAAAACCCAAAGAATCCAAACGGATCAAACCTCTAAGAACCCGAGGCAAATTATAACTACTCGAAAAAACCCACTCAGATCCTAAGGCCCCTGCCTTTGCTAACCAATCTGCCACCCTATTACCTTCACGATAAACATGCTGAAACCGACAATGAACCGTGCAAGCTAATTCAACAATTTCCTCCCAAAAATCCTCCAGATACCAAACTCCACATCGCCCTTTACTCCACCAAGAAATAACTACCATAGAATCCATTTCAACTATCAAATTTGATATATTCAGCGTTTTACATCTTCTCAACCCATAAAGGAGAGCCATAAGCTCCGCCTTATTATTAGAGCCAAACCTAACATAAGAAGCATAAGCCTGAACCATTCCACCAGAAGCATCCCCGAATAACCCCACCAATACCACAAGAGCCCGGATTACCCATACTACTACCATCCGTATTCAATTTAAACCACCCCAGCGGAGGTTTATCCCACCTCACCACTTTACAACGTGGAACTTTCGGAACCACCGGAACTATCCGCAAAGCATCCAGAATCATACCATCTCGACAAGACAAAAAATTATTTTGCTTAGCCGCCTGTGAAATGGAACCTAACCACACACATATAGAATGAACAACAGAATTATGTGATTCCACAATACTTCCATTCGAGCAAGACACCTTCTTCTCCATAGTCGCCAAGTAATAATAATGGGAATAATGCCAACAATAAAGCCCACCTGTGAGGAAGAGCTAGCCCTCCTAAACCAAATCTCAACATTCTGTTTCCAAGTTCTACCAAGAGGAATTCCAATAAGATTACCAAAAAAAGACCACACTCTAAATGGAAATTCTCCCTCAAAAAACACATGATTAATATCTTCAATATGACCATGATTACAGCAATTACATTTAGATACCAAAGGAATACCAATACGGCGTAATCTGTCGTCCACACTCAAGGCCATAAACCATGTCCTCCAAAAATGGATAGACATTTTTAAAGGAAGATTCTTATGCCAAATCCAAGCATGCCAAACCATAGAATTCCCTCTAATATGATTACAGTTCCAAGCAGATTTTGTAGAGAAAATACCTGTATCCGTAGGAATCCAAACTAGAACATCCTTTCCATTCTTTAATCCAGCTAAATCCGTTATTATCTCCTCCACCTTATCATGCCCTACTAACTCCTCCAATAACTCCACATCCCAACTATCCGACAATCTACAATCTTTAACTTTCAAAAAAGGAGAACCCATAATATTCATATCATTAATCAATGGACCATTATCCCTCCATTTATCATACCAGAAAAAAAGATCACCCTCTCTAATTTTCCATTTTGAATTATTTAACAACAACGGAATACAATTCGCAACCATTCTCCAAAATCGAGATCCTTTATTATTTTCTATAAGATACCATGGCCGGTTTCCAACATATTTGGTTTTGAAAAAATTAGCCCATAAAGAATTTCCTTGAAGGAGATTCCAAGCGAAGCGCATATGCAAGGCTTTCTGAACATCCTCAAGGCTTCGTAACCCAATTCCTCCTTCTTCCACCGGCTTACACATCTTATTCCAAGCCAACCATTTCCTTTTGTTCCGTCCATCAGCTTCTCCCCAAAAGAAAGAACTCATCAATCTATGGATTTTGGCAATAACAACTTGAGGTACCTGTAAAACAGCAAGTAGATGGATATTCATACTAGATGAGACATGCCTCAAAAGAACAAGTTTTCCTCCCGAAGAAAGAAGCCTCATCTTCCAGCCACTAATCTTTTGCCTCACTTTATTCACCATTTCCTCTAAATGAGCCTGTTTCAAACGCCCTTGAATTATTGGCACACCTAGATATTTGAAAGGAAAAGTTCCTTCCATACAACCCGTCTGCCTTAAAATCCTTTGCTTACACCGGTTTGGAATTTTATTAGAACAATACAAAGCAGATTTCTGAACATTAATATTTTGTCCTGACCACCTCTCATATTGAATCAAAATTTTTTGAAGAACCTGCACCGATCTTTGACTACCATTAGAAAAAACCATAACATCATCAGCATACATCAAATGAGATATAATAGGAGTACCTCGGGCTTGAGAAAATAAACCAAATTGATTTTCTTGCACACTCCGATGAATCAAACGGGAAAGGACCTCTTGTTGGATGATAAACAAATAAGGAGATAGAGGATCACCTTGACGGAGCCCACGACCACCCGGGAAAAAACCCTTAACCGTTCCATTCATCATGACAGAATACCAAGGGCTAGAGATACAAGAATATATCAACTCACAAAATTGAGAAGAGAAACCAAACCTTTGCAAAACCATTATCAAGAATCCCCAATCCACCCTATCATAAGCTTTCGCCATATCAACTTTTAACAAGATATTCCCCCCATGAATTTTTTTATTTATAGACTGCACCAACTCTTGAGTGAGACTAATGTTTTCAAAAATACTCCTTCCAGGAATAAAGGCTCCTTGCTCCAAAGAAATCAAGCGAGGTAAAAAACCAGATAGACGAGAAACAATAATCTTAGAGCAAATTTTATAAAAAACAGAACAAAGACTAATAGGACGAAACTTATCAAAACCTGTGGGAGACTCCATCTTTGGTATAAGGACCAGATATGAGGCCGTGAAGAATCTTGGAAGATCCTTGGTCATAAAGAATTCCACTACTGCCTTCCAAACATCAACCTTAACCACTTCCCAACAATTTTTATAAAAACCCGCTCCAAACCCATCAGGACCCGGAGTGCTTTGATTTGGGATAGATGATACTGCCTCAAACACTTCCTCTAAAGTAGGCGGCCTAATCAAAGAATCATTCTCCTCCTCTAGTATGACCGTCTCAATAAGGCCTTCCAGTCTAGCTTGCTCTATGGGCGGTTCTCCACGAAGTGCATCTTGAAAAAATTCCACCGCCCCTTGATGAATACTCTCCGGATTCTCATAAGTCATACCATTCGATCTCATCTCCAGCACTCTCTTCCTTCTTTTATTAATAAGACAAGCATGAAAAAATTTTGAATTGCTATCTCCCTCCAACTTCCATTTAAGCTTAGCCAATTGAGCTAATCTCATCTCTTCCCGATACCTCCATCTAGCTAGATTAGAGACAGCTTCATTTAGCTCTCTCTCCAAACTAACCTCCCAATTTGATTGAAGCCGAAGCTCAATCTCCTCAATCTATTTTTCAAGGGCATCAATACGCCCTATTGTGTGAACAAATACTCTTTTATTCCATTCCCGAAGCACCACCTTGGTATGTTTTAATTTCTTACTTAAACACAAGAGCGGGGAACAAACCATCTGTAAATTCCAAGCATTTCTAACACAATCCAGAAAACCAGGATGATCCACCCACATCTGTTGAAACCGAAATGGAGATGGCCCATAGGCAAAAGAATCTTTCTTGAATTCAATGAACATGGGAGCATGGTCTGAAGTAGATCTAGGCAAGTAAGAACAAATAATATTAGGGAACAAATTACTGAAAGAATTATCCATAAGAGCACGATCAAGTCGAGCCCACGAACGGGCCAATCCTGACTGCCCATTACACCATGAGAAACAACTCCCTTTCGAAGCCATTTCCATAAGACCCCTTTGATGAATCCAATCATTAAAATCATCCATAGCCACAATTTGCCAAGGTCTTCCTCTTCTCCTTTCTGAATCATTCCTAATAATATTAAAATCCCCCACAAAAAGACAAGGATCTACACCCACATGATTACTATTTAGCTCTTGCCATAGATAGCGCCTCTCCACCCAGGAACATTTAGCATAAATCACATGAATCAAAATTTTATCCGCACCATTCTCTACAACAACAGAAATATATTGCATACCCAACTTATCAACATGCACCTTATACATACTATCCCACAAAAGCCATATTTTCCCCCCTTCCACCTCATTAGAAATAACCATATCAAAATTTAGACTTCTAGCCACTTTGCGAGCACCCTCTAAATTTTGAAACGGTTCTAAAAGTGCAACAATTTTCGGTTTATATCTTCCCACCAATGCCTTTAGTCTGGTTCTAGATGTTCCCACCCCTCTAATATTCCATACCAAAATGGAATCAATCATTAAGCAATTTTATTTCGGGCAAGAACCCGAGAAGAACTACGCATTTTAATAAACTTTTTTTTATTATACCTTTTCTTACCATCATTCAACTCAGATTCAGTAAAATAGTCTTTAGTTTGTGAAAAAACCTCTGGATGCTGTTCCGGTTCTGGTTCTGAAGAACAATTATCTTCCAACATTATTTCTTCATCAACTTCTTCATCAACGTCCTCAGCAATTTCCTCATCCACCACTGGTTGCGTCTGCTCCATTGTCGGTCCAGTATTGTCCACACGTAAACTCTGATTTACGTCCATATTAGACACCACATAACCCGCATCCGTGACCATCCCTGCACCATCTGCGACCCCAACGTGTAGCATTAAATCTGTTTCATCCTCTGTTTCAACATAAGACGTCAACTGCACCACGTTATTGATCACTGGAGGAATTTCTTCTCCTATCTGCTCCGGTTTTTCCTCATCCTCATAACCCAATTGCACCATTTGGTCTGCCACCTGCATTGACAATTCTTCCTTCTCGGCATCCAACTGCACATGAACTGCAACTGCTGCTTCCGTCTCCTTTTCCACCGCAACATCCTCTGTTTCTTTGTCCACAAGAACCAGCAAAGGAGTTTCAACCTTATCATTATTCTGCGCTACCTCGTGATCATCCAACAAACCTTTCGTACTCTCTTTTCTCCCCCCTTTCTTACCAGCTTTACCAGGATTACAATTTCGAACATCATGACCCTGCATCTTGCATGACGAACAGTAAGCCAGGAGCGTTTCATACAATATTTCTTGCTTTCGGCTAGAAGAAAGTCCAGGCACTCCAATCCAGAAATGAGACAAAGGCGGTTTTGCAGCATCCACTTCCACACAGAGCTGTGCACCATCCGTTCTTGTAGCGCACCTTGTCGGATTATCACGTCTAATGAAAGTTCCAATCGGTGCCATCAAAATCTTCAAGAAAGATTCTTGATAAAAGTTTGGAGGAAGACCCGGCAAAGAAATCCATACCGGAACCCTTGATGGCTCGGCATCCTCATTGAACTCTGGTGACCATCTGAATGCACGGTAGAATATCCCATTTATTTCACAAACCTCCCGTGATAAAGCTTTGGTGAAATCAACTTCATTAGCCATGCGAACAAAAACATTACGCGGCCTCCTCATGGCAGAAACTACTGGATTGGCTGTAAGTCCCCATCGATTGTGAATGAAAGCCCTCACCGCATCCAACGACGGACGATTCTTCAAGAATTTGAGAACGACAGAATAGCGGAAAGGTTCCGCTGATCTTGCTATTTCTTCTTTGGTAAACTGAAAATAAACCTCACCATCCAACACCTTTGGAATCCTGGGTGCAAGAACCATCTCCGGAATAGGTTGAGGGACTGCACTCACTAGATCGGCAAAGGAAGGCCGACCGGTAAAAATAAAGAACCTTTTTGGCATAAAGAACCTTGCCCTAGTCGTCCACCTCAAGGGGTTTCTTCACGAAATATCCTTCTAGAAGTCACTAGGCATGTAGCCTCCTTCCAGGCTTGATCTTGCTCCTTCCCAAGAAAACCTTTACCTTCATGCATGGAAGACACATGGCAAAAAGCCCCCTTCTTTCCTCTCCATTGTTGCCGTCCATGACCTTTGCCCTTTTCTAGTTCCACTTTCCCATATTCCTAATCATTTCCTTCTAGGTTCCTTCTCCATGGTGACATGTGTCAAATGCTTTCTTCCACAAGTAAAGATCTTCACGCCTGCATGACACATGGCAAAAAGTGGTAGATTTTCCTATGGTAGGCGTCGAAGCCAAAATTCCTAGCTCCTTCTCACCTCTCTTCCCTTATTTCCATCTAGATTCATCAAGTCATATACATAATCTCATTGGATGTCAAGTATTAGGGATAAACCTCAAGTTGGGCGTGAACCCTATTTCCATTGGGCTTCAAAAACCCTAATTTCCTACAAGGGCCAAAACTCTCATCGGCTTAAAAAAAAAATTTACTTAAAAGCCTAGAAAGTCTTCGTCATCTCACCAAGTACTTCAAAAGTTTACAAATATTAACCTCTAACATGTTAATCACTCAAACTTGGCAAATAGTAAGCATGAACAAAACTCAACTTATTCACTAATATGGAACCCGAGGCATGCATTGGCTTTGAACAAAAAGTCTAAATCCTTGATTTACATGCATATATTCCTGAAACAACATATCTCACATTCAGGTTCTAACTTGATCTAAGCACCATATTCAACATGTCTTAAAAACTCACAACATCAAAGCAACCATTAACTCAAGATCCTCCAAACCATGCATAAATGCATGCTTCTTTGGATGTTTATCGAAATCCAACAAAACCGTAGTCATAAAGCTTTAAAAGTCCAACTTAAAACATAGATCAAAGCTTTAAGAACAAGAGTTTATAAAATCAAAAGATCTAAGTTTCTAAAGCTAGAATGACAAACTAAACCAAACAATCTCTTGCTTTGAGGGTTTTGGTTCTAATGCTTAGAGGATCATCCAAATCTATTTTATTAAACCTCATTTGCCATAAATACAACCAAGAACTTGTATAAAAATCAAAGAAGTACACCAACACCAAAATTTTAAGGATTATCCAACAAAACAACACAGACTCTCAAAGCTTATCAACATACTCCAAACCGGACACCTCATCACCAATACCATCATCCAACCTTCAAACTTCAATTAAAAACAACCAACACTCTTCCACTAAATCCAAGACTCAAAGCATAATAAAAATGAAAGAGAGTTGAGTTAGGGATGAAACTGAAAAATCTATAAATCCAAAGAAGCAAAGCACTTAAACTATTCTATCCAGAGCTCTCTCTCTCTCTCTCTCTCTCTCTCTCTCTCTCGATTTGCTCCCTAGGAAGGAGATGAGAAATTGCAAGTGTGAGGAAGAAATGAGGGTGGCATGGGTATATAGGGAGGGCTGACTTGGAGTGGGTGGAATACATGACAATGATATGAAGGCTTCTTCTAAGATGGATGAAACAATCGACTAGAAAGGAGGGGCTAAAATGCTTGGTTGAATGGTGAGCTTTTTGTGAAGTAGTTTGAGTGTTTGACCTTCCAGAAAATAAGTACACTACTTGGCTGCCATAGGGTACAATTTTCAGACCATGGAGTGGTCATTCAATGGGAGAAAAGTTGTGTGAAACGCTAAGGCAATGAGAGTTATTTGGCTGGAACATTTTTCAGCAAAACCAATTGGCTCATTTACGGTATAGATACGGTTTCACTTAGGATTTTAAGTCCAATTCTAATTGGGTTTGTCAAATGAGTGTACCATGGTGTAAGGGCATGGATAAGGGTGTAAGGGATAGTTCATGAGTGGATGGCTGCTTGTAGAAATGGTTTAAACCAAGAGGGAAGCAAGAAGAGTCAAAGTGAGTGGCATCCCATTTAGGGTTTGAGTTCCCTCATAAGGATTTGGGGTTTCATTTAGGGTTTCAAACCCTCTTTGGTGGCTGATCATGGTGTACTTTTGGTGGTTGAAATAGTGAATTGGTGTAAGAAAGGCATGGTATTGTAAGAAGGCATGTAGGTTGCTTGATTCTCACTCCGTGCACCTTACACATTTGTATTTCATTTGACAAGTGTAAAGTGTGCTTAAATGGAGGGTTGTGATGATGCCATTGTCTAATGAGATCTCCTAGTGATCCTAAATCAATTCGACCACGGCAATGTAATAGCTGGTTGGTCTAGGTGCCATGTGGCCCTCTCCGGTTGGCCTATTTTTCACCGGAAAAATGTGAAACTTTTTATTTCACCATAAAATCCTAAATATTCATACAAGTATAATGGTCTAGTTCATTTCATCAAATCATTTTCCTAAGTGTCTCAAGTAAATAAAAAAGGAAATTAGTTCGATTAGTATATCGTAAATTGACTACACTAATGGACAAAAACCTAATCGATTGCTCAATTCATGAAATCCTCCAAGGTTTTCATGGCATTCCAAATGTCTAAAGAAATTATTTCCATCTAATTTTTTTTGGGTCGTTACACTTTGAAAGTCCTTTTGATGTTTGTTATCAACCTTTTTGCCTTCATTGGACCCTCGTTGCCATAGAGTATCGGGTAGCGATGTGCCAATAATCACTTGTACATTTCCTCTACTTTCTTAGAGGGAGATTCTAATGACTAAACTTGCAAATGAATGGTGTATAGCTCGTGTTGTTGCGCTAGAATCTCTGAAATCTTATTTAATGCTCTTGCTAGGTCCTCTTCCCTCCTATGCCTAGAAGGTCCTCTCTCGTGACTACTCAAGGGTTGCTCTCCTTTAGGGGTTCTCGGTCACACATACTCGAATAATGCCACAAAACCCCAACCTATCACTTTTTATCCCATTACTTATTCTAAATGTTGATCAAACCCAGGATACTTAAATTTCCAAACTTATATAACTAGAATCAACTCCTACATTTCTAGTACTATTCTACGTAATTCATAGGTTTACCAAGAGTCACGTATAAGAGAGCCCTGATAACAAGATGTGCACCCGTCCCTCGTGTAAAGGTCTGAGCAAGTTTCCATTGTGCAAAGGGTGCCAGCCAGGTAGTCAACACCCCATCCCTCGTGTAGCCATGCCTCATCCAGATGGAAGTGCACTTTTGGGATTTAGGTATAAGATCGTAGCGAAAAAGATAGAGGTTTAGTCAGTAACTAGACCTTGCAGTACTAGAGTCTAAAACACATTTAAGTAATCATTATTGTCATTCCTCATAAATATTAACATAGAGTTACATACAAACCAAAACGGGATGTTCATCACCTAATAGGTGGCAAAACAAATACAGTTGGTCGCCCCTTTCCAAAAGGCTAAGTACAGCTCAAAATAATGCATGGGACCTACGATAGAGACAGGCCTTCGTGTTCAGAGTTTGGGCGGGGTTGGATCTTTTACCTCGACTATCACTCATGGTTCTAACTCTGCATCAAAGTCTATGGTTTCGAGAGTGAAACCATAGGTTGGTGAAACAGTAGGAATGGAATCTCTTGAACCCACATCAATTTGAATACCAAATGATATGAACCTGTAGGAATGAAATCCCTTGAACCCACAATCAATTTGAAAACTCACCCAAGAAAACCAAAATCAAGTCAATGGATGGAAAATCTAGATCCGATGAGAATTCTTTTCAAGAACCTAGATTATATTAAAATCTAGACCCGTTAAAGAACTCATCTCAAGAACTCAGATTACAAGGGGAGCGCCACAAAAGTTGTGATTTACCTTTGATAAGTTCAAAAGTTCAATCAAGAACAAAAGGAGTAAACTCAACTCACAAATAAAATTCAATATTGTCTAAAACTTCAAATGAGCCTACAAAGAGTATTTAAACCAAACCTAATTAAAACTCTAGCCAAAATAAAGCCACTTTGACCCAAAATGCCCCTGGATGAACAGTGCCGCGGCTACAGTAATGTTGCAGTAACCTCTTGAAACCCTAGTTCCTAAAAAGTAACTTTCCAAATAAGCCCTTGGCCAAAATACAAGGCCTTCCTGAAAACTGTAGTTCATAAGAAATAAGACATGTGGGCCAAGCATCTTCAAGCCCACTTATTTTAAACTACTAAAATAAATCCTTTAACCAAATTGGAAGCCTCCAATAACAATAGGCCCTATTTCTAAGTCATGTCTTCGACAGGTTGAATCAAATGGATCAAAATTGGTTTTGCTCTGCTTCTTTCAAGCCCATCTTGAGTGTTGGCCTCTTGCTAGCTTCATCCTAAGTAGATTGCACCAATCCTTGCATTGCTTCCTTGATCTTCTTGGCCCTTGATCTTATAATTGGCCCATCTGGAACTTGCAAAGGATCTTTAAGAGTAGGCCACCTTGGTTCCCATCAATAAGAGTTCTTTGACCTTGACTATCGCACTGCGGGATGATAGAGACAGCTGCCTAGGGCATGGTCTGCACTTCTCTACTACTTTCCAACTTGCAACACCCCGCCTAAAAAGTTTGTTAAGACTTAACCATTTGTTCCCTTAATCCTAGTTAGTAGGAGATTGTTATTATTGTTGGTATATATATATATATATATATTAGCACGATAATCACATTTCGAATCATTGGAAGATCTATTGTATTTTATTTCAAAATAATTTCCAAGAAGCTAATAGGAGAATAACACTTGGCATCCATAGTAGGCTAAGCTAAAAGGGATAAGTATGGATGGGTTTAGAAGTAAGCCCAATAGTGTTTTACCTAGGACCCTCAATCACTAAGGATGCGATGGGCTAAGGATAGATGCCATAAGGCAGGACCCATGTGGAAGGCTTGAAGCCTTAGAAATTAGGTCCAAGCATGAGGAAGGCTTGAAGCCTTTGGGCCTAACTTAGTGTTAGTAGAGACCCTTGGCCCAATCTTTGTAAGACTTGCCATTTTTTACCCAATCTTGGTAGGACCTTTGAGGCCTTATATGAGCCCTCAAATCTAGACAAAAGGCCCACTCATTGAACCATACCAAAAGCCCACGGCTAAGAGACTCACACAAATAGCCTTACAAGCTGAACAAGGCCTAAAAGCCTTGTCTTCCATTTTTACACTTCTAATTGAAGCCCACATGCACCATGCCATTAGTTTCCATTAGTTTACATCAGCTCTGTTAGGAACAGGTCCACGAAAATGAAGTCTCAAGTGTCCCATGCTTAGTGAGAAGGTGGTGTTGTTGATCGGTCCCATCTACTCCCATGTACACTCAGCAACTTCTGGCACGACCCCGGAATGTAGCAAAAATTGATTGATCAGGATCCCGAATGGTAGTATATCTGTAGTAATGTACCAAGCCTCTGATCGAATACTCTCAAATATATATACCCCTTGAGGTTGATCGAAATGCCATGAGTGACCCATATCATAAATTATGTTCGATCTATGCCAATATTATTGGCGATTATCAAATTCATGATCTTGAAGAAAGAAGATAAATCTGTCTGCCTAATGCTCTTCGTCCCATCATACACTCGAGCATCTGGACCAACAATCAGGTGATGGGCACCAAGATGGACCTAGTCTTAAAGATCCATTGTAAGTTCCAGATGGGCCAATTACAAGGTCAAGAGCCTAGAAGATAAATGAGGCAATGTAAGGATTGTTGCAATTCACTTAGGACGAGTCTAGCAAAAGTCCAACATTCAAGATGGACTTAAAGGATGAAGATCCAGTTTTGATTCATTTGATACAAGTTATGGAAGAGGGCAACAACATGACTTAAAGGCTTTGGGCACTTGAAGGCTTTCAACTTGTTTAATTCATTTAAATGACTTATTTTATTAGTTTAGAATAATTGGGTTTATTATGAGAAGGACTTAAAGGGGTGCCAATTTAAGGGCATGATGGAAAAGTTATTACTTTGTTGAACTAGGGTTTCAAGAAGTTATTGTAGTTGAGTATTGTAGCCGAGTTACTGTAGTTGTGGCACTATTCACTCAGGGCTATTTTTGGAAGATGGGGATTTGTTTGGCTAGGGTTTTAATTAAGTTTTGGTTTAAATACTCTTTGTAGCCTCATTTTTATTAGTTTTATGAAATTTGATAAATTTATTCATTGTGAGTTGAGTTTATCTCCTCTTGTTCTTGAATGAACTTTTGAACTTATCAAAGACAAATCACAACTTTTGTGGTATTCTCCCATTATAATTTCGATTCTTGAGACAAGTTCTTCAATGGGTCTAGATTTTCATATAAACTAGGTTCTTGAAATGAGTTCCTCAACGGGTCTAAATTTTTCATTGGCTTTATTTTGGCTTTCTTGGGTGAGTTTTCAAATTAATTATAGGTTTAAGGGTTTCCATTTCCACGGGTTCATATCATTTGGTATCAGAGCTCGGTTTCCAATCAAGTTTGACTCTATCTTTTAATTCTTACTTCTTTAAGTTTAATTGTTGGTTTCATTGTTCTAGGGTTGCAAAAAGAGAGAGAGAGAGAGAGAGAGAAGACAAAGAAGAAAAAGAAACAAAAGGTTGGCTGTCGAAATTCTTAGAATTTTTGGTTTGGCTGAAATTTACATCACCTAGGGTTTCAAAATTCTAGGTTTCTTGAATCTCTAAGTTTGTCAATTGCTTGGAGTGTTGTTTTATTGATTCTCTTCTACTTAATTGTCAATTCTTATGTATTTGAATTCATTTGCTTGATTTTCACAATTGAATGTTGTTGTTTGTGATTGAATTGGAGAAAAGAAAGAAAAAGAAAAGAAAAGAAAAGAAAAGAAAAGAAAGGAAAGAAAAATAAAAGAAAAGAAAGGGAAAAAAAAAAGAAAAGAAAGGAAAGGAAAAAAAAAAAGAAATGGTAGCATATTCAAAAGTTGCTACATTTTTTTTTTTTATTTTAGAAAGAGCCGATAGCCATCCACATAACAGCTCCCTCCCAAATTTATTAATAAGCTCTCACTTATGGCAGTGGAATACCGTGGTTACAATCAAGGACAAAACCAACCAACAAACATAAAACAATGAACAACCAAAAATAAGCCTATAAAGAAGGCACAACTAAACAAGCCTATAAAAAGAACCGCAAAAAACTACCGATATCAAAAAACTCAACGACATCTTAATGAAGGAATACCAGACAAGTCCAAACGCAATAAACCTCTAAGAACCCGAGGCAAAATGGAATTATTAGTATAGGTCAAATCGACGCCATTGACACCCTCCTTTGCCAACCAATCCGCCATCTTATTTCCTTCTCGTAACACGTGTTGAAACCGAAAAGTAATGTCTTGAGTCAAACTAACAATTTCTTCCCGAAAGTCCTCCAGGTACCAAATCTCACACCTCCCCCTATTCCACCAAAAGATAATCACCAAAGAGTCAACCTCTACAATCACATTCAGAATATGAAGAGATTTGCAAAGTCTCAAACCTGTAAGAAGCGCTAATAATTCCGCTTTATTATTTGTGTCATGACCAATAGGAGAGGCGAAAGCCTACATAGGCAAACCCTGATCATTACGAAGAACTCCACCAATACCACTAGCACTCGGGTTCCCAAGACTACTACTATCTGTATTCAATTTAAACCACCCTGAAGGCGGTTTTTGCCACTTGATTAATTTGCATCTCCTTACCTTTAATGGAACCGGTTGAATCTGTAAAGCCTCAAGTATCATGGCATCATAACGGGATAAACTATAAGGAGTTTTAACTTCCTGGCAAAGAGAAAGAAAGACATTTGTTGATTGAGCTGTATCTTCAAAGGGGCTGAATACATCATTATAGTCGGTATCTTGTTTTATAATTACTCTTTCCCTTTTATAAATTCCTTAAGTCTCATGTCATTTTATTCATTTATTATTTCTTATTCTTGTTTCTTGAACCTAATTACTAGTTGGAATAAAACAAAGTTGTATTGTCTTGATTTAGTTTAACTAGTTCTTAAAGAACTTGAGCGGGAAACCTCTTGAGGTAAAAGGCAAGAGAGTGTGAGACTATTATCGGGAAAAAACCAATTAAGAGTGAAACACAAGTGGAGTGCCATTATTCGAGTGTAAACACGTAAGGGAGTATGTGAGGTTTTCCACTAACATTCTTTTTGTGTAGCACATTACGATGTTTCATAGCAGTGACTCGTTAACAAAGGGGATGACAGATAGTTCATCCTTTGTGTTACAAGCCATGCAACAATAGTTTGAGCGGTTGAACTTGGTGTTGGGTGAAGTGAGGGATATGATGGATCAACAAGATGCAATGTGTATAAAACTGCAAGGTGGGAGAGACAGGAAGAGGCGTGAGCCTAGTATTGTACATAAGTGTAAGAATGAAGAGTATGGTGAGTCTCTCGTTACCAGGATTGCTCTCAATACATAAATTAAGATGAACGATACAGAGCAGCAGCGCGAGAACATTTTTCATACTAGATGCCACATCAAAAACAAGATATGTAGTATGATCATTGATGAGAGGAGTTTTATTAATTTGGCTAGTACTACTTTAGTTGAGAAATTGAATTTACCTACCTTGAAAGACCTGTTGCAGTGGTTGAGTGATTGTGGGGAGGTTAGGGTAAATAAGCAAGTGCTAGTTTCTTTTTCAATTGGGAAATACTAGGATGTGGTGCTTTGTGATGTAGTGCTTATGCATGCTGGCCATATTTTATTGGGGAAGCCGTGGCAGATTGATCGGAATGTGATCCATGATGGGTTAAGGAATATGTACAGTTTTATAAATGATGGAAAAACAATCAAGCTTGCTCCTTTAACTCCAACACAGGTCCATGGGGACCAACTAAAATTGAAAAGTGAGGTTGCTCAAAAAATAAAGAGTGAAAATGAGAGTGATCAAAAAAGAAAAAGTGTAAAAAGAGATTGAGCTAAAAAGCTAGAGTGAAAGTGAGATTGAGTTAAAAAGCAAGAGTGGATGTGAGATTGAGAAAAAAATAAATAGTGAGGCCGAAAAGGAGAAAGAGAGAAAAAAGATGAGGTTGAGGCTGAGACCTCTAGAAAAATAGAGAATGAGTTGAAAAATAATTGTGAGGTCGAGAGTTCAAAAAAAGATGAAGAAAAAGAGAGTGACAGAAAAAAAACAGAGTGAAAAGAAAAAAGAGAGTGAAAGGGAAAAATAGAGTGAAAAAGAAAAAGAAAGTGGAAAGAAAAAAGATAGTGAAGAAAGTGAGAGAAAAATAATGAGAAAAGTGAGTTTTTATGCTAAGGCGAGTCTTAATACTAAGGAACTTGACGTATCTTTGCCTAGTTATAACAGCCCGCTAGAAATTCATTGGTGGAATTTCTATTGACTTTAGGAATCTCGTAAAAACCCCATAAGTTTTTATGAATCGACCAATTGCATAAGTTTTAGTCTATCAACATAGTCAATGTTATCACTCACTATAGTGTTAGAAATATGAGTTTTTTTATTTGAGGTGGTTAGAAGTGTCAGAATGCATTATGGTCCACGCCATTAGACTCAGTGGATTATTTAAGATTTTATGGTGCAATAGCCTATTTTCATAATTCCGGACGAAACGTGTGTTGGAAATTGTGAAATTATTTTAATGGGCACTTTGAGGTTGAATTTCGGTATAATATTTTCATTGTAGGTTAATATGAATATTTAAGAATTTTTAGTGTTAAGTTTATGATTCACTTTTTCGGAGTGAATAGTAATCTCGATAAGCGCACCAAATGCAGTATTTCAGAATCACAGTGTGAAATGTCTAAATTAGATTAGAGAAATTTTATTCAGACACTTGGTAAGATCTTAGCCACACTTAGTGAATAATATTAGACACTTGGCACCATGAGGAGCGTTTGATGGATTTGAAGGAATCAAGTTGTGAAATCATGCTACTTAAGCAAAACTTTGTTTCATCTGCTCAACCAAATTGTGCCAGACCAAAGAGGTTTTCAATCCTACTAAAATCCTAAATGGTGGGAATCCAATCGAAAGCCCAAAAGCATTGTTGAAATCATAACCCTAAACGGTTTCCCCAAAACCCTAAAGTTGGCCTCTAAACCTGTTCTAATCCGATTTCTAGCATTGTGTTTAATCACTTGATTAAATTACTTCCACATGCTATTAATCCTTCAAATTTGTGTTAGGAGATCATTATCCAACCTTGCTAACCTTGAAAAATTGATTGGGCCAAGTGATATTAGATTTGGGCTTGATAGCAACCCAAACCCTCTTTAAACCCCAAAATTTAGACCCATTCGGTTTAGGCCCTTTAAGGCCCACGAATTTGGTCACCAAAGGATTGCTTCATGACTAAGTTTTGTACTCCGACTTGGCTGGCTAGATCTTTACAAGAAGGGCCTAGAAGGTTCTTGAAAGACAAAGCTAAAGGGCCACCTCACTCTTTCACTCTCACACTCCACCTTGAGAAAAGATCATGGTCTGATTTTTATGAAAAGAAAAGGCCAACACTCAACCATTCCTTCAGTCCTATCACTTGACATATCTTGTGTAAGAAAGCTCTCCAGTCCACTTCCCACGAAAAGCAGCTCTCCTTTACACTTTTCCTCCATAGAACACAAAAGACACTCTCGGACAGTTTTTCTTACCACTTTTGAATGCCCGTTTCGAAGCTTTTGTAAGTGTTTCCAGCAAAGTTTCATTCATGAAAGTTCTTTATTTTGGAGTCTAGTTTATTTTGGATACCTTATTCGTTCCGTTTGGATATCATTTGATTGGTAAAAAGTCGTTTAGACCCCGAAAAGGTCATTTTGGGTGATAAACTGGAGAGTGTGTTATATTTTGGAGTTTTTGACCAAGCTAATGAATAGATCTTGGTCCGAAATTTTTATGGAGTACTGTTAACATGTGTATATGATTATTGGTTGAGGATTTGTTGCATGATTAAAAGTTTTGGTGAAATATTTTCTTAGATCTAGAAACTTAGCAACTGGAAGAGGAAAAACAGTTTCTGTTTTGAGAAAGTTTAAATCTTTTATGGTTTAATCTTATCCCAATGGCTTTGATATTTTTATTGGAATATCCTAAGCCTCTTATATACATGTTAGAATGTTATTTTCATGATATTTGAGGCTAGTTTCGAAGATATGAAATTTTATGCAAGGAGATATTTGGTTTGGCCAAAGTGATGTTGTTCTTGGCTAAATTTATGTTTTGGTTGATGTTTACCCATGTGATCTTGAGTTTGAAGTTTGGATCTGTTTTATGAAACCTTTTTAAACCATGTGATGCTTTGGTTTGAAGATCACTTCTTTATAAGTCATAGATCAAGAGGTTGATCAAAACAAGTTAGAAACAAAATTCTGTTTTGAACTTAGAAGAAAAACCAAAAAGTTTAAGTATGGTTTTAGTGATTTTGATGACTTTTGTTCATGATTCAAAACATGATTATTCTTAGGAATATGTTATGAGTATAGTAGAAGAAAAATTTTGATTTAATCATGAGTTTTTAGATTTGAAAGAATTACAACAAAATCAAAGGAAATAGCCTTGTAAGTTTCGGCCATATAGAGTTTTAATGGTTGTGTTTAGTTTTAAATTCTTCTAAATTGATATTTGAGTTTAGGACAAAATTTACATGAGGTATATAAATTTTGGTGATTTTTGGAGTTAGAATGCAAAATCCTTAAGTTAAGGGTAAAATGGTCATTTTCCCACATGTAGAGGGTAAAATGGTAATTTTACTCTAAGTTGATATTTCTCCATATTCCTAATTGTTAGTGATTAAGTTCTAATTTTTAGAAATCACTACTTTCAGTTTCTCGTGATCGCACTTGATTTTTGTCTCGAAGCGTGAAGATCGAGGTAAGTTAGCTTTTAACTTACTATCAATTTAATGTGTATGTGTGAGAAGGAAGGGAACTAAATTGTATGTATGCATGTTATCATATGTGCCATGCCAAGTCATTACATATTTATCTGTTACATAGAATTTATTCTATCATGAATTATTCATCTGTACACAAGATATTCTATCACGTATTGCTATACCTTGCAAGTATGTCATGTTAAGTTAAGTATGCCATATGTTACATATATTTCATGTCACGTAATATTCACTGTCACATGTCATGCCATGTTACGAAATGTTGTCTGTTACATGTCATGCCAAGTTATAGAATATTGTTTGTTACATGTAAGTCATGTTACTTTATTTTCTGTTATATTTACGTCTCAAAGTATGTCATGTCTGTCGTCTTACGTTCATGTCACGTTACGCTACGTCAGGATTTCTGTCTTTTATGTCACGTTTATGTCATGTTCATGTTACGTTATGTTACGAAATATCATGTATGCCAGTTAAGTTATTCATGTCAATCACGACCCTAAGCGCTATGATGGGGTAATATCCTAGTGGAACTCCTTTGTTCACGCTGGAGTATCTAAATAGGTGTGAAATTCCCTAGGTTGACGAAGTACAGTCAACAGGTTGCGAATGGGGCCTAATTAGCTGGTCACCTGAGCGCGCCAGACACTAACGCCGATGGTGCCACACATTATGTTACGTGTGTCCACAGCAAGTGTGGCACGAACAAATAAGTCATGGGGCCACAACAACTGTGGAGCATACACTACGGGAGACACAGCAATTGTGACACGTAAAATACGTGGGGCCACAACAACTGTGGAGTACGTATTAACGCACTCACAGTTGGTATAGAAACCTGTGATGTGATGCGGTAATCGGCAGGGACACACGGCTCAAGGGGACCTATGTAGCACCCATATGGTCACTTTAATGATTAAGTCTATTGAATAAGATTCAAAGTTCAAGTCATGTTTCACGTTATGTTATGTTCAAGTTTACGTTCACGCAATCATGGTAATCCCATGAGACAAGAATATGTTTTAAGTTCATGTTATGTTATGTTCACGTTTACGTTATGTTCCAAGTTTACATTTATGTTATGTCATGCTCAAGTTCAAGGTCAAATTATGCATGTTCACGTTCATGCTATGTTTCAAGTCCATGTTATGTTCCAAGTTCACGTTCATGCTATGTTTCAAGTCTATGTTATGTTTCAAGTCACGTTCATGCTAAGCTTCAGTTTCAGTTTAAGTTATGCCAGTTATGTTATGTTGTATGTCAAGTTATGCTATGATTACTTATGATTTGATTATGCATTCATGCTTTTACTGCCATGCATGCATCATTAACCTGTGTGGAAGTTTTTTGTTAACTTGCTGAGATTTGTAATCAAATCTCACTGTGGTAGTCCCAACTACCATTCCCCCCGAATGGTAGATTTTGTTACAGGATCTGAAGGAGAACCGGGAATCGACCAACTGGAAACGATCGACTAAGCGATGGTGTGACGTAGATGGTAGTACAGTAGTTACCTCAGATTACTACTTGTATTTGTGGAGTTCAATCTCCAACACTCTTTTGATCACAACCATTTTGGACTAGTGTTGTGATCTCAGTTGTTTAGTACGTCATTATGTATGAAGTATGTTTTAAGTATTTGGGATATTTCAGTTTGGTGCATAGTATTGCTGAAGAAAAAAATTATCCGCTGCGAATATTGCATAATGCTAGATGCATGTTAGGAATATTGCATCTTATATGTCATGAACGGGGGCAGGTAACCTTGTGTTGCATGTCTCGACACTTCAAATGTCCGTCCGATCCCAAGCGGAATTTGGGGGCGTCCCACTAGTGTTGTTGTCTTTTTGTTGCTCGGATATGAGGGTCGTGTTTCCTAGCGATGTGTTTAGTGGATTGCCACCTATTAGGAAGATAGAGCACAACATTGATTTTGTGTCAGGTGCAACACTTCCTACCCGACCTTTCTTTGAAGAACATGAGTCTTTGACGCACTTGAAGGGACAAGGTAAGTTGTTGACTAGAATGCATGCTAAGTGGAGGGACTGTATTGAGGCTTTTCTTCATTTAATCAAATACACACAAGATAAGGGTAATTTTGTTGTTGATGTTTTAGCAAGAAGGTATGTCCCTGTCTTCATTTTAGATGTAAAATTATTGAGATTTGAATATGATAAGGATCGAATTGCATGCTAATGATGATGGTTTTGCTAGTGCGTATGGAGCGTGTAAGAATGCATCGTTTGGTAAGTGTTACAGACTAGATTGGTATTTGTTTAGAGAGAATAAACTTTGTGAGCCTACTAGTCTTATGCGTGAGATGCTAGTGCATGGATGTGGTTTGTTAGGTCATTATGGTGTAAAAAGGATTTTAGACATGTTGCATGGACGTTTATGGGAGTATCATTTGTCATTCATTGACTTGTTGCATGAACGTTTGCGGGAGTATCATTTGCCTTTCATTGAGTTTGCAAATTGGAGTGGTCATTTTTGTGTAAAGAAGATTTTAGACGTGTTACATGAACGCTTGTGGGAGTATCATTTGCCATTCAATGATTTGTTGCATGAACGTTTGCGGGAGTATCATTTGCCTTTCATTCAGTTTGTATATAATTGAAGTGTTCATGCTACTACTAAATTTTCACATTTTGAAATTGTTTATAGACTTAATCCATTTACGCATTTAGATTTAATGCATTTACCTGTTGATGACAAGAGTAGCTTGGATGGACTTTTCCAAATTCTTGAACAAATTAATGATAATGCATATCAAGTGGATCTTCTAGGTAAGTATCATGTTTTTGCTATTTTCAATGTTACCAAACTTTTTCCCTTTGATGCAAGTGGAGATTCGAGATCAAATCATTTTGAGAAGAAGGGGAATGATGGACACCAAGATGAACCTAGTCTTAAATATCTTTTGCAAGTTCCAGATGGACCAATTACAAGGTCAAGAGCCAAGAAGATCAAGGAGGTAATGCAAGGATTGGCAAAATCCAATTGGGACGAGTCTAACAAAAACCCAACATTCAAGATGGGCTTGAAAGATGAAGATCTAGCTTTGATTCATTTTATACAAGTTATGGAAGAGGGCAACAACATGACTTAAAGGCTTTGGGCACTTGAATGTTTTTTACTTGTTTAATTCATTTAAATGACTTATTTTGTTAGTTTAGACTAATTGGGTTTATTATGAGAAAGACTTAAGGGGGCGCCTATCAAGGACATATTGGGAAAGTTATTACTTTGTTGAACTAGGGTTTCAAGAAGTTACCGTAGCCGAGTACTTTAGCCACTGCACTATTCACTCAGGGGTATTTTTGGAAGATGAGAATTTATTTTGGCTAGGGTTTTAATTAGGTTTTGGTTTAAATTCTCTTTGTGACCTCATTTTTATTAGTTTTATGAAATTTGATAAATTTATTCGTTGTGAATTGAGTTTATCTCCTCTTGTTCTTGAATAAACTTTTAAACTTATCAATGGCAAATCACAACCCTTGTGGCGTTCTTCCTTATAATTTAGGCTGTTGAGACAGGTTATTTAACGAGTCTAGATTTTCATATAATCTAGGTTCTTGAAATGAGTTCCTCAACAGGTCTAAATTTTCCATTAGGTTGATTTTGGCTTTCTTGGGTGGGTTTATCCCGCGGGTTCAAGGGATTCCAATCCCGTGGGTTCATATCATCAGGTCTCTAATCTCATGATCAGTAAGTGTATCGACATCATCTGTGTAAACTGGTCCTTCGTCCTAAGCGGTCTCTACATCACCTGAAGGATTAGAGTCTCTAGGCAGGAGGTTTGGATAAGCATCGACTAACCTAGGAATACTGAGATATGCAGCGAGTCCGTTCGTTGAAAATATAACATGAGCTCCTCGGATACAAGTCCTGTATGCCCCTCCATCGTCTAGGCTGGTACTTCTGAATTCTTTATAGAACTCAGAAACGATGTTAATATAGGAAATGAGCTTCATTCCTTCTTCTCGCTGATCTAGGATTGGTGCCCAACAATGATCGTTGAATACTAATGGGAGGGAATGACCCTTCCATATAAGAGTGATAAAATCAGACAGTTTTACCTTCCGCTCAAGTAAAACAATCCGTTCCTGAACTATTTGGATGGAGGGTTAGCCTTATCTGCCACGTTTATGACCCTTATAAGACATTATTATGAACCTGAAATTTAAAAAATAAAATATATATTCAACATTAGTGATAAAATCTAATATGAGAAGAGATTCACAAAATTATATACTAATAGAAATTTAATAAATTAATCGATAGAACAATTTAATAAAACGAAGAAACTAATTAAATAAGCTAATATAAAGTATGGGATGATCCCATTACATAGGGAAGATATTGAGGCTAAAATATTTGAGGCCACAATTGATCAAAGTGTTGAGTCATTTAAAGTATTTACAGATGATGAGAGTGAATCTACAAATGAAACTGATACAGATGATTGACCGGTTTTATGTTCATATTATACAGTATCACGCAATTATGCCACCAAAGAGGAAGGAAGTTTGCATCCCATCTCCACCTGTTCCTAGCTCTCCGTCTGACTTACCATTAGAGACTGACTCTATGGAACAAGGTAAATAACTAATACTCATTTTTTCAATCAAGATAATTCATAATTGATACGAGGTAAATAGCTAAATTTTATTTTATAGAGATAACAGTACAACCTCGTCACGGACGAGGCACTACTAGAGACGTGACATTGGAGAAATATAGTAATGTGGGTAAGATTAATGTTAACATTCCTGACGAACATACCGAAGGTGAGGGACGACAAACTGCTTGGCTTACATCGCATGTGGATGCTCTTACACAGACTTATGCACCTTTGACTACGAATTCATGGCATAAAGTCTCGCAAAATGTGAAAAAAATTATAAAGAAGTATTGTTTGGTATGTAATATTTAAATAATAAATTTATATTGATATTATTTAATTTTTTAAATGATAATATCTTTGTGTATATACTTTTTCAATGATGACTTCGAACTAAATTTTAGTCGGAGAGAGGAGCGTAAGATTCTCGAAGAGTTGATGTGTAATGTATTTTGGAAGTATGAGGCAAGGTATCACGAGCATTATAAGAAGTACGAGAGAACAAGGAAGATGCACGCAAGCATCGTATTCAGGATGTCCGACTTGAAGATTGAGAAAAATTTTGCGACATGTTTGAGGATCCATCATATAAGTTAAATTAAATGAATTATTTATGTGTCCTATTTGTAATTTTCACTTATTAATTTTTTACAACTTCTATGCAGGAGCGAACTTTTATAAACAAAACAAATAGATCGAAATTGAAGATTCATCATCATGCAGATTCAAGATCTTTCCATCGCTTCTCTATGAAATTGGTAATGTACTCTTTTTTTTAATTCTATATAGTTTGTTTTTAATATTGAATTTATGTCTTAGCAATGTCTCTTGTAGAAAGAGTCAGACACCAATTATGATCTGACAAAATTATATGTTGCATCACATACTAATAGTAATGGAGAGTGGACTCATCCCGATACTCGTGGGAATTATGTAAGAATTATAATTTGTTTTAATTAAACATATTTAAATTATTGTGTAAATATTAATTTTATATAGTGTGTAGGATAAAATTATTGTCCTCCATGCCGAAGCTGCATCAAATCAGAATTCATCAACAAGTGATGTTGAAATTACACAAGTTCTAGGTCAACGTTCAAGATATTTGAGGGGCTTGGATTGTTGTGTAAAGCCTTCAGGCTCTTCATCAATGTCAAGTACTACTGCCATTGCGTTAGAGAATGCGAATTTTAGTATCGAAGAATTTATTGCAAAACAGTATGAGTTATAGGCTCGATTGACGAAACAAACAGACATGAAAATGCACATAAAACAACAAGAAGATCAACAAAGAGAGATGCAACTCCAAATACAAGATCAACAAAGACAGATGCAACTCCAAATGCATATGCTTATGCAACAATTCAGGCCTCCAAGCAATTGATTTTCGTGTTTTGCATATTGAACAATTATGTACTTATAACATTATTAGTATTATTATTATTTTATTTATTTAGTTCTGACTTATTATATTAGTTTTATTTATATTGTACAATTTGTAATGTATTTTTGAAATATATTTGGTTTTAAATTAGTATTCTCCATGAAAATACTAACCGTTCGAACGATTATCAAACGTTCGAACATATATACATCGGACACAACCGTTCGATCCCCACAAGTTAAGAGTTCGAATGGTAAAAAAAATTTGTGCCCCGTTCGAACAGGCAATTCACTCTTTCCGTCTCAAACATTTTCGAACAACTTAATTTACGTTCAACCATCAATTTGTTTGTTTGAACGTTTCTTCATCTGTATTTGGTCGAACGGACTTGTATCGATCGACCGGCCATGAAGTACCCGTTTGAACAGACATATTATTCGAACGTGTTTTTCTCCTTTTGAACGGCCTTTTGAAACAAATTTCAATCGTCCCAAAAAAAAATTCCGTTCAACCGTGTTCGAATGATCTAGCTAAATTTTGTCCCAAAAGATATTTTTTGGGATGGATTTGTGATTTTCGTTCCAAAATATATTTTGGGACAGTTTTATTGAAACAACGTTGGATCGCTTTTTTTTTTTTGTCCCAAAATATAGAAATTGTAGTCAGACCTTATTTGTTGTAGTGTTAATTACATAGCACTAAAGACTCATAACAGACTCCGATATGATTTAAAGCAGGTAATGAGGATTAACAATCGCAATTATAGCTACCAGTGGCTGAGATTAAGCATTATACAGACGTGTGATCAAGTGATGAACATGACCAGGTGTTACCGAAACGTTTAACGTCCAATGAGAAATGGACACGAAAAAAGCAGCTGCCAATTATATGTCGGAATGGTCAAAAATCTCTTTCAATAAAGTGCATTACATTGCACTCATTCTATTACTACTACATGTTGCATTTAATAATATAGAATTAAATAAAATAATTGTGATAAAATGACCTTTGTCTGTTCAAAAGGAAGGTGTCAATATTGGAACAGGAATCATTAACCAAACCATACGAAAATGTACGTAGGGACATACTATTTATTATACACCTTGTCCGGACATCAGGTGCTCCTTATAGGGTTTGAATATTATTTTTTATTTTCGGGACGAATTTCGTCCAAGTATAAATGTCTCCTCTAAATGTCAAATTTCTTTGAGTGGGAAGAAATCAAGTATAAATTGTCGACAATATAAAAACAGGAATTTTAATCACGTGGAGAATATATATCATCAAATGATAAGCATGCACATTGCACACACCTCTTTTCTACAATTTTTTACACATTAATTATGCTTTAGGTGAAGGTGATTTTTATAAAGTAACTTCAGTATCATAATATTATAAAAACACTCACTTTAAAGCATGATTTTGTAAAAGGTTGTAAAAAATTACTACAATAAAAATAAGCATTTGTGACGAATTATTTGCGACGATAACGACTATTTACGATAAAAATAAACTTATTTTGATAAGAAATAATTATTTTCGTTAAAAATAATTGATCACAAATAAATAATTTTCTTATAGTTAAACCGTATGTTTATCACTACGTCAACACATATTTCTCGTTTATTTCTCCTTCCTGTTACATGAGAAATATATATATATATATATATGTATATATGTATATGTGGAGTGTGAAAATGTACAGGCACACATTGAAATATTGCATCGAGATGAGTTTATTTGGATCCTTCAAATTGCACAAGCACTTAATAATGGCCTGAATGTGTTATAGGCAATGTTTTGATCTTCTTGGAGCTGATATTTCCAGAAAATTGGCATTAATTGTAGTGTTCTCGTACGTTCCTGGATTTATCCACTCATGAAATAACACTGTACGCATATAATCTTGAGAGCATCTTTGTAGAAACTCGAGTTTGGCAAGTGGGAACTCATCCATAAAAATAAAATAGAATAGAAAAATGGAAGTTGACTTGCCGTTCATTTTTATATCGAACTTAATAACTCTACTGCTTAGTCTGCTCCTCTATATAAGTGCTATCCCACAGGCTCTCTCTTGTCATCAACAAAAAACTTTGCTTCTTTTTCAATCTGTTTGAGAGATATGGCGCAGATCAAAGCTTCCCTTAGATTGTTTTTTCTCTTCCTAATTGCTGTGTCGTACCTTGTCTCAAGTGCTGCTATTCCTACAACTAGTAATTTTCATTCTCAGTTCTCATCCTCGCTTCGGTGTAGATCTTTTTCATTTGTATTAACATTGATGGATTTATTTATTTCGCTTGATTAATAGGGAAGATAAAGCCAAACAACAAAGACCCATCTGCTCAAGATCTTCTGGTTCCGGTCTCTCTCTCTCTCTCTCTCTCTCTATGTTTTGATTGTTAAATCTGATACTCCAACCATGTCATGTTCATGATCAAGTATCTTTCAATTTACAGGATGCACTAGTCGTCTTTAAGGATGGAAATGATCATCAAGGGTTTGATTTTGAAACCGCTGACTACGTACCTCCAGGACATAATACAGACCATGAACCGAAAACCCCTGGAAGAGCTTAATTAAAGACAAGTCGACCGAAATCCCTAAGATGTTTGTGAATACCAATAAACTTTGAAGGGGGGTTTGGATCTTGGACTTGGTTATCTTCTCTTGCTATCGATGAGTGTGCTCTCTATCTGTGTTCTTAAATTTGTGTTGCCTTCGATCTCCTTGAACTGGATCTTGAAAGTGTGGCTTGTTTGTGTATATAGTTTGTGACCTAACAGGTCTACCCTGTTTGATTTCAAGAATTATTAATGTTATCTATGGTTTGGTTTTTATAATTTCTTCTCTTTGTTGTCTCTTTTTCTGTTATCTCCTTAGGTTTTCTTTACAATTCATAGTTTATGTTCTGTGGATCGAGCATGGCCACTGGACAAAAAGTAAAATCCTGTATAACTGAAACAGAAAATAATTCACATAACATAAAAAATTATATGGCTGAAGATCACTTCTAGGTCGAATCAGATTTCTGGAAATTTTTGTCTTAAAACTACAAGGATTTGTATCTTCCGACCCATTAAAGTGAACTAATATCACTCGGAATTGTTTTTCCCCTTCCGACTGACAACACCAAAAAAGGCAAAGAACAAACCCTAGCGAGAGAAAAGGAACAGCTTCTTATCACTCCTCGTATCCACGGAGAGATCACGGCGTGTTAGCTTTCTCTCTCTCAGCCAAAAACTCGTGCTTGAACTATATATAGATCTCTCCGAGCACGTTCTCTCTGATTTTCATTCGAATTCTGAGCTCCGATCGTGTTCTTACAAGCCACTGATGCGATCCATCCCCACAGTTCGATTACTTTTGTTTCAAAAAGTCATTAATCCGTGCTTACAAGTGCTTATAGCTTGGTAGCCATTCCTAATTAAGCAAGTAAGTGGCTGCATTTTTTCTGTTGTTTTCATATATAAAACTCAAATCAGAGTTGAAATTATCTGGAAAACGTCGACGAGCGCGACGTTAGATCTTAATCTGGATGTGGTCTCGATCGACCGATTCCCCTGATAACTTGGTTCAGTTCGGGGACGTTAGAATCTTACACTCCCGTTGCCTGGCTGCCGAAACCTAGGGTATACAAAAGGGAATGCCCATGATCCCTGACCAAAACTCAACCCAGCTGAAAGTTAGGCTTTGACAATATCTAGTGCTCTCTTCTATGCCGCTCAGAGGTTTTGTTTTTATATTCACATGCATTCATTAGTAATTCATTCAAGGTTATATATATGATTGTCTTCTATATATAGGTTTTCAACGCATACAACGTGTGTAAAACAAATATCAAAGAAGAAAAGCCTAAAAAACACAGACATGATGAAAGAAGACGTTGGCGAGATCAATTAATGGTGGACAGATCTGGAAAGAGTGGAAGGAGAGATCAGAGAATAATTACAAACTATGAAAGGGATCCGTTAGAAGGAACCGTTGCAACAGTTTAGCAAGGAAATTACGAATAGAAAAGAAGTGCATGGGATATAAGAAGCAATTTGAGAGAACAACGTTATTGCAGTTTCATAACAAAACTTCCAATATTGCATGCATTTCCAAGAAATAACAGAAACTTAATTGGTGGGTATTTCACTAAGTCTGGCTTATTGTTTTGTCGACGAAACAAACTGAATTAAAAGGATCTAAAAGTTATTTCCATTGTTTGATTAACAATATGAAGTTCTCGTGTCGCATCTCTCGTTTTTTTTTTATTTTTTCTATACCCTTTTGTCAAAAGCATATGGCATAATACACAAACCTCCAAAATTGAAGTCTTAGGTTCGACCCCCCTCCACCCCCCAAAAAAACAAAAAAAGTTTAGAAGATAAAGGAAGGAATTCTTCGATCTGTTAATGCATTTCACTCCTTTTCCTTCCCCATTTTTTGCTGATCAAAATCATGTACATAGGGCCGAGTTCAAACAATCATAGGGAAATAATCCTATAAGGAATGAATTACTTCATTTTTCACCGATCCATGTTCTCTTATATATATTGCCAAAATATTATGTATGCTTATTTAATTTCTGATGTTTCAAGGAAAAATAAAATTTCATTTTCCTAATTTTGCCCTATATTGTCTTCATAGATCAGTAGTTCATGTAACTTGCGTGTGGCATAAAGAATCCTATCATTTCGGAATAATCATATCATCACAGGTCACAACGCAGCATCCACCATCCTATAAGGTTTAAGGATCGTAGTTGGAGATGGTATACATGATGTTTCTCCTCTATATCTGCACCCACGAAGACCCGAAAATTAGTTAAGCGTTCCTGTTTGAAGGTTTTATTTCATTCGACATGATGGTATTATATATGTCCAACAATTTCCATAATTGCCACATATTTCAACTTTTCGTCTGTCACAAATAGAGTCGCATACACTAATTAAGATTTGTGAATACTGTTCAACAGAGTTTTACTACACAACCTCCACCACACTCCACACTATATTTTTTTAAATTTTTAAATTTTTAAATATTTTTTTAACTTTTTTTTGAGTTTATTCTTTTTAAATTATTTCAAATTTTCTATTCATTATTCATAAAATAAATATTTAATAAAAGAAAAAAATAATAAAAATTAAAAAAAATATAGAGTGTGAAGTATAAAGAAGTTGTAAAGATTTATTCTTTCCATAATTGTCTCGCATAAGTGGCAATTGCAAGGTACATCGAATGGAAAGAAGTTTGAAGCCAAATGTAGATTGACATAATCTCAGCCTCTAAAATAGAAGACTGGAGTTCGAAAGCCCAAGCCCCAAATTATGTATAAGAAAAAAAATGGGCAGAAGTTTGAAACCTTTTGCATGCAGTCCATATTACATATATATATATATATATATATATATCATGAACGACGATCTTTGAGATACGGTATTACGGAATGTTCCGTTCTACGAAGCAAAAAGAGTTCGTTCCAATTATTGTCTCTGAAAATTAAATTTATTTAGAAGGTTGCCAAACCACAAATCATCATAGTTACGTAAATATTTTGAGAATTTATTCCTCTCAATCATGCACCAAAAACCTATGATTTCGAACATGTGCTGGTCTTAATTAATCTACCAGCGACAGCTTGCAGGTGGACTCGCTGCCTTTTTGGGGAACAGTTCGTTCCTGTGTTTGAAGTTCTTGACGCACTAATGTTTGCTGGACTCCCACTCACCAACCTACTGTTTGGGAGTGCAACCTAAATTATCAGCTGTACTACAAAAATTATAACCTTTTAAGTTAATTTACCAAATACTACTATTTTTTATCACATATATCATGACAAGTGTACCGGCCTGGAACCTAAATTATCAGCAGTACTATTTCTCAAAGCTTCCGAACTTTATAAATTATAGAGCACCCCACAGTACTGAACTTGTGTATAAAACAACACAAGAGCTTTTCTTTTGGGCGAATTATAGTACTAACAACAGATAAGAAGAGCAAAGAATCATTATATCTGTATTTATCAAAATAAAGATCGAAGATAATATTATTACAGCATATGTGGCTGGCCACCTGTATCTCTACGTGTCATTCAACCGACGGAGAGCATTTATATATAGCTGGGCAAAAGTCGCTACCCTCTAAGGAAGCAAATTATGCAAAATGTTTGGTATAATAACATACTTGCAATCGTTTTTGAAATAAAATAAAATAAACGATGTAGTATTAATTTTTTAATAATAAAATTTATTTTTTTTCAAAACAATTAAATGATATTTACGTATTTTATAATTTTTTTTTTTTGATAATAAAGGATCATATTCCATTTATAAAAAAGGACATACAACTTTGATTTAAAAAGTCAGTTACAAACGTTAATAGCACCTCAGCACACTTTCGTGGCTGACATGGTCTAGCCCAGACGACAGAACTCTAAAGACCGAAGTCTAAGAGATTCGTCGTACACATCTCTGTCCCCGACAGAGTAAACAAACCCCATACCCCGACTACTCGAGGTAGGGTACACCAATCCCATACATCGCCAAAGCGGAGATGGGGACATACCACCAGTTCGGACCACGGTCCGCGGGGACTAAAATTTTGATTTTTTTTTTTTTTTTAAAAATAGAACACAAGAAAATACATTGGAACACAACTAAAACCAACAGCAGACAAAAAGCTCCGAACGGCTGCGGAGGCGCGTGCAGAACACGCGCCACCCTGGGAGAAAGCCATCGACCGATCTTGGAAGTTCCGGGCTCACAGACCCCAGCGGCGCCGCTCGTCGCGACGGTAGAGGGCCTCTCGGCGTCGCGAGAAGGCCACTCGCCGAACGCCTACGAGTTTTTTGGCCGCGCGTGCGAGCAACTCGCCACTCCGGATGGCATCGCCTTCGGTAGACTTGAAGATCGGCGGCTGGGCAACACCATGGGGAGGCGCGTGCTGATCTATTGTCGCCGGAAAGACCAGATCCGGTGTTCCCCCTTATTTAGCCTACAAAACAAAAAAACACAAAAAACGGAGCGGCTGTGTGCACAGAGCGGAAGGAGGAGGGAGAGGTGGGGAGAGGGGGAAGGAGCCGAAGCTCCCACCCCCTCGAGAGAGACAGGTTCGAGGCGCTGAGGGAGGCGGGCGGGTTCGGGAGAGACGAGAGACGAGAGCGTTTTCTTTCAGCGAAATAATCATATTTTATAATTGTACATAGAGAATTGTACAGAGTTGGAAATAATAAATGTCAAGTATAGATTAATGGATTTTTATAGGATAAATTCAATTGGCATTTGCAAGAAACCTGGCCGCCTGGTCCAATCCAATTAGGATGATCTTGATCAACATTAACTAATGGAGCATTAGGATTGGGCCATCTTAAGTTACGTGATTATCAATTTGTTAGTGCGGTACTAGCCGTAGGCCATATGTTTGATGCTACAATCATTCATCTTCTTTCTCGCCTCCTACTTTTTTGTTCCTTTAATTTGCTATTTTTCTTCTCACCCCTACCCCTCCTTTTAGACCCTATTTAATTTCAATCTATGTAAGGATGAAGACATCAGGTCGTAACACATCGACTTGGGTCAAGTAATTCTTTAAATTATTCAAAGCCCATGTCAAGACACGTTCGTAACTTCAAATTTTTTTTTCATTTCAAGACTTTGTTTGAATCCTTAGATCATGTTCGGTTCGCTTGTTTTTAAGGTTCTGTTTGGATTCAGAGATAAGTTGAGATAGTTTTAGATGAGTTGAATAAAATATTATTAGAATATTATTTTTTAATATTATTATTGTTTTAGGATTTAAAAAAATTAAATTGTTTATTATATTTTGTGTAGAAATTTGATAAAATTGTAATGATGATATGAGTTTAGATGAATTTCTAATCCGAACCAGGGCTAAAGATTTTAGATAAATATTTGATAAACATCGTGTACCTATGCTTAGGACAAATTACTTATTACATATGGTAAATCCGTCCGGCACATGTATCTAACTAGATTACACATGTACTCTACTCCATTTTATCACCTAAGAGCAACACATAGTCTACTAACGCCCGCTTGTGTAAACAAGTTCGATACTCCAATACCAACCTTCTCTTAAACTCGACTAACATAACTCTTCATGGTATTCGTCCAACTACATAGCTCATCCCAGCACTTAACATAACAAGACTCCATTCACAACTACACCTCACTCCAATTACATAGCTTGAGACTACTCTCGAGGTACATCGTGACCTTGTCACGTCACATGGGATCCTGTTACGTCACTTTTATGCCAACTCCTTACTCTTCACGAGTACGGTTCCTCACGTACTCTTGCCACATCATGGCATCCCATCACGTTCCTGCTACGTCACTCTTACACCATTCTGTCACTTCAAACGTACAGCAGCCATAACACTGCTACATGGTGACACCCATCGCAGGGACTACCGGTCACATCATAGCTATTTTGGGACACTGTTCCACTGTTCCCGACACTTCACACGTAGTTTTAGACATAAAACAGCTACACAGTAACACTAGTTACTGGGGATTGCCGATTACATCACAACTACTCTGGGACATTGTTCGACAGTTCCCGACACATCACACGTACTCTCAGACATAACACGGCTACACAGCAACACTAGTTATTGGGACTACCAATTACATCACAACTATTCCGGGACAATGTTCCATAGTTCCCGACTGATATGAACCCATCGGGATGGAGTCCCTTGAACCCATAATCAATTTGAAAACTCATCCAAAAACGTCAAAATCAAGCCAATAGAAGATTTAGACCAGTTGAGGAACTCGTTTCAAGAGTCTAGATTATATAAAAATATAGACCCGTTGAAGAACCTGTCTCAAGAATCTAAATTATAAGGAAGAATGGCACAAAGATTATGATTTACCTTTGATAAGTTCAAAAGTTCATTTAAGAACAAGAGGAGAGATAAACTTAACTCACAATGAATAAATTCATCAAATTTTATAAACTAATAAAATGAGGTTACAAAGAGTATTTAAACCAAAAACTAATTAAAACCCTAACCAAAATAAAATCATTTATTCCAAAAATACCCCAAAATGAATACTGTTGCGGCTACAGTAACTTTTTGAAACTCTAGTCCAACAAAATAAAACATATGTGGGCCAAGCATTCTCAAGCCCAAATATTTTAGACTTATTCCTATAACTAATAAAATAAGCTCTTTTAATAAAATAAACAAGTCCAAGGTCCTAATTTATGTTGCACTCTTCCATAGCTTATATCACGTGGATCAAAACTTGTTCTGCTTCTTTAAAACCTATCTTGTGTGTTGGGCTCTTGCAAGCTTCATCCCAATACTCATTGCATTGCTTTCTTGATTTTCTTAGCTCTCAATCTTGTAATTGGCTCATCTAAAACTTGCAAAGGATCTTTAACACTAGGTCCATATTGGTGCCCATCATTCCCCGTTTCCTCAAAAGGACTTGATCTCGAATCTTCACCGACATCGAAAGGACAAAAGTCAGAAACATTGAAAGTAGCAGAGACATTGTACTCACCTGGAAGATCCATTTTATAGGCATTGTCATTAATTTTCTCAAGAATTTGGAACGGTTCATCTCCTTGAGAATGCAACTTAGTCCGTCTATGAGTTGGAAATCTTTGTGCATGTGAACCCAAACCCAATCTCCTCATTCAAAGATGACACGTATTCACCCTTTATTGGCTTGGGAAGCAAACCTCTCATTCTTTTGGATAATTTGAAGTCGTACCTTCTGTAACACCCGGACTCAGAATTTGTATGGTTGGACCATGGTTTTATTTATTTATTTATTTATTTTTGGTTTTTAGGTTATGGATCGAGTAGTGAATTTTTATTTTTTTTTGTTTAGCGTTTGGCCCATCTGTTGTGGAACAAGGCCGCACCCGTTTGACTAAACCATAGAAAACCTATCGGTTTATGAGGTAGCAGTTTCCCTCACCCGCACAACTCTCTTCCCAGCCACTTGCACGTCTCTCATGCACATCCCTCATCCATTTGGTTTTCATCTAGGGTTTTATTTTCATGTTCAATCATCTATATATATATATATATGAAGAAAGCTCACGCCGCTGCCCTCCCACGCGAAACCGTAAGCCAGACCACCGTGAACCACTCCCACTGCCAAACCCTTCCACACCGCAACCCACACGACTGGCCCCTCACACGACGGAGAACACTAGCCCGAAGTAGAACCAACCACAGCAAACCTCCACCGGCAGCCTCACGACGCGCAGATAAACCCCGAAAGAAGCCAAAACTGCTCTGTTTTTGCATCAAGAAACAGAGTACTTCCACAGCCAGACCCTCCTTCCCAGGCACGCATTCAGCCACTGTCCTCGACAGAAACAGCCATAACCTGGTCTTGCTACGCCCCGCACCACCTTGCTACACTGCCGCCGACTCAAACCACCACCCTCTCTCTCGGTAACACCTCCATGCACACGCCGTGTGTCACTCTCTATTGCATGAATTTGTCCCTCTCTCACCGTGTTTCTCTCTCTCACTCTCTCTCTCTATCATTTGTAACTGCCTAGGCACCGCCCTCACCACCGTCGACCTCAGCCAGTCCCTATGCCATCACACTTTTCCTTCCTCGGTGAGCCTCGTCGCTGCGTCCTTCTTTTACAAATTTGAAAACAAGTTCCAGTTTTAGTGGATCCCGATAGTGTCGTTAGCATTTACTCGGCTTAAATTTTTGCAGTTTTAGTGAGTTTTCGTCGCATGCATTTGTGGTTCCAGTAAACTTGTTGCCCTGCTTTTAGAGGTGTTTTGCTCTTTACGTAAGGTGAGGGAAGATTAGATCTAGGATATTACGATTTTACCCTTGAGTTACAAGCCAAATCACAGGGTGGGTTGAGTGTATATTTTTTCGGTTGGGTTGACTTTTACGATGGGTTTCAGTATGATTATGGATAATCCTTATGTTAATGTTACGAGAGTTTCATCTGATATTATATTAGTAAAAAACAAAAATATTTCTTAAAGTGCTTTAAATTTGTTATTTCTTTCAAAAGAATAATCGATAATGTTGTATTTTTACTACGACTTAGTTTATTATATGGTTGCTGTATTATTTAAAATATTTTGGTATAATTATATTATCAAGTGTTAGATTTTATAATTACACTTTAATAGTAAATAAGTTAGAATTCTAAATGATTTTAGTCAAAGTTATTAGATAGACATTGGCGATTTTAGAAAGGAATGATATATTTTGGGGTTACGAGAATTTTAAGTTTTGAGGAATTAAAATAGATTATTTTATAAGCTTAGGCTTGAATATCAAAATACGTGATTGATTAGAAATTTATGAGAATTATGTGATTATTTTATAGGTGACGATTAACCATTGTTTGGCATTTTTTAGGAAAATTTCGAAAAGCTAAGAAGTCCAAGTAAGCAGGGTTCCTATGCTAGACTTTGCATTAAATAAAATGAACTAAGGTCCTTTTTGGAAAATGTGCATGTTCTACTATGAAAAGAAATTTGAAAACAACCTCAGATATTTGTTCTGCATTACTCATGAGATTCTGTTTAAGAAGAATGTATTTTCTGTCATGGCTGGTGTAGACATGAGCTTATTTTTGACATTCTGTTTCTAAACTTTGAAAAAGAGAGCGAATATTAAATTATGTGCATAAATTATGTTGTGATATGATTTTGTTCAGTACTCTGTTTGGATAAGAAGTGATTTCTGAAAGCCTTTGGCATGACTCTCTGATTCTGAATTTGATTCTGTTTCCACTCTGTTCAGTTACGGCCCTGCCACTGGTGATAATAGTGGCATACGGCCCAACCACGGGTTACAGTAGTGGATACGGTCCAACCACGGGTAATAATAGTGGATATGGCCCAACCACGGGTTATAATAGTGGATACGGCCCAACCACGGGTTATAATAGTGGTCTCTGTTTTGAGTGCACACCTTGGTGACAGAGTGTATCATGTTCTGCTTGGCTATCCGCAGATGCACAACCCTACCATGGGGATTATACATGGCCTCTGTTTTGATATGATGTTCTAATGATGATGATGATCATTTATGCTATGCCAAAGAATATTTGGATGAAATTATTTCTAAATCTTCGCTCTGATATTTTGATAACATGTTCTGCTTCCGCACTCTGAAAATGAAAATGTTTTGTTCTGCATTCTGATTTCAGTAAATGCTCATGTTTATACACTGGTGTATGTTCTCTGCTTACTGAGTTGTTGATAACTCACCCCTTATCTCCATATATTTTTCAGATAATTTTGATGGTTCAGTTGGAGAACAAGAATAGGAAGTTTTAGCAAGGTGTGATGATCGAAGTGGAATAAGTACCTGAGGGTACAAGTGCTTATTTGAGAGTCGTTGTTAGTAAACTGATTTTATTTTTCGGTTATTTTGATCTGATGATTTAAGGATAATTTTGAGTTTTGGAGAGTTTTTAATTTATGTTATTGAGGTTTTCTTTATTGTCCCCATGGATGAACTTAGATATTTGGTTTAATTAACTGGATTAATGTTTTATGGAATTTTCTGGACCTTATAGTTGTATTATTTAAGTTGATTTTAGGTATTAAGAGTTAACTCTCCGGACCTCCGGGAATAGGGCGTTACACCTTCTTATGAAGTGACTTCACTAACTTCGCCTTCTTTTATCCATCCAAGCTACTCCAGCTATCAACAGGTAAAGACATCAAATCTAAAGGAGTAAGTGGATTAAAACCATAAATAGTTTCAAAATGAGAATATGACATAGTTGTATGCATGGTCCTATTGTATGCAATCTCAATAAATGGCAAACAATCATCCTAAGTTTTTAAATTCTTATAAACAACAGTGCGTAAAAGTTGAGTTAAAGTCCTATTAACTACTTCAGTCTGACCATTAGTTTGTGGATGATAAGTAATGGAAAATAAGAGCTTAGTACCCAATTTCCCCCACAACACCTTCCAAAAGTAACTAAAGAATTTACCATCCCTATCAGAAACAATACTCCTCGGCACACCGTGAAGTCGCACTATCTCCCTGAAAAATAAGTCAGCTATGTTATCTGTTTTATGGCATGGAATGAAATGTGTCATCTTACTAAATCTATCCACAACCACAAAAATAGAATCACTACCCATTTTTGTCCTTGGCAGCCCTAAAACAAAGTCCATAGATATCTATCCATGGCTCACTAGGAACGGGTAAGGGTGTATACAACCCATGTGGCAAAACCTTAGATTTAGCCTTTCTACATATAATGCATCTGCCACATTGACGTCTCTCTTCATCTTAAGCCAAAAGAAATGTTCGTGCACAAAATGTCTAAAGTTTTCTTGACACTAAAGTGACCCGTTAATCCCCCACCATGTGCCTCACGCACCAATAACTCACGCATAGAACAACTTGGCGCACAAAGTTTGCTTTCTTTAAACAAATAACCATTATGCTTATAAAACTTACCAAATGCTGCCTTATCACATGCCATATATGCATCAGAAAAGTCAACGTCATTGGCATACATGTCTTTTACATATTCAAACCAAGCATTTTGGCACTCAAAGAAGTAAAAAGGACATACCTCCAGGATAATGCATCAGCAACAATGTTCTCCTTACCTTGCTTGTAACGGATGACATATGGAAATGTCTGAACGTATTCCATCCATCTAACATGCATTTATTCAACTTACCTTGACCCTTAAGATGCTTCAATGATTCATGATCATTGTGGACCATAAATTCCCTAGGCCACAGGTAGTGCTACCAAGTCTTTAAAGCATGAACAAGAGCATAAAGCTCTTTGTCATAGATAAGGTACTTCAGGGACACCCCACTTAGCTTCTCACAGAAGAAGGCTATAGGCCGCCTATCCTACATCAAAAAGAATCCAATCTCTATTCTTGAGTTATCACATTCAATCTCAAAATTTTTGTTAAAGTCAGGTAATGCTAAAACAGGTGCATAGCACAACCTTTTTTTGATAGTAGTAAAAGCATTCTCTTGATCAGCCTCCCAATGAAACCCAACATTCTTTTTAATTACTTCAGTTAGTGGTGTGATACCCCGTATTTTAGTATATTTTTTTAATTAAAGGATTTTTTTTATTAATTTAAATATTGGTTCTCTTGTTTTAAATTTATCGGATTTCTCGTTGGATTTATTTTATAATTTTTAAGTTGTGAAATTTACTTTGATGTGCTTTCTTGGTATTAATTATCATTTTGCATTTAAATTGCTCTTTACTTTAAATCAGTTTAATATTGGACTTTAAAATTTTTGTATTGTTGGATTTATTATTATTATTTTATTTTAACTAGTTATTACGTTTAAGTTATTTTATTTAAATTTACTGTTTTGAAACCATTTTCGTTGGATCAATTTTGTGACCCAAGTTGTAAGGACTTGACTTCATTTCTTTCCCTCACTTTTTCTTTTTCCCTTTTTCTTTTTCTCCTCTTTTTCTTTTCCTTCTTCTCTTTCTTTTTCTCCTCATTTTCTCCTTTGCTTCTTTCCTTTCCAGCTCGTGACTTCTCCCTCTCTTCCCCGTCCGCACGCCGTCCACCACAGCGCCGTCGTGCACCACCCATTGTCGTCACTACCCCTCCCATTTTCTTCTCCTCCGACCGGCGACCATACCCTCCAGTTTCCAACTCATTTCACACTGCCATGAGCTCCCACGAGCGGCCCCAAGCAGCGGCATTCCTTGCGTCCTTGCACCGCCGTCGCGCCACCTCTGGCCACCATCTCTTCACCACATCATCATTGACCTCCCAGTAACCTAAACCACCCATCCTTAGCTCCGATCCGTCGCCAGTGAAGCTCCACCATCTACTTTCCAGATTTGAGCCTTTTGGCCTCCAAAAACCTCCCACGCCGCCACCCACGGCCAACCACCACCACCATTAGCTTCATCGACATCCCTAAGCTCTTCCTTAGTAATCTCAAGTCTTCGTTTGTCCCCGTTCAAAAGTTAGATTTTTGAGACCCACGGCCATAGTGCATTTTGCACTGTTACTTTGCTATGCCGCCACTTCTAGCACCTTTGTGATCTTTTGAAAATTATATTATAGCGTTGTAAGTATTTTTTCAAGGAACTTTCGTGATTTAAATGTATTTTTACACTAACCCATTTTTATTGTGATCTAATTGGCTGTGCTGGACTGAGTCTGAGGAGTAAGGGGGTCGGTTGGATTGGATGATGGAGTTGTTTGTGTGATTGGTTTATGCTGTGAGATTTGTTGGCTATTTCGAGTTTAAATATGGGTGTTTTGAGTTTGACGTTGGTTATGGTGGATATTGATGATTTTAGAAAGTGATGATATATTTTGGAATTATGACGGTTTTAAGTTTTGAAGAATTAAAATAGGCTATTTTAGAAGCTTAGGCTTAAATATCGAAATACGTGATTGATTGTAAACTTACGGGAATTACGTGATTATTCTTATAGGTAATGATTAATATTTATTCGGCATTGTTGAGGAAATTCTGAAAAGCTAAGAAGTCCAAGTAAGCGGGGTTCATATGCTAGATTTGCATAAAAATAAAATGGGCTGAAGTTGATTTTTGAAAATATGCATGTTTTGTTATGAAAAGAGATTTGAATTACCTTAGTTATTTGTTCTACATTACTCATGAGATTTTGTTTAAGAATAAAGTATTTTCTGGCATGACTGGTATAGACATGAGCTATTTTACATTTTGCTTTTGATTTGCGCAAAAGAGAGCGAATATGAAAATTTGTGCATAAAATTATGTTTTGTGATCTGATTCTGTTATGTTCTGAAGATGTTCTGTATTCTGATATGATGTGATTTCTGAAAACTGTTGGCATTACATTCTGAATCGGGATGTGGTTTGTGGATAGTGATCTATTTGACCTACCATGGGTGCTAATAGTGGCTTCTGTTTGGGTTGGTACCAACTGTTCTGTTTCTGGTGCATTTTGACACCCCTAAATTCCGCTTGGGATCGGACGAACATTTGAAGCGTCGAGACATGCAACACAAGATTACCTGCCCCCGTTCATGACATATAAGATGTAATATTCCTAACATGTATATAGCATTATGCAATATTCGCAGCGGATAATTTCTTTCTTTAGCAATACTATGCATCAAACTGAAATATCCCAAATACTTAAAACATACTTTATACATAATGACATACTTAAAAACTGATATCACAACACTAGTCGAAAATGGGGTTGTGATCAAAAGAGTACTGGAGATTGAACTCCACAAATACAAGTAGTAATATGAGGTAACTACTGTACTAACACCTACATCACATCTTCACTTAGTCGACCGTTTACAGTTCGTCTATTTCCGATTCTCCTTCAAATCCTGTAATAAGATCTACCATTCGAAGGGAATAGTAGTTGAGACTACCACAGTGAGATTTGATTACAAATCTCAGCAAGTTAACAAGAATTTTCCACACAGGTTAATGATGCATGCATGGCAGTAAAAGTATAAATGCATAATCAAATCATAAGTAATCATAGCATAACTTAACATACAACATAACATAACTGGCATAACTTAAACTGAAACTGAAGTTTAGCATGAACGTGACTTGAAACATAACATGGACTTGAAACATAGCATGAACGTGAACTTAAAACATAACATGGGCTTGAAACATAACATGAACGTGAACATGCATAATTTGAACATGAACTTGAAACATAACATGAACCTGAGCATGACATAATATAAATGTGAATTTGGAACATAACGTAAACGTGAACATAACATAACATGAACTTGAAACATATTCTTGTCTCATGGGATTACCATGATTGCTTGAACGTAAACTTGGATATAACATAACATGAAACATGACTTGAATGTGAAACACACGAACTTGGAATCTTATTTAATAGACGTAATCATTAAAGTGACCATACAAGTGCTACACAGGTCCCCTTGAGCCGTGTGTCCCTGCCGATTACCGCATCACATCACAGGTTTTTATACCAGTTGTGAGTGCGTTAATACGTACTCCACAGTTGTTATGGCCCCACGTATTCTACATGCCACAATTGCTGTGTCTCACGTAGTGTATGCTCCACAGTTGTTGTGGCCCCATACTTTATGCTCCACAGTTGTTGTGACCCCATGACTTATTTGTTTGTACCACACTTGTTGTGGACACACGTAACATAATGTGTGGCACCATCGGCATTAGTGTCTGGCGAGCTCCAGTGATCAGCTAATTAGGCCCCATTCGCAACCTGTTGACTGTACTTCGTCAACCCAGAGAATTTCATACCTATTTAGAAACTCTAGCATGAACAAAGGAGTTCCCCTAGGGTATTACCCCCATCTTAGCACTTAGGGTCGTGATTGACATGAATAACTTAACTGGCAAACATGACATTTCGTAACGTGACGTAACATGAACATGACATAAATGTGACATAAAAGACATAAATCTTGATGTAGCGTAACGTGACATGAACGTAAGACGACAAACATGGCATACTTTGAAACAGAAATGTAACAGATAACATTTCATAACATGGCATACATGTAACAGGCAACATTTCGTAACATAACATACCATGTAACAGACAACATTTCTTAACATGGCGTAACATGTGACAGTGAATATTACGTGACATGAAATACATGTAACAGATGACATACTTAACTTAACATGACATACTTGCAATGTATAGCAATACATAATATAATATCTTGTGTAACAGATGAATAATTCATGACAGAATAAATTCTGTGTAACAGATAAATATGTAATGACTTGGCATGGCACATATGATAACATGCATATATACAATTTAGTTCCCTTACTTATCACTCATACACATTAAACTGACAGTAAGTTAAAAGCTAACTTACCTTGATTTTCGCGCTGCGAGACAAAACTTGAGTGCGATCACGAGAAACTAAAAGTAGTGATTTCTAAAAATTAGAACTTAATCACTAACAATTAGGAATATGGAAAACTATCAACTTAGAGTAAAATTACCATTTTACCCCTAACTTAAGGATTTTGCATCCTAATTCCAAAAATCACCAAAATTTACATGCTTTATGTAAATTTTGTCCTAAACTCAAATATTAATTCAGAAAAATTTAAAACTATATACAACCATTAAAACTCTATAGGGCCGAAACTTACAAAGGCTATTTCCTTTGATTTTTGTTGTAATTCTTTCAAATCTCAAAACTCATGATTAAACCAAAAATTTTCTTCTACTGTACTCATAACATATTCCTAAGAATAATCATGTTTTGAATCATGAACAAAATTCATCAAAATCACTAAAACCATACTTGAACTTTTTGGTTTCTCTTCTAAGTTCAAAACAGATTTTTGTTTCTAACTTGTTTTGATCAACCTCTTGATCCATGACTTATAAAGATGTAATCTTCAAACCAAAATATCACATGGTTTGAAAAGATGTTCTAAAATATATCCAAGCATCAAACTCAAGATCACATGGTTAAACATCAACCAAAACATAAATTTAGCCGAGAACATCATCACTTTGGCCTAACCGAATATCTCCTTACATAAAATTTCATATCTTAGAAACTAACATAAAATATACTCAAAATAACATTCTAACATGTATATAAGAGGCTTAGGATCTTCCAATAAAAATATCAAAGCCATTGGAATAAGATTAAACAATAAAAGATTTAAACTTTCTCAAAACAGAAACTGTTTTTCCTCTTCTAGTTTCTATGTTTTTAGACCTAAGAAAATATTTTACCAAACTCTTAATCATGCAACAAATCCTCAACCAATAATCATATACACATGTTAACAGTACTCCATAAAAATTTCGGACCAAGATCTATTCATTAGGTTGGTCAGAAACTCCAAAATATAACACACTCTCCAGTTTATCGAACAGACTGACCTTTCTAGGGTCTAAACAACTTTTGACCAATCAAATGATCTCCAAATGGAACGAATAACATATCCACGTAAACTAGACTCCAAAATAAAAAAACTTTTGTGAAGGAAACTTTGCGAGAAAAGACTTACAAAAGCTTCGAAACAGGCATTCAAAGGAGGTACGAACAACTGTCCGAGAGTGTCTTTTGTGTTCTATGAAGGAAAAGTGTAAAGGAGAGTTGCTTTTCGTGGGAAGTGGACTGAAGAGCCTCTTACAAAAGCTATGGAAAGTGATAGGACTGAAAGGAAGCTTGAGTGTTGCCCTTTTCTTCTCATAACAATCAGTCCAAAATCTTTTCTCAAGGTAGAGTGTAAGAGTGAAAGAGTGAGGTGGCCCTTTAGCTTTGTACTTCAAGAACCTTCTAGGCCCTTCTTGTAAAGATCTGGCCAGCCAAGTGGGGGTACAAAACTTAGCCATGAAGTAATCCTATGGTGACCAAATTCGTGGGCTTAATGGGCCTTAACCGAATGGACCTAAATTTTGGGGTTTAAAGAGGATTTGGATTGCTATCAAGTCCAAATCCAATATCACTTGGCCCAATCAATTTTTCTAGGTTAACAAGGTTGGATAATGATGTTCTAACACAAATGTGAAGGATGAATAGCATGTGGAAGTGATTTAATCAAGTGATTAAACACAATGCTAGAAATCGGATTAGAAAATGTTTAGAGGCCAACTTTAGGGTTTTGGGGAAACCGTTTAGGCTTTCAATTTCAACAATGTTTTTGGCCTTTCAATTGGATTCCCACCATTTAGGGTTTTACTAAGATTGAAGCCCTCTTTGATGTGGCACAATTTAGTTGAGTAGATGAATCAAAGTTTGCTTAAGTGGCATGATTTCACAGCTTGATTCCTTTAAATCCATCAAACGCTCCTCATGGTGCCAAGTGTCTAATATTATTCACTAAGTGTGGCTAAGATCTTGCCAAGTGTCCAAATAAAATTTCTCTAATCTAATTTGGACATTCCACACTATGATTTTGAAACACTGTAATTGGTGCACTTACCGAGGTTACTATTCACTCCGAAAAAGTGAATCATAAACTTAACAATAAAAATTTCTAAATATTCATATTAACCTACAGTGAAAATATTTTATCAAAATTCAACCTCGAAGTGCCCCTAAAAATAATTTCACAATTTTCAACAGACGTTTCGTCAGGAATTATGAAAATAGGTTATTGTGCCATAAAATCCTAAATAATCCACTGAGTTTAATGGCATAGACCATAATGCATTTTGACACTTCTAACCACCTCAAATAAATAAAACTCATATTTCTAGCACCATAGTGAGTGATAACACTGACTATGTTGACAAACTAAAACCTATGCGATTGGTTGATTTGTAAAAACTTATGGGGTTTTTACGAGATTCCTAAAGTCAATAGAAATTTCACCAATGAATTTCTAGTGGGCTGTTACATGCACCCACTTTGGAAACAAAGTGGTTTTTCTGGTGATGTTTCCTGGGTGCAAACTCGGGGCTCCGAGAATAAATAAAGGGAAGATTCACATTCTGTTTCTGCTCGGTTAGCTACCGGGATTTGCACAATCCTACCACGGGACTTAAATATGGCCTCTGATGTGATGTGATGTTCTGGTATGATGGTGGTCAGTTATGCTATGCCAAAAGACTTTGAATAAGAATATTTTCTGAAACTTTCGCTCTGATATTTTTGATAACATGTTCTGACTCTGCATTCTAAAAGTAAAAAGTGTTTTGTTCTGCATTCTAAAATATGTAATTGCTCATGTTTGCATACTAGTATATGTTCTCTACTTACTGAGTTGTTGATAACTCGCCCCCTTTATCTTCACAATATTTTCAGATGATTTGGATTTTTCAATTGAGGATCAAGACTATGAAGTATTGGATGAGATGACTTAAGAATAGTGGGTTAAGAATAGAAAATTTTCGATAAGTATTGGTGATTTTTCTTAATTATATTGTTGAGATGTGAGGTTAAGTGATATGTAGAGAAGTTGATATTTTTGGGTTTACCGTATTAAGGATTTGATATATGAGTTTGTTTAGTTAATTAAAATTGAAGTGTTTACGTTTGATATAAAGCTTTTGGAAGTATATTAGCAGTACAGGTGTTGATTACTAAGTAACATGAGTTAACTCTCCGGACCCTAGGGGTCGGAGCGTTACAAGTGGTGCAGTAATGGTGCTAAAGTCTTTAACAAAACGCCGATAAAAACTAACTAAGCCATGAAAGCTTCTTACCTCAGTGATGCTCTTACGTGTTGGCCATTCCTTTATGGCCTTGACTTTCTCTTCGTCCACCTCAATACCTGTAACGCCCCGATCTCGAACGTCCGGAGAGTTAGCTCTTAATACTTAAAATTTACTTAAATAACACAACTATAAAATCTAGAAATTCCATAAAATATTAATCCACTTAATCAAACCAAAAATCTAAGTTCCTCTATGGCGACAATAAAGAAATCCCCAATAATATAAATTAGAAATTCTCTAAAAACTCGAAAACATCCTCAACTCATCAAAACAAATACCCGAAAAATAAATCAGTTTACTAACTACGACCCTTAAATAAGCATTTGTACCCTCAGGCACTTATTCCATTACGATCATCACACCTTACTAAACTTTCTACTCTTGTTCTCCAGCTGAATCATCAAAATTATCTGAAAAATATATGGAGATAAGGGGTGAGTTATCAACAACTCAGTAAGCAGAGGACATATACTAGTGTGTAAACATGAGCATTTGCAGAAATCAGAATGCAGAACAAAATATTTTCTTTCAGAATGCAGAATCAGAATAATGTTTTCAAAATGGAGCGTCAAAACATGTTACCAAAAATATCAGAGCGATAGTTCGAAAATATTCATAATCAAAATCCCTTTGGCATAGCATAAACATCACATCACATCTTATCTTGTCATATCAGAACAAATACCATGTTTAACCCCTGTGGTAGGGTTGTGCAAACCCCGGTAGCTAACCGAGCAGAAACAGAATGTGAATCTTCCCCTTATTCATTCTCGGAGCCTCGAGTGTGCACATAGAAAAGACCATGTAGAAAACTACTTTGTTTCCAAAGTGGGTGCACCAGAAACAGAAAAGTTGGTACCAACCCGAACAGAGGCCACAGTTTTACACCCGTGGTGAGGTCAGAACGGAACAGAAATAGAAACAGAAACAGAATGTTATGCCAGAGGTTTTCAGAAATCACATCAGATCATATCAGAGTACAGAACATCTTCAGAACAAAACAAAAATCATATCACAACATAATTTATGCACAAATTTCATATTCGCTCTATTACATGGTTCAGAAATAAAGTGCACAAAACTAGCTCATGTCTACACCAGTCATGACAGATAATAATTTCTTCTTAAACAGAATCTCATGAGTAATGCAGAACAAATAACTGAGGCAGTTCAAATTTCTTTTCAACATCAAATATGTATATTTTCCAAAAATAACCTCAGCTCATTTTATTTTAAATGCAAAGTCTAGCATAGGAATCCCGCTTACCTGAACTTCTTAGCTTTTTCGAAATTCCTCAAAAACGTCGAACAATAATTAATCGTCACCTATAAAATAATCACGTAATTCTCATAAATATCCAATTAATCACGTATTTCGATATTTAATCCTAAGCTTATAAAATAATCTATTTAATTCCTCAAAACCTAAAATTACCACTCATCACTTTCTAAAATCGTCAATGTTAATTTTAATACTATGACTAAAACATTTAAAAGTCAGACCTATTTACTAATGAAAACAACTTATGAAGCTTAATACTAAGTAATATAATTATCCCAAAATATTTTAAAATAAACCATGACTATTTTTAAATAGACTAAATCATATCTAAAGTGTAAAAACAATATTACTCCAATATTATTTACTCTTAACATAAATCTTTACTTAATAACATATTAAAAATAGTTTTCTGTAATCATAATTAAATAACAGAGTACTAATACATAATAAAAAAAATAAAAGCCCATTGATATAACTTGCAGTAAAGGGCATTACGGTAATTCACTTAATTCCTTGCAAACTAACCAAAACAAAACCTACGTAAATTGAAAACATGCACGGCGGAAACTACCCGAGGGAAATCGAGGTGCGACGGGCTGGTTGGAGGGACTGCAGTGGTGCGGCAGAAGAGCAGGAGCGCGGCGAAGCTTCCGTCGAGCAGCGCTGGGCACGAGACAAAGAGAGGGCGAGGTGAGCGAGAGAGGGCGGAGAGAAAGGAGGGAGTAACCGAGGGAGGTACTCACCATGAGGGTGCTACGACAGTGGTGGCCTGAGGGTGTTCGGCGCCCTTATCCGCGAGGGTGGCAACGGCCTGGAGTGGCTGGAGCGGTGCGGTGCAGTGCAGTGGTCCAGTGGATGGGACTCTATTTCGGGAGGCCAAAAACAGGGGAAAAAGCTGTTGAGTCTTCCGTGAGAGGGGTGGCTCGCGGTGGTGGCTTTCGTGAGGCGGGATCACCACGCGGTGGAGCTCTCGGTAAAGGGTGAGTGCAGCTACTTATGGTGGTTGGACAACTGTGTTTTTCGGATGTCACAAATGGTGGAAGTCAAGGCGTGAAACAGAGGCTTCACGGGCGCTGGTGGCAGCTTCGTCTGGCTGGGCACGGTTGGGGTGGTGAACTAAGAGAGGCTGAGGTACAGACGCGGACGGTGCTTGGCGGCGTCGCGGCACGCGGATAAGCTTTGGGGTGCTGTACGACTCGGGGTGCGAGGAACCGAGGGGATGGAGGCTGAGGAGGAAGAGGCTGAGGAGGAAAAACTGGGCTATGGTTCCGCGTGGGAGGGCAGCGGCGTGAGCTATATTCACATACATATATATATATGTAGGTGGATGAACAAGAAAGGAAAACCCTAGAGAAGTAGACGTGTGTGTGCATGCATGCCGTGAACGAATGCATGTGTGAAAGCATGTTGTGCGACGGAAAAAGAAAAAAAAAAGCCGTGCGAAAAAAATAACATAGACGGAAAGAGAAGGAATTAAAAATGAAACATGCGGGAAAGAAAAAAATAATAATAATAAACTGCCAAGATCTCCAAATTAAAAGAAAAAAAAATCACTACTCAAATACGTAAAATAAAAACATAAAATACCAAGCTCAAATAAATAAATAAATAAAAATCCAAAGTCCAACTATACCAATTTTGGGTCCGGGTGCAACAATACCTTTTGTACTAACAATATAAGTAAGAAAAATAACTTTTTCTATACAAAAGGTGCATTTCTTAAAATTGGCATACAATTTTTCACATCTCAACACATCAAACACATATCTCAAATGCTCAATATGTTCATTTAAATCATTGTTGTACACTAGGATATCATCAAAGTACACAATCACAAACTTGCCTATGAACATAGGACATGGTTCATTAATCTCATGAAAGTACTAGGCACATTTGTAAGTCCAAATGGCATAACCAACCATTCATAAAGCCCATACCTTGTCTTAAAAGCAATTTTCCATTCATCTCCCTCTTTCATTCTAATTTGATGTACCCGCTTTTAAGATCAATTTTACTGAAAATACATGGGCCATGCAATTCATCAAGCATATCATCTAATCTAGGAATGGGATGGCGATACTTTACGGTGATATTGTTGACCACCCTGCAATCAACGCACATCCTCCACGTCTCATCCTTCTTTTGGCACTAGTAGCACTGGTACTGCACATGGGCTCATGATTTCCCTCGCGTACCCCTTGCTCATCAAATCCTCAACTTGTCTTTGAAGCTCCTTTGTCTCCTCTAGATTACTCCTATAGGCTGGTCGGTTTGGAATAGCAACTCTGGGCACAAAATTAATCTGATGCTCAATGCCTCTAATGGGTGGCAACTCATTCGGCATCTCCTCTAGGAATACATTCTCAAACTCCTGCAAAGAAGAAACAACCAAACTAGCAAGACACTGGTTAATTTCATCAAGATTAAGATAAGACTCTTTATAAACAAGAAAAACCATAGTGTGATCTGCTAAGAAAGCCTTTTTAACCTTACTCTCTATTGCATAGAAACCCACTTTTGTCTTTCCTTTTCTCTCTGCAGGCTCTCTTTCTTTTCTATCTTGTGGCTCCACTCTTTTTCCTTTACTCTTAGCCACCTCTCTATTTTCTCTTTCACTTTTTCTTTTTTGCTCATTTTCACTCTCCCTCTTTATTTTTTGCTCAATCTCTTTTTCACACTTTCTTTTGTTATCACTCTCACTTCCACTCTTTCTTTTTTTATTACTCTCATTTTCACTCTTTCTTTTTTGAGCAACCTCACTTTTCAGTTTCAATTAGTCCTCATGGACCTGTCTTGGAGTTGAAGGAGCAAGTTTGATTATTTTGCCCTCCTTTACAAAGTTGTACAGTTATTGAACCCATCATGGGTCACCCTCCTATCATACTCTCACGGCCTCTCCAACAAAATATGGCTAGCATGCATAGGCACAACATCACAAAGCACCTCATCTTGATACTTCACAATTGAAAAGTAACTAACACTTGTCTATCCAACTCAACCTCCCCACAATCATTTAACCATTGCAACTTGTATGGTCTAGAGTGTTTCAAGGTAGGGAAATTCAATTTGTCAACTAAAGTAGTGCTAGCCACATTAGTACAACTCCCCCATTAATGATCATACCACATATCTTGTTGTTGACATGGTGTCTAGTATGGAAAATGTTCTCCCTCTATTGCTCTGCATCATCCATCTTAATGTGTGTATTGAGAGCACGCCTGGCAACAAGAGACTCACCTGTCACGGCATATTCCACTCCATCATCATCACTAGCATCAACCAACTCAGGCATTTCATCACTATCATCCTCACTCTCAGTCATCACCTCCCCATTATCATGCATAATCATCACCTACTTGTTTGGACGTTGAGAAGCAATGTGCCCTGAACCCAAACACTTAAAACATTTAATATCTCTATTCCTTGAAGGTTGGAATTCTATCTTGGGTTTGTTCTAGTTAGTTCCCCCATCTTTTCCCTTAGGTGGTTTGGTCTTTCTCTTTGCTACAGCTTGATCATTCTTTTCCCACTTTGGTTTCCAAGGAGTGCTAGCAACCGAAGTGTACCTTGATGTCCCCTTTCTTTTTAACTTCTTCTCTACCTTCATAGCCATGTGCACCATGTCTTCTATCTCCACATAATACTGCAATTCAACTACATTGGCTATTTCCCTATTCAAACCACTAAAAAATCTAGCCATGGTGGCCTCTAGATCCTCCTCTACATTAGCCTGAATCATCGCCACCTCCATCTCCTTATGGTAATCCTCCACTCCTAGACCCCTGTGCAAGATTTTATAATTTCTAGTAAAGGTTTATATAATAATGGCCAGGTACAAATCTCAATCTCATGAGAGCTTTCAGCTCTCCCCATGTCTCTACAAGCCTCTCATAATTCCTCCTCTTATTGGTCACTAATTGATCCCACCAAATAATAGCATAATCAGTGAACTTAATTACTGCCAACTTCACTTTCTTCTCCTCTGAATAATTATGATAATTGATGATCAATTCTATCTTTTTCTCACACTCTAAATAAGCTTGGCCAAGCATCCTCAAGCCCAATTATTCTAGACTAATTCCTATAACTAATAAAATAAGCCCTTTTAATGAAATAAATAAGTCCAAGGCTTTCAATCACATAAACATAATAATAGGCCCTAATTTATGTTGCACTCTTTCATAACTTGTATCACATAGATCGAAACTAGTTCTTCTTCCTTCAAGCCCATCTTGTGTGTTGGCTCTTGCTAGCTTCGGATTGCACAAGTCCTTGTGTTACTTTCTTGATCTTCTTGATCTTCTTAGTTCTTGATCTTGTAATTGGCCCATCAGGAATTTGCAAATGATCTTTAAGACTAAGTCCATGTTGGTGCATTCGACACTTCACATGTAGACTCAAACATAACACGGCTACATAGTAACACTAGTTACTAGGACTATCAGCTACATCACAACTACTCTGGGACACTAGTCTACAGTTCAAGACACTACTCATCATGCTCTATGTTACTCGACTACACAGTGGGTAGTTTGTGGGTGGCAGCTAACACCGTGTACGGTGGTGGTTAGCCACGTACAGTGGCTGTTTTGAGCATTTGGGAGATGTTTGGGCATTGGACTAGGCTATTAGGTGTTGGGTTGAGGTCTTGGGTTGGTGGCCTCATGGTGGTGCGAGGTGGCTCATGGAGGAGCTTGGGCAGTGGGTCTCAACTATGAAAATGGAGAGGGAAAGTTAAGGGAGGCATGGCTAAGCATGGAGGGCTTGAGAGAGGTGTGGTGGATCTGCGGTGGCAAGGGGGAGGCGACATGGTTGCTGGAGGGCAACGGATCTCGGCGTGGGTCATGGAGGACCCGTGAGAGAGCGTGGGAGGAGTTAGGGGCTTCAGTTGGAGGAAGGGAGATTAGGGGGAGGTCACCGGTGAGAAAGGAGGCTGTTAGTGGTGGCGTATGACTAGCTAAGGTGGAGAAACTTGTGGGTTTTATGCATGGGTCTAGGTAGGAGCTATGGGCTTCAGGTCGAGGGGAGGAGGAAGGAGGTGGTCATGGAGTCGCCGTCGCCGTGGTCGTGCTCGGTGGGGTGGGAGGTTGGTGATGACGGTGCAAGGTGGATGCATGGGTAAGAACCCTTGTGGGTAAACCCATTTCGGGAAAGAGCGGGAGAGGGCTGCTGTGAGGGGATGGGGTTCGGTGGGGCGGGGTGGTTGCCGATGATGGTTGGAGGCGCGCTGGTGGTTGGTGGCGTGGTTGCAACAGTGGCATAGGGTTAGGTGAGATAAGAGAGGGAATCGGGTGAGGGAGAGGGGTTGCTGCCATCGTGAGCTGAGGGAGGGAGCATAGAGAGAGTGAAAGGGAAAGTGAGGGAAAAAGAGAGGGAGCTAGGGTTTTAATCCCAACCCTTTACCTTGGGTCTTCAAAATGATCTAATGGTAGGTTTTAAATACTGATTTGAAAATGTGTAAATACTAACTTAACTGAAAACACTGAGAGAAATTAAGATAGAATATTATATCATAAATTTAAACTCAACTTTAGTTCATAAAATAATATTCTTTCATCATTAGATAAATGATGAGGTTTTGCTAAAGATCTTTAAGAGACTAGAACCATCTAATTAATTAGAGTTTTCAACATAATCTAAATCCCATAATATTTCAAATAACTAAAATCATTTAGATAAAATGATATTCCACAATTATAATATTTTTGGAGCACTCAAAAATATTATAATTATCTTACTTAAAATTAGGCTTGGTTCAATAATACTTGAAATACCCCATATAAATATTTTCAGGACATTTAAAATATTTGAGCCCTTTAAAACACTGGGCGTACTTTAAAATCAACTGCTAACATTAAAACATGCCTTCGAGGTTCGGCACTTAAGACGAGACTTGTGATCACTTGAGAGAAGGAGCGGACTGTTACATCCTCCCTCCTTATAATAAATTTCGCCCTAAGAATTCGAGAAGATGGAGCGGCATGTTACATCCTTTCCTCCTTATAATAAAATCCGTCCTCGCAATTTGCTTAGCATTAGAGAGAAGGAGCAGGGTGTTACCGAGCAATGGACTTGAATGACAAGAAAGTGGTGTAGTTAACCCAAATCCTTAATGGAGAATTCAATAGCCAATTGAGAGACAAGCCAATCAATCTTTAAGGGGTTTTCACCTATAAGCACCATTTCGTCAACATACAAAAGAATAACCAGGAGTCCTTCGGTGGAGTCGAGATAAAAAGACTAGGATCAAAGGTATTGTAATAGAAGCCCAGTTGTAGGAGGACGGTACTCAGGCAATCAAACCAGGTGCAAGGAGCCTGTTTGAGATCGTAGAGAGCACGAATGGGTTTGCATACATGGTGAGGGTAACGATAGTCAACAAAACCTGGTGGTTGTTACATATAAATTGGAGTAGTGAGAAAATCATGGAGGAATGCATTCTTGACCCCAAGTTGGTGAATGCTTAGACAAGTCGAATGCTTTCCACCTTGATTACAAGAGAGAAGTTTCAGAAAAATCAAGTCCATCAAATTGATGGAACCCTTTGTCAAATAAGCCAGCTCTAAGCTGCTCAAGGGAGCTATCTGGTTTGAGTTTGACTTTGTATACCCATTTGTCGCCAACAACATTCATGTGAGTCTAAGAGGGAACAAGGGTCCATGTGTGGTTTTTGGCAAGGACGTAGAGAAGAGATTATAGTGTGCAACACTACAGGAATGGTAGAAGATGTATAAGCTACATGTAGAATTTGACACTTGGGATTGGGCTTGTGAATGTCGACCCAGGAGAAAGTAGCAAGAGCAACAAGGACTAAGGTGCTTGAATCCACGATCGGATCAAGCAAAGGGGTAAGCGCAGAGGAAAAGGTCATGCCTAAGATCTTTGGCATGAAGACCGGGGTGCATGAGCCAACAGTGGAAGACATGCCGAGGAGGTGTTGGAACGAGAAGGAGAAGACTCCAAATTCGTGAGACAATAGAGATTTTTAGTGACTACATCTTTGTTGTATAGTTGTGTGAGTGACAAATATGAGATAACTAACTAATCGAACACCACATGCCATGAGATGTAGATGTGACTAGAGAAAGGATAAAAGCATTTGTAGCCCTTATGTTTGGTGGTGTACCCCAAGAAAATACATGGCAAGGACTTTGGAGCCAATTTGTGATCAATATAGTTCCCAAGGAGAGGGATACGATTGGAGCCCAATACAAAACGTCTGGAGTAATCAGGATGATGTCCATAGAGGTAGAAGAAAGATGATTGCAAGTGAAGAGCCATTGGGGGGAGGGGGGGTTAATTGATGATAAAAAACATGGCAGTTGAAAAATAATCGGTCCAAAATCATTGTGGGCGATGACCATGGAACATCATGTTGAGGGCAAGTTCAGTGATGTTGTGGTGCTTACGTTCAACTTTGCCATTCTATTTAGAAGTTTTTGGACAAGCCGACTGATGGTGAATTCCCTTAGATTGCAAATAGGATAAAAATTCATGAGAAGCAAACTCCCCACCTTCGTCTCTTTGAGAAAGACGGATCTTAGCACCAAATTTAATATATTTATAAAAAAAATCAAAATAGGAGGCAAGTTCAGATTTGCGCCGCATGGGAAAGAATCATGTAAAATTGGTATAATCATCAATGAAGATGTTGTAAAAAAATAATTTATCTCGGGAGACAATAGTTGCATGTCCCTAGAGATCACAATGGAAAATATGAAATGGAGCTTTTAATTTATTGTCTTTAGATAAAAATGGTAGTCTACACAATTTACCCATTTGACAACTAGCACATATAGGAGGAGAGTCAAGCTTAGAAAGATAAAAACATATATGTTTATTAGAGTGCAGATGATCAAGTATTTGCTTATGTGGGTACACAAGATGATGATGCCAACATGAAGAAGCAGCTTTGCAAAATCAAGTTAAAAAATAGACTGTTCGAGCCCCATCAAAGGCTACAATCGACCACGTCTACGCCTCCCTTCACCAATATTTTATGAGTTGCATTGTTCTTTATCATAAAGCTATCTCCATCAAATTCAATGGTAAGTGGATAATCAGTGGTCAATTTGCTCACACAAAGCAAGTCCTTTTTAATATCAAGTTCAACTAGAACATCACTAAGATGGATAGGAGAGCTACCAGTAGCAATGGAGGTATTGCCAACATGTGTGATTGGGAGGCATACACCATTACCAGCTATAAGACGTCGGAGCCACGTTATGGTGTGAGATTAGAGAGAATACTTGGGTTGCTGGTGTTATGGTTAGTGGCAACAATATCAAGAAACCAGTTAGAATCTTGAGCATCAACAATGGTCACATCTGCTAAGGCCTGAGGAATAGTACCAACTTGAAAGGAGTGATTGAAGTATTTGAGAGGATATGATTGTGTTTGTTGCAAATTTGGCAAACTAAATGAGTATTTGCCTAAATTTTGTAAATGAAGAGCTAGAGTATGTCCATTTGGACCATGGTAGTTCTGGTTTAGAAGGTTTAGTAAAGGAAGAGTTACCTTAGTGAAAGCCATGTCCAATAGAGTTGAAGGACCGGCCACCATTTTTCTGTGCTTGGAATTCTTTTAGGTATAGAAGGCCATTTGAGGTGTAGGTGGAGCATCACGTTTGTGCCTTTCGGTGTGGCTTTCTGAAATAATGACTATTGTGGATTATGGTGGAAGGGGAGGCCGCATCATTATTGTAGTAAATACTTGGTACTCTTTCCCTAAACCATTAAGGAGCCAATATTGTTTTTTTGTGATCTTGGACTAGCTTGCTAATGTCAAACAATTCATCACAAATTGTCTTAAAATGGCACAGGTACACGAACAAGGAGTCAGTACCTTGAGTAACGGAAGTAAGTCATTGCTTGAGGGCTAGACCGTGGTTAGAATTTTCACGAGCGAAGGCATGCAATAAAGCATACCATACTTCAACAATGATGTTAAGACTATTGATGAGGCCAAGGACTTCTTCTAAAACTATGGCCATGACCCATCCTTTAACGAGATGGTGACATTTTGAGTCACTAGGTATGGGATAGTCATCAAAGGAAGCGGAAGAGAAGGAAGAGTCGGAGTGGCTGGCCATGAAAAAAAACAAAGAAGAAACGTTCTTTGTGTTCACCGTACGGCTTTGAGACCATAAAGAGGTTTGAGAACTCTCTCTCACAATGAGCTTGGAGGAAATTTCTTTCATTTAAAAGTAGTACATGTTGAGTTTACAAGCAGTGGAAACTATACAAGGAAAATCAGGGGTGGGCTCCAACTCCGACAGAGTCGAAATGCCCACCTCCAACCTCTGAGCTCGACTAGGGTTGGAGGTTAGAACGTGCTCCAAACTCGATTCGGAACAAACTCCAATCGAAGGTCGATGCTCGAAGCTCTGGTAGGAGTTGATTTAATGTAAGCAAAATATTATAAAATATTATAAAAAAATAATTTAATAAAATACTATAACAAATAAGTTAAAACGCTAAAATTTAAATGCAATGACTAAATCATGTACAACAGAAAAATAGGTGATTTAATGTGTATAATTTGCAAACGATAAATTTAGATTTAAAACTACAAATTTACAACAAGTTTAAATTTATAACACCAAAATATAAATAATGTTCCCTGCATCAGTCTTGACAGTTCATGCATTTGTGTTGATGATTGGATAGTGATTTCAAGTTTTTCTACATGAAGTTTTATTGATCAGATGCACTATATTTTCTTTAGTCATTTAACTATAGACTTTTAAACCCTTAGCCAAGTGATATATGACATAAAATAGGACACATTATGAATTCACCTCCACCTCTAACTATGACGAGTTTTGTATGATGGTAATCATGGTATTGACTTTCTCACTAATAAAGGGGCTATCCGACGATGCGTTCTTCTCAATCATCCATAATTAGTCTAGGATTCATAGTTAGGTCTACAAATTTATATAAATTATAAACTAAATAATGAAAACATTAAGATTATGTAAATAATCATTTAAAATCATAAAGTTACCTGACTCAAGTCTATAATAGCTCTTGACATCAATGGTATCTACTCCAATGGGTGTTGAACTTAACCAGTTATGTGCAAATGAGGGCCTCAATGACGTTTGGAGATAATGAACTTCAATAAGCATCCAAGACAAGACATCCGGTGCTAAACGCCGACTCAAAGGCAACCGTAGTGATAGGGATGACTAGTACATCCCTGGCTATTCGGGAAAGGATTGGAAACTTTCCAGAACTCGCATTCTACCAAGTTAATATGTGGAATGTTTCACTAGGTGCTTCGAAATTTTCCAAAGTAACGCTCAAGCTCAGACTTACATTGCATAATATTACTCGATGCATAGTTTTGATGATACCGTTGTAGCCAAAATAAATTTGAACTTTGTGCAGGTGTGCCATCCTAGGAAGATGTCGAGCCAGTCAAGAGTGAGGAACTATCACTGTAATACCCAGTGCCTAAGCTCAAACCAGAAGGGAGGCTAAGCCCACGACAATGTCATTTTGGTACTTCCCTGAATGCAGTTTTCTCGTGAGACCCTTTTTTTTTTTCTTTTATTTGCCTTTCCTTCAGTTTCTTCACTTCCGAAAATCCCTCCATCTCAAATCCATTTTTCCCCACGTCTCGGCGGTTTTCTTTTCTCTTCCATCACACACTCACACTCACACTCACCCACGGCACCACTCATTCGTTTCACTACCAGATGATCAAGTCGTCCTCCAAACATTCTCTCTCGTTCTTCTCTTTCTCCGTAAGTTCTCACCACCCCCACAATCCAGTCACTGCCGAAGCCCTTCTCGGTTGGTCTCACTCCCATGAAACACAAAAGTATTTTTCGTCCCATGCAAACCACCATCACCGTTAACCTCTTCTACCTCACTCCACCACCCTACACCACCGTGGGACAGTCCCACTACTGCTACAGCCTAGTCGAGACCATGCCGGGGAGAAGCACGTTTTCACAACCAGTGTCGCCAGGTCCTGATTTCCATCGAGCGCAGATGCAGCATTGGGGTCACCACTTTCCCCAGCTATAAAGCCATCGTGAAACATTGAGAACTGCCACCACGCTGCCCTGCACCTCCATGACCAGCACCGATAAGCTTGGACATGAAGCACTCTATTTTTATACACTAAAACAGAGCACTGTGTTTCCCCCACCGTGAGCCATGGTTTTACCACCACATCGCTGCCACCCTCCTTTCGAGTTCTAGCATGTTTACACTACCGCCCAAAGTCACCTTCAGCCCATCCACTGTGATGCACTACGGTTGCACCACACTAGAACATGTTTAAACCACCATGAAGCCCTCTAGCAACCATTACACATACACTACACGCTACCTCACGCCAGAACACCATGAAAACTACTCTTCACCACTGACCCATCAACCCCACACAGCATCACGACCTGTCGCCGCGCTGACACATCCGACCTCCGCCCAGCCCGAGCTCTGTCATGCTTCTCGCTCTCTCTTGGTAAAAATATTTTCCTCCCGACGTCAAGCTGTTCTCTGGTTTTGATTCTTCTCCAGAAATGTATGTTGCTTTGTAAAAATTATTTGGGCTGGGTTTATCTTAGATCATGGCTGTTTACGTACTGATTTCTTTTTGGAGTGGGCTTTTGTTAATGAGATTAGGTTTAATATTCTTTTAAATAGGTTCTGTTTTATTTCATAGTAGTCTTGAAACTTTTATGTTTTGTTTACAGAAATTACTCAAGTTATTTTAAATTGTTATTAAGTAAATATTTTTTAAAAAACTTATTTTCAGGAGTAAATCGTAACTATGTAATTTATTTTTACATACTTATATGATCTAGTTTATTTTATTAAATAAATTTGTTGTTTAATTTAAAATATCTTGATATAATTATATTATATAGAATTAAATTTTATAATTTGTTTTCAATAGTAAATAAGTTAAAATTTAATATTTTAGTTGGAGAAATCGAGTGAATATTGATGGATTTGGGAAATGATGGTATTTTAGAATTAAAAGAAATTTTAGGTTTTTGAGGAATTAAAATGGGTTCTTCAGTAATATGAGATTATCTGTTCATTGGAGATTTATTTAAGTTACATGACTTTTTATAGGTGACGATTGACAATTGTCCAGTACTGTTGTGGAGAATTTCCTGGAAAGCTAAGATGTCCAAGTAAGCGGGGTTCATATACTAGTTTTGCATAAAAGAAATGAAATGAGGTTGACTTTGAAAATAAGCATATTTGTTTTTGAATAGAAATCTGAAAACGACCTTAGATGTTTATTCTGCATATGCATAAATTCTATATAAGAGAAATCATTTTCTGTCATGACTGGTGTGAACATGAGCTAATTTTGTGTATTTTATTTTTGAACTATGCAACAAGAGCGAATATGAAAATCTAAAAGTTTTTGCGACGAATAAATGAAGATGTTTTGGATTCTGTTTATTTTGAACATGTGAAATGATCTGAAGCTATTTTGTATTTTGTTTTGATATGATGTGTCATCTGAAAACCTTGGCATAAAGTTTTGATTCTGTATCTGAATGTGATTTGATTCCGATGATGTTCTGTTCTGTTTCTGTTAAGGCCCAGCCATGGATATAATTATGGTTTATAACCCTACCACGGGAGTGAAACATGGTATATGGCTGAGCCACGGGTACAATGATGGTTTACAACCCTACCACGGGGGTGAAACATGGAATACGGCCCAGCCACGGGTATAAAGGTGGTTTATAATCCTACCACGGGAGTGAAACATGGTATACGGCCCAACCACAGGTATAATGGTGGTTTATAACTCTACCATGGGGGTTAAACATGGTATTTGTCCCGATGTGATGCTATGAGATGATATGAATATAATGTTTCAGTTTGGATATGCCAAAGGATTTTCTTTTTGGGAACAGGTTTGTTTTCTGAAAATTTCGCTATGATATTTTGTACCAAGTTTTGTTTATGCATTCTGAAAATGTAACACCCCGCTCCCCAATAAAGACATTTTATAATTTTTTAGGAGCCAGTGTGCTACTACTAAACTTAAATATAAAAGCTTTTCCTTTTTAACAATGCGCCAGATGCGAAAGAATTCTATAAAATAAAAAATTTCAATAAATACTGAAAATCTAAAATAAAGTCTGCAGAAGCACTTATTAAAAATACGGAAGTCTCATGTGCTTATCAAAATAATTTATTTAAACTTTAAACCATAGAAATAGTCATAGCATAATCTGTCTAGGCCTCTGCCTCGCCTCTTGGAGTTAAGTCTTGTCCTGCATCTCGTCTTTATAAATGTCATCACCTAGGGGGTTTAAAAAGATAAAAACAATCTAAAATGAGTCGAACACTCAATAAGCAACACATCATACAGTAAACATAATAAACATAAGGTTTCTTGAAAAACGTGCATATTCATAAATACTTTCATAAATAACATGAACGTGATCGTTAACTTATCTTTCACTTATCATAGGCCGTTACCCACTGTTGACCCCTGTGAGTTAGGATTAGCGAATCTAAATAGATTCTGATTCCGCCCGTGGCCGTGGGTTGTGGAATCCATACATAAGGAAGACATACTGGGTGCACTACCAGCACGGCACGGCACGGCAGCTGGGAACCAAGGCGGCGCAAGTTCCTTTGGGCTGGTTAGTGCGACGCCGAGAGAGAGGATGAGTGAGAGAGAACGGAGAGAGATTTTTCGCACCACGCATCGTGTATGGGGCTTCGGGTGGTGGCGCTGGGCGTCACTGGGCGGTGGAGGCTAGACCTCCGGCGTCATCTGTTGCTGCTGACGGTGGCGTCGCAGCCCACCAGTGGCAGAATGTGGCTCTCGGTTTGGGGGGGATGCTTTGTTTCGATGGGCTAAAACAAGGGAGGATGGCAGTGCTTTATTTTCCGAGGGCAGGCCGTGCAGTGATTCTGCTAGCTGGGCTACGAGGTGGCCAGAGGGAGGAGCTGAGACATGGTTTGCTTGGCTTCGGCAAGGTGGTGCTGCGGGGGAACCATGCTGCGAAACTAAATGTGGGGCTGGGCAGTGTTAACGCATGGGTTTTCGCCGTGCGGGTGGTTTGCAACGATGTGGATTTGCATGTGATGAGGTGGTGGGAGGCACGGAGGAGGTCTTGGGTGGTCTGTTGGACGAACTGAGGGGAGGTGGTGGAGGTTGTGTTCCTGGACGTGTTGCGGTTTTGAGGGGAGGAGGTTTGTGAAAGGTGTGCTCTGTGTGCGTGAGTGTATCTAGACGTTGGCGGCAGTGGCTATGCCTTTCATGCAGAGGAGGGCCTAACCTATTTATAAACCTAGCCAATTGAGAGCCAAGAGGAAAACGCTATGATGAGAAACGTGAATGTGGAGGAAACAGATGAAGCTCGTGCATGCATAGATAGACGGACATAAGCTAAACCGTGCATGAAGAGAAATCTACCAAGGTGAGGAGTCTAGGTGATGGAGGGCTATTGCGGCAATCATCAAAGTTCTCGTATGTATATAAAAAAAAAAACATGGTGGAAAACCCTAGAGAAAAATAAAGAAAGAGACGTGCATGTGCATGTGAGTGGATTGTTTGAAATTGATAGAAGAAAATCCGATATGGAGGATTTTTATTATGAAGAGGATTCATGAGTTTGGAGGGATAATAATAATAATAATAATAATGATGATGATGATGATGATGAAGCCTAAAATAATCTATCCGATAAATTTTCTAATGGGCTTTAACTCATTTATTGAGCTTAATAAAATTATTCGAATTTTATCCCAAAAAAATAAATATAGGATCGGGTCATTACAGAAAATAAATATGTTGTTTCTGCTTTCTGAAAGTAAATGTTTTGTTCTGCATATCGAACTTTATAAATGCTCATGTTTACATGATAGTATATGCTCTCTGCTTACTGAGTTGTTGATAACTCACCCCTTATCTCCACAATATTTTTAAGATATTTTGATGGTTCAACTGAGGATCAAGATTTTGAGGCTTTGGGTGAGATGATTTAAGTATAGTGGTTGGAATCGAATTTTCTATATGATATTGGGAATTTGAAGTCTATTTTTTTATATTGTTGAAATGTGAGTTTAAGTGTTAGGAAGTAACTCTCAGACCCGTGGGGGACCGGGGCGTTACAACCACCTTCGGTCGAAGATTGACCACTGATGTTATAATAGATATATAAATCATCAATATCACATTTAAGCGATGTAATAAACTAATCAGCGTCCTCATCACCAACGACGTCCCTATCCAATCTTCTACAATCGCCAACTTATATCGAGAGTCAAGGATCGCAAACACAAATAATAATCTATTTATCTTCTCCATATCCTCTCAATATTTATTATATTTGTATTTCATCCTCATAACCATTGCATTCAACAAACCCACACTATCAGCACAACTCTGTTGCAAGTGGTCATAAAGCCCCAAGAGCTCCTCGAAGTACATGTTTGTAGTAAGATATTTTGTCCCAGATATACGCATAGTTATGCCATAAAACATCTTTAAAAATTGAACAAAATACCTGACATTCACCCAATCATCTGTGTTCGACACACGGAGCCCTCTTCTCCACCTGCCCCAACTAACTCCAGCAAAGCATACCTCATGCCCCCATCCTCGACCTCCATCCGCTCAAACGATGTTTGGTACTTCTGCATCATCATGTATGTAGAGTTCCATCGAGTCAGATTGTCTAGTTTCAACATACTGATAGATGGAATCTTAAGCTGTTCGGCTACGGCCTTAAACTAGCGGAGCCGTTGGGGGAAGCCCTCACATATCTCATAAGGTTTCAGACTTTAGTAATGGAATCATCAACCTTCTTTAACTCCTAAGAAACTATGAGGTTGATGATATGGGCACAACGTCGAACATGGATAAACTAGTTCTCACAAATGATATCCTCGTTTACCGTCATATTCTGCCTGAACCAATCAATGGTAGTGTCAATCACATTGGCATTGTTAATCGTGATACAAAACACTTTTTTGATCCCTTAATCATTTATACAATCATTCATCTCCTTGCCAATGGATGAACCCTTGTGATCAACAATTTATTTGAAACTGATAATCTGCTTGTGAAAAATCCACTCACTATCAATAAAGTGGGTTGTGATACACTTGTAGCCTACATTCTGTATGGAGGTCCATGTATCAGTCGTAAATGACACTCTCTGGCCAGTGGCAACAAATATTTCCTCCATCGTTGCTTTCTCCTTGGCATGCCTTTTCAAACAATCGCGCACCATAGTATATCGTGAAAGCATGAAAAATCATGGCTCTAAAATGTGCACAAATTTGCAGAAGCTTGCCTTGTCAGCTGTGACGCCCCAACCTCCGCTTCGGATGAAACAGAGACTTAGAGTGTTGAGACATGTAATACAAGGTTACATACCCTGTATATGGTAGTTAATATGCAATGCATCCTATAAATGCAACTAACAGAATTCAATATTCGCAATATATTAAGGGTGAAAATATAACTTATGCCAGAATAACTAAAAACGTCTCAATGCATTAATGACCATCATAGGTTCTAAGCCAAATAGTAGCATAAGCTAAACATAAAAGTCTCCAAAGTTAAATCAACCGCTTCATTTCTAGGGCATGAAGGACTAAGGCTATAAACATAAGGATCAAGTCTAGTCTCTTCTTGAGATCTGACTCCTCCTCAATTAGTCAGATCTAGCGCTCCATCTACCCCGTCCTCATCAAATCCTAACACAACTTCTATTATTTCGAGTGGAATGATAGTGGGTCCTCAAGGGGTGAGATTTACTTGAAATCTCAGTAAGTTAAACAACCAACTTGCACAAAGATAAATTACGCATGAAGAATGATAAATATGAAATGCATGATATGCAAAAAAAAGTGTCTCTCCCATCCAGATTCCTTAACATTTTCAAAAAACTGAGACATATTTTCTTTAGAGAACATTTTTACTTCAACCATAAAAAAACATAATTTCATCATTATTAGCAATTCATATTTAATCGTAGCATCATAACATGTGGTATCATCACAGTTTCTCATATGCACTATGAGTACCTGTCAGTGACCGTAGTACAACTCTTGTTAAAACTACGTTGCATGCAGACTCGTTCTCAATGCATTTGTAATATAACATAACATCATCACAACATCATAACATATACACCCACCAGCATTAGGTGTCATAACATTTGACTTTGCTCCGAGTTCTTTAAAAAGAAGTCATTCGAATCCCGTTGATTGTTCTTCGTAAACCCAAGGGTTACCACTCCATTCTTAAATACTACAAAGTAGACAGAGTAGTTCCACTAGGAGAATTCCTCATTCTAGCCTTTGGAATCATGACAAAAATTATTTTTCATGCTATGTTGTAAAATATTTTTTATGACATGTGCATATATAGCAAATTTTCATGTGAAAATGGCATTTAAAGATGCATGCTAAAATGGTAAAAATACCACATGTCATGTAAATATACACTCAATGTATTATATAACAGGATATTTTATGTTCAAAATGATAATTATAACATGAATGCAGCATTTATCAATAAATCATAAATAATCTATCAAGGTATAAGTTAGAGGCCAACATACAAACTTCCTACGTTTGAAAAAGTCGGAGCATCTGAAATCAAATTTGTACTAAGTTAGTATTAATACTATTATGGATGAGGTTCATAAACAAAGGCTTCAAAAATAGATATTTACAAAATACCCCTAAACTTGCCACTGAGGACCTAAATTTTTCATTATTTGCAAATAAACCTCAAATTTAACCAAACTTCATGGACCTTATATTTTTTATATTCTAAAACCATCTATACACTTAGAATTGTAAAATTCAAAGTGGAACTAGCTGAAACAATCCCAACCCGTGATATGCATTCTAGTTGATGTCTAAGTGTGTTCTCAACTATTGATTCCTATGAATGCATGCTTAAGCAATTTTCTTTAATCCCAAACAATCACTATAGTCCTTAATGATATCGTAAAGGCCAATTATTTGGCGAGCAAGTTGATCCCAACACTTAATCGTGGCTAAAAACCTTAATCTTCATTAATCCTTCAATAATCAAGCTTGATGTTCCTAGTGTAAATCACAAAGGCATGTTTTCAAAACTCACCCAAAACATGCTTCTACTAAAAAAAATAAACGTTCAATGAACATTCTAAGACATTAATAAATCAAATCAAAACATACTTAAGACATGTCGTAGCTGAATTTCCACTTAAAACAATTTAAACACTTAACTCATCCTTAATCAACCCAGTTTTGAATTAAGCATGGTAACCTTATCTAAACTTAACCAAAATTTATTCTAACACTAGAAAACAAGACTTGACATGCAAACTAAGATTTAGGGAAAGCAAACACACAGAGAGATAGCTCTTTGCCACCAAATACATTGAACCTAGACAAAAGAAGAAGGGCAAAGAAGGAAGAGAGGGTTTCGGCTGGTGGAGGCTACATGTCACATGTGAGGGAGGCCTTTAGGTTTCCATGGTCATCCAAGGGAAGAGGAAGATATGCCAAGTGGCATCCATGCACATGGTATTTGGATTTTCAAGAAGAGATGGAGAGCTCTATATGAGGGTATTGCCAAAATTTATGGGAGGTTTTTTGGCACAAGTTCTCATTTTCCTTTAAGGGATTTTTGGCACTCACCATTTCTCTCCAAGTTCTTACACTTTCTCACCACTTTCTCACCAAACAAACACCATTATTTCTCTCCACCATTTCAAGAATCACAAGGATTTCTCCTACACCACACGAGAGGAAGGAAAGCACGAGGAGGTAGGAAGCATTCCATCGTTTCTTACACACACACACGACCAAGAGGGAAAAACAACACCAAGTTTCGAATTTAGGGCTTTTCCCAAGTATTGGCCAGTTACACGTTCATTGCTGACACGAAAGATGTGATGCCCCCAGATTCCGCTTGGGATCGGACGAACATCTAAAGCGTCGGGACATGCAACACAAGGTTACCTGCCCCCGTTCATGACATATAAGATGCAATGTTCCTAACATGTATCTAGCATTATGCAATATTCACAGCAGATATTTTTATTTTTTTGAACAATACTATGCACTAAACTTATAATATCCTAAATAGTTAAAACATAAACCATGCATACTTAAAACATCCACGATTACAACACAGGTCTCAGAAGACTATAATCACAAAACAACGGAGACTTGGCTCTATAGTTACATTGCCAAAATACACAATTGGGCTAGTTCGTTGAGTAACTCACGTAATTCGACTAACGATACCGGAATACTATCCAAAGACCTAATTATGGAGGCTACAAGCTTCGTGATGCGTCTACGACATCTAATCAACCTTCTCCAGTCTGCCAGTGTCTGCTCTCTGCTCTAATCCTGACACATCGCCTACCATTCGGGGGGAATAGTAGTTGGGACTACCACGGTAAGATTTGATTACAAATCTTAGCAAGTTAACAGGAAACTTCCACACAGGTTAATGATGCATGCATGGCAGTAAAAGCATGAATGCATAGTGAAAGTCATAAGTAAGCATAGCATAACTTGACTTATAGCATGGCATAAATGACATAACTTGAACTGAAACTGAAACTTAGCTTGATGTGACATGGCATGTACATGAACTTAAAACATAACATGGACTAGCAACATAGCATGAATGTGAACTTGAAACATAACATGGACTTGAAACATAGCATGAACGTGAACATACATAATTTGAACATGAACTTGAACATAACATGAACCTGAGCATGACATAACATAAATGTGAACATGAAACATAACGTGAATGTGAACATGACATAACAAGAACGTGAACTTGAACATAACATGATATAAGCATGAACTTGAAACAAATTCTTGTCTCATGGGATTACCATGATTGAGTAATCTTATCTCATGGGGTTATCATGATTGACATGAACTTGAAACTTGACATGAACGTAAACTTGAACATAACATAATGTGAAACATGACTTGAACGTGAAATACATGAACTTGGAATCTTTTTCAATAGACTTAATCATAAAGTGACCATACGGGTGCTATACGGGTCCCCTTGAGCCGTCTGTCCCTGCCAATCACCACATCACAACATAGGTGTCTATACCAGCTGTGAGTGCATTAATACGTACTCCACAGTTGTTGTGGCCCCACGTATTCTACGTGTCATAATTGTTGTGTCTCACGTAGTGTATGCTTCACAGTTGTTGTGGCCTCATACTCCATGCTCCACAGTTGTTGTGGCCCCATGAATTGTTTGTGCCACACTTGCTGTGGGCACACGTAACATAATGTGTGCCTCCATCGGTGTTAGTGCCTGGCGCGCTCCGGTGACCAGCTAGTTAGGCCCCATTCGCAATCTGTTGACTGTACTTCATCAACCCAGGGAATTTCACACCTATTTAGACACTCCAGCATGAACAAAGGAGTTCCACTAGGATATTACCCCATCCTAGCGCTTGGGGTCGTGATTGACATGAATTACTTAACTGGCATACATGACATTTCGTAACTTGGCGTGACATGAATGTAAGATGATAAACATGACAAACTTTGAGACTTAAATGTAATAGAAAATATTTCATAACATGGTGTACATGTAACAGACAATATTTCGTGATATGGCATAACATGTGACAGTGAATATTATGTGACATGATATACATGTAACAAATGACATACGTAATGTGACATACTTGCAACAAATAGTAACATGTGATAGAATATATTATGTAACAGATAAATTTTTGTGACAGAATAATTCGTGTAATAGATAGACATGTGATGACATGACATATATAACAACATACGATCATAAACTGTAGTTCCCTTACCCATCACACATACATAATAAATTGATAGTAAGTTAAGAGCTAACTTATCTCGATTGTCGCGTTCTACGATATTAAAGCGTGAAACACGAGGAACTGTAAGAGGGTATTCTAAAAGTTAGAAATGAATTACTAACAATTAGAAATGTGAAAAGAGACAATTTAGAGTAAAATTACCATTTTATTCTCTACTTGTGGGAAAATGATCGTTTTACCCCTAACTTAAGGAGTTCACATCCTGTATCACCCCGTTCCCGAAAAGACATTTTAGAATTTTCGAGGAACCAGTGTGCTACTACTAAACTTAAGTTTAAAAGTTTTTCCTTTTTAACAACACGCCAGATACGAAAGAATTTCATAAAATAACAAATTTCAATAAATACTGAAAATCTAAAATAAAGTCTACGGAAGCATTTATTAAAAATACAGAAGTCTTATGTGGTTATTAAAATAGTTTATTTAAACTTTAAACCATAGAAATAGTCATAGCAAAATCTGTCTAGGCCTCAGTCTTGCCTCCCGGAGTCAAGTCCTGTCCTGCAGTCTCATCTTCATAAATGTCATCACCTGGGGGGGTTTAAAAACATGAAAACAAACTAAAATAAGTCGAATACTCAATAAGCAACACATCATACAGTAAATATAATAAACATAAGGTTTCTTGAAAAGCGTGCATATTCATAAATACATTCATAAATAACATGAGCATGAACATTAACTTATCTTTCACTTATCATAGGCCGTTACCCACTGTTGACCCCCGTGAGTTAGGGTTAGCGAATCTAAATAGATTCCAATTCCGCCCGTGGCCGCGGGTTGTGGAATCCATACATAAGGAAGACAATACTGGGTGCACTACCAGCATGCACGACCTGGCAATGCAATATGCCCATAACATAGGTACCGTTTTCATATCATAACATAGGCCGTTACATATCTTATCAAATCATACTTGCATACTTGTCATTTCATAGATTTCAAACGAAATCACATACGTACTTGTCATATCATATCATAGATTTCAAATGAAATCACATTATTTCATAAATGTCGTGATACATGTTTCATCGCATAAAATCATGATTTTCCTAAAATACTTTAATGTATAAATCTTTACATAAAACCATGCATTTCATAAACAATTTTATGAAATGACTCTCACATAAAATCATGCATTTCGTAAATAATTTCATGAAATCACTCTCACATAAAATCATGTATGATTTCCCATAATTATTTTAATGCATAAATTATCACCTAAGATCATCAATATTCATAAACTTTCATATCAAATCATGGATTTTCATAAATATATCACGATTGGGTACGTAAAGAGAAGCTTCCAAAGAAGGGCATACATGCAAAATGTTTTTATAAAAGACATGTCATTTACTGTACATACGTGTAAGGGTATGATCATGCTACTTACCTCGTAGCGCTTAATCCAATATTTCCAGGACGCGATTGATTACCTACAAAATACACATAACTGGCGTAAATTTCTAACTTAACATGTATTTCGTGATCAAAACCTGAATTTCCAATTTAACCTATATTTCCATAAATCTTGATCCTTCATAATTCTAAAATCACATTGACTCTATGCTATTGACATCAATTATGTATAATTTTATCTGTCGAGCTTAAAATACAACTCTATCACCATGACACAAATCTAATTAATCTCAAGCCTAGCCCACAACTAAGCCAAATCCAACTTAAAAAAATACAAGTCCAATAAAACATCATTATAAATTTGTAAAAAATCAAGACCTGGCCCATAATAATGCTACTATATAAAACCATCAACATAAGCCCGTCGTATGCACCAAGCCCTTTGTGACGCCCGCAAATTCCGCTTGGGATCGGACGGACATTTGAAGTGTCGAGACATGCAACACAAGGTTACCTGCCCCCGTTCATGACATATAAGATGCAATATTCCTAACATGCATCTAGCATTATGCAATATTCGCAGCGGATAATTTTTCTTTTTAGCAATACTATGCACCAAACCGAAATATCCTAAATACTTAAAACATACTTCATACATAATGACATACTAAACAACTGAGATCACAATATTAATCCATATGGTTGTGATCAAAAGAGTGATGGAGATTGAACTCTACAAATACAAGTAGTAATCTGAGGTAACTACTGTATTAACACCTACATTCCATCATCGCTTAGTCGACCATTTCCAGTTGGTCGATTCCCGATTCTCCTTCAGATCCTGTAACAAAATCTACCATTCGGGGGGAATGGTAGTTGGGACTACCACAGTGAGATTTGATTACAAATCTCAGCAAGTTAACAGGAAACTTCCACACAGGTTAATGATGCATGCATGGCAGTAAAAGCATGAATGCATAATCAAATCATAAGTAATCATAGCATAACTTGACATACAACATAACATAACTGGCATAACTTAAACTGAAACTGAAGCTTAGCATGAACGTGACTTGAAACATAACATGGACTTGAAACATAACATGAACGTGAACATGCATAATTTGAACTTGAACTTGAGCATGACATAACATAAATGTGAACTTGGAACATAACGTAAACGTGAACATAACATAACAATGAACTTGGAACATATTCTTGTCTTATGGGATTACCATGATTGCGTGAACGTAAACTTGAACATAACATAACGTGAAACATGACTTGAACTTGGAATCTTATTCAATAGACTTAATCATTAACATGACCATATGGGTGCTACACAGGTCCCCTTGAGCCGTGTGTCCCTGCCGATTACCGCATCACATCACAGGTTTCTATACCAGCTGTGAGTGCGTTAATACGTACTCCACAGTTGTTGTGGCCCCACGTATTCTACGTGTCACAATTGCTGTGTCTCACGTAGTGTATGCTCCACAGTTGTTGTGGCCCCATACTTCATGCTCCACAGTTGTTGTGGCCCCATGACTTATCTGTTTGTGCCACACTTGCTGTGGACACACGTAACATAATGTGTGGCACCATCGGCGTTAGTGCCTGGCGCGCTCCGGTGACCAGCTAATTAGGCCCCATTCGCAACCTGTTGACTGTACTTCGTCAACCCAGGGAATTTCACACCTATTTAGACACTCCAGCGTGAACAAAGGAGTTCCACTAGGATATTACCCCATCCTAGCGCTTAGGGTCGTGATTGACATGAATGACTTAACTGGCAGACATGACATTTCGTAACGTGACGTAACATGAACGTGACATAAAAGACAGAAATCTTGACGTAACATAACGTGACATGAACGTAGGACGACAGACATGACATACTTCGAGACATAAATGTAACAGAGAACATTTCATAACATGTCATACATGTAACATGCAACATTTCGTAACATGGCATACCATATAACAGACAACATTTCTTAACGTGGCGTAACATGTGACAATGAATATTACATGACAAGAAATACATGTAACAGATGGCATACTTAACTTAACATGACATACTTGCAATGTATAGCATGTATAGCAATACGTGACAGAATATCTTGTGTAACAGATGAATAATTCATGACAGAATAAATTCTGTGTAACAGATAAATATGTAATGACTTGGCATGGCACATATGATAACATGCATACATACAATTTAGTTCCCTTACTTATCACACATACACATTAAATTGATAGTAAGTTAAAAGCTAACTTACCTCGATCTTCGCGCTTCGAGACAAAACTCAAGTGCGATAACGGGAAACTGAAAGTAGTGATTTCTAAAAATTAGAACTTAATCACTAACAATTAGGAATATGGAAAAATATCAACTTAGAGTAAAATTACCATTTTACCCTCTACATGTGGGAAAATGACCATTTTACCCCTAACTTAAGGATTTTGCATCATAACTTCAAAAATCACCAAAATTTACATACCTTATGTAAATTTTGTCCTAAACTCAAATATCAATTCATAAAAATTTAAAACTAAACACAACCATCAAAACTCTATATGGCCGAAACTTACAAAGGCTATTTCCTTTGCTTTTTGTTGTAATTCTTTCAAATCTCAAAACTCATGATTAAACCAAAATTTTTCTTCTACTACACTCATAACATATTCTTAAGAATAATCATGTTTTGAATCATGAACAAAAGTCATCAAAATCACTAAAACCATACTTGAACTTTTTGGTTTCTCTTCTAAGTTCAAAACAGAATTTTGTTTCTAACTTGTTTTGATCAACCTCTTGATCCATGACTTATAAAGAAGTGATCTTCAAACCAAAACATCACATGGTTCAAAAAGGTGTCCTAAAACAGATCCAAGCTTCAAACTCAAGATCACATGGGTAAACATCAACCAAAACATAAATTTAGCCAAGAACATCATCACTTTGGCCTAACCGAATATCTCCTTCCATAAAATTTCATATGTTCGAAACTAACATCAAATATCTTCAAAATAACATTCTAACATGTATATAAGATGCTTAGGATCTTCCAATAAAAATATCAAAGCCATTGGAATAAGATTAAACCATAAAAGATTTAAACTTTCTCAAAACAGAAACTGTTTTTCCTCTTCCAGTTTCTAAGTTTCTAGACCTAAGAAAATATTTCACCAAAACTTTTAATCATGCAACAAATCCTCAACCAATAATCATATACACATGTTAACAGTACTCCATAAAAATTTCGGACCAAGATCTATTCATTAGCTTGGTCAAAAACTCCAAAATATAACACACTCTCCAGTTTATCGCCCAGAATGACCTTTCTGGGGTCTAAACAACTTTTTACCAATCAAATGATCTCCAAATGGAACAAATAAGATATCCACGTAAACTAGACTCCAAAAGAAACAACTTTCATGAAGGAAACGTTGCGAGGAAACACTTACAAAAGCTTCGAAACAGGCATTCAAAAGAGGTACGAAAAACTGTCCGAGAGTGTCTTTTGTGTTCTATGAAGGAAAAGTGTAAAGGAGAGTTGCTTTTTCGTGGGAAGTGGACTGAAGAGCTTCTTACACAAGCTATGGGAAGTGATATGACTGAAGGAATGGTTGAGTGTTGGCCTTTTCTTCTCATAAAAATCAGACCAAGATCTTTTCTCAAGGTGGAGTGTGAGAGTGAAAGAGTGAGGTGGCCCTTTTGCTTTGTCTTTCAAGAACCTTCTAGGCTCTTCTTGTACAGATCTGGCCAGCCAAGTGGGGGTACAAAACTTAGCCATGAAGCAATCCTATGGTGACCAAATTCGTGGGCCTTAATGGGCCTAAACCGAATGGGCCTAAAATTTGGGGTTTAAAGAGGATTTGGGTTGTTATCAAGCCCAAATCTAATATCACTTGGCCCAATCAATTTTTCAAGGTTAACAAGATTGGATAATGATGTTCTAACACAAATTTGAAGGATTAATAGCATGTGGAAGTGATTTAATCAAGTGATTAAACACAATGCTAGAAATCGGATTAGAAAATATTTAGAGGCCAACTTTAGGGTTTTGGGGAAACCGTTTAGGGTTTCGATTTCAACCATGCTTTTGGGCTTTCGATTGGATTCCCACCATTTAGAATTTCACTAGGATTGAAAACCTCTTTGATCTGGCACAATTTGGTTGAGCAGATGAAACAAAGTTTTGCTTAAGCGACATGATCTCACACCTTCATTCCTTCAAATCCAACAAACGTTCCTTATGGTGCCAAGTGTCCAAATAAAACTTCTCTAATCCAATTTGGACATTCCACACTGTGATTTCGAAACACTGCAATTGGTGCTCTTACCGAGGTTACTATTCACTTCGAAAAAGTGTATCATAAACTTAGTACTAAAAATTCCCAAATATTCATATTAACTTATAGTGAAAATATTTTACCGAAATTTAACCTCGAAGTGCCCCTAAAAATAATTTCACAATTTCCAACAGACGTTTCGTCCGGAATTATGAAAATAGGATATTGTGCCATAAAATCCTAAATAATCCACTGAGTGTAATGGCGTAGGCCATAATGCATTCTGACACTTCTAACCACCTCAAATAAATAAAACTCATATTTCTAGCAGCATAGTGAGTGATAACACTGACTATGTTGACAGACTAAAACCTATGCAATAGGTCGATTCGTAAAAACTTATGGGATTTTCACGAGATTCCTAAAGTCAATAGAAATTCCGCCAATAAATTTTTAGCGGGCTGTTACACCCTTGGCCAAAATACAAGGCCTTCCCAAAAAACTTAGTTCATAAGAAATAAGACATGTGGGCCAAGCATCTTCAAGCCGACTTTTTCTAAACTAATAAAATAAATCATTTAGCCAAATTGGAAGCCTCCAATAATAATAGGCCATATCTCTAAGTCATGTCTTTCACAGCTTGAATCAAGTAGATCAAAACTGGTTCTCCTTCTTTCATACCCATCTTGAGTGTTGGGATCTTGCTAGCTTCATCTCAAATGGATTGCACCAATCCTTGGATTGCTTCCTTGATCTTTTTGGCCCTTGATCTTGTAATTGGTCCTTCTGGAACTTGCAAAGGATCTTTAAGAGTAGGCCCACCTTGGTTCCCATCATTCCCCCACTCCTCAAAAGGATTCGACCTCGAATCTTCACCTACATCAAAAGGAGAAAGATCAGAAACATTGAAAGTACCAGAAACTTTATACTCACTTGGAAGATCCACTTTATATGCATTGTCATTAATTTTCTCAAGAATTTGGAAAGGTCCATCTCCTCGAGGATGCAACTTAGTCCTTCTATGGGCTGGGAATCTTTCTTTGCGCATGTGAACCCAAACCCAATCTCCTGGTTCATAGATGACACGCCTTCGTCCTTTATTGGCTTGGGAAGCAACCTTTTCATTCTTTTGGGCAATTTGAAGCCGTACCCTCTCATGAAGTGACTTCACCAACTCCGCCTTCTTTTGTCCATCCAAGCTACTCCTGCCATCAACAGGTAAAGGCATCAAATCCAAAGGAGTAAGTAGATTAAATCCATAAACAATTTCAAAAGGAGAGTATGAAGTAGTAGTATGCATCGTCCTCTTATATGCAAACTTTATAATTGGCAAACAATCCTCCCAAGTTTTTAAATTCTTATAAACAACAGTGCGTAGAAGCTGAGTTAAAGTCCTATTAACTACTTCAGTCTGACCATCAGTCTGCGGATGACAAGTAGTGAAAAATAAGAGCTTAGTACCCAATTTTCCCCACAACACCTTCCAAAAGTAGCTAAGGAATTTAACATCCCTATCAGAAACAATACTCCTAGGTATACCATGGAGTCGCACTATCTCCCGGAAAAACAAGTCAGCTATGTTTGTGGCATCATCTGTTTTATGGCATGGAATGAAATGTGTCATCTTACTAAATGTGTCATCACCCTCTTTCATTCTAATTTGATGGTACCCACTTTTAAGATCAATTTTACTGGAAATACATGAGCCATGCAATTCATCAAGCATATCATCCAATCTAGGAATGGGATGGCGATACTTTATCGTGATATTGTTGACCACCCTGCAATCAACGCACATCCTCCACGTCCCATCCTTCTTTGGCACTAGCAGCACTGGTACTGCACAAGGGCTCATGCTCTCCCTCACGTACCCCTTGCTCATCAAATCCTCAACTTGCCTCTGAAGCTCCTTTGTCTCCTCTGAATTACTCCTATAGGCTGGTCGGTTTGGAATAGCAGCCCCGGGTACAAAATCAATCTGGTGCTCAATGCCTCTAATGGGTGGCAACTCATTTGGCATCTCCTCCGGGAATACATCCTCAAACTCCTGCAACAAAGAAATAGCCAAACTAGGAACAGACTGGTTAGTTTCATCAAGAGTAAGATAAGACTCTTTATAGATAAGAAAAATCATAGGGCGATCTGCCAAGAAAGCCCTCTTAACGTCACTCTCTTGCATAGAAACTCCCTTTTGCCTTTCCTTTTCTCTCAGCAGACTCTCTTTCTTTTTTCTCTCGTGGCTCCACTCTTTTTTCTTTACTCTCAGCCACCTCTCTACTTTCTTTTTCACTCTTTCTTTTATGCTCATTTTCACTCTCACTCTTTCTTTTTTGCTCAATCACTTTTTCACTCTTTCTTTTTTGATCACTCTTTCTCTTTTGATCACTCTCATTTTCACTCTTTCTTTTTTGAGCAACCTCACTTTTCAATTTCAGTTGGTCCTCATAGACCTGGCTTGGAGTTAAAGGAGCAAGCTTAGTTGTTTTGCCCTCCTTTTCAAAGATGTACATGTTCTTGAACCCATCATGTGTCACTCTCCTATCATACTGCCACGGCCTCCCCAACAAAATATGGCCTGTATGCATAGGCACAACATCACAAAGCACTCATCCTGATACTTCCCAATAGAAAAAGTAACTAACACTTGTTTATCCACCCTAACCTCTCCACAATCATTCAACCACTGCAATTTGTATGGTCTAGAGTGTTTTAAGGTTGGTAAATTCAATTTATCAACCAAAGTAGTGCTAGCCTATAACACCCCGTATTTTTGTGTATTTTTAATTGAAGGATTATTTGTTATTAATTTAAAAAATTGATTTTCTTGTTTTAAATTTTCAGATTTTAGTGGGTTTACTTTTATGATTTTTTTTTTAAATTGTGAAAATTAAATTTGACATGTTTCCTTAATATTAATAATTGTTATGCATTTAAATTTTTCTTAATTTAAATTAGTTTGTGGGTTTTAAAATTATTGTACTGTTGGATTTAATTATTTTATTTTACTTAGTCACTGTGTTTAAATTTATTTTATTTAAACTATTGTTTTGAAATAATTTTCGTTGGATTTTTGTGACCTAAGTTGTGAGGATTAGACCTCATTCATTTTTCTCTTTTTTTTTTCCTCTTCCGGAACTGCTTCCTCCCGCGAGCGACGTCCCTCTCTCCCTCTCCCCGTGCGTTTTACTTCCTCTCCCAACCCGCCGCCGTGCGCCTATGTCCGGCGACACCGCCCAGCCCACGGCCTTCCCCACCCTCCGGCGACCACCTCCCTCCAATCTCAGCCCCTCTCGAGTCGCCGTTTGCCGCCACGCGCAACACTATGCCGCGGAGTTCCTTGTGCTCGTGCGCCGCCGTCGCGCCACCACCGGCCACCATTTCTTCACCACTTCATCCTCGACCTCCTAGCAACCTAATGCACCCATCCTTGGCTCCAATCTGTCACTGGTGAAGCCCATCTATCTCCATCTCTGATTTGAGCATTTTGGCCTTCAACCGCTGCCCACGCCGCCACCCACGGCCAACCACCACCACCACCAGCTTCACTGACATCTCCAAGCCCTACCCTAGCAATCTCGGGTCTTGGTTTGTCACCGTTCAAAAGTGGGTTTTTGAGACCCACGGCCACAGTGCATTTGACACTGTTTTGTTGCTACGTTGCCGCTTCTAGCATCTCCGTGATCTTTCAAAAATTATATTATAGCATTGTAAGTATTTTCTCAAAGAACTTTTGAGATTTAAATGTATTTTCGCGCTAACTCATATTTACTGTAAATTGGTTGGTTGTGCCGGACTGAGTCCGAGGAGTAAGGGGGTCGGTTGGATTGGATGGAGTTGTTGGTGTGATTGGTTTATGCTATGAGATTTGTTGGCTGTTTCGGGTTTAAATATTGATATTTTGTGTTTGAGGTGGGTTATGGTGGATATTGGTGATTTTAGAAAGTGATGATATATTTTGGGATTATGAACGTTTTAAGTTTTGAGGAATTAAAATAGGTTATTTAAGAAGCTTAGGCTTAAATATCGAAATCCGTGATTGATTAAAAACTTACGAAAATTATGTGATTATTTTTATAGGTGACGATTTATAGTCGACTCGACATTTTTGAGAAAATTTCTGAAAAGCTAAGTTGTCCAGGTAAGCGGGGTTCATATACTAGTTTTACATAAAAGAAATGAAATGAGGTTGACTTTAAAAATATGCATGTTTGTTTGAGAAGAAATATGAAACGACCGCAAATGTTTGTTCTGCATATGCATAAATTCTATATAAGAGAAATTATTTTTTGTCATGATTGGTGTAGACATGAGCTAATTTTGCGCATTCTGTTTCTGAACTATGCAAAAGGAGCGAATATGAAAATCTAAAAGTTTTTGCTATGAATAACTAAAGAAGTTTTGGATTCTATTTATTTCGAACATGTGAAATGATCTGAAGCTATTCAGTATTTTGTTTTGATATGATGCGTCATCTGAAAACCTTGGCATGAAGTTCTGATTCTGTATTTGAATGTTATTCTGTTCTGATGATGTTCCATTTTGTTTCTGTTAAGGCCCAGCCACGGGTATAATGATGGTTTATAACCCTACCACGGAGGTGAAACATGGAATAAGGCCCAGCCACGGGTATAATGGTGGTTTATAATCTTACCACGAGGGTGAAACATGGAATAAGGCCCAGCCATGGGTATAATGGTGGTTTATAAGCCTACCATGGGGGTGAAACATGGAATACGGCCTAGCCACGAGTATAATGGTGGTTTATAACCCTACCATAGGGGTGAAACATGATATTTGTCCCGATGTGATGCTATGAGATGATATGAATATAATGTTTCAGTTTGGATATGCCAAAGGACCTTTTTTTTTTTTTTGGGAACAAGTTTGTTTTTTTGAAAATTTCGCTCTGACGTTTTGTAACAAGTTTTGTTTATGCATTTCGAAAGAAAATATGTTGTTTCTGCATTCTGAAAGTAAATGTCTTGTTCTGCATACCGAACTTTATAAATGCTCATGTTTACATGCTATATATGATCTCTGCTTACTGAGTTGTTGATAACTCACCCTTATCTCCATAATATTTTTCAGATATTTTGATGGTTCAGCTGAGGATCAAGATTTTGAGGTTTTGGGTGAGATGATTTAAGTATAGTGGCTTGAATCAAATTTTCTATAAGATATTGAGAATTTTGAGTCTATTTTTATATTGTTGAAATGTGAGTTTAAGTGTTAGGAAGTAACTGTCTGACCCGTGCGGGACCGGGGAGTTACGTAGCCACATTAGTACAACTCCCCCCATCAATGATCATGCTACATACCTTATTGTTAACATGGCATTTAGTATGGAAAATGTTATCTCTCTATTGCTCTGCATCATCCACCTTAATGTGTGCATTGAGAGCACGTCTGGCAACAAGAGACTCACCTGTCACAGGGTATACCACTCCATCATCATCACTAGCATCAACCAACTCGGGCACCTCATCACTGTCACCCTCACTCTCAATCATCACCTCCCCATTGTCATGCATAATCATCACCCTCCTATTTGGACATTGAGAAGCAATGTGCCCTGAACCCAAACACTTAAAACATTTAATATCTCTATTACGTGAAGGTTGGGATTCTACCTTGGATTTGTTGCTAGTTCCCTCATCTTTTCCCTTAGGTGGTTCGGTCTTTCTCTTTGCTTCAGCTGGATCATTCCTATCCCCTTTTCATTTCCAAGTAGTGCTAGAAACCGAAGTGTACCTTGCTGTCCCTTTTCTCTTTATTTGCCTCTCCACCTTCATAGCCATGTACACTATGTCCTGTATCTCTACATAATGCTGCAATTCAATTACATTGGCTATGTCCCTATTCAAACCACTCAAAAATCTAGCTATGGTGGCCTCTCGGTCCTCCTCTACATTAGCCCGAATCATCGCCACCTCCATCTCCTTATGGTAATCCTCTAGACCCCTGTGCAAGATTTTGTAATTTCTGGTAAAGGTCTCTATAGTAATGGCTAGGAACAAATCTCCACCTCATAAGAGCTTTCAACTCTCCCCATGTCTCTATAGGCCTCTCATAATTCCTCTTCCTATTGGTTACTAATTGATCCCACCAAATAATAGCATAATCAGTGAACTCAATTACCGTCAACTTCACTTTCTTCTCCTCAGAGTAATTATGACAGTCAAACACCAACTCTATTTTTTTCTCCCACTCTAGATAAACCTCAGGGTCAGTTCTACCTTGGAAAGATAATATTTTCATTTTGATGCTACCAAGGTCTCTATCTACACCATCCCAACCCCTTAGATTTCCCTCAAGTCCTCTTTCATGCCTAACTCTTCTATTTCTACCTGACCCAACGTCAGATGCGAAGTCTTCCTCATCCTCACCATCTCCTTCATTCTCATACTTATTTTCAACTCTATGCTCACATTGCCTCCCATCCCTCCCACCTTGTAGAATTCTAATCGTTGCTTCTTGATGATCCATCCTATCCCTCACTTCACCCAACACCAAGTTCAACCACTCAAACTGTTGTTGCATGGCTTGCAACACAAAGAATGAGTTATCTGCTCTCCCCTTGGTGATGCGCTACTTCGATGAGACATTATCAGGTGCTACACAAAAGAATATTTAGTGGCAAAAACAATTAAACCTCACACACTCCCATACGTGTTTACACTCGAATAATGACACTCCACTCGTGTTTCACTCTTAATTGGCTTTTTTCCGATAATAGTCTCACATTCTCTTGCCTTTTACCTCAAGAGTTTCCCCACTCAAGTTCTTTAAGAACTAATTGACTCAATCAAGACAAAGCAACCTTGTTTTATCCTAACTAGTAATTAGGTCCAAGAAACAAGAACAAGAGAAACACTAAAGGAATGAAAAAAAAAATGGCACTTGAATCAAGAAAATTAAACGAATGAAACAGTAACTATAAGACAAGATACCAACTAGAATAATGTATGCACCCCCTTTGATGATAAGGCTCAAGAAAAAATCTCAGAATTTTTTTTTCTTTTCTTTTCACCAACTGATTTGATCACAATCAAGAATAAGCAGTTGAGAACACCCTAACAATAACTCAAAAACCCTAGGGCAAGTGATATATGGCAGCCCCTAGAATAAGCGATTTCAGCCAACACAAACCCTAGAACAATTAATTTCAGCAACCCTAACAATAGTGAAGAAATCTGCCAGCCACCACTATTTTTTTTTTTTTGTAATCATTCCTAGAACAATGAAGCCCTAGAATTAAATATGCAAGAAATAAAAGATAGAATCAGACCTGATTGGAAACCTTGCATACAATCATAAATTAATGAAAACCTAATTCCTAAAAAATAACTTTCCAAATAAGCCCTTGGCCAAAATACAAGGCCTTCCCAAAAAACTTAGTTCATAAGAAATAAGACATGTGGGCCAAGCATATTCAAGCCTACTTATTCTAAACTAATAAAATAAATCATTTAACCAAATTGGAAGCCTCCAATAACAATAGGCCATATTTCTAAGTCATGTCTTCCACAGCTGGAATTAAGTGGATCAAAACTGGTTCTCCTTCTTTCAGACCCATCTTGAGTGTTGGGCTCTTGCTGGCTTTATCCCAAATGGATTGCACCAATTCTTGCATTTCTTCATTGATCTTCTTAGCCCTTGATCTTGTAATTGGCCCATCTGGAACTTACAAAAGATCTTTAAGAGTAGGTCCACCTTGGTTCCTATCAACATGGTGATGCAAAACCAAATTGATATGGGGTATCTAAGTCCAAATTCTATGTTTTTGCATTGAAATTCTACCTTAAGAAAATGAATATGTACAAATATGGAAGGAAAAACTTAATATCTCCATATATTTATGCCCAGTTTTGCCTTATTAGTAAATATTCGGTTTCAAATTTTTTAAGTGATTTTGATTTTGATTCTGGCGAAATTTTTTTTGGATTCTTGTTTATTTATGTATTTATTTCTCATACAATAATTTTTAATTTTGCAGTTATTTAAGTCTTACTTGTGAGTTTCATAAAATAATACCCAATTTTACTATTAATCAATAATTTTTAGAGTTTTCTCTGTGTTTTGGGCGAATTTCTTACCTTCTTTGCATTGATCATTTATTAAAACTAGCCGTCAGAATTAATCTAAATTCTATCCGGCATCAGCTAGCATCAAAGCTTAAACATCTTTCCTGGGGTTATATCTCATCAGTTTCCATGGCTAGTGGTCATGGTCGTCGTGGGCAGGTTCTGAATGAGGAAGTCCCGCACCATAATTGTAGCGTTCAAGATGTGATGATTGAGGATTTGTAGAGACAGGTTGCAGAGTTAACCATGCATCTAACAGTGCAGGATATCGGTAATCGTGGGATGGAAGATCATGATTCTGATTCCAGTTTTGAGAACCCGTATCACAATTGTGCACTATTCTAGGAGCACCATGGTTGGGAGGAGCGTCATGGGGACCTCATTTTTGGAGTTGATTTTCCAGAATTTCTTGGTACTCTTCAAGTTGAATGTTTCATTGATTTATTGCATCAATTTGATTGGATTTACTACTCTGAGGAAGAACAGTTTGAGGATAGACATTCTTCCATATATTGGGTGAAACTCTATACCAATCTATGATATCTATCCTGATGGAGATAACCTAGTATATGAGGTAACTATATTTATTGAAAACATAGAGAATTTGGAAAAAGAAAATGGTGGTGAAGTTTTGAAGTTTGAAAATCATGAAATAACTTTTGAGACAATTAACTATGTTGATTTTCTTGGAGTTGAGGTTTTTTTTTCAAACTCTCATATGCAAAATATGTTTTTTTGATTTGAGATGTGGGAAAGAAGCTTAATTTTGGAGTATAAGATGTTCAATATTATTTTATTTCGAGCCGATCAAATCAATTTTAGTTTTTCTATGATCATTGGGACGATACAACAAATGGAAAGAAAAATTTGAGAGCAAATTCTCTCCAACCCGATGAGAATGATGTAAACTTAAATTGACATGGGGTATTAGTTATTTTCTTCCAAATCATATATATTTATGACATATGTTATTTTCCTCCAAATCATATATTTATGCTCATTCTTGTCTTGTTAGTAAATATTTAGTTTCAAGTTTGGTACTATGCCATATAGGAGCATTGGCTATCCCATTAATCAAAATTTACCTAATTTAACATTTTCTAATTATTTTTGTCTATCCCACTCGAAAGTCAATCACATATTAAATCATCCATCCAAGGTCTATATAATAATAAAATATTATTTATTTTTGAGTTTTTATTATAATTTTTTTATCTAATTTATTTTGGTTGTATTTTGAAGATCTATCGGTCATATTTTATTTTTTATATTATGTACTATTATCATAATTTATAACGTGTGCTTTTTTATGATGTTTAGCCGGACTGAACCAATGGTGGAGGAAGTCATTTCTCAAAACTAAAGGAAATAGGTTTGCACAGGAAGCCACTGCATGGAAAGAGAATGGGGATAAACGAGGAAATGGAAATAAACGTGAGGGAGGGAGGGAACGTTTGAAATTTAGGTCTATTTGGATTCAGAAAGTATTTCATCTCATCTCATCTCATCTTTTCGTTACAACTTTTTCAAATCCCAAAATATTAATAATATTAAAAAATAATATTTTAACAATATTTTTTTCAATTTTTATCTTTCATCTAAAATCATCTCATCTCTAAATCCAAGCCAACATAATTAAAATAAAAAAGATGATTGATCTATAGTAACCAAATATGTTGAACTTGTTTGGCTTATTGTAGCTGTAACGCCCTGGTCCTCGGAGAGTTACTACCTATCGTCTAAGTTCATCTTTCAAAATATAAAAGAATATTTCGAAATACTCCATAAACATAACCTCCTTTAATTTCAAAAGAACTCAATAAATATAGATACATCTATTACCACAAAAATACATAAAACTCTTTCTACACGGTCACCAAAATAATAATCTAACAAATAGATCAACTCCTTAAGGCTTTAACAAAAGTGTCAACGTCCAATTATCTAAATTGATAGAACAAATTAATCTTCTAAATAGTAGTCTCCAAAAATTCAGCACTACTTGCCCCCTCCACATAACAATCTTATTGGTTCCCCCGCTTTCATTCTTGATCCTCAGCTGAAATATTCAAATCATCTGAAAACATGAGACTTGTCCTCATGTAATCAAATACACACATGGTGAGGAAAATTTTGTGGTTAATGTATTAGCAAGAAGGTATGTGCTTATCTTTATTTTAAATGCAAAGTTATTGAGATTTGAATGTGATAAGAAACTGCATGTTAATGATGATGACTTTGCTAGTGTGTATGGAACATGTGAGAAAACATCGTTTGGTAAGTTCAATAAACTAGATTGGTACTTGTTTAGAAAGAATAGATTTTGTGTGTCTTCTAGTTTTATGCGTAAGTTGCTTGTGTGTGATAGACATGGTGGTATGTTGGGTAACTTTGGTGTAAGGAAGACTTTTGATGTGTTGTATGAACGTTTGTAGGAGTATCATTTGCCATTCATTGACGTGTTGCATGAACGTTTGTGGAAGTATCATTTGTCATTCATTAACGTGTTGCATGAATATTTATGGGAGTATTGCTTGTTGTTAATTGAGTTTGCATATAATTGGAGTGGTCATTTTGGTGTAAGGAAAGCTTTATGAGAGTTTCATGAACATTTGTGGAAGTATCAATTGCCATTCATTAAATTGTTACATGGACGTTTGCGGGAGAATCATTTGCCCTTATTAGAGTGCATATAATAAAACCTTGCATACTACTATTTCTTATTCTCTATTAGAAATTCTTTTTGGTTTTAATCCACTTACTCCTTTAACTTTGATGCTTTTGCTTGTTGATGATAGGAGTAGCTTGGATGAACCTTTTCAAGTTCTTGAGAAAATTAATGAAAATGCATATAAAGTGGATCTTCTAGGTAAGTATCATATTTTTGTTATTTTCAATGTTACTAACATTTTTCCCTTTGATGTAGGTGGAGATTCGAGGTTGAATCCTTTTGAGGAGAGGGGGAGTGATGGGAACCAAGGTGGACCTAGTCTTAAAGATCCTTTACAAGTTCCAGATGGGCCAATTATAAGATCAAGAGCTAAGAAGATCAATGAAGTAATGCAAGGATTGTTACAGTCCACTTGACACGAGTCTAGTAAGAGCCGAATATTCAAGATTGACTTGAGAGTAGGAGATCCAGTGATCACCCACGTGATGCAAGTGATGGAAGAGTGCAACATAAATTATGGCCTATTATTATGATTATGTGATTGAAGGCCGTGGACTTGTTTATTTCATTAAATGAGCTTATTTTATTAGTCTAGAATAATTGGGCTTGGGAAGGCCTTGTATTTTGGCCAAGGGCTTATTTGGAAAGTTACTTTTTAGGAACTAGGGTTTAAAGAAGTACTACAACCGATTTACTGTAGCTGTGATACTATTCATCTAGGTGTATTTTTGGAAGAAATGACTTTATTTTGACTAGAGTTTTAATTAGGTTTTAGTTTAAATACTCTTTGTAGCCTCATGTTAAGAAGTTTATTAAATTTGATTAATTTATTTATTGTGAGTTGAATTTATCTGCTCTTGTTCTTTGATGAACTTTTGAACTTATCAAAGGCAAATCACAACCTTTGTGGCATTCCTTCTTGTAATCTGGGTTCTTGAGACAGGTTCTTCAATGGGTCTAGATTTTAATATAATCTAGGTTCTTGAAACAAGTTCTTAATGAGTCTAGATTCTCCATCCATTGACTTAATTTTGGCTTTCTTGGGTGAGTTTTCAAATTGATTGTTGGTTCAAGAGATTCCATTCTCATGGGCTCATATCATAAATACTAATTTTTTGTATAGCATGCTTCTCGTGTTTATCATTAATCATGCATATATTATCTTTGTGCAAGTTGATTATTTAACTTACTAAGATTTCAAGTAAACCTCACTCCTTGTGGACCCACTACCATTCCTCTTGGGATAATAAAAGTTATATCAGGACCAAACGAGGAAGGATAGGATGGACCAATGGATCCGACTGATTGAAGATGAGTTTGACCTCAATTGAAGATTATATCTTATTTTGATGTTGATAGCTCTAACCCTTCGTACCTTAGAGCATATGAAAGAGTTGATATAATCATGGAGACTTATTTAAGTATTTTGTATTGAGGATATGCTACCTTATCATTTGAACTCATGATGAATATTAAAGCTATTTGAATGTTTTAATTCATTCTGGTGTCAACTATAATTATTCACCCTTATTCCGCTGTTATTATTGCATACTGCTAGTTGCATTCTAGGATGCATTGCATATTAACTGTTATGTAACCTTATGTTACATGTCTCGATGCTCCAAGTCTCTGTTACATCCCAAGCGGGGCTTTGAGGGCATCACACAACTCCTCAATTCGTCCTTAAATGAGGGGGACTTCCACATGGCATTGGGTCATACCTCTTGTATTCAATTAAGTAACTTGTCATTTGATTAAGTACTTAATCAAGGTGATTGCCTATTCCAAGCTATTATGAAGAGTAATAATTAACTAATGAAAGCAAGTGTTTATGTCTATAAGCATTATTAATTACAATATAGCACTAAAGAGTCCTAAGAGACTCCGATATGATTTAAATCACGTGATGAGGATTAACAATCGTAATTATAGCTACCTGTGGCTGAGATTAAGCATTATACAGACGTGGGAGCACAATCCAAACCGGAACCATGGAGCGTTCCTCTTCCTCACTGAACTCAGGATTCAAGTGGAACACACGATTGAAAACTCCATCTATATCACAGGCTTCACAACACAAACCTTTCAAGAAATCATCCTCAAACAATAAACGGACAAGGACGTTACGAGGACGCCGCATAGCAAAGACCACTGGGGTACCTTCCAGACCCCAACGACAGCGTATGAAAGCTCTAATGGCATCCAGACAGAGACGGTTCATAAGAAACTTCAGGACTATAGAGTATTTGAAAGGCTCAGCCGAATGAGATATCTCCTCTTTCGAAAACTAAAAATATAATTTACGTTCAACTATCAATTTGTTTGTTCGAACATTTCTTCATGTATATTTGTTCGAACGGACTGATATCGATCGACCGGCCATGAAATACCCATTCAAACAGACATATTGCTTGAACGTTTTTTTCTCCATTTGAATGGCTTTCTAAAATGAATTTCAATCGTCCTAGAAAAAAAAATCCATTCAACCGTGATCGAATGGTCCAGCTAAATCTCGTCCCAAAAGATATTTTTTAGGACAAATTTGTGATTTTTGTCTCAAAATATCTTTTAAGATAGTTTTATTAGGACGAACTTGGGATTTTTTTTTTCCCAAAATTTAGAAATTCCAATCTTTTGGGACTTTGTTTGTTGTAGTGTTAATTACATAGCACTAAAGACTCATAAGAGACTCCGATATGATTTAAAGCAGGTGACGAGGATTAACAATCGTAATTATAGCTACTAGTGGCTGATATTAAGCATTATATGGACGTGTGATCAAGTGATGAACATGACCAGGTGTTACCGAAATGTTTAACGTCCAATGAGAAATGTACACGAAAAGAGCAGCTGCCAATTATGTCGGAATGGTCAAAATCTCTTTCAATAAAGTGCATGACACTGCACTCATTCTATTACTACTACATGTTGCATTTAATAATATAGAATAAAATAAAAATAATTGTGATAAAATGACCCTTGTCTGTTCAAAAGGAAGGTGTCAATAGTATACACCTTGTCCGAACATTTGGTGCTGCTTATAGGGTTTGAATATTATTTTTTTCTGCCAGTACTATTTTCGGGACGAATTTCGTCCAAGTATAAATGTCTCCCCTAAATGTCAAATTTCTTGGAGTGGGAAGAAATCAAGTATAGATTGTCGACAATATAAAAACAGGAATTTTAATCACATGGAGAATATATATCATCAAATGATAAGTGTAAGGTCCAGTTGTTTGTGAGGCCCAGACCCGTGCGCAAAGGCCTAGCCTTTTGTTGGAAGAGTGCGAAACGGCGCCGTTTTAGGATAAGTTCCCTTTCTTCCTCAACCTCCCCCGATTCTTTCTTCCCCCTCTTTTTCTTTCGGTTTCCTTTTCTTTCTGTTTTCCCCCGCATCCCTCTCTCCCATGTTACTCTCTTCCTTCTGTTTTCATTCTTTTTTTTTCTTCTTGTCGTTTGTTCTGTTTTGTGGTTCTGAATCTCATGCCCTAAATCTTCTCACTTTCGATTTTTCCCTCAAAATCAGTTTCTCACTCTGTCGCATCCCTCCATTGCAGCAGATCACTGTGTTTCTCTCTCTTGAGTCCCTCTAGTTCTGCAGTTGGTGTTCTCTCTTCAGACTTGGCTCTTATCTCCTGCTTGCACGGTGTTTCGTCTTCAAGATTTATCTCTCTCTCTTTCTCTCTCAAGTCGACGCCTTTCTCTTATTTTTTTCTCTAATTCATGCGTTTCCGGCTTTGAATTCTCCAGGTGGTGCTGCTGTGTTTTCCCCACTCTAAGCTCCCTCATTAGACGCTCATTCTCTTCCATTTCTCTTTTGTTCTCTTCCGTCTGCGAAGTGGTTAATCTCCTTGCTGTGGTGTTGACGCTGAGCACTGTCGAACGGGTAAGGAAACCTAGTGTCGTTTTACATTATTTTTCATGGTGTAAATTAGTGGCTTTTAATATTTTGATCGTTGGAAAATTTCTACTGTTTATAATCGAATTTGAGGGCTTTGTAATCTGATGGTGTTTTGTTGTTGATAAAGGATTATAAAGGGTGGTTGTTGGGTTTGACGTGGTTGTGTGGGAGGAGTTTTGTAACTATTCAGGGTTGTGTTGGTTGTTCTGAGTTTTGAATTATTTGGGTTGGATGTGCAGTAAACCAAATGGATATTCGAAGTTGAGTAGTTGTTGTTTTTGTACTGTTTTGGTTTTTATACGATCATTGGAGTGGAGGTTAAATTTTTTGGAGTAATATTATGGTTGTTTTGGTTGAGTTGTAGGTGATTGCTTGGAGTTAGGGGCCTTTGAAGTGGGATTGATATTTTATTATTTGTGTTTGGCGTTGACTTTGGTGGGTGTTTAGGATAATATCAAAGATTAGTATATGGTACTTTGGGTTGAAATGCGGGATGTCCAATTTACTATATGGTTGTCTTAGTGAGTTGGTGTTGCTATTATATGGTTTGGGATTATGGGTTTTAATTATTAGATGGAAGTTATGCCAATTTTCGTTTAATACTCGGTGTATATATTTTGTTTCTATCAATAGGTGACGAAATCATTAGAGGTTGTTTTCAAGGCATAGATAATACGCTGCAGGAGTCAGGTAAGCGGGGTTCCTATGCTAGACCTTACACGAATTATTGAGACTGAGGTTGACTTTCTGAAAAGTTTGCATATTTTTGTGATGGAATGAGAACTTGGGAAAAAAAAAACAATTTGGGTCGCTTATTTGCATTACTCATGAAATCTGTATGAAAAAGAGAAAATATTTTCTGACATGCATTGTGTAGACATGAGCTAAATTTTGTTATATTGTCTCTGAAATCTGAAAAAGAGCGATATTGAGAATCTGAAAAATTGTGCATTTATTTAGAAAGATCGACTTTTATTTTCAATATGTGAGAGTGATCTGATTATGTTTTGATACTCTATTTTATTTTGATATGGCATTTAAAAACCTTTTGCATGGTGTACTGATCTTGTATCTGACTCTGTCTCTACTCTGCTCTGCTCTGTTATGCTCTGCTCTATTTGGGTTGGTACCAACTTCTCTGTCTCTGAGTGCACCCACTTTGGAAACAAAATAGTTTTATTGTGGTCTTTCATGTATGCACACTTGAGGTTCTGAGAAGAATAAGGGAAATATTTCACCTCTGTCTCTGCCTGGTTTGGCCACCGGGGATAGCACAACCCTACCACTGGGGTGAAACATGGTCTCTACTCTGTAAGATGCTCTGTTTTGATTTGATGATGATGCTCAGTTTATGTTATGCCAAAGTAGTACTATGGGGTTTTACTTGTCTCAAAATCATCGCTCTGTTACTTTTGAAAATATGTTTTGTTTTGCATGATAACTCTGGAAAATATTTTGTTTTGCATGGTATACTTTGTAAATGCTTATGTTTGCACGCTAGCATATATCCTCTCCTTACTGAGTTGTTGATAACTCACCCCCTATCTTCATAAAATTTTTCAGATGATGTGGAAAGTCCAACTGAGGACCTGGATTAGATTGGTGAGCATGATTAAGCTGAGGAGAGGATGTTAGAAGAAGGAATTTTGATGTCCTTTAGTTTTAATGTCTTTTAGATTTAATTATATCTTGAGTTTAGTAAAACTTATGAAATTATTAGTTTGGTTTGTTACGACTACCAGGAGATTTTGGAGTCCTTAGTTTATTTTGCTGCGGTAATGACTTTGTGAAATTTTCAATGTGGTTATTTAGAATACATGAGATTGAGTTTTGCTATTAAAGTTTTTGGGGTTTTATTTTAGTTGTGTTGGGAAATATATTCTTCAGTGACAAGTAATAAATTTCCAGGCCACCCGGGTTTGGGGTGTTACTGTAACGCCCGTCCTTGTGGTGAGACTTTTTTCAAAATATTTTTAGAAAAGGACGACAGGAATTACCGTCCTATTTAAAACTTTTCACTTGCATACCCAGGTGCGAGACTACACGTTTATAAATTAAAACGTGCTTTGACAATAAAAGAGGTTTACAACGGAAAACATAAATCTTATAATAAATGGCCTCTCATACGTTTAAAAATCATGCCTAGACTTCCGTGCTCTTCCCCATGGGCCGTGTCTGGCCTGACAATGCAGTTCCTGGGGAGGAGGGACATGCATAAAAACTAAAATGAGTCGAAGACTCGTAAGCATTACTTTATACAGTTAAAATATAACAACATAGGTTTTCATTCATGCATTCATCACTCGTACATACTATCACATGCATGCATACATGTCATACGTCCATTCGTTTGAAAACTTCACTGGATGGGGTTTTTCTCTTTAAAACATGGGCATCCTTTTTGTAAAACGTTTCTCCCATCAGTGCCTTCATTTCTTCAAGAGTTCATGCATGTTTATGTGAATACGTGCATTCTTTTGAAAACGTCACTGGAAGATGGTATTTCATTTGAATTGAAGGTTTGATTTTATTTTGTTTGAATTGAAATCATGTTATTTTATTTATTAAGTTTATTTTATTTGTTCATTTAGCTCAAAGTTGAAAAGTGGGTTAAGGATTAAGTTATGACAGGAAGATGGTACGACTGAGAATGCTATTGTTAGGTATAAATATTTAGTGTAATAGGCTTGAACTTTTATCGAATTGGTTTGCTTTTATAATATCAAGGTTTGAAAGGAACGGCATGGTCTGGGTGATCGTTTTGGGGAGTAAGATATTTGAGGTTTTCGATTTCATGGATCTATGACACGAGACTTTAGAATCGAAGATTGTAAGTTCAACAAACTTTAAGGATATATTTACGGGAATTTCACCAAAAGTTTAAGGTTTTGCAGACTTTAGGAAATGATTGTTATCATTTAATATTTTAGATTTTGAAAGTTTCGGGAGTTGATTGTTTTATTATTGGATATAAAGTTTATCAATCTTACAAATTTTGGAAAATGATTCTAATATAATTTAAGGTTTTAGAATTACAGATTTGAAGGACTGAATTGAAATAAGATTTAAGTTTTTAATTCTGCAGCCTTGGTGTGCTAGCTTGATTTATTTGGGAGACTGATTAGTATGTGACCATTAAAATGGGGTTGATTAGAGTCGAGTTATTGATATAGAGATTTTCAAGGAGATTATTTCTTTGGAGATTGAAGATATTGATCTAGTTTGGATAATGATTGTTATTAGTTCGAGGTTTTAGTGGCAGGTCTTGGGATTAGATCTATATCAGATTTAAGGATGATAGTTGGTATAGATTCAAAAAGGCATTCTTGGTATTTTGAGCAAAAAGTGTAATAATTCATGGTTTTGAGAGATCAAGCCTTTTTTCTTGTAAAATGTGATAAGAGTTTTCTGGTCAGTAGGTATGGAGCCACCTTGTACTCGATGATGTTGTTTTTATGAGGACATAAATTTTATGCATGTGGCGAATTATCAGAGTACGCAGCAGGAGCGTGATATTTTGGTTGTAACTAGGAGTTCAAATTTTGTGTTGATTTTGAGAAATTAGTCGTGACTTAAATTTTTGAGACGATACTTGTAGTTGGAGACTAATCACTCAGTTGTACCAATTATGTTATTGATGTTTAACTTTGGGTGTGACTAATAGTTTACCAATTTGTTGAATACAATGAAGGTTTGGAAGTTATAGCATAAGAGCTAATTGAGGTTAGCAGTTTATTGTGGGAAGATAATAATCATCGGAAATTACGGACTATTGTAGTGATAATGTTTTATGAAAATGAAGATTTTGGGATTACGTGGCAGTCCTAAGAGAACTAGATGTGAGGTGCTATTGGGAGGCTAATGCGAATATGATGGAATTGCCAATGGGAGTAGACTTGAGGGAGCATTACTCATGTTTGTTTGGGAGTCTTGATGGTATGTTTGCCTCGAGTGTGTTATGGGTTGTATCTTGTATATTGCTTTGGCGTTAATACTTGACCTTACAAATTTCGAGGACGAAATTTTATTTTAAGGGGGGAGGATGTAACACCTCGTATTTTAGTGTATTTTTAATGAGAGATTATTTTTAATTATTCAGAAATTTATTCTCTTGTTTTAGAATTATTGGATTTTTAGTTGGGTTATTTTTATGATTTTTAGTTTAGGAAAATTATTTTTGAAATGTTTTCTCTAAATTAATTATTGTTATGCGTTTAAATTTCTTCTCAAACTAAATTAACTTATTGTTGGGTTTAATTATTTATTTTCGTTTTAATCATTACGTTTGAATTATTTTATTTCACTTGCTGTTTTAAAATCGTTTCCGTTGGATCAATTTTGTGATCCAAGATGTGAGGATTAGACCTCATTTCTTTCCCTACATTTTCCCTTTCCCTCTTTTCTTTTTCTTCTTTTCTTCTTTTCCTTTCTTCTTCTTTTCTTCCCTGGTTTCCTTCCCGCGTGCGAGAAACCTTCTCTCCCTCTCTCCGTACGTTCCTTCATCCCCCCGCCGCCATGCGCGACACCGCCCGGCCCACCAGCTCCCCCAGCCACCGACGACCACCACCCTCCAATCTTAGCCCTCCTCGTGTCGCCGTTAGTCCCCATGCACCACACCAAGTCAAGGTATTCTTTGCGCCACTGCGCCACCGTCGCACCACCATTGGCCACCATTTCTTCACCGCTTCATCCTTGACCTCCTAGCAACCCAATGGACCTAACCCCAGCTCCGATCCGTCACCGGTGAAGCACATCCAACTCCATTTCCGTTTTGGGTATTTTTGCACTTCAACCACCATTTGCGCCGCCACCCACGGCCAACCCTCACCACTACTAGCTTTACCGACATCCCTAGGCCCTACCGTATCAATCTCGGGTCTTCGTTTGCACCCGTTCAAAAGTTAGTCTTTGAGACCCATGGCCACAGAGCATTTGGTACTATATTGTTGTTGCGTTGTCGCTTCTTGCAGCTCCGTGATCTTTAAAAAAATTATATTATGGCATTGTAAGTATTTTCCAAAGAACTCTTGTGATTTAAATGTATTTTACACTAACTCATTACACTGTATTGAATTATTGATTGGTTTTACCGGATTGAATCTGAGGAGTACGATGGTCGGTTGGATTGGATGATAGAGTTGTTTGTGTGATTGGTTTATGTTACGAGATTTGTTGGCTGTTTTGGATTTAAATATTGGTGCTTTGTGTGTGACGTGGGTTATGCTGGATATTAATGATTTTAAAAAGTGATGATATATTTTGGGATTATGAACGTTTTAAGTTTTTAGGAATTAAAATAGGTTATTTAAGAAGCTTAGGCTTAAATATCGAAATCCGTGATTAATTGGAAACTGACGGAAATTATGTGATTATTTTTATAGGTGAGGATTTATAGTCGACTTGACATTTTTGAGAAAAATTCTGAAAAGCTAAGTTGTCCAAGTAAGAGGGGTTCCTATGCTCGATTTGCATAAAAATAAAATGGACTGAGGTTGATTTATGAAAATAAACATGTTTTGTTATGAAAATACATTTGAACTACCTCAGTTATTTGTTCTGCATTACTCACGAGATTCTGTTTAAGAATAAAGAATTTTCTGGCATGACTGGTGTAGACATGCGTTATTTTGCATTTTGCTTCTAAACTGTGAAAAAAGAGAGCGAATATGAAAGTTTGTGCATAAAATTATGTTTTGTGATTTCTGAAAACTTTGTTCTGTTCTGAAGATGTTTTGTACTCTGATATGATATGATTTCTGAAAACTCTGTTCTGTTCTGAAGGTGTTCCGTATTCTGATATGATGTGATTTCTGAAAACTTTTGGCATGACATTCTGAATCGGGATGTGGTTTGTGGATGGTGACCTATTTGACCTACCACGGGTGCTAATAATGGCTTCTGTTTGGGTTGGTATCAACTGTTCTGTCTCTGGTGCACCCACTTTGGAAACAAAGTGGTTTTCTGGTGGTCTTTCCTGTGTGCACACTCAGGGCTCCAAGAATAAATAAGGGGAAGATTCACATTCTGTTTCTGCTCGGTTAGCTACCGGGGTTTGCACAACCCTACCACGGGGGGTTAAACATGGCCTCTGATGCGATATGATGCTCTGGTACGATGGTGGTCAGTTATGATATGCCAAAAGAATTAGAATAAGAATATTTTTGAACTTTCGCTCTGATATTTTTATAACATGTTCTTACTCTGCATTCTGAAAATAAAGTGTTTTGTTCTGTATTCTGAAATCTGTAAATGCTCATGTTTGCATACTAGTATATGTTCTCTACTTACTGAGTTGTTGATAACTCACCCCCCCTCTTATCTCCAATATTTTCAGATGATTGTTGGATATTTCAGCTGTGGATTAGGACTATGAAGAATTGGGTGAGATGACTTAAGAATAGTGGATTAAGAATATAAAGCTTTCGATGAGTATTGGTAATTTTTTATAATTATATTGTTGAAACGTGAGGAAAAGTGACATGTAGAGAAGTTGGTAAATTTTTTTCGGGTTACTGTATTGAGGATTTTATATACGAGTAGGTGTGGTTAATTAAATTTGAAGTGTTTACGTTTGATTTGAATATTTTGGAAGAGTATTAGCAATGTTGGAGTTGATTATCTGGTAATATGAGTTAACTCTCCGGACCCTCGGGGATGGGGCGTTACAGAGGGGCCGTACATACTTATACATTTGAACACTTAGCATTTTCTTTCTTAAAACATATTTAGTCTTTTCTTAAAGCGTGATAAAGGAAAAGCTTTCGTTTTCATTTTCTTTTATCTTATAAAGACTCTAGAAGAGTATGAACGTAACACTTAACTGAACTCCACGCTATTTGCATGTCATGCAGTCCATTCATGTGCTTGTCAGATGGCAACCTACAAGCATACACATACCTTAGAGTCATTCTCTATCTAATGCATAAGCAACTTAAACTAGAAATAGAGCTACGCATCACTTAGAACACTCTCCTTGTATCCCATGCACTTACATGCCCTTTACTATTTTAATCCCTTCGGGGACCACTTACGATCACCACATCTTCCAACTCAGTGTCTTGTCTCAAGTGCTCATTCACTAAAGTGAACCCCATGATTCACCTTAGGATTAAGACACTAAGACATTCGTCTTACTCTTCTTACAACCACATTTCGACGCATGATTCTGACCAATGGAATCACACATCCCAATCCTAGATAATATGCCCGTCACTACCTTCATGCACCTTAGCCCATACTAATCCTCATTCCCATCCATCCAAGCCACACTGCTCTAAGCCAACTCTGAGGCTCAAGCACCGTGTAACTGTACTCATGACAGATTACCCATTACATATGATGAATCCGTCCACACTTGTGTCTCACCATGTTACACATGTGCCTTTCCCCTTTATCACCTAAGATCAACACATAACATGTTGATCACCTGCTCGTAGGGACAAGAGCCATACTCCGATACCAATCTTCTCTTAACCCGGCTAGCATGACTTTTCACGCTACCCGTCCCTTTTGACAGTTCATCTCCACACTTGACACGACAAGACTCCACTTACAACTACGCCTTATGTCACGTCATATAGCTCGAGATTGCTCCCAAGCTACATCATGAGCTTGTCGCATTACCCAACATTCTACTACGTCAACTCCTGACTCATCACGAGTACGGTTCCTCACGTACTCCCGTCACATCGTGACATTTCGTCACGTTCCCATTATGCCATTCCTACACTCTGGCATTTCATCCATCATAAGCATGACTGCAAATAACCACGTCACTTCGTGACGTTGCCCAGTCATGGTTCCGCTGCGTACTCTTATACTTGTTCCATTACTTTGCCCATCACAAGCACGACTGTCAATAGTCATGTCACTTCGTGACATTCCTCAGTCATGCTTCCACTGCACACTCTTACACTTGTTCTGCAACTTCACACCTATTGTCAGCCATAAGTCAAGTATGGTGACACCAGTCACCTTAGACTACAGGCCTCACCATAGCTACTTCGGGACACTATTCCACAATTCCCGACATTATCCATCACGTTCCACGCCCATCAATCAATCACATAACCATCCTTATCTCTACGACACGCCACATGTCACTGCCACTTGGAGTACACTCCACGTATATTCCCTTCATACATACTACGCCACATCAGCACTATGGCATACCTGCCATATGGTACATCACTCCATCACATGGAGTACATTCCACTTGTATTCCCTTTACATACGCTACGCCACATTACCACTATGGCGTACTCGCCATATGGTGCATCACTATACCACATGGAGTACACTCCACATGTACTCTATCCACATGCATTACGCCACATCACCATTATGCCATATCCGCCACATGGTGCATCACCCCATCACATGGAGTACACTCCACGTGTACTCCATTCACATGCATTATGCCACATCACCATTAAGGCATATCCGCCACCTGGTGTATCACCCCATCATATGGAGTACATTCCACATGTACTCCCTTCATATACCATACCCAACACAGAATACACTAGGCATGTACTCTTCCCGTTCTACACTACCTGAAGAGGGTATATTTTACATATACTTTCCTTGTCACACATAATGCCACACACAAATTACACTCCACGTGTACTATTCCCATTCCATTTGCTGCGTCGCCAACATAGCACATATTCTCCAACCACACTACATGGCACAGTACACAATACTTTCCATCTACACCCAACACATCACAGTGCACTACACGGCGCAATGCACCTACATACAACACAGATATGCCCAACACTTCACTACATAGAATGCCCAACACTTCCTTACACAGCACCACATCACAATACCACAACTCCACAATACCAACAGCACAGTACACAACCTAGTCAACTAATCAATATCTAACATAAATATGAGGGATAGAGAGTTACACCATCGACGGGTTAACCCGTTCGTTGCTCGTTGATCGTCACAGCCGATGATGTCGGAAGTGTCGTACGTGGTGGCTAACCCATGTACATTAACTGTTTAGGCTTTTGGATAGCTAGGTGTGGTCTTGGAATGGCTCATGGTGGCAAGGAGCGTAACACGGTGGATCTAGCCGTGTACAGTGATGGTCAGCCACGCGCAGCGGCTGTCCATCACGTGCAGTGACTAACCACCACTCAAAATGGTGGTTTGGACCTAGGGTTGGACTGAGGGCTGCTGGTGGAGCTCGTGGTGGCACTGGGGTGGCGCCACAGTGGCTCACGATGGAGGAAAAGCCGTGGGAGAGTGAGAGAGAGTGTGCATGCGTGGGTGGCAGATCGGGGCTATAGGTGGTTTGTTTGGCTCGGTGGTGGCCTGAGGAGGCTGGAGGTGGTGATCCTATGCCGTGTGTGGCGGTGCACAGTGGTGGAAAGTGTAAAAGCCGTGAGTGTGAAGTGGGGAAGCCCGTGTGGTGGAGAAGGGCTTCTGGCCATGGGTCACGTGGAGGAGGAAGGGGGAGGAAAGGAGAAGTCCATGGTGACGCTTGGTGGTCGTGGGTGTCCGCGTACGGCAGGACACGGTGGAGAAATGGGTCAAAGACCCATTTCGGCTACTTGCCTTGAGGGGAGAGGGAGGACTACACGGTGGAGGCCGAGCTTGCTGGAGGAGGTTGGCCGATGGAAGAGGAAGCTGTTGTAGCAATGGTGGCGCCGAAGGACGGCGCACGGCGGCGCGACGTGACGGGCACCAAGCCCATTCGTGCTGTGCACTTCCAAAATGGAGAAAGGGATAGCGTGAGAGAGAGGGGCTGGGCTGGTTGAGCTCGCCGACATGAGGTGGAGCTGGTGTTGCCGTCGGTGAGAGCTGGCGACGCACGGCGACGCCGGGCTGAGCTACGGAAGGATCGGGCGTGGGGGAAGCTGTGTACTGCGTACGTTGGGGAGAGGGAGGAGAGAGAGAGAGAGCTGAGGGAAAAGTGGGGGGGTCTGGGTATTTAACCCAGTCCCTTCGTCAGGGGATCCACGTAACGATCTAACGGCGATGGATTAAAACACTGATTCAAAATGCATTAACTATTAACTTAATTAAAAGCGCTTAGAGGAATTAAGGTAGAATATTATTTTAAACTAACGTTAGTTTATAAAATAATATTCTTCATAATTAATAAAATGATGAAGTCTCACTTAACATATTAAAAGGAATAAAACCATTTAATTAATAAAAGCTTTCAACATAATTTAAATCCCATGATATCTTAAATAATTGAAATCATTTTAATAATAATATTAAAATAATTTCCGATGATTATAATATTTTTGGAGCTCTTCAAGAATATTATGATTGTCATATTTAAGATCAAATCTTAATTCAATAGCACTGTAAATACTCCTTATAAATATTTCCAGCATATTTAAAACACTGGGCGTGCCCTAGAAGTCACCCGATATCTTTCGAGACACGCCATCATGGTTTGACACGAATGACGAGTCTCGCAGTCGCTAGACAGAAGGGCGGATGATCACATAATCTCTGCCTTCAGGATTTGCTTACGTCATAAAGACGAAACATACGTCAGAAAGAAGAAGCGTACGTAAGAATGAAGGAGCAGGGTATGACAATCTTCCCACCTTAAATAAATTTCGTCCTCGAAATTTGCTTAAGGTTCTAGGGAGTTGCTTAGTACTCTAGGAATTTGCTTAGTGTTCTAAGAATTTTGCGCAGTATTTTAAAGAATTTGCTCATTTTTATTAGGGATATGTTCATACGTGTCCTCGCGTTGTCTTTACGCGTCTCCGCGCCCATTCAACATCTCAGTCACGTCTTGTACAATACTTGCCCTCGCGTCTTGTCGTTCCTCCATTGACATGCTTAAAGTCAGTCTGATGCACTTGGGTCCATCCATCATGTCACGCTTGTACCTTCCATTCTGACATTCTTGGCGGCGAGGCTTCAAGTCGCCATCTCGTTTTACGTTCGGTCCTAGCTTAGTTCGTGGTCATTCATGCGATTCTTAACTATTACAGTCTTCCTAATGTTTATAGTTTGTTCCTTCATTAGCATGCAGCTACTGCTGCATGTCCTAACGTTCTATCATTCATTCGATATCCTCTAACTATGTTGAGTCTCTGATACCTCTTACATTTTATACACTTAGCATGACTACCTCTTTCTAGTTGCCAATCTGACATGCATGCGTTCATTAGGTCATACTTTGAAAACATCATAACATAAGAATAAAAATACTTTCTTGTACTTACTGCAGGACCAGACATGCCTTGGGAAGACGTCAGTCTAGGTTTTTCCTTCACGTGCAATTCTCCCTTCAAAAGTTTTCTTTCCTTGAAAAAGTTTTACTTCATTGGAAAAAGTTTTCTCTTATCAGAAAAAGATTTTCTCTCTTTTATTTTTGAAACGAACACTATAGAGTCTAGTATAACCTGGGCTTTGCTCTGATACCAACTATGTAACGCCTGTCCTTGTGGTGGAACTTTTTCCAAAATAATTTTAGAAAAGGACGACGGCAATTACCGTCCTATTTAAAACTTTTCACTTGCATACCCAGGGTGCGAGACTCCACATTTATAAATTAAAATGTGATTTGACAATAAAAGAGGTTTACAGCGGAAAACATAAATCTTATAATAAAGGCCTCTCGTATGTTTAAAACTCTTGTCTAGATTTCCGTGCTCTTCCTCACGGATCGTGTCCGTCCTGACCATGCAGTTCCTGGGGGGGAGGGACATGCATAAAAACTAAAATGAGTCGAAGACTCATAAGCATTACTTCATACAGTTAATATATAACAACATAGGTTTTCATTCATGCATTCATCACTCGTACATACTATTACGTGCATGCATACGTGTCATACGTGCGTTCGTTTGAAAACTTCACCGGACGGGGTTTTCTGTAACGCCCCGACCCCGAGGGTTCGGAGAGTTAACTCATAAAACCTGATAATCACTCTAACAAGGCTAGAGTACATCCAAATTCAAGAATTTATCCATTTTCCCAAACCTCAAATCGAACGTATATACTTCAATTAAATAAATCAAATAAACTCATCTATCCAATATTCAATCCATCAACCCAAATAAAATCAACTCTTCTTCATGTCTCAAATAACACTAGAAATAATATAACATTAACATAAGTATCCATAAACCGTCTAAATCCATTGAAGCAAACTTAAGAGAGATAATTAACCTCCAACACCAACACTAATATCATGAGATACCCAACAACAAATCAATACTAATCTTCTCCATAGACTCTAATATTGATCTTCAGCTGAGCCATCGATGTCATCTGAAATATTATGAAGATTAACGGGGTGAGTTATCAACAACTCAGCAAGCAGAGAGCATATACTAGCATGTAAACATGAGCATTTATAACATTTGATAAGCCGAACAAAACATTTACTTTAAGAATGCAGAAACAAAACTTATACAAAAACATTAGAGCGAAATTTTCAAAAAAATAAACTTATTCCAAAAATAGAATCCGTTGGCATTTCTAAACTGAAACATTATAATCTTATCTTCATTTAATATCACATCGGGACAATACCATGTTTAACCCCCGTGGTAGGGTTATAAACTACCATTATACCCGTGGCTGGGCCTTAACAGAAACAGAATAGATTTCATCGAAAATCCGATTACAACCATATACAGAATCAGAACTTCATGCCAAGGTTTTCAGATGACACATCTTATCAAAACAAAACACTGAAAGGTTTCAGATCATTTCACATGTTCGAGATAAGCATAAACAAAATATTCTCATTTGTTCATAACAAAACTTTTACAATTCCTTATTCGCTCTTTTACATAGTTCAGAAACAAAGTGCACAAAACTAGCTCATGTCTACACCAGTCATGACAGAAAACACTTTCTCTTATATTGAATTTATGCATATGCAGAATAAACATCTGTGGTTGTTTTCAGCTCATTTCTTTTCAAAAACAAACACGTTTATTTTCAAAGTCAACCTCATTTTATTTCTTTTATGCAAAACTAGTATATGAACCCCGCTTACCTGGGCAACTTAGCTTTTCAGAATTTTCCTCAAAAATGTCGAGTCGAAAATAAATCGTCACCTATAAAAAAAATAATCACATAATTTCCGTAAGTTTTCAATCAATCATGGATTTCGATAGTTAATCCTAAACTTCTAAAATAACCTATTTTAATATCTCAAAACTTAAAACCCTCGTAATCCCAAAATATATCATCACTTCCTAAAAAATCTCCAATATTCACCATGACCATCGTCAAACTTAAAACACCAATATTCAAATCCAAAACAGCCAACAAATTTCATAGCATAAACCAATCTCACACAAACAACTCCATCAAATCCAACCGACCCCCTTCTTCCTCGGACTCAGTCCGGCACAACCAACAAATTCACAGTAAATATGAATTAGCGCAGAAATACATTTAAATCTCAAAAGTTCTTTGGGAAAAATACTTACAATGCTATAATATAATTTTTGAAAGATCGCGGAGGTGCTGGAAGCGGCAACGTAACAACAAAACAGTACGAAATGCACTGTGGCCGTGGGTCTCAGAAACCCACTTTTGAACGGGTGTAAACGAAGACCCGAGATTGATAGGGTAGGACCTAGGGATGTCGGTGAAGCTAGTGGTGGTGGTGGTTGGCCGTGGGTGGCGGCGTGGGTGGCGGTTGAAGGCCAAAAAACACGAATCGGAGATGGAGATAGATGGGCTTTACCGGTGACAGATCGGAGCCAAGGATGGGTGCATTAGGTTGCTAGGAGGTCGATGATGAAGTGGTGAAGAGATGGTGGCCGATGGCGGCGCACGAGCACAAGGAACGCCGCGGCATAGTGTTGCACGTGGGGGCAAACGGCGAAGCGAGAGGGGCTGAGATTGGAGGGAGGTGGTCGCCGGAGGGTGGGGAAGGCCGTGGGCTAGGCGGTGTCGCCGGATGGAGGCGCATGGCGGCGGGTTGGGGGAGAGGAGGATCGGACGAAGAAAGAGAGAGGGCTGGGTCGCGCGCGGGAGCCGTTCCAGTAAAGGAAAAGAAAAAAAAAAAAGAAAGAAGAAAAAAGAGAAAAGAGAAAAAAGAAAGTGGAAAAGAAAAAATGAAGGAAAAATAAATGAGGTCTAAATCTCACAACTTAGGTCACAAAATTCCAACGAAAATTATTTTAACACAACAGTTTTAAATAAAATAAATTTAAACACAGTGACTAAGTAAAATAAAATAATTAAATCCAACAGTACAATAATTTTAAAACCCACAAACTAATTTAAATTAAGAGAAATTTAATTGCATAACAATTATTAATATTAAGGAAACATGTCAAATTTAATTTTCACAAATTAAAATCATAAAAAAAAAACCCAATAAAATCTGAAAATTTAAAATAAGCTAATCAAATTTTAAATTAATAACAAATAATCCTTCAATTAAAAAAAATACACTAAAAAAAAAATACGGGGTGTTACATTTTTCTCTTTAAAACATGGGCATCCTTTTCATAAAATGTTTCTCCCGTCAGTGCCTTCATTTCTTCAAGAGTTAATGCATGTTTACGTGAATACGTGCGTTCTTTTGAAAACAACATTGGACGGGGCTTTTCTTTTAAAAAGACTTTCCTTTCTTTAAAACGTGTCCCCCGTCAGTGCCTTCATTTCTTAAAGGTTCATGCATTCGTGCATTCGTACATACATGCATACATCCATTCGTTCTTATCACTTTCATAGGCCGGTACACACTGTTATGCCCTTGTGTTTGGAGTTAGCGGTCTTCCTTTGGACCCGGATTCCGCCCGTGTCCACGGGTTGGGAATCCCTTTCATAGTGGGTAGCACTGGGTGCATTCCAGTTCTACTTACCCAGTATTGCAATCTGCCTATTCATTGGTATCCTTTTCATTCATTCATGTGGCCGTTACGTATCTTCAGACATTCATACTTTCATTTCTTTCTTTCTTGCTTTTCATTCATTCATTCATTCATGTCAGCTCGAAAGAGCTGGAGCTTTCATTCAGTTCATTCCTTCATTTAACTGTACTTTCTTTTCATGAGAAAACATTTCTTTTCATGAGAAAACATCGTTCGGGGCGTAAGCCTGAAAATCGTCTATTCGTCTTTCAGTTCATTTCAGTTCTATCATTTCTTTAACAGTTCATTCGTGAAAACATCATTTAAGAACATACATGGGCTTAAACGTCAGCTTTCGTGGCATCCCATAAGCGTCACCTTGAACGTCGTCAATCATGGCATCCACGAGCATCACCTTGTGACGTACACGAGAGCGTCGGTTCGTAGGATCCATGAAAGCATCCATTGTCATGCCTTTAATGCATTTTCATCAGTTTATGGATTTTCTTAGAAAATACATACAACAGATATAGCGTATAGTCATCCATTCACATGCGTACAATTAATACTTTAGGTGCGTAAACAGGGGCTGCCAAGGAGGGGCCGTACATACTTATACATTTGAACACTTAGCATTTTCTTTCTTAAAACGTCTTTAGTCTTTTCTTAAAGCGTCATAAAGGAAAAGCTTTCGTTTTCATTTTCTTTTATCTTATAAAGACTCTAGAAGAGTATGAACGTAACACTTACTTCGACTCCATGCTATTTGCATGTCATGCAATCCATTCATGTGCTTGTCAGATGGCAACCTACATGCATACACATACCTTAGCGTCATTCTCTATCTAATGCATAAGCAACTTAAACTAGAAATAGAGCTACGCATCACTTAGAACACTCTCCTTGTATCCCATGCACTTACATGCCCTTCACTATTTTAAACCCTTCGGGGACCACTTACGATCACCACATCTTCCAACTCAGTGTCTTGTCTTGAGTGCTCATCTACTAAAGTGAACTCATGATTCACCTTAGGATTAAGACACTAAGACATTCGTCTTACTCTTCTTACAACCACATTTCGACGCATGATTCTGACTAATGGAATCAGGCATCCCAATCCTAGATAATACGCCTGTCACTACCTTCATGCACCTTAGCCCATACTAATCCTCACCATCCATCCAAGCCACACAGCTCTAAGCCATCTCTGAGGCTCAAGCACCGTGTAACTGTACTCATGACAGATTACACATTACATATGATGAATCCATCCGACACATGTGTCTCACCATGTTACACATGTGCCTTACCCCTTTATCACCTAAGATCAACACATAACATGTTGATCACCTGCTCGTAGGGACAAGAGCCATACTCCGATACCAATCTTTTCTTAACCAGGCTAGCATGATTTTTCACGCTACCCGTCCCTTTTGACAGTTCATCCCAACACTTGACACGACAAGACTCCATTCACAACTACGCCTTATGTCACATCATATAGCTCGAGATTGCTCCCAAACTACATCATGACCTTGTCGCGTTACACAACATTCTACTATGTCAACTCCACACTTGACACGACAAGACTCCATTCGCAACTGCGCCTTATGTCACGTCATATAGCTCGAGATTGCTCCCAAGCTACATCATGACCTTGTCGCGTTACCCAACATTCTACTACGTCAACTCCTGACTCATCACGAGTACGGTTCCTCACGTACTCCCATCACATCGTGACATCTCGGTCACGTTCCCGTTATGCCATTCCTACACTCTGGCACTTCACCCTCATAAGCATGACTGCCAATAACCACGTCACTTCGTGACGTTGCCCAGTCATGCTTCCACTGCATACTCTTATACTTGTTCCATTACTTCGCCCATCACAAGCACGACTGTCAATAGTCATGTCGCTTCGTGAGATTCCTCAGTCATGCTTGCGCTGCGCACTCTTACACTTGTTCTGCTACTTCACGCCTATTCTCAGCCATAAGTCAAGTATTGATATGAACCCGTGGGAAAGGAATTCCCTTGAACCCACAATCAATTTGAAAACTCTCCAAGAAAGCCAAAAATCAAGTCAAGGATGGAGAATCTAGATTCGATGAGAACCCGTTTCAAGAACCTAGATTATATTAAAATCTAGACTCGTTGAACAACCCGTCTTAAGAACCCATATTACAAAGGAGGAACGCCACAAAGGTTGTGATTTACCTTTGATAAGTTCAAGAGTTCAATCAAGGACAAGAGGAGAAAACTCAACTCACAAATAAAATTCAATATTGTCTAACCCCTCAAATGAGGCTACAAAGAGTTTTTAAACCCAAACCTAATCAAAACCCTAGCCGAAATAAAGCCCCTTTTACCCAAAATTACCCTTGATGAACAGTACCGGCTACAGTACGCACGGCTACAGTAACCCCTAAAATAAATTGATGAAACCCTAGTTCCTAAAAAATAAGTTTTCAAATAAGCCCTTGGACAAAATACAAGGCCTTCCCAAAAACATAGTTCATAAGAAATAAGACATGTGAGCCAAGCATCTTCAAGCCCACTTATTCTAAACTAATAAAATAAGTCATTTAACCAAATTGGAAGCCTCCAATAACAATAGGCTGTATCTCTAAGTCATGTCTTCTGCAGCTTGAATCAAGTAGATCAAAACTAGTTCTTCTTCTTTCAGACCCATCTTGAGTGTTGGGCTCTTGCTGGCTTCATCCCAAGTGGATTGCACCAATCCTTGCATTGCTTCCTTGATCTTCTTGGCCCTTGATCTTGTAATTGGCTCATCTGGAACTTGCAAAGGATCTTTAAGAGTAGGCACACCTTGGTTCCTATCATTCCCTCTTTCCTCAAAAGGATTCGACCTCGAATCTTCACCTACATCAAAAGGAGAAAGATCAGAAACATTGAAAGTTGCAGAAACTTTATACTCACCTGGAAGATCCACTTTATATGCATTGTCATTAATTTTCTCAAGAATTTGGAAAGGTCCATCTCCTCGAGGATGCAACTTAGTCCTTCTATGGGCTAGGAATCTTTCTTTGCGCATGTGAACCCAAACCCAATCTCTTGGTTCAAAGATGACACGCCTTCGTCCTTTATTGGCTTGGGAAGTAACCCTTTCATTCTTTTGGGCAATTTGAAGTCGTACCCTCTAATGAAGTGACTTGACCAACTCCGCCTTCTTTTATCCATCCAAACTCCGGGATAGAGCATCAGCAACAATGTTCTCCTTACCTTGCTTGTAATGGATGACATAGGGAAAGGTCTCAATGTATTCCATCCATCTAGCATACCTTTTATTCAACTTACCTTTTATTCAACTTACCTTGACCCTTGAGATGCTTCAATGATTCATGATCGGTGTGGATCACAAATTCCCTTGGCCATAGGTAGTGCTGCCAAGTCTCTAATGCAAGAACAAGAGCATAAAGCTCTTTGTCATAAATAGAGTACTTCAGGGATGCCCCACTTAACTTTTCACTGAAGAAGGCTATGGGCCGCCTATCCTGCATCAAAACGGCTCCAATCCCTATTCCTGAGGCATCACATTCGATCTCAAAAGCTTTGTTAAAATCAGGTAATGCTAACATAGGTGCAGAGAACAACCTTTCTTTAATAGTGGCAAAAGCATTCTCTTGATTAGCCCCTAATGAAACCCAACATTCTTTTTAATTACCTCAGTGAGTGGTGCAGCAATGGTGTAACACCCCGTTCCCGAAAAGACATTTTAGAATTTTCGAGGAGCCAGTGTGCTACTACTAAACTTAAATATAAAAAGTTTTTCCTTTTTAACAACGCGCCAGATACGAAAGAATTCCATAAAATAACAAACTTCAATAAATACTAAAAATTTAAAATAAAGTCTGCGGAAGCATTTATTAAAAATACAGAAGTCTTATGTGCTTATCAAAATAATTCATTTAAACCATAGAAATAATCATAGCAAAATCTGTCTAGGTCTCAGCCTTGTCTCCCGGAGTCAAGTCCTGTCCTGCAGTCTCATCTTCATAAATGTCATCACCTGGGGGGGTTTAAAAACATGAAAAACAAACTAAAATGAGTCGAATACTCAATAAGCAACACATCATACAGTAAACATAAATAAACATAAGGTGTCTTGGAAAAGCGTGCGTATTCAAAAATACATGCATAAATAACATGAGCATGAACATTAACTTATCTTTCACTTATCATAGGCCGTTACCCACTGTTGACCCCCGTGAGTTAGGGTTAGCGAATCTAAAAAGATTCCGATTCCGCCCGTGGCCGCGGGTTGTGGAATCCATACATAAGGAAGACAATACTGGGTGCACTACCAGCATGCACGACCTGGCAATGCAATATGCCCATAACATAGGTACCGTTTTCATATCATAACATAGGCCGTTACATATTTTATCAAATCATACTTGCATACTTGTCATTTCATAGATTTCAAAAGAAATCACATACATACTTGTCATATCGTATCATAGATTTCAAACGAAATCGCATTCTTTCATAAACGTCGTGATACATGTTTCATCGCATAAAATCATGATTTTTCATAAATATTTTACGAAATAACTCTCTCCTAAAATCATGCATTTCCTAAAATAATTTTATGAATAATCTTTCACTTAAAATTATGCATTTTATAAATAATTTTATGAATAATCTTTCACATAAAATCATGCATTTCATAAATAATTTCATGAATAATCTTCCACAAATAATCATGACTTTTTCATAATTTTATCATGTTTTGGGTACGTAAAAAGGGGCTTCCAATAAAGGGCATACATGCATAATATCTTTTATAAAAAGACAAACAGCTCACTGTACATAAGCGTAAGGATATGATCATGCTACTTACCTTGCAACGCTAAACCACTATTTTCGGTACGAAATCGGTCGCCTATAAAAATAAACACGTAATTTACATAAATTTCTAATTAAACAAGAGATTTTATTGGAAATCTAAACTATAAAAAATATCCTATATTTTCTAAACCTAAAATCCTAATTAATCTATATGGATAAGGGTAGGTGGTGTATGGGATCCCACATTGCTTGGGAAGGAGAAGTTCTTGCTCTTTATAAGGTTCCAATGGGGCTCCAATTGTATCATTGACTAGTCCTTTTGGAGTATAGGCTATGTGGTTTGGGCCTTCTATTGGGACGTTACAAATGGTGTTGAAGTCTTTAACAAAACGCCGATAAAAGCTAGCTAAGCCATGAAAGCTTCTTACCTGAGTGATGCTTTTTGGCGTTGGCCACTCCTTGATGGCCTTGACTTTCTCTTCATCCACCTCAATACCCTTTGTACTAACAACATAACCAAGAAAAACAACTTTTTCCATGCAAAATGCACATTTCTTGAAATTAGCATACAACGTTTCACATCTCAACACATCAAACACATATCTCAAATGCTCAATATGTTCATTTAAGTTCTTGGTGTACACTAAGATATCATCAAAGTACACAACCACAAACTTGCCTATGAATGCACGTAGGACATGGTTCATTAATCTCATGAAAGTACTAGGCGCATTTGTAAGTCCAAATGGCATAACTAACCATTCATAAAGCCCATACTTAGTCTTAAAAGTAGTTTTTCATTCATCACCCTCTTTCATTCTAATTTGATGGTACCCACTTTTAAGATCAATTTTACTAAAAATACATGAGCCATGCAATTCATCAAGCATATCTAGGAATGGGATGGCGATACTTTACCGTGATATTGTTGATCGCCCTGCAATCAATGCACATCCTCCACGTCCCATCCTTCTTTGGCACTAGTAGCATTGGTACTGCACAAGGGCTCATGCTCTCCCTCACGTACCCTTTGCTCATCAAATCCTCAACTTGCCTCTGAAGCTCCTTTGTCTCCTCTAGATTACTCCTATAAACTGGTCGGTTTGGAATAGCAGCCTCGGGCACAAAATCAATCTGGTGCTCAATGCCTCTAATGGGTGGCAACTCATTAGGCATCTCCTCTGGGAATACATCCTCAAACTCCTGCAACAAAGAAACAGCCAAACTAGGAAGAGACTGGTTAGTTTCATCAAGAGTAAGATAAGACTCTTTATAGACAAGAAAAATCATAGGGCGATCTGCAAAGAAAGCCCTCTTAACCTCACTCTCTCTTGCATAGAAACTCACTTCTGTCTTTCCTTTTCTCTCGGCAGACTCTCTTCCTTTTTTCTCTCATGGCTCCACTCTTTTTTCTTTACTTTGAGCCACCTCTCTACTTTCTTTTTCACTCTTTCTTTTATGCTCATTTTCACTCTTTCTTTTTTTATCACTTTCATTTTCACTCTTTCTCTTTTGATCACTCTCATTTTCACTCTTTCTTTTTAGAGCAACCTCATTTTTCAATTTCAGCTGGTCCTCATAGACCTGGCTTGGAGTTAAAGGAGCAAGCTTAATTGTTTTGCCCTCCTTTTCAAAGCTGTACATGTTCTTGAACCCATCATGTGTCACTCTCCTATCATACTGCTACGGCCTCCCCAACAAAATATGGTCCGCATGCATAGGCACAACATCATTAAGCACCTCATCCTGATACTTCCCAATAGAAAAAGTAACTAACACTTGTTTATCCACCCTAACCTCTCCACGATTATTCAACCACTGCAATTTGTATGGTCTAGAGTGTTTTAAGATTAGTAAATTCAATTTCTCAACCAAAGTAGTGCTAGCCACATTAGTACAACTCCCTCCATCAATGATCATACTACATACCTTATTGTTGACATGGCATCTAGTATGGAAAATGTTTTCTCTCTGTTGCTCTGCATCCGCCACCTTAATGTGTGCATTGAGAGCACGCCGGGCAACAAGAGACTCACCTGTCAGAGGATATACCACTCCATCATCATCACTAGCATCAACCAACTCGGGCTCCTCATCACTATCATCCTCACTCTCAGTCATCACCTCCCCATTGTCACGCATAATCATCACCCTCCTATTTGGACATTGAGAAGCAATGTGCCCTAAACCCAAACACTTAAAACATTTGATATCTCTATTCCGTGAAGGTTGGGATTCTACCTTGGGTTTGTTGCTAGTTCCCTCATCTTTTCCCTTAGGTGGTTCAGTCTTTCTCTTTGCTTCAGCTGGATTATTCCAATCCCATTTTGATTTCCAAGTAGTGCTAGAAACCGAAGTGTTCCTTGGTGTCCCTTTTCTCTTTAATTGCCTCTCCACCTTTATAGCCATGTGCACCATGTCCTCTATCTCCACATAATGTTGCAATTCAATTACATTGGCTATGTCCCTATTCAAACCACTCAAAAATCTAGCCATGGTGGCCTCTCGGTCCTCCTCTACATTAGCCCGAATCATCGCCACCTCCATCTCCTTATGGTAATCCTCCACACTCCTAGACCCCTGTGTAAGATTTTGTAATTTCTGGTAAAGGTCTCTATAGTAATGGCTAGGAACAAATCTCTGCCTCATGAGAGCTTTCAACTCTCCCCATGTCTCTATAGGCCTCTCATAATTCCTCCTCCTATTGGTCACTAATTGAACCCACCAAATAATAGCATAATCAGTGAATTCAATTACCGCCAATTTCACTTTCTTCTCCTCAGAGTAATTATGGCAATCAAACACCAACTCTATTTTTTTCTCCCACTCTAGATAAACCTCAGGGTCAGTTCTACCTTGGAAAGGTGGTATTTTCATTTTGATGCTACCAAGGTCTCTATCTACACCATCCCGACCCCTTAGATTCCCCTCAAATCCTCTTTCATGCCTAACTCTTCTATTTCTACCCGACCCAATGTCAAATGCTAAGTCTTCCTCATCCTCACCATCTCCTTCATTCTCATACTGATTTTCAACTCTATGCTCACGTTGCCTCCTGTCCCTCCCACCTTGTAGATTTCTAATCGCAGCTTCTTGATGATCCATCCTATCCCTCACTTTACCTAACACCAAGTTCAACCTCTCAAACTGTTGTTGCATGGCTTGCAACACAAATGATGAGTTATCTACTCTCCCCCTTGGTGATGTGCTACTCCGATGAGACATTATCAGGTGCTACACAAAAGAATGTTAGTGGAAAAAAAAGTAAACCTCACACACTCCCTTACGTGTTTACACTTTAATAATGACACTCCAATTCTGTTTCGCTCTTAATTGGATTTTTTCCGATAATAGTCTCACACTCTCTTGCCTTTTACCTCAAGAGTTTTCCCACTCAAGGTCTTTAAGAACTAATTGACTCAATCAAGATAAAGCAACCTTGTTTTATCCCAACTAGTAATTAGGTGCAAGAAAGAAGAACAAGAGAAACATGGAAGGAATGAAAAAAAAATATGACACGTGAATCAAGGAAATTATATGAATGAAACAGTAACTATAAGACAAGATACCAACTAGAATCACCCCCTTTGATGATATGGCTCAAGAAAAAAATCTCGGATTTTTTTTTTTTTCATGAATTTTTTTTTTCCTTTCTTTTCTTTTCCTTTCACCAACTGATTTGATCACAATCAAGAATAAGCAGTTGAGAAAACCCTAACAATAACTCAAAAACCCTAGGGCAAGTGATATACGGCAGCCCCTAGAACAAGAGATTTCAGCCAACACAAACCCTAGAACAATGAATCTCAACAACCCTAACAATAGTGAAGAAATTTGCTAGCCACCACAATTTTGTTTTTTTTTTTTTTTTTGTAATCAATCCTAAAACAATGAAGCCCTAGAATTAAATATGCAGGAAATAAAAGATAGAATCAGACTTGATTGGAAACGTTGCTCTGAATACCAAATGATATGAACCCGCGGGAAAGGAATTCCCTTGAACCCACAATCAATTTGAAAACTCCCCAAGAAAGCCAAAAATCAAGTCAAAGATGGAGAATCTAGACCCGATGAGAACCCGTTTCAAGAACCTAGATTATATTAAAATCTAGACCCGTTGAATAACCCGTCTCAATAACCCAGATTACAAAGGAGGAACGCCACAAAGGTTGTGATTTACCTTTGATAAGTTCAAGAGTTCAATCAAGAACAAGAGGAGAAAACTTAACTCACAAATAAAATTCAATATTGTCTAACCCCTCAAATGAGGCTACAAAGAGTTTTTAAACCCAAACCTAATCAAAACCCTAGCCAAAATAAAGCCCCTTTTACCCAAAATTACCCTTGATGAACAGTACCTGCTACAGTACGCGCGGCTACAGTAAACCCTAAAGTAAATTGATGAAACCCTAGTTCCTAAAAAATAAGTTTCCAAATAAGCTCTTGGCCAAAATACAAGGCCTTCCCAAAAACATAGTTCATAAGAAATAAGACATGTGAGCCAAGCATCTTCAAGCTCACTTATTCTAAACTAATAAAATAAATCATTTAACCAAATTGGAAGCCTCCTATAACAATAGGCTGTATCTCTAAGTCATGTCTTCCACAGCTTGAATCAAGTGGATCAAAACTGGTTCTTCTTCTTTCAGACCCATCTTGAGTGTTGGGCTCTTGCTACCTTCATCCCAAGTGGATTGCACCAATCCTTGCATTGCTTCCTTGATCTTCTAGGCCCTTGATCTTGTAATTGACTCATCTGGAACTTGCAAAGGATTTTTAAGAGTAGGCCCACCTTGGTTCCTATCAAGTATGGTGACACCCGTTACCTTAGACTACAGGCCTCACCATAGCTACTTCAGGACACTATTCCACAATTCTCGACACTATCCATCACGTTCCACACCCATCAATCACATAACCATCCTTATCTCTACGACACGCCACACGGAGTGTCACTGCCATGTGGAGTACACTCCACGTATATTCCCTTCATACATACTACACCACATCACCACTATGGCATACCCACCATATGGTACATCACTCCATGACATGGAGTACATTCCACTTGTACTTCCTTTACATACGCTACGCCACATTACCACTATGGCGTACTCGCCATATGGTGCATCACTATACCACATGGAGTACACTCCACGTGTACTCCATCCACATCCATTAGGCCACATCACCATTATTGCATATCCACCACATGGTGCATCACCCCATCACATGGAGTACACTCCACGTGTACTCCATTCACATGCATTACGCCACATCACCATTATGGCATATCCACCACATGGTGTATCACCCCATCATATGGAGTACATTCCACATGTACTCCCTTCATATATCATACCCCACACAGAGTACACTCGGTGTGTACTCTTCCCATTCCACACTACGTCAGGAGGGTATATTTTACATATACTCTCCTTGTCACACATTATGTCACACACAAAGTACACTTCGCGTGTACTATTCTCATTCCATCTGCCACGTCGCCAACACAGTACATATTTCCCAACCACACTACATGGCATAGTCCACAACACTTCTCATCTACACCCAACACATCACAGCGCAATACACGGCACAATGTATCTCCATACAACACGGATATACCCAATACTTCACTACACAGAATGCCCAACAATTCGTTACACAGCACCACATCACAATACCACAACTCCACAATACCAACAGCACAGTCCACAACCTAGTGAACTAATCAATATCTAACATAAATACGATGGATAGAGAGTTATACCATCGAAGGGATAACCCGTGCGTTGCTCATTGACCGTCATAGCTGATGATGTCGGAAGTGTCATACGTGGCGGCTAACCCACGTACATTAATTGTTTAGGCTTTGGATAGCTAGTTGTGGTCTTGGAATGGCTCAGGGTGGCCTTGTGATGGTGGCAAGGAGCATAACACGACGGATCTAGCCGTGTACAGTGACGGTCAGCCACGCGCAGTGGCACTCCATTGCGTGCAGTGACTAACCACTACTCAAAGTGGTGGTTTGGACATAGGGTTGGGCTGAGGGGTTGCTGGTGGAGCTCGTGGTGGCACTGGGGTGGCGCCACAGAGGCTCACGGCGGCAGATCTGGCCACACAGTGGAGGAGAAGCCGTGGGAGAGTGAGAGAGAGTGTGCGTGCTTGGGTGACAGATCGGGGCTATAGGTGCTTGGGTTGGCTCGGTGGTGGCCTGAGGAGGCTGGAGGTGGTGGCCCTATGTCGTGTGTGGCAGTGCACGACGGTGGAAAGTGTAAAAGCCGTGCATGTGAAGAGAGGAAGCCCGTGCGGTGGAGAAGGGCTTCTGGCCATCGGTCACGTGGAGGAGGAAGGCGGAGGAAAGGAGAAGTCCATGGTGGCGCTTGGTGGCCATGGGTGGCCGCATACGGCGGCACACGGTGGGGAAATGGGTCAAAGACCGATTTCGGCTACTTGCCATGAGGGGAGAGGGAGGACTGCATGGTGGAGGCCAAGCTTGCTGGAGGAGGTTGGCTGGTGGAAGAGGAAGCTGTTGTAGTAGTGGTGGCGCCGAAGGACAGCTCACGGTGGCGCTACGCACACCATGCCCATTTGGGCAATGCACTTCCGAAATGGAGAAAGGGAGAGCGTGAGAGAGAGGGGCTGGGCTGGTTGAGCTCGCTAGCGTGAGCTGGAGCTGGTGGTGCCGGCGGTGAGAGCTGGCGACGCACGACGACGCCGGGCTGAGCTACGGAAGGATCGGGCGTGGGGGAAGCCGCGTATTGTGTACTCTGGGGAGAGGGAGGAGAGAGAGAGAGCTGAGGGAAAAGTGAGGGGTCTGGGTATTTAATTCAGTCCCTTAGTCTGGGGATCCATGTAACGATCTAACGGCGAGGGATTAAAACACTGATTCAAAATGCATTAACTATTAACTTAATTAAAAGCGCTTAGAGGAATTAAGGTAGAATATTATTTTAAATTAACTTTAGTTTATAAAATAATATTCTTCATCATTAATAAAATGATAAAGTCTCACTTAACATATTAAAAAGAATAAAACCATTTAACTAATAAAAGTTTTCAACATAATTTAAATCTCATGATATCTTAAATAATTGAAATCATTTTAATAATAATATTAAAATGATTTCCGACGATTATAATATTTTTGGAGCTCTTCAAAAAGATTATGATTGTCATATTTAAGATAAAATATTAATTCAATAGCACTGGAAATACTCGTTATAAATATTTCCAGCATATTTAAAACACTGAGCGTGCCCTAGAAGTCACGCGATATCTTTCAAGATACGCCATCATTGTAACACCCCGTATTTTTTTAGTGTTTTTTTTTAATTGAATGATTATTTGTTATTAATATAAAAATTGATTCTCTTGTTTTAAATTTTTAGATGTTAGTGGGTTTATTTTTATGATTTTTTTATTAATTTGTGAAAATTAAATTTGACGTGTTTCCTTAATATTAATAATTGTTCTGCATTTAAATTTCTCTTAATTTAAATTAGTTTGTGGGTTTTAAAATTGTATTGTTGGATTTAATTATTTTATTTTACTTAGTCACTGTGTTTAAATTTATTTTATTTAAAACTGTTGTGTTGAAATAATTTTTTTCGTTAGAATTTTGTGACCCAAGTTGTGAGTTTTAAACCTCATTTATTTTCCCTTCATTTTTCTTTTTCCATTTTCTTTTTCTCTTTTCTCTTTTTTTTCTTCTTTCTTTTTTTCTTTTCTTTTCCCTTTTCCGGAACTGCTCCTCCCGCGCGACCCAGACCCCTCCCTCTCTCCCGTGCGTCTTTTTCGTCCGCCCAGCCCACCACCACCACGCCGCCGTGCCCGACACCGCCTAGTCCATTGCCTCCACCACCGGCCGGTGACACCACCCCACCAATCTCAGCCTCTAACTCGCCGCCAATAGCCCCCACGCACCATACAAAGCCCGGCGTTCTCTTCACTCCAACGCCGCCGTCGCGCCACCGTCGGCCACCATCTCTTCACCACTTCATCATCGACCTCCTAGCAACCTAATGCACCCATCCTTGGCTCCGATCTGTCACTGGTGAAGCCCATCTATCTCCATCTCCGATTCGTGCTTTTTGGCCTTCAACCGCCGCCCACACCGCCACCCACGACCAACCACCACCACCACTAGCTTCACCGACATCCTTAGGCGCTACCCTATCAATCTCGAGTCTACGTTTGCACCCGTTCAAAAGTGGATTTTTGAGACCCACGGCTACAGTGTATTTGACACTGTTCTGTTGCTGTGTTGCCGCTTCTTGCACTTCCGTGATCCTCCGGAAATTGCTATATAGTGCTGTAAGTATTTTCCAAAGAACTTTTGTGATTTAAATGTATTTTTGCACTAACTCATTACACTGTATTGAATTATTGATTAGTTTTGCCGGACTGAGTCCGAGGAGTACGGGGGTCGGATGGATTAGTGAATGGAGTTGTTTGTGTGATTGATTTATGCTATGAAATTTGTTGGCTGTTTCGGATTTAAATATTAGTGTTTTGAGTTTGACGTTGGTCATGGTGGATATTGGTGATTTTTTTAGGAAGTGGTGATATACTTTGGGATTATGAGGATTTTAAGTTTTGAGAAATTAAGATAGATTATTTTAGAAGCTTAGGCTTAAATATGGAAATCCGTGATTGGTTGAAAACTTACGAAAATTTGTGTTTATTTTTATAGGTGACGATTTATAGTCGACTCGACATTTTTGAAGAAATTTCTGAAAAGCTAAGTTGCCCAGGTAAGCGGGGTTCATGTACTAGTTTTGCATAAAATAAACAAAAGGAGGTTGACTTTGAGAATAAATGTGTTTATTTTCTTTTTGAAAGAGATGATCTGAAAACAACCTCAGATGTTTATTCTGCATATGCATAAATTCTATATAAGAGAAAGTATTTTTCTGTCATGACTGGTGTAGACATGAGCTAGTTTTGTGCACTTTGTTTCTGAACTATGTAAAAGAGCGAATAAGAAATTCTAAAAGTTTTGTTATGAACAAATGAGAATATTTTGTTTATATTTATCTCGAACATGTGAAATGATCTGAAGCTTTTCAGTGTTTTGTTTAGACATGATGTATCATCTGAAAATCTTGGCATGAAGTTCTGATTCTGTATATGTTTGTAACCGAATTTTCGATGAAATCCGTTCTGTTTCTGTTAAGGCCCAGCCACGGGTATAATGGTGGTTTATAACCCTACCATGGGGGTGAAACATGGAAAATGGCCCAGCCACGGGTATAATGGTGATTTATAACCCTACCACGGGGGTGAAACATGGAATATGGCCTAGCCATTGGTATAATAGTGGTTTATAACCCTACTACAGGGGTTAAACATGGTATTGTCCTGATGTGATATTAAACGATGATAAGATTATAATGTTTCAGTTTAGAAATGCCAACGGATTCTCTTTTTGGAATAAGTTTATTTTTCTGGAAATTTCGCTCTAATGATTTTGTACAAAGTTTTGTTTCTGCATTCTGAAAGTAAATGTTTTGTTCTACTTATCAAATGTTATAAATGCTCATGTTTACATGCTAGTATATGCTCTCTGCTTACTGAGTTGTTGATAACTCACCTCCACAATATTTTTCAGATATTATGATGGTTCAGTTGAGCATCAAGATTATGAGGCATTGGGTGAGATGATTTAAGTGTAGTGGTTCAAGCAAAGGAATTTTTTATGAGTATTGTCAAATTTTATTAAGAAATTTTATTATGTTGTGATGACTTGGCATTTTGGAAAATTGGTTATATTGAGGAAATTAGATTGAATCAAATGTTCTAAATGATATTGGGAATTTGGAGTCTTTTTTTATATTGTTGGAATGTGAGTTTAAGTGCTAGGAAGTAACTCTCTGACCCGTGCAGGACCGAGGCGTTACAGTTGGTATCAGAGCCAGGTTTGAATTCTGCATACTATAAACCTTGGAAGTTTAGATTTCGGTGGGTTCATAGGATGTAAAGATTTCAGTGTAGGAACTTGAGGAATTTAAGAATGATCATGTGGATATTTAAGTTCGAGATTCTAAAAACCTTATGATTGAATTTGATGGGATTTTAGGATTTAGATCCGATAAGCTTATTCTGTAGGATGTAGGATATGACTTGGAAATCATCTTTATAAGATTTAAGGTTTAGATTCTAAAAATGTACGGGAGTTTAGAGCAATGTCAGGTTTACAATATTAGATGGTAGGAATGACTATATGTGCTGGTTAATGATATGACTAAGAATGGGTAAAACCATGTGTGCAGTACCAGAAAAGTTTAAAGGTTTAATTGGAAATTATTATTTTTATTTAACTTGAATTTATTTGGTTTTGTTTGATTTTATTTTATTTGAATTGGAATTATGTTATTTTATTTATTAAGTTTACTTTATTTTGTTCGTTTCGTTCGAAGCTAAAAAGTGGGTTAAAGATTAAGTTATGGCTGGAAGATGGTACGACTAAAAATGTTATTGTTAGGTATAAATATTTAGTGTAGTAGGTTTGAACTTTTATCGACTTGGTTTGCTTTTGTAATCTTGAGGCATGAAGGGAGCGGTTTGGTTTGGGTGGTTTGGTTTGGGTGATCATTTTGGGGAGTAGGATAATTGAGGTTTTAGATTTCGTGGAGATTTGACATGAGGCTTTAGAATTGTAGGTTGTAAGTTCAACAAACTTTTAAGGGTAGATTTACGAGAATTTCACCAAGGTTTAAGGTTTTGCAAACTTTAAAAAATGATTTGTTATTATTTAATGTTATGGATTTTGAAAGCTTCGGGAGTTGATAGTTTTATTATTGGATATAAGTTTGTTAATTTTACAGATCTCAGAAAGTAATTCTTATATAATTTAAGGTTTTAAGGTTTTAGAATTGCAATTTGAAGGACTGATTTATAATGAGATTGGAATTTTAATTCTGCAGGGTTGGTGTGTTAGCTTGATTTATTTTGGAGAATGATTAATCTGTGACCATTAATGGGGTTGATCGAAGTTAAGTTATTGTTGGTCATTTTAATAATAATATTAAAATGATTTCCGACGATTATAATATTTTTGGAGCTCTTCAAAAAGATTATGATTGTCATATTTAAGATAAAATATTAATTCAATAGCACTGGAAATACTCGTTATAAATATTTCCAGCATATTTAAAACACTGAGCATGCCCTAGAAGTCACGCGATATCTTTCAAGATACGCCATCATTGTAACACCCCGTATTTTTTTTAGTGTTTTTTTTTTAATTGAATGATTATTTGTTATTAATATAAAAATTGATTCTCTTGTTTTAAATTTTTAGATGTTAGTGGGTTTATTTTTATGATTTTTTTATTAATTTGTGAAAATTAAATTTGATGTGTTTCCTTAATATTAATAATTGTTATGCATTTAAAATTCTCTTAATTTAAATTAGTTTGTGGGTTTTAAAATTGTATTGTTGGATTTAATTATTTTATTTTACTTAGTCACTGTGTTTAAATTTATTTTATTTAAAACTGTTGTCTTGAAATAATTTTTTTCGTTAGAATTTTGTGACCCAAGTTGTGAGTTTTAGACCTCATTTATTTTCCCTTCATTTTTCTTTTTCCACTTTCTTTTTCTCTTTTCTTTTTTTTTTCTTCTTTCTTTTTCTCTTTTCTTTTTCCTTTACCGAAACTGCTCCTCCTGCGCGACCCAGCCCCCTCCCTCTCTCCCGTGCGTCTTTTTCGTCCACCCAGCCCACCACCACCGCGCCGCCGTGCCCGACACCGCCCAGTCCATTGCCTCCACCACCGGCCGGCGACACCACCCCACCAATCTTAGCCTGTAACTCACCGCCAATAGCCCCCACACACCATACCAAGCCGCGGCGTTCTCTTCACTCCAGCGCCGCCGTCGTGCCACCATCGGCCACCATCTCTTCACCACTTCATCATCGACCTCCTAGCAACTTAATGCACCCATCCTTGGCTCAGATCTGTCACTGGTGAAGCCCATCTATCTCCATCTCCGATTCATGCTTTTTGGCCTTCAACCGCCTCCCACGCCGCCACCCACGACCAACCACCACCACCACTAGCTTCACCGACATCCTTAGGCCCTACCTTATCAATCTCGAGTCTTCGTTTGCACCCGTTCAAAAGTGGGTTTTTGAGACCCACGGCCACAGTGTATTTGACACTGTTCTGTTGCTGTGTTGCCGCTTCTTGCACTTCCGTGATCTTCCGGAAATTGCTATATAGCACTGTAAATATTTTCCAAAGAACTTTTGTGATTTAAATGTAGTTTTGCACTAACTCATTACACTGTATTGAATTATTGATTAGTTTTGCCGGACTGAGTCCGAGGAGTACGGGGGTCGGATGGATTAGTGAATGGAGTTGTTTGTGTGATTGATTTATGCTATGAAATTTGTTGGCTGTTTCGAATTTAAATATTGGTGTTTTGAGTTTGACGTTGGTCATGGTGGATATTGGTGATTTTTTTAGGAAGTGATGATATACTTTGGGATTATGAGGATTTTAAGTTTTGAGAAATTAAGATAGATTATTTTAGAAGCTTAGGATTAAATATGGAAATCCGTGATTGGTTGAAAACTTATGAAAATTTGGGATTATTTTTATAGGTGACGATTTATAGTCGACTCGACATTTTTGAAGAAATTTCTGAAAAGCTAAGTTGCCCAGGTAAGCGGGATTTATATACTAGTTTTGCATAAAATAAACAAAAGGAGGCTGACTTTGAGAATAAATGTGTTTATTTTCTTTTTGAAAGAGATGATCTGAAAACAACCTCAGATGTTTATTCTGCATATGCATAAATTCTATATAAGAGAAAGTATTTTTCTGTCATGACTGGTGTAGACATGAGCTAGTTTTGTGCACTTTGTTTCTGAACTATGTAAAAGAGCGAATAAGAAATTCTAAAAGTTTTGTTATGAACAAATGAGAATATTTTGTTTATGTTTATCTCGAACATGTGAAATGATCTGAAACTTTTCAGTGTTTTGTTTAGACATGATGTATCATCTGAAAATCTTGGCATGAAGTTCTGATTCTGTATATGTTTGTAACCGGATTTTCGATGAAATCCGTTCTGTTTCTGTTAAGGCCCAGCCACGGGTATAATGGTGGTTTATAACCCTACCACGGGGGTGAAACATGGATATACGGCCCAGCCACGGGTATAATGGTGGTTTATAACCCTACCACGGGGGTGAAACATGGAAAATGGCCCAGCCACGGGTATAATGGTGGTTTATAACCCTACCACGGGGGTGAAACATGGACTATGGCCCAGCCACGGGTATAATGGTGGTTTATAACCCTACCACGGGGGTTAAACATGGTATTGTCCCGATGTGATATTAAACGATGATAAGATTATAATGTTTCAGTTTAGAAATGCCAACGGATTCTCTTTTTGAAATAAGTTTATTTTTCTGGAAATTTCGCTCTAATGATTTTGTACAAAGTTTTGTTTATGCATTCTAAAAGTAAATGTTTTGTTCTGCTTATCAAATGTTATAAATGCTTATATTTATATGTTAGTATATGCTCTCTGCTTACTAAGTTGTTGATAACTCACCCCCTTATCTCCACAATATTTTTCAGATATTATGATGGTTCAGCTGAGGATCAAGATTATGAGGCATTGGGTGAGATGATTTAAGTGTAGTGGTTCAAGCATAGGAAGTTTTTTATGAGTATTGTCGAATTTTATTAAGAAATTTTATTATGTTGTGATGACTTGGCATTTTGGAAAATTGGTTATATTGAGGAAATTAAATTGAATCAAATGTTCTAAATGATATTGGGAATTTGAAGTCTTTTTTTATATTGTTGGAATGTGAGTTTAAGTGCTAGGAAGTAACTCTCCGACCCGTGCGGGACCGGGGCGTTACAATCATGGTTCGACACGCATGACGAGTCTCGCAGTCGCTAGACAGTAGGGCAGATAATCATATAATCTCTGTCTTCAGGATTTGCTTACGTCATAAAGACGGAACATACGTCAGAAAGAAGAAGCGTACGTAAGAAAGAAAGAACAGGGTATGACAGTTACAATAAGCATGCACACAACGCTCTTTTCTACAATTTTTTTCACATTAATTATGCTTTAAGTGAAGGTGATTTTTATAAAGTAACTTAAGTATCATAATATTTTAGAAACACTCATTTTAAAGCATGATTTTGTAAAAGGTTATAAAAAATTATTGCAAGAAAAATAAGCAATTGTGACGAATTATTTGTGAAGATAAAGACTATTTGAGACAAAACAGATCACTCATTTAGATAGGAAATAATCACTTTCGTTAGAAATAACTGGTCACAAATAAACAGTTTTCTTGTAATTAAACCGTTTGTATATCATTACAACAATGCGTATTTCTCGTTTATTTCTCCTTCCCGTTACATGAGAAATATATATATATATATATGTGTGTGTGTATGTGTGTGTGTGTGAATATGTACAGGCACACATTGAAATATTGCATCGAGATGAGTTTAATTTGGATCCTTCAAATTGCACAAGCACTTAATAATGGCCTGAATGTGTTAGAGGCAATGTTTTGATCTTCTTGGAGCTGATATTTCGAGAAAATTGGCATTAATTGTAGTGTTCTCGTACGTTCCTGGATTTATCCACTCATGAAATAATAGTACTGTACGCATATAATCTTGAGAGCATCTTTGTAGAAACACGAGTTTGGCAAGTGGGAACTCATCCATAAAAATAAAATAGAATAGAAAAATGGAAGTTGACTTGCCGTTCATTTTTATATCGAACTTAATAATTCTACTGCTTAGTCTGCTCCTCTATATAAGTGCTATCCCACAGGCTCTCTCTTGTCATCAACAAATAACTTTGCTTCTTTTTCAATCTGTTTGAGGGATATGGCGCAGATCAAAGCTTACCTTAGATTGTTTTTTCTCTTCCTAATTGCTGTGTCGTACCTTGTCTCAATATCAAGTGTAACGCCCCAAACCCGGGTGGCTTGGAGAATTACTACTGGTCCCTCATAAACATGTTTCCCAACACATCCAAAGAAAAATTCTCCAAAAACTTTATAAATGAAATCAATCTAAAATCTTCTCAATAATCTCATTACAAACTCCACACAAACTTTAATGCAATAATAATAAATCAAAGGGGTCCATAACCTCCCGGTAATTGTAACATACCAAACTGAAAACACCATAGGTCCTACTAAACCCAAACATATAATTAAAACTCAAAGGCATTAAAAACTAAGAACATCAAGAGTCTTTATTCCAACTACATCTCCTCAGCTTAATCCATGTTCACCAATCTAATCCAGGTCCTCATTTGGACTCTCCACATCATCTGAAAAATATTATCATGATAGGGGGGTGAGTTATCACAACTCAGTAAGCAGAAAATCATATGCTAGCGTGCAAACATGAGCATTTATAAAGTAGAGTATGCAGAATAAAATATTTTCCAGAGTTATCATGCAGAACAGAACATATTTTCAAAATAACAGAGCGATGGTTTTAAAACAAGTAAAACCCATGGTACTTTGGCATAACATAAACTGAGTATCATCATCAGATCAAAACAGAGCATCAAACAGAGCAGAGACCATGTTTCACCCCCGTGGTAGGGTTGTGCTAACCCCGGTGGCCAAACCAGGCAGAGACAGAGGTGAAATCTTTCCTTTATTCTTCTCGGAGCCCCGAGTGTGCACACAGGAAAGACCACAATAAAACCACTTTGTTTCCAAAGTGGGTGCACTCAGAGACAGAGAAGTTGGTACCAACCCAAACAGAGCAGAGCATAACAGAGCAGAGCAGAGCAAAGCAGAGACAGAGTCAGATACGAAAACCAGTACACCATGCCAAAGGTTTTCAGGTGTTATATCAGAATAATACAGAGTATCAAAGCAGAATCAAACAGTTTACACACACTGAACACAAAAGCCAGAATATCTTTTCAAATAAATACACAACGTTTCATATTCTCAATATCGCTCATTTTTCAGATTTCAGAAACCACATGACAGAATTTAGCTCATGTTTACACAATGCATGTCAGAACATATTTTTCTCTTTTTCACACAGATTTCATGAATAATGCAGAATAGTGACCGAGGTTGACCTTTGTTTTCACAAGTTCCCAACACAACACAAATTATGCAAGTTTTCATAAAATCAACCTCAGTCTTATTAACTTGTATAAAACCCAGCATAGGAACCCCGCTAACCTGACTCCTGCAGCGTATTATCTAAACCTTGAAATTGACCTCTATCAATCTCGTCGCCTATTCATAAAAAAAATATATAAACTAAGTGTTAAAAGAAAATAACACAACCTCCATCTAAATAATTAAAATCCACCATTCCAAACCATATTATAGCAAAAAAATAGTTTACTAAGTCAACCAAGTAGTAATCTGGACAGCCCTAAATTCAATCCAAAATATCATATACTAATCTTAATATTTACTAAAACACCCTCCAAAGTCAATGCCCAACACCAATAATCAAGAATTCTAAGACCATTCTAAAACAAAGTGTTGGCTTACTCACTTAAAAGACCAAGAATTAGGAATCACAAGCCACGGAAGTCCAAGAACTGACGAAATGCAAACTCAACTCACAGCAACAACAAACTGCAGAAATGAGGATAAAATCAAAATAAATTTGAAGAAGAACTGCATGAGTATGTTACGGCATTGAGAAAATCCAGCAAAAGTTCAATGCCTACCTGAAACACACCAACCCGAAATAATCCCACGCACAGCAACTAGAAACTCACGGCCAAAACAGAAAACTGCAGAAAAAAGAAGATAAATCAAACCCAAAACTAAGAAGCAGAATTCGCACGGTTACAGAAGGAGAAACCAAAACTTGGATGAGAAAGAAACCCTTACCAATCGAAATGAAGGCTGGGAAAAATGATGCTCACTAATTCGTAAAGGGAGTACCGAAAAGCAAAAGGAGAGGAAGAGGAAGTGTAGTAATCGGTAACCCACTGAAACAGATGCAGCGCATGAGAGAAAGTCTAAGCCATGTGATTCAAAATCACGAAATCACCCAAAGCAAACAAGGAGAGATGATCGGCGAAAAATGATTTACCTGTTGGGGAGTCTGACTGCATGAGAGAAACCCAGAAAAACCAGAAGGAAAATAAACGAAACAGAAACCGCAACAATGAGGAAATATTCGGAACCTCAAATCAATGCCAACAAATGGAAATGAAGAAGAAACCGAGAGAAAATAAGGAAACGTGGGAGAGAAGGAGAGGTCTGGACGTGAGAAAGAAAAATAAAATCAGAAACTGAAAGAGAGAAAGAGGGAGAAAGAAACGGGAGGGAAAACTGAAAGGAAAACAAAACTTACCTAAACGATGCCGTTCAGACTAAACACGAAATTGGCTGGGCCATTTTCACCCACGGACCGGGCCACTGATGAAGAAACTGGGCCTTACATCCTCCTCCCCTTACAAGAATTCCGTCCTCGGAATTCGCTACAAGCTATAAGAATTCTCTTCGAACAAGTGAGGATACTTGACTCGCATCTCTTCCTCGAATTCCCATGATGCTTCATTGATAGCATGATTGTTCCAAAATACTTCAACCAAAGAAATAGTTCGATTCCGCAACACTTGCTCTTTCTTGTCCAGAATCCGCAATGGTTCCTCGGTGTAGGTCAGGTCCTCTTGAATCTGCAAGGGTTCATGATCTATGATGTGAGTGGGGTCATGTATATACTTCCTCAACATGGACACATGGAACACATTATGCACTCCCGAGAACGCCGGTGGTAGAGCCACCCTGTACGCCACCGGTCCAATCCGATCAAGAATCTCAAACGGCCCAATGTATCTGGGACTCAACTTACCTTTCTTTCCGAATCTCATAACTCCTTTCATTGGTGAAATTCTCAAGAATACCTTATCTCCCATCGCAAACTCTAACTGACAGCGGCGTTTATCTGCGTAGCTCTTCTGTCGGCTTTGAGCTGCTTTCATTCTAGCCCGAATGATATCTATCTTTTCTGTGGTCTGCTGAATAATCTCTGGCCCTAGAAGTTTTCTTTCGCCTACTTCATCCCAATACAAAGGAGACCTACATCTCCTGCCATACAAAACCTCATAAGGTGCCATCCCAATGCTAGCCTGGAAGCTATTGTTATATGCAAACTCAACCAATGATAAATGTTGCATCCAAGATCCCTTGAAGTCCATCAAGCATGCCCTCAACATGTCTTCTAAAATCTGAATAGTTCTTTCTGATTGTCCATCTGTCTGAGGGTGAAAAGTAGTACTGAAACTTAACTGAGTACCCATTGCCTCTTGTAAGCTTCGCCAGAACTTAGAGGTAAAACGAGGATCTCTATCCGACACAATGGATACTGGCACTCCATGCAACCTCACTATCTCCCGCACATACAGTTCAACTAGCTTCTCTAGTTTATAAGAAACTTTAATGGGCACAAAATGGGCGGTCTTCGTTAAGCGATCCACGATCACCCATATAGCATCTTGCCCGCTTACGGTCCTTGGTAGACCTGTCACGAAATCCATGGAGATATGTTCCCATTTCCACTCTGGAATCTGAAGTGGCTGTAATAATCCTGCAGGTCTCTGGTGTTCCGCCTTCACTTGTTGGCAAGTCAGGCATTGTTCTACAAATTTAGCAATTTCTCTTTTCATGCCATTCCACCAAAAGGACTCTCTCAAATCCCGATACATCTTGGTACTCCCTGGGTGAACAGTGTACAAAGAACGGTGTGCCTCTTCAAGAATTAACCTTTTTAGTTCATCATCAGCAGGTATGCATACTCTACCCCTAAACCTCAAAACTCCATCCTTGGAAATACAAAAATCAGGTTTGTCCCCGTTTCCGATCCCTTCTATTAACTTCACCAACCCTGAGTCCACTTTCTGAGCAGCTTTGATTCTATCTATCAAATGAGGTTGAACCACTAAACTGGCCATGAAAGCATTTGTATCACTAGCAATGACTTCGATACCGGCTCTTTCTAAATCCATTAGCAACCTATGCTGAGTGGTAATAGCTGCAACTGTCGATCCCACTGACTTCCTACTTAGAGCATCGGCTACAACATTAGCTTTGCCTGGGTGATAATTAATGGTGCAATCATAATCCTTGATCAACTCAAGCCACCTCCTTTGCCTCATGTTTAATTCTTTTTGGGTAAAGAAATACTTCAAACTCTTGTGATTCGTATAAATTTCGCACTTTTCCCCATACAAGTAATGTCTCCAAAGCTTAAGTGCAAAAATAACTGCCGCGAGTTCTAGATCATGAGTGGGATAATTCTGCTCATACACTTTCAATTGGCGTGAGGCATAAGCTATAACCTTCCCATGTTGCATCAGTACACACCCCAAACCAAGCCTAGAAGCATCGCTATAAACAACAAATCCGCCTCTAGCTGTGGGAACTGTTAACACTGGAGCTGTCACTAATCTCTGTTTCAACTCTTGGAAGCTTTCTTCACACTTTGCTGTCCATTCAAACTTATTATTTTTCCTGGTGAGTGCAGTGAGAGGAACTGCTATCTTGGAAAACCCATCAATGAATCGACGGTAATACCCCGCCAATCCCAAGAAGCTTCTAACCTCATGAACATTCCTCGGTGCAGACCAATTAACCACTGCTTCCACTTTTCCTAGGTCTACTGAAATACCATCCTTCGAAACTACATGCCCCAGAAACGTGATTGAATCAAGCCAAAATTCACACTTCTTCAACTTAGCAAACAGCTGCTTGTCTCTGAGTGTCCCAAGTACCAACTTCAAATGTTCTTCATGCTCGATCTCGCTTTTGGAGTAAATTAGTATATCATCAATAAAGACAACCACAAACTTATCCAAAAACTCATGGAACACCCTATTCATCAAGTCCATAAATACTGCTGGGGCGTTAGTCAAGCCAAAAGGCATGACCAAAAACTCATAATGGCCATAACGGGTCCTGAACGCCGTCTTAGCCACGTCTTCAGCTCTGATCTTCAACTGGTAACCCGATCGAAGATCAATCTTCGAAAATACTTGAGCACCCTGAAGCTGATCAAACAAATCTTCTATACGGGGTAGCGGGTACTTATTCTTTATGGTCACCCGATTAAGTTCCCTATAATCAATACACATTCTCATCGATCCATCCTTCTTCTTCACAAAAAGAACTGGAGCTCCCCAAGGTGAAACACTGGGCCTGATGAAACCCTTGTCTAACAAATCTTGCAACTGCTCTTTGAGTTCCGCTAATTCAGACGGCGCCATGCGATAAGGTGCTTTCGAAAGGGGTGCCGTGCCTGGAATTAACTCAATAGCAAACTCTACCTCCCGCTCGGGTGGAAGTCCCGATAAATCTTCAGGGAAGACCTCTGGATAATCTCTCACAATAGGTATCTGTTCCAACTTCAACTCTTCTGTTGGTGCTTCAACCACGCGGGCTAGGAATCCCTGACAACCATCACGCAACAGTTTTCCTACCTGAATGGCAGAAATGATGGGGGGAGTCAACCTCACTTTCGACCCTGTGAACCGAAATTCACCTTCATTAGAGGGCCTGAACACTACTTCCTTTTTAGCACAATCAATACTAGCGTGGTAGGAAGCCAGCCAATCCATACCCAAAATCACATCAAACCCAACCATGTGGAAAACTATTAAATCTGCTGGCATTAGTCTTCCCTCTATAGAAAGAGGACATCCAGGTAACATCTCACTACAGACTACAGACTTCCCTGTTGGGGTCGCAACCACTAACCTGTTCCTCAACCTTTCAGCATCTAAAGTGCAAAATTTAGAGTACGCCGTGGAAACAAAAGAATGTGTCGCTCCCGAGTCAAATAACACAACAGCATTGTTAGAAAACAAAGAAAGAGTACCTGTGATCACATTCAAACTCATCCATGAACCAAGAATATTCAAAGTCTTAACCAGAACCAATCAAAGAAAAGAAAATCATAGAAATTATAAATCCTTAAAGCAAAACAAAAGAGTCGTACCAGTGATCACGTCATTCCTACCCTCAACCTCTCCAGGTGTCAGTGCAAAAACTCGAGCAGGCGCAGTAGGACGTTGATTGCTGCCCCGGGCTGATACTTCATTCCTCTGAGATGGCGGTATGAATGTCTGGTTGCTCCTATTTTGCATTGGGCAATCCCTGATGTAGTGTCCTGATTTGCCACAACGAAAACACAATCCCGCCCCTTTTCTGCACTCTCCGGAGTGCACTTGATTGCATGTCCTACACTGGTAGGGCTGTTGATTATTCTGAACCGGCCTTTTTCCTGAACTACTACCTTCACTCCTTCTTTTCCATGGTCCCTGGTCCATGCCAGACTGGTACCCAGTAGGAGTAGTCCTTTTCCTCTGTTCATGCAACACAGCACTTCTTTGAAGAGTTCTTTCAAAAACTGTTGCTTTGTTCACCAACTCTGAGAAGTTCCGAATCTGGAAACCCACCACACGCACATACAGTTTCTCATTCAGTCCTTGCTCAAATTTGCGTGCCTTCTTTTCCTCATCGGGAATCAAATAAGTGGCAAAACGAGATAACTCAGTAAACCTAGCAGCATACTGATGTATCGTCATAGTTCCCTGAACCAAGGTGGCAAATTCCATAGCCTTGTCCTCACGGAAAGAGCTAGGGAAGAAGCGCTCCAGAAAAATCTGCTTGAAGTGCAGCCAACTGATTATCTCTGTCCCCTCTGCTTCTCTGATGGTCCTTTCAGAGATCCACCACCTCTTCGCTTCCCCAGTAAGCTTGAATGTGGCGTATGCCACCTTTTGCTCCTCAGTACAGGTTAGGACTCGCAAAATCTCCTCAATATCCTGAATCCAATCCTCCGCCAAAGTTGGATCGCCTCTCCCATCAAATAAAGGAGGGTGCATTCGATTGAATTGCTCAACAGTACAACCCCCTTCATTGAAATTACGCTGGCGACCCGCGGGATTCTGCACAAGGTCATCAATTAATTGATGTGCAGCTGCTCGTAAAACGTCGGAAGCACTCGGGTTTGCTTCCCTTTCGTTCTCGTTCGCATTCAGATCCGACATGCTTCGTTCTCTACGACGAGGTGGCATCCTGACAAAATAACTTGAATTTTTAATCAACGCTTCAAAATAGAGTTTATAAGAACATAGAAAATTTAGTGGTATTTGTAAAAACAAAACGTATATATTATAATTCAAAACTATAAGAATACTCATAACTGAGAATAGAAAAGTACATATAACCGTAGTAATAGTCAATTTCCAAAAACTAATACTTAAACCCATTTAACTACTTCAGAAGGCTCCGTTATTAAACTAAACCTTAATCAACATGAACTTAGTTCATAGACCTCTGAAATACCACACCTCATGGCTATTCCTAATGCCTGCGAATTCTAAGACTTTCCACATCAACAATATTCAATCCTATAGTTCGCTTTACTATCATAATAAATCTAAAAATGACTTCTTAATCACTATCTATACTCTAAAATCTTTACCTCCTATGAACCCACAGAAATCTAAACCTCCAAGGTTTATAGTATGCAGAATTCAAACCTGGCTCTGATACCAAATGTAACGCCCCAAACCCGGGTGGCTTGGAGAATTACTACTGGTCCCTCATAAACATGTCTCCCAACACATCCAAAGAAAAATTCTCCAAAAACTTTATAAATGAAATCAATCTAAAATCTTCTCAATAATCTCATTACAAACTCCACACAAACTTTAATGCAATAATAATAAATCAAAGGGGTCCATAACCTCCCGGTAATAGTAACATACCAAACTGAAAACACCATAGGTCCTACTAAACCCAAACATATAATTAAAACTCAAAGGCATTAAAAACTAAGAACATCAAGAGTCTTTATTCCAACTACATCTCCTCAGCTTAATCCATGTTCACCAATCTAATCCAGGTCCTCATTTGGACTCTCCACATCATCTGAAAAATATTATCATGATAGGGGGGTGAGTTATCACAACTCAGTAAGCAGAAAATCATATGCTAGCGTGCAAACATGAGCATTTATAAAGTAGAGTATGCAGAATAAAATATTTTCCAGAGTTATCATGCAGAACAGAACATATTTTCAAAATAACAGAGCGATGGTTTTAAAACAAGTAAAACCCATGGTACTTTGGCATAACATAAACTGAGTATCATCATCAGATCAAAACAGAGCATCAAACAGAGCAGAGACCATGTTTCACCCCCGTGGTAGGGTTGTGCTAACCCCGGTGGCCAAACCAGGCAGAGACAGAGGTGAAATCTTTCCTTTATTCTTCTCGGAGCCCCGAGTGTGCACACAGGAAAGACCACAATAAAACCACTTTGTTTCCAAAGTGGGTGCACTCAGAGACAGAGAAGTTGGTACCAACCCAAACAGAGCAGAGCATAACAGAGCAGAGCACAGCAAAGCAGAGACAGAGTTAGATACGAAAACCAGTACACCATGCCAAAGGTTTTCAGGTGTTATATCAGAATAATACAGAGTATCAAAGCAGAATCAAACAGTTTACACACACTGAACACAAAAGCCAGAATATCTTTTCAAATAAATGCACAACGTTTCATATTCTCAATATCGCCCATTTTTCAGATTTCAGAAACCACATGACAGAATTTAGCTCATGTTTACACAATGCATGTCAGAACATATTTTTCTCTTTTTCACACAGATTTCATGAATAATGCAGAATAGTGACCGAGGTTGACCTTTGTTTTCACAAGTTCCCAACACAACACAAATTATGCAAGTTTTCATAAAATCAACCTCAGTCTTATTAACTTGTATAAAACCCAGCATAGGAACCCCGCTAACCTGACTCCTGCAGCGTATTATCTAAACCTTGAAATTGACCTCTATCAATCTCGTCGCCTATTCATAAAAAAAATATATAAACTAAGTGTTAAAAGAAAATAACACAACCTCCATCTAAATAATTAAAATTCACCATTCCAAACCATATTATAGCAAAAAAATAGTTTACTAAGTCAACCAAGTAGTAATCTGGACAGCCCTAAATTCAATCCAAAATATCATATACTAATCTTAATATTTACTAAAACACCCTCCAAAGTCAATGCCCAACACCAATAATCAAGAATTCTAAGACCATTCTAAAACAAAGTGTTGGCTTACTCACTTAAAAGACCAAGAATTAGGAATCACAAGCCACGGAAGTCCAAGAACTGACGAAATGCAAACTCAACTCACAGCAACAACAAACTGCAGAAATGAGGATAAAATCAAAATAAATTTGAAGAAGAACTGCATGAGTATGTTACGGCATTGAGAAAATCCAGCAAAAGTTCAATGCCTACCCGAAACACACCAACCCGAAATAATCCCACGCACAGCAACTAGAAACTCACGGCCAAAACAGAAAACTGCAGAAAAAAGAAGATAAATCAAACCCAAAACTAAGAAGCAGAATTCGCACGGTTACAGAAGGAGAAACCAAAACTTGGATGAGAAAGAAACCCTTACCAATCGAAATGAAGGCTGGGAAAAATGATGCTCACTAATTCGTAGAGGGAGTACCGAAAAGCAAAAGGAGAGGAAGAGGAAGTGCAGTAATCGGTAACCCACTGAAACAGATGCAGCGCATGAGAGAAAGTCTAAGCCATGTGATTCAAAATCACGAAATCACCCAAAGCAAACAAGGAGAGATGATCGGCGAAAAATGATTTACCTGTTGGGGAGTCTGACTGCACAAGAGAAACCCAGAAAAACCAGAAGGAAAATAAACGAAACAGAAACCGCAACAATGAGGAAATATTCGGAACCTCAAATCATTGCCAACAAATGGAAATGAAGAAGAAACCGAGAGAAAATAAGGAAACGTGGGAGAGAAGGAGAGGTCTGGACGTGAGAAAGAAAAATAAAATCAGAAACTGAAAGAGAGAAAGAGGGAGAAAGAAACGGGAGGGAAAACAGAAAGGAAAACAAAACTTACCTAAACGATGCCGTTCAGACTAAACACGAAGGACCGGGCCACTGATGAAGAAACTGGGCCTTACATCAAGTGCTGCTATTCCTACAACTAGTAATTTTCATTCTCAGTTCTCATCCTCGCTTCGGTGTAGATCTTTTTCATTTGTATTAACATTGATGGATTTATTTATTTCGCTTGATTAATAGGAATGATAAAGCCAAATAAGGAAGACCCATCTGCTCAAGATCTTCTGGTTCCGGTCTCTCTCTCTCTCTCTCTCTCTCTATCTATGTTTTGATTGTTAAATCTGATACTCCAACCATGTCATGTTCATGATCAAGTATCTTTCAATTTACAGGATGCACCAGTCTTCTTTAAGGATGGGAATGATCATCAAGGGTTTGATTTTGAAACCGTTGACTACAAGCCTGCAGGACATAATACAGGCCATGAACCGAAAACCCCTGGAAGAGCTTAATTAAAGACAAGTCGACCGAAATCCCTAAGATGTTTGTGAATACCAATAAACTTTGAAGGGGGGTTTGGATCTTGGACTTGGTTATCTTCTCTTGCTATTGATGAGTGTGCTTTCTATCTGTGTTCTTAAATTCGTGTTGCCTTCGATCTCCTTGAACTGGATCTTGAAAGTGTGGCTTGTTTGTGTATATAGTTTGTGACCTAACAGGTCTACCCTGTTTGTTTTCAAGAATTATTAATGTTATCTATGGTTTGGTTTCTATAATTTCTTCTCTTTGTTGTCTCTTTTTCTGTTATCTCCTTAGGTTCTCTTTACAATTCATACTTTATGTTCTGTGGATCGAGCATGGCCACTGGACAAAAAGAAAAATCCTGTATAACTGAAATAGAAAATAATTCACATTACACAAAAAATTATATGGCTGAAGATAACTTAATCTAGGTCGAATCAGATTTCTGGAAATTTTTGTCTTAAAAGTACTAGGATTTGTATCTTCCGACCTATTAAAGTGAACTAATATCACTCGGAATTTTTTTTCCCCTTCCGACTGACAACACCAAAAAAGGCAAAAGAACAAATTAACCCTAGCGAGAGAAAAGGAGCTTCTTATCACTCGTATCCACGGAGAGATCAGTACGGCGTGTTAGCTTTATCTCTCTCAGTCTAAAACTCGTGCTTGAACTATAGATCTCTCCGAGCACGTTCTCTCTGATTTTCCTTCGAATTCTGAGCTCCGATCGTGTTCTTACAAGCCGTTTCGTACGTACGCAGTTTCTGATCCGATCCATCTCCACAGTTCGATTACTTTTGTTTGAAAAAATCATTAATCCGTGCTTATAGCTTGGTAGCCATTCCTAATTAAGCAAGCAAGTGGCTGCACTTTTTCTGTTGTTTTTAGATCTTAATTTGGAAAACGTCGACAGGCGCGATGTTAGATCTTAATCTGGATGTGGTCTCGATCGACCAATTCCACTGAGAACTTGGTTCCGTTCGGGGACGTTAGAATCTTACACTCCCGTTGCCTAACCGCCGAAACCTAGGGTATACAAAAGGGAATGCCCATCCCTGACCAAAACTCAACCCAGCCGAAAGTTAGGCTTTGACAATATCTAGTGATCTCTTCTATGACGCTCAGAGGTTTTGTTTTTATATTCACATGCATTACTAATTCATTCAAGGTTATATGATTATCTTCTATATATAGGTTTTCAACACATACAACGTGTGTAAAACAAATAGCAAAGAAGAAAAGCCTAAAAAACACAGACATGATGAAAGAGAGTGAGGAGAAATCATAGAATAATTACAAACTATGCAAGGAATCCGTTAAATGCACTATAAGAAAATTGTTTATTTGTAATTAATTATTTTCGGTGAAATGATCAACTGTGACAAGCAGTTTAGCAAGCAGGAAATTACGAATCGAAAAGAAGTTGAGATTTATGAAGCAATGAGAGAGAGCAACGTTATTGCAGTTTCATAACAAAACTTACAATATTGCATGCATTTCCAAGAAATAACAGAAACTTAATTGAATTGCAGTGTTTGTGCAAAAATATATAATCGCTGGGTATTTGACTTTAAATTTCACTAAAGTCTGGCTTATTATTTTGTCGACAAAACAAACTGAATTAAAAGGATCTAAAAATTATTTCCATTGTTCGATTAACAACATGAAGTCCTCATATATCATGTTGCATTTCTCAGTTTTTTTTTTTTTTTTTTCCTTTCTTTCTGTTTTTGTGCTTTTGTCAAAAGCATATATCACAATACCCAAACTTCAAAATGGAAGTCTTAGGTTGACAACCCCCCAAAAAAAAAAAACAATTTTAGAAGATAAAGGAAGGAATTCTTCGATCTGTTAGTGCATTTCACTCCTTTTCCTTCCCCATTTTTTGCTGATCAAAATCATGTACATAGGGCCGAGTTCAAACAATCATAGGGAAATAATCCTATAATTAAGGAATGAATTACTTCATTTTTCACCGATCCATATTCTCTTATATATATTGCCAAAAGATTATATATGCTTATTTAATTTCTGATGTTTCAAGGAAAAATAAAATTTCATTTTCCCTTTGCCCTATATTATCTTCATAGATCAGTAGTTCATGTAACTTGCGTGTGGCATAAAGAATACATGATGTTTCTCCTCTATATCTGCACCCACGAAGACCCGAAAATTAGTTAAGCGTTCCTGTTTGAAGTTTTTATTTCATTCGACATGATTGTATTATATATGTAATTTTTAATAGAGTCGCATACAATAATTAAGATTTGTGAACACTGTCCAACAATTTCCATAATCGTCTCGCAATTGTAAGTTACATCAAATGGACAGAAGTTTGAAGTCAAATATTTGTAGCTTGATTGACATAACTTCAGCTTTTAAAATAGACGTATGGAGTTCGAAACGAACTCCCCACCCCAAATGTATAAAAAAAAAATGGACAGAAGTTTGAAATCTGTTTGAAACCTTTTGCATGCAGTCCATATTACATATATATATATATATATATATATATATATATATCATGAACGACGATCTTTGAGATACGGTATTACGGAATGTTCCGTTCTACGAAGCAAAAAGAGTTTGTTCCAATTATTGTCTCTGAAAATTAAATTTATTTAGAAGGTTGCCAAACCACAAATCATCATAGTTACGTAAATATTTTTAGAATTTATTCCTCTCAATCATGCACCAAAAACCTATGATTTCGAGCATGTGCTGGTCTTAATTAATATACGAGCGACAGCTTGCAGGTGGACTCGCTGCCTTTTTTGGGAACAGTTCGTTCCTGTGTTTGAAGTTCTTGACGCACTAATGTTTGCTGGACTCCCACTCACCAACCTACTGTTTGGGAGTGCAACCTAAATTATCAGCAGTACTACAAAAATTATAACCTTTTAAGTTAATTTACAAAATACTACTATTTTTTATCACATATATCATGACAAGTGCACCGGCCTGGAACCTAAATTATCAGCAGTACTATTTCTCAAAGCTTCCGAACTTTATAAATTATAGAGCACCCCACTGTACTGAACTTGTGTATAAAACAGCACAAGAGCTTGTCTTTTGGGCGAATTATATATAGTACCAACAACGGATAAGAAGAACATAGAATCATTATATATGTATTTATCAAAATAAAGATCGAAGATAATATTATTACAGCATATGTGGCTGGCCACCTGTATCTCTACGTGTCATTCAACCGACGGAGAGCATTTATATATAGCTGGGCAAAAGTCTCTACCCTCTAAGGAAGCAAACTATGCAAAATGTTTGGTATAATAACATATTTGCAATCGTTTTTGAAATAAAATAAAATAATTTATTTTTTTTCAAAACAATTAAATGATATTTACATATTTTATAATTGTACATAGAGAATTGTACAGAGTTGGTAATAATAAATGTCAAGTATAGATTAATGGATTTTTATAGGATAAATTCAATTGGCATTTGCAAGAAACCTGGCCGCCTGGTCCAATCCAATTAGGATGATCTTGATCAACATTAACTAATGGAGCATTAGGATTGGGCCATTTTAAGTTACGTGATTATCAATTTGTTAGTGCGGTACTAGCCGTAGGCCATATGTTGCTGCTACAATCATTCATCTTCTTTCTCGCCTCCTACTTTTTTGTTCCTCTAATTTTTGCTATTTTTCTTCTCTCCCCTACCCCTCCTTTTAGACCCTATTTAATTTCAATCTATGTAAGGATGAAGACATCAGGTCGTAACATCATCGACTTGGGTCAAGTAATTCTTTAAATTATTGAACTTTATACATATATATATATATTTATATATAATATATTGAGAATTCGAAGCCCATGTCAAGACACGTTAGTAACTTCAATTTTTTTTTTTTTTAAATTTCATTTAAAGACTTTGTTTGAATTCTTAGATCATGTTTGGTTCGCTTGTTTTTAAGATTCCGTTTGAATTCAGATATGAGTTGAGATAGTTTTAGATGAGTTGAATAAAATATAATAAGAATATTATTTTTTAATATTATTATTTTTTTAAGATTTGGAAAAATTAAATTATTTATTATATTTTATGTAGAAATTTTAAAAAATTATAATGATGAGATGAGTTGAGATGAATTTTCAATCTAAACAAAGACTAAAGATTTTAGATAAATATTTGATAAAACTTTTTAGAAGCATTATTTATTGAGTTATGTGAAACGAGAGAAAAATTTGAATAAGAATTTCCTATGTTTTGTATTGGAGATTGTAAAAGTGGATGATAAAATTGAAAATTTATTTGACTATAACTTTTAGAAAGTTTTTTTTTTCTTGTAAAATTTATTTCTATTTTTGTGATTAGGTTATCTTTTGAAGAAAAGTGTGTGTGTATGGTTTTTTGTTTTTTTGTCGATTTATAGATTTTGGAGAAGATTTTGAAAAATCCTGAAAAAAATGAGGAAACTAATATGGCCTTAGGTTTCAAGCTAGTTTTCTATATTTTAATTTAGGCTTTTTACAGTGTCAATTTTCTTAAGGCATATTAATTAGGAATTTATGTTGGAAGTATTACAAATTTGCCCCTGTTAAAGCAGACAATGACAATACTTCATGCGTCCCTTCCTGACATTTGACTTAACTTCCGTGGAAAGTGAAGACGATCAGCACAATGGAGATCGTCTTTCAAATAGAAGCAATACATGTTGACTTTACCACCAGTAGAAACCGTACAAGGAAAACTAGTATTATACATTTAAAAAATACAGGGATTGCGGGTGACTTTAAGGTTGTAATTTTAAAAGGCCTCTCATATATTTAAGACTCTTATACTTGGACTTCAGTGTTCTTTCCCTTGGATCGTGTCCATTCTAACGCATTCTACTCATTTACTTCCTGAGGGGGGAGGGGCGTACATAAAAATTAAAATAAATCGAATACTCAGTAAGCATTACTTCATACCGTAAATATATAGCAACATAGGATTTTAGTCATGCATTTATCACTCATACGTACAAGCGTACAAGACAATAGGCATACATTCATTTTGAAAATGTCACTAGGTGGGGATTTTATAAAAAGGGACGGTTTTCTTTTCGTAAAACATTTCGCCCACCAATGCCTTCATTTCTTTAAAGTGTCCGAAGACTCGTGCATTCTCTTATCACTTTCCATCGACAATTACACACTATTACGCCCCGTGTGCAGGGGTTAGCAGATCTACCTTTGGACCTTCATTCTGCCTGTGGCTGCGGGTTAGGAATCCATCGATCTAGGGGCAGTGCTATCTGCCCATTTATTGATACCCTCATGCATTATTTCTTTCATCATGGCCGTTACGTAATTTCATACATCATAGCATTCATTCATTTAGTCTTTTCTTCCATTCTTTCATTAGTCATTTCATTCACGGAAAAACATCATTTAAAGGCATAAGCATAAATTTAAACATCACATCATCGAGGCATCATTGAAATCATCGATCTATGTCATCCATAAAGCATACAGTTCATAGGGACATTTTGAAACACTTTCTTCGCATCACTTAAAGCATCAATATGTAAAAGCATTAGGCATAAGCCTCACGTTTTCATTTTAAAAAGGCTACATCCAATAGCTACTATGTATAGTCATCTATCACATGCATACAATTACATACTTGGGTTGCATAAAAAAGGGCTGCCAAGAATGGTCATTACGTACATATATACTTGAAGACTTATACTTAACATGTTTTCCTAAAAGCTCATTCATTTTGTAAAGCGTTGTAAAGATAAATATTTTCTTTTCTTTTCTTTCGTATGTTTAGAAAACTCTAGAAGCGGATGAACATAATATTTACCTGGTCTCCATGCTATTCTCATACCATGCAGTATATTCACGTACGTGTCAAATGGCAACCAACTTACATGCATACACATAACCTTAGTGCCATTCTTTATCTAGTACATAAGTAACTAAACTAGAAACATAGCTACACTTTACATGGGACACTCTCCTTCTATCCCCGGGCTCTTGCGTGTCCCTTACTATGCCAAAACTTTTGAGAATCCACTTACGATCACTACCTCTTCCAAACTCAACATCCTACCTTGAGTGCTTATCCACTAGAGTGAACGCCATGATTCACCTTAGGGTTAAGACACTAAAACCCTCATCTTACTCTTCTTATTAACTTCATTCCGATGCATGACTCAGACTGACTAAGTCACGCATCCCAATCCTAGACAATACGCACGTCACTTCCTACATTCGAGCCTATGCTTCCTCATCATCATCCTCATCCTCATCCATCCATATCACTCTAAGCCAACTCTGAGGCTCAAACATCGTATACCTATGCTTAGGACAGATTACTTATTACATATGGTAATCCATCCGACACATGTATCTAACCAGATTACACATGTACCCTACTCCCTTTTATCACCTAAGAGCAACATATAGTCTACTAATGCTCGCTTGTGTAAACAAGCTTCATACTCCAATACCAACCTTCTCTTAAACCCGACTAGCATAACTCTTCACGCTACTCGTCCAACTACATAGCTCATCCTAGCACTTAACATGACAAGACTCCATTCACAACTACACCTCACGTCACATCACATAGCTCTAGACTACTTCCAAGGTACACCGTGACCTTGTCACGTCACATGGCATCTTGTTACATCACTTTTATGCCAACTCCTTACTCTTCACGAGTACGGTTCCTCACGTACTCTTGCCACATCGTGGCATCCTATGACGTTCCCGCTACGTCACTCTTATACCATTTTGTCACTTCAAACGTACAACAGCCATAACATTGCTACACAGTGACACCCATCGCAGGGACTACCAGTCACATCATAACTATTCTGGGAAACTGTTCAATTGTTCCCGACAGTTCACACGTACTCTTAGACATAAAACGGCTACACAGTAACACTTGTTATTGGGACTGCCGATTACATCACAACTACTCTGGGACATTGTTCCACAGTTCCCGACACATCACAAGTACTCTCAGACATAACACGACAACACAACAACACTAGTTATTAGGACTACTAGTTACATCACAACTATTTCGGGACACTGTTCCACAGTTCCCGATTGATATGAACCCATGGGAATGGAGTCCCTTGAATCTATAATCAATTTGAAAACTTACCAAAAGAAGTCAAAATCAAGCCAATGGAAAATTTAGACCTGTTGAGGAACTCATTTCAAGAACTTAGATTATATAAAAATCTAGACCCGTTGAATAACCTATCTCAAGAACCTAAATTATAAGGAAGAACGTCACAAAGGTTGTGAGTTACTTTTGATAAGTTCAAAAGTTCATTCTAATTTATTAATTTATTTTTTTAATAATAAAATTTATTTATTTTTAAAATAATTAAACGATATTTATATATTTCAGAATTTATGTATTTCATAATTATATATAGAGAGTTGTACAGAGTTGGAAATAATAAATGTCAAGTATAGATGAATGCAGGATTTTTATAGGATAAATTCAATTGGCATTTGCAAGAAACCTGGCCGCCTGGTCCAATCCAATTAGGATGATCTTGACATTAACTAATGGAGCATTAGGATTGGGCCATTTTAAGTTACGTGATTATCAATTTGTCAGTGCGGTAGCCGTAGGCCATATGTTTGCTGCTATAATCATTCATCTTCTTTCTGGCCTCCTACTTTTTTGTTCCTTTAATTTGTTATTTTTCTTCTCTCCCCGACCCCTCCTTTTATACCCTCTTTAATTTAAATCTATATAAGAATGAAGACATCAGCTCGTAACATCATCGACTTGGGTCAAGTAATTCTTTAAATTATTGAACTTTATACATATATATATATATATATATATATATATATATAATATAGGAAGAATTCGAAGCCCATGTCAAGACAGGTTCGTAACTTCAATTTTTTTTTTTTTTTTAAATTTCATTTAAAGACTTTGTTTGAATCCTTAGATCATGTTTGGTTCGCTTGTTTTTAAGGTTCCGATTGGCTTAAGATATGAGTTGAGATATTTTTAAATAGTTTTATATAAGTTAAATAAAATATTGTTAGAATATTATTTTTTAATATTATTATTATTTTGAGATTTGTTGAATTATTTATTATATTTTTGTGTGAATTTGAAAACATTGTAATAATGAGATGAGTTTCCAATGTAAACCGGGGCTAAAGTTTAGATAAATATTTGATAAAGTTTTTAGAAGCTTTATTTATTGAGTTTTGTAAAAGGAGAAAGAAGAGTTTGAGTAAAAATTCCCTATATATGTTTTGTATTGGGTTTGTAAAAGTCGATGATAAGATTGAAAATTTATTCGAATATAATTTTTAAAAGGTTTTTTTTTCTTGTTTAAATTATTTCTATTTTTGTGATTAGGTTATCTTTTGACAAAAAATTTTTTTGTGTGTGTGTGTTTTTTTTTTTTTTTTTTTGTCGATATATAGATTTTGGTTTTATTTTTGAGAAGTTTTTGAAAAATCCTGAAAAAATGAGGAAACTAATTTAGCCTTAGAGCACTAGTAGTGGGCTCAACAAACTTTAGTTAAAATTTGACTAAGAAATCCACTTTTACAAATTTAGTTAACCACTTTTCAACAACATCAAATAATAGGCTCAACAAATTTTTCACTATTCTATTAAAATATTGATTTTGAACTTTTCATTTATTTTAATTCTAATTGTAATTTGAATTTCTCCAACGATTATATTTTTTAATGGCTATATTTCTCCAACGGCTATATTTTCTAACGGCTATATTTCTCTAACGGCTATATTTTCTAACATATATAATTCTTCAATGGTTATATTCTTTCACTATAAAACATAACATTTTATCAACAATTTCATTCACTTCAACTCAAGTGTCCTTGTGAAACTTTTTCTTTTCATTTCCTTTCAATGGATCGTTCACTTTTTCACAAAATGACACTTATCGATTCAGATTCTGACGAAGAATTTGAGATAGCAAGACAACTTGTAGAAGATGAAAGATCAAGCTCATGTGGTTCTTCTAAAAAATCATGTAAATTCATAAGGCGCGATCTATTTCAAGCCCACCAAAATTCATAAAAGAAAGTGTCCTCATATTACTTCTAACTCGCTCCAAATGCTAGAATATATCTAGATAAGAAAAACTACCAATATAGGAAAGGGACGACAAAGGGGCTAGAAGCCCAAAAGGAAAGCAAAAATCTAAAGTAAACTAACTATATAGTCTCTTTGTCATTGCTTTTGTTTTTCCCATTGTCATTTGGAGAGATTCTTAGGCCCGTGAAACTAAATTCTCACTTTATTGACCCGTAGCATTTATTGATGAAAAGTTTATCAATAGATAGAAGAACAAGGTATATCTATCAATAAATAGAAGAATAAGGTATATCAAAGTCTGCTCTAGAAGAATTCTACTCTAGAAGAAGTTTCCCACATATTTGAAACTATGGAGCAATTTCACAAACACATAGAAGGCACATGCGAAAGAACGGAAATAAAAAATTATTGGGTGAGTAAAAAATGCGGTATTGCATTTTGGCTATGGAAAAAAAAAGAGGAAATAAATCACAACAGATTGTTACAAAAGAAATCGCAAAACAGAGGAAATAAATCACAACAAATTATCACACCGAAGATAACTTTTTCCTTGCTTACCTGGGTTGATCAGGATTGGGTTGAAGATTGAAGACGTCTTGCTGCTACATCAAGCCTTTTTTTTTTTTTTTGCAATCCTGGGGTTTTCTTCAAGCTACGTTTTTGGAAGAGAGTTGTCCGAAATTTGTGAAATTCTTCAACTGCATGGGAGAGAGAAGCAGCGGGAAGGGAATATTTTAGTCAAAAGTAATATTTGGCTAGCCTCATTTAGCTCAATAAATTTAGCCAGCCAATTAATCTAAAGCTAAAATTACTGTACATTTAGCTAGCCCATTACTACACTTTATTTTACACTTTAGTTATTCTTTAGGTAAAATTTGATTTTAGCAAGTCCACTACTAGTGCTCTACGTTTCAATCTAGTTTTCTATATTTTAATTTAAGCTTTTAACAGTGTCAAATTTAGAGGACTTAATGGTTTGGTGGAACTCAATCCCTGAAGTGGTTTCACATATCATTGAGCATGATGCCTTGTAGCTATTTTTTCAGATGAATGTAGTTTGTCTTGTTAAAACAAAAAAATTAGGTTCTTATGTTGGAAGTATTACAAATTTGCCCCTGTTAAAGCAGACAATGACAAGACTTCATGTGTCCCTTCAAGCCATTTGATTTAGCCATCATTCGTTTTTACAATTCGTTTTAATTTATCTCATTATTATAATTTTTTCAAATTTTCATATAAAATAAAATAAATAATTTAACTTTTTTAAATATTAAAATAAAAATAATATTAAAAAAATATATTTTAATAATATTTTATTTAATTTTTAATTTTAATCTCAACTCATCTTATTATCATTTAATTCGATATACAAAAACAAACTAGATCTTAGCTTCCGGGGAAAGTGATCAAGACGATCAGGACAAAAAAAGAACGTCTTTCATTTAAATAGAAGCAATATATACATGTTGACTTTACAAGCAGTAGAAACTATACGAGGAAAACAAGCGTTGTACATTTAAAAAATACAGGGATCGCAGGTGATCACTTTAAGGTTGTAATTGAGGAACATGAAAAGCTAATGCTCCAGAAATCAGGTTGGTGTGTGCTTTCAGATGTTGTCTTCTTGGGGACTATGGTTATCATTCTCCTCAAACTTGACCGAGGATCCATAGAAATTTTGGGCCGTAGATTATGGACTTGGCAAGCGGTTTGATAAAAATGTGAGGAAGGAACAAAGTGGGCTTCAAGTGTGACTAGAGCAAATTTATTGCCAACATAATTATAGTCAAGTTCCATGTGTATAGTTTGGGCGTGGAAAACAAGATTTACAAGCATCTGGAGGGTGCTAACGTTGTCACAATAAAGGATAGGGGGTCGAGATAAACGAATGCTAAGGTCACAATGAACGAAGGAGAGGTAGGTAAGTTTGACAACAGTGGAGGCCATAGAGCGATATTTCTCTTCGGCACTAGAACGGGTCACAATGGTTTGTTTCTTTGCACTCCAGAAGATGCAATGGCTACCAAGAAAAATGCAGAAGCCAATGGTGGAGTGGTGTGGGCAACTAGCCTAGTTGACGTTGAGAAAAGCATAAAGATCAAGGGTGCAGGCCGAGTGGAGGCGCAAGCCGGGGTGAACTGTGCCATGGACGCAAAGAATTCGTTTGACTAGTTGAAAGTGCACCATGGTGGGAGCATGTAGAAATTGGTAGACACAGTTGACAGTATAGGACAAATTTGGCTTGGCTTGGTGAGGTAGTGTAGACTGCCAACGAGACCATGATAGAGGGTTGGATCCGAGTATAGTTCAATCGAGGAGACAATCCACCCTTTGGAAGGCATGGCATTAGGCTTGCAGAACCGTAGGAAGCACGGTCCAAAAGATCAAGGGTGAAATGGGCTTGAGAGAGAAAGAGGCCCTAAGGGGAGCAATGGACTTGAATGACAAGAAAGTGGTGTAGTTAACCCAAATCCTTAATGGAGAATTCAATAGCCAGTTGAGAGACAAGCCAATCAATCTTTGAGGGGTTGTCACTTGTAAGCACCATTTCGTCAACATACAAAAGAACCATGTGTCCTTCTGTGGCGCCCGCGCCCCCCACCCTTGCTTGGGATTGAACGGTGACTGAAACGTTGGGACATGTAACACAAGACTACATACCCCTCGTACATCACATATAAGATGTAATGCACCTATGTGTACTAGCAGTATGCAATAAATCACAGCAGAATAAGTCATTTAAATGTTGTACCAAAATAAACTAATATCCAAACTTCTTCATTCATAGCTTTAAATCACATTTTTTAGCAATAGAGTATCAAGCTCTTTGTTTACACTTTAACATGACAAGTGTTATAAAAAGGCCTTAACATAGAAATCATTAAAGCATCTTTCTAATCTCAACTATGTCCAAGTAGGTCATGACTAAATCCATTTTGTCTCCGAGTTTAGCACATCCTTAGCATTCATCATCATCCTGACTCTCTACTCCTGATCCTGCTAAAAGTTCTACTATATTGGTTTGGGAATGGTAGTGGAAACTATTACGGTGAGATTTTAAAAAATCTCAGCAAATAAGCACGTAACATACAATAGTTAACACAAGCATACAAGAGGTATATCATGGAATGTGTGTATGGACATGTACTTGATATATGACTTGACCAGAACTTTACTTATGCACTTGACCATTTTCAAAAGACTTGTAACAAAGACTTTAACATTTTTAGAAAACTTCTTTGACTTTCTTTTTAATGTTGATCTTAATTAGAACTTGTCTTATCAAAACATATCACAAGATTTTCATCGAGTGATCCTTATCATATCACGAGATTCTCATTAAGATCTTTATCATATCATGAGATTTTCATCAAGTCATCCTTAACTTATGAGTTCTTATCCTTGTTTCAGAGGGTGGACACAACATAGTTCCCTTTAGTATCGCATGAACCTACTAGGTACCGCACCATCAAAAATCTGTGCACCGTGATGAATACATCATAAACAAAGATTTCATATTAACGCGACCTTATTTTGTCGGGTTACATGTCTTATGCAACCACTAGCGTTAGGCACTTCCTCACTCTAGCATTCTTTAAAAATAATCCATTCGAGGCTCGTCGACGGTTCTTTGCCAACCCAGGGATTATCACTCTATTCTTAAACACTCCAAAGTGAATAGAGAAGCCATTAGAACATTCTCCCGTCCTAGCACTTGGAGTCGTGATAGCAATCAAAACAAACATAATAATGAAAGAATTTACACAAATATATACAAGTATTAACCAATAGCAAGTTGAGTGTATACTTACAAACTTTTATTTGCTTATAAAGAGTATGTCGAAAATCTTGAAGAGGAGGCTCGGTTTGCACTGTTCTAATCAACAACTCTCGGTTTTCACCATTGTAGTGTGTTAGGCTCTTGATTCGAATGTGGTGTAGCTAGAGTTTTGGGTGTGTACATGAATGGAGAGGAAAATAGGAGAATAGGGTGAGAATTTCATGTAAAGCCCCAAATCAGAAGATGAAGGGGTGTTTTTAAACTAAAACTAGCCCAAACTCTCTTTCTTGTTGCTTCAGCTTTATTGCCAAGTGGATGGCCTTAGATTTTTAGCTATTGCATGTTGTACAAATGGTATATGGAGGGTTTGCATGTTGGACAAGTGGCGCACTAGTTGATGCAAGTGGGACAAGTGGCACCTTTTCTGATACATGTGGGACAAGTGGTGCATTTTCTAGACTATAGGAAGCACAAAGTATTCTTGGAAAGAATAATCTTGCCAAGTGACGTGACTCCTTGAAAATTTGAAATCCTCTTCACTTTCTTAGGAAATCTAAGGATATCCTTACATGGACTCCATGTGTCAAAGCCCCTCCATTGTCTCTCCTTGGAAAATTCAAAAGATCCTCTGCATGAGTGATATGTGGTATGGTTTCTTGTCAAAATTCAAAATCCTAAGAGGCTCCTTGCGCATACTCCCCTATATGGTCTAGATTCAATGAATCTCTAGGGCAAAATTGTCATTTGATAAATCCTAACCTTAGGCTTGAACCTTGTAGACATGTGCATACTTGCCTAGTGGCATAAGGCATGTAGGATGTGGGTGCATGTTCCCCATGCGTCCTTCCCGTTTCCCATGCACCTCTTCCTTTTCCCATCTGTCTTTACTTTTCCCCATGCATGTCCCTTATGCTTCCCTAAGCATGAAGCTTCTTCTTCCTATGCATGTTCCTAGGTGATCTCCCACTTCCTTATGCTACTCAAGAACTCAAAACATGACATATGGTAATGTGGTGGCCGAAACCCTAGGGGTACAAGGGTAATTTTCTTGCATTGTCTCTTCCACTTCTTTCTAGAACCTTTTCCTCTACTTATGCATGAATGACAAATGACAAAATGTCAGAAAATAACTTGGGTGGGTGTGTGGCTTAGGGATCTAAAAGTCTCTTAGTGTTCCAATGTAAATCCTTTAGAAAATCTCATATTTTTCTTCCTTATGCAAAATCTTGTTGGAACTCATCACTAAGAACAAGTGGCGTGAGGTGGAGGTGTTTGGGAGGGTGACTGGCGTGCACAACTCCTTGAAACTCACAAAAATCTTGTTGGTGCTTGTGTAGTCCATTGGGATTCCTGAAACCACGTCCCCTCATTTTTCTCATCTACCTTTACATCCAGGTTCAATGTATCTAGGTGAGGTGTGCATGTGAGACATGTGCCATGTGGGTAGGTGAAATGGGCATGTGCCATAGGTGTGTGTTGAACCCTGCATGCTCCTCCATCTTCTTACTTCTAGAAACCTTCAAGCATGTTTGCCAAGTGGCACCAATGTGCTAACCTAGGTGCTTCTTCCCTAGGTTCCACTTCTGTAACGCCCCATCCCTGAGGGTCCGGAGAGTTAACTCATATTATATGATAATCAACTCCAACATTACTAATACCCTTCCAAAAGCTTCAAGTCAAACGTAAGCACTTTAAATTTAATCAACCACACATACTCATATATAAAGTCCTCAATACAGTAACCCCAAAAATTACCAACTTCTCTACATGTCACTTAAACTCGCATTTCAACAATATAATTATCAAAAATCACCAATACTCATCGAAAACTTTATATTCTTAATCCACTATTCCTAAGTCATCTCACCCAATTCTTTATAGCTTGATCCTCAGCTGAAATATCTAAAAATCATCTGAAAATATTGGAGATAAGAGGGGGTGAGTTATCAACAACTCAGTAAGCAGAGAACATATACTAGTATGCAAACATGAGCATTTACAGATTTCAGAATGCAGAACAAAACACTTTATTTTCAGAATGTAGAGTCAGAACATGTTATAAAAATATCAGAGCGAAAGTTCAAAAATATTCTTATTCAAATTCTTTTGGCATAACATAACTGACCACCATCGTACCAGAGCATCATATCGCATCAGAGGCCATGTTTAACTCCCGTGGTAGGGTTGTGCAAACCCCGGTAGCTAACCGAGCAAAAACAGAATGTGAATCTTCCCCTTATTTATTCTCGGAGCCTCGAGTGTGCACACAGGAAAGACCACCAGAAAACCACTTTGTTTCCAAAGTGGGTGCATCAGAAACAGAACAGTTGGTACCAACCCAAACAGAAACTACTATTAGCACCCGTGGTAGGTCAAATAGGTCACCATCCACAAACCACATCCCGATTCAGAATGTCATGCCCAAAGTTTTCAGAAATTACATCATATCAGAATACAGAACATCTTCAAAACAGAACAGAGTTTTCAGAAATCACAAAACATAATTTTATGCACAAACTTTCGTATTCGCTCTCTTTTGCACAATTCAGAAGTAAAATGCAAAATAGCTCATGTCTATACCAGTCATGCCAGAAAATATTTTATTATTAAACAGAATCTCATGAGTAATGCAGAACAAATAACTGAGGTAGTTCAAATCTCTTTTCATAACAAAACATGCATATTTTCAAAAATCAACCTCAGTCTATTTTATTTTTATGCAAATCTAGCATATGAACCCCGCTTACCTGGACAACTTAACTTTTCAGAATTTTCCTCAAAAATGTCGAGTTGACTATAAATCGTCACCTATAAAAATAATCACATAATTTCCGTAAGTTTCCAATCAATCACGGATTTCGATATTTAAGCCTAAGCTTCTTAAATAACCTATTTTAATTCCTAAAAACCTAAAACTTTCATAATCCCAAAATATATCATCACTTCCTACAATCACCAATATCCACCATAACCCACGTCAAATACAAAACACTAATATTTAAATCCGAAATAGACAACAAATCTCGTAGCATAAACCAATCACACAAACAACTCTATCATCCAATCTAACCGACCCTCGTACTCCTCGAACTCAGTCCGGCGAAACCAATCAATAATTCAATACAGTGTAATAAGTTAGTGCAAAATACATTTAAATCACAAGAGTTCTTTGGAAAATACTTACAATGCCATAATATAATTTTTGAAAGATCACGGAGCTGTGAGAAGCGACAATCCAGCAATAAAATAGTGCCAAATGCACAGTGGCCGTGGGTCTCAAAGACCCGCTTTTGAACAGGTACAAACGAAGATCCGAGATTGATAGGGTAGGGCCTAGGGATGTCGGTGAAGCTAGTGGTGGTGGTGGTTGGCCGTGGGTGGCGGCACAAAGGGTGGTTGAAGTGCAAAAATACCCAAAATGGAAATATTGATGGTGGGGCTTCATCGGTGACAGATCGGAGGTGGGGTTGGGTCCATTGGGTTGCTAGGAGGTTGAGGATGATGTGGTGAGAAGATGGTGGCCGGAGGTGGTGCGATGGCGGCACAAGGAGTGTCGCGGCTTGGTGATGCACGTGGGAGCTAACGGCAGCGCGGTTGGGGTTGAGACTACAGAGGAGTGGTCGCCGGTGGCTGGGGAGGATGGTGGGCCGGGCAGTGTCGCGCACGGTGGAGCGAGGCGGCGGGGTTGGGTGGATGAAGGAACGGATGGAGAGAGGGAGGGGGAGAATCGTGCGCGCGCGAGAAGAGGCCAGGGAAGAAAAGAAGAAAGAAAGAAAGGCAAAGAAGAAAAGAAGAAAAAGAAAAGAGGAAAGAGAAAATGTAGGGAAAGAAATGAGGACCAATCCTCACATATTGGGTCACAAAAATGATCCAACGGAAACGATTTTAAAACAGTAAGTGAAATAAAATAATTCAAACATAATGATTAAAATGAAAATAAATAATTAAACCCAACAATAAGTTAATTTAATTTGAGAAGAAATTTAAACGCATAACAATAATTAATTTAGAGAAAACACTTCAAAAATAATTTTCGTAAACTAAAAATCATAAAAATAACCCAACTAAAAATCCAATAATTTTAAAACAAGAGAATAGATTTCTGAATAATTAAAAATATTCTCTCATTAAAAATACACTAAAATACAGGGTGTTACAACTTCCATATGCAATCTATCTTGGAACTTCAAACTCACGCCATGTGGCATGGTGTAGGCATATGGGTGGGTTGGCCGAAGAGCTCATCTCTTCCCAAGAAGATATTCCTTCTACCAATGTCTTGGATATTGTGTGATTGGTCAATGTGGGTGGCAAAATGCACAAATCCCCTTTGCCCTTGTTGTCCACCTCAAGTGTGCCCTTCACAAGATTCTTCTAGAATCCTTATAGGCGTGTAGGTCCTTATCTTCCCAAGCAAGATTTTGCCATTTCCCAAGACAACTCTTCACCTTTCATTTGCATACATGACACTTGGCCAACTCTTCTAGAAACCGAATCCTCCATTGCTTCTTCCACTTTTTCTTCTAGAAACCCAATGCATGCTTTGACAAGTTTCATCCTTGCCTTCAAGGTTTCGAATGAGAAGTGCTTTTCCTCAAATGACCAAAAACTTCTTCTTGAAGCCAAGTGGCGCCATCTCCTTGCCTAGAGGGTAAACTTGAGTTTTCCAAAGCCAAAGTCCTTAAAGGGCCGAATTCCTATGGACCTTTCCTACTATTTTTCTCTTGTGGGCTTTTCAACCTAGAACTCCAAGATCCAATCCAACAAAAATAGAAAGTGGCCTAAAGAATTCTTTCAACACTTAGCCAATAACAAATAAATAAATAAATAGGTAAATAATATCCACAAGAATCACAAATGGAATCTTAGCGAAAATCCGGGGTGTCACACCTTCAGTAGAGTCAAGATAAAAAAGATTAGGATCGAAGGTGTTGTAATAGCAACCCAGTTGTAGGAGGAAGGTGCTCATACAGTCAAACCAGGCACGAGGAGCCTGTTTGAGACCGTAGAGAGCACGAATGAGTTTGCATACACGATGAGGGTGACAATAGTTAACAAAACCTGGTGGCTGTTACATATAAACTAAAGTATTGAGAAAATCATGGAGGAATGCATTCTTGACATCAAGTTGGAGAATTTGAAGACAAGTCGAATACTTTCCAGCTTGATTAGAGGAGGGAAAGTTTCCGAAAAATAAAGTCCAGCAATTTGATGGAACCTTTTGACAACTAAGCCAGCTCTGAGGTGCTCAAGGGAGCCATTTGGTCAAAGTTTGACTTTGTATACCTCTTTATAGCCAACAACATTCATGTGAGTTTGAGAGGGTACAAGGGTCCATGTGTGGTTTTTGGCAAGGACGTTGAGTAGAGATGATAGTTTGCAGCACTGCAGGAATGGTGGAAGTGGTATGAGCTACATGTAGAATTTGATACTTGGGATTGGGCTTGTGAATGTTAGCCCAGTAATTATTTGGTGTTGAGTTGATGGACACTAGGAGTAAGCAGAAGGAGCAACAGGGACTAAGGTGTTTGAATCCACGATCAGATCAAGCAAAGGGGTAGGCACAGAGGAAGAGGTCGGGCCTAAGAGCTTTGCTGTGGAGACTAGGGGTGCATGAGCCAAAAGTGGAAGACGCGCCGAGGAGGAGTGACCAATATGAGAGAACTGACTTATCGAACACCACATGCCATGAGATGTAGATGTGACCAGATGAAGGATAAAAGCATTTGTAGCCCTTATGTTTGGTGGTGTACCCCAAGAAAATTCATGGTAAGGACTTTGGAGCTAATTTGTGATCAAGATAGTTCTCAAGGAGAGGGAAACGACGGGAGCCCAATACAAGCAGACTAGAGTAATCAGAATTATGTCCATAGAGGTAGAAGAAAGATGATTGCAAGTGAAGAGCCATGGGGGGTAACTGACTGATAAAAAACATGGCAGTTGAAAAACAATTGGTGTGGTGCCCTTGAACCTCATGTGTGATTTGGAAGGAGTCGTGACACCGGGCTGATGGCCTCTCGGGTCACACACCCCATCACCAAGTGAAACTGTTTGCGGACATGTAAATTGTGTACAGTTTATAAATGCAGCGGGAAATAAAATAAAATAGTCTAAAAAGTACCAGAAAATTTAAAATACAACCCAATAGGAAATCCTCCATAAAGGTATTACAGTCATTCAGCTAATCAAAAAAAGAAAGAAATAGTAGTCTATCCACTACAACAGAAATAGCCCTAGGTCATCACTCCTCAGGTGGGGTCGGTTCATCACGCTCAAACAAGTCCTCTACATCAAAATCTACGATTCCATGAAACAGAAGCATAGGTGGGAATACCACAATGACATCTTACAATCTTAGCAAATAAATCAACAGATCACCAACCAAGAATTTCAAACATGAAAACATACAAACAAACATGCACTGCAGTAATAAGAGACTTTCCCAAAATCCCCGTTTGAGACCTTACAAGAATAAATCATTTATAAAAAAAGATAACCACTCACTCCAAAAAACCCTCATTTAAATCTAATATTCAACCATTTATTACAGTGTGCATCATGGACTCCCCTCGGGACCACTAGCACACTCTGGCTCCCTTTGTCACACAACAGGTAACAACCGCGCATGTGACTTCATACTGTAACGCCCAATGGAAGGCCCCCACCAGTAGATTGGCCACGAAGTTGTACTATAACGTCCCAATAGAAGGTCCAAACCACATGGTGTATACTCCAAAAGGACTAGTCAATAATACAATTGGAGCCCCATTGGAATCTTATAAAGAGCAAGAACTTCTTCTTCCCAAGCAATGTGGGATCTCATACGCCACTTACCATTATCCTTATCATATGAGGTATCACAATCTATCCCCCTTAAATTCTCGACGACCTTGTAGGGCCTACCTGTTGTAGGTGGCACGGCTCAAGTCTCACATTTATGCTTGGGATAAGCTCTGATACCATTTGTAACACCCCAATAGAAGGCCCAAACAACATGTCTTATACTCCAAAATGACTAGTCAATGATACAATTGGAGCCCCATTGGAACCTTATAAAGCGCAAGAACTTCTCATTCCCAAGCAATGTGGGATCTCATACGCCACCTACCATTATTCTTATCATATGGGGTATCACATGTACCAAGAGCGTTACCGTCTTAGCCAAGCCTGTTGTCACCTGACTATTGCCCAGGGGACATCACTCAGTTTTATACGCTCTCAAGTGACCATAGGAGCTCCACAACGATAATTCCCCATCTCGGCTTGGGGCCGTGATACGCATGCACCTACACAAAAATTATATTTTCGATGACAGCAAAAATCCATTTTTTAGATTTTGCAGCATAACATAGAACATAGCACAATTGAATAAATGATGGATGATATTAATAACAACTAATATACAAATGCATGTAAGGCAGTTATTGGATGGCTTGGCATAGCACAAATCAGTCAACCACACTATGTAACGCCCGTCCTTGTGGTGAGACTTTTTACAAAATATTTTTATTAAAGGATGACGGAAATTACCGTCCAATTCAAAACTTTTCACTTGCATACCCAGGGTGCAAGACTCCACGTTTATAAATTAAAATGTGCTTTGACGATAAAAGAGGTTTACAGCGGAAAACATAAATCTTGAAATAAAAAGCCCTCTCATACGTTTAAAACTCGTGCCTAGACTTCCATGCTCTTCCCCATGGGTTGTGTCCGTCCTGATCATGCAGTTCCTATGGGGGGAGGGACATACATAAAACTAAAATGAGTCGAAAACTCGTAAGCATTACTTCATACAGTTAAAATATAACAATATAGGTTTTCATTCATGCATTCATCATTCGTACATACTATTACATGCATGCATACATGCTTACGTGCGTTCATTTGAAAACTTCATTGGACGGGGTTTTTTCTCTTTTAAACATGGGCTTCCTGTTCGTAAAACTTTTCTCCCGTCAGTGCCTTCATTTCTTCAAGAGTTCATGGATGTTTACGTGCATACGTGCGTTCATTTGAAAACGTCACTGGACGGGATTTTTCTTTCAAAAGGCATTCCTTTCTTTAAAACGTGTCCCCCATCAGTGCCTTCATTTCTTAAAGGTTCGTGCATTCGTGCGTTCGTACATGCATGCATACATCCGTTCGTTCTTATCACTTTCATAGGCTAGTACACACTATTACGCCCCGTGTGTTGGGGTTAGCAGTCTTCCTTTGGACCCGGATTCCGTCCATGGCCACGGGTTGAGAATCCCTTTCATAGGGGGTAGCACTGGGTGCACTTCCAGTACTACTTACCCGGCATTGCAATCTGCCCTTTCATTGGTACCTTTTTCATTCATTCATGTGGCCGTTACGTATCTTCATACATTCATGCTTTCATTTCTTTCTTTCTTGCTTTTCATTCATTCGTTCATCAGCTCTAGACAGCTGGAGCTTCATTCAGTTCATTCTTTCATTTAATAGTCCTTTCTTTTCATGAGAAAACATTTCTTTTCATGGATAAACATCGTTTGGGGCGTCGGCCCGAAAATCGTCTTTTCATTTTTCAGTTCATTTCAGTTCTATCCTTTCTTTAACAGTTCATTCGTGAAAACTTCATTTAAGAACATACATGGGCTTAAACGTCAGCTTTCATGGCATTCATAAGCGTCACCTTGAACATTGTCTCTCATGGTATCCACGAGCATCACCTCGTGGCACACATGAAAGCATCGGTTCGTAGGATCCATAAAAGCATTCGTTGTCATGCCTTTCATGTATTTTCATCAATTTATGGATTTTCTCTTAGAAAATACAAACAATAGATACAAGTCATCCATTCACATGCGTACAATTAATACTTTGGGTGCGTAAACAGGGGCTACCAAGGAGGGGCCGTACATACTTATACATTTGAACACTTAGCATTTTCTTTCGTAAAACGTTTTTAGTCTTTTCTTAAAGCGTCATAAAGGAAAATCTTTCGTTTTCATTTTCTTTTATCTTATAAAGACTCTAGAAGAGTATGAACGTAACACTTACCTGGACTCCATGCTACTTGCATATCATTCAGTCCATTCATGTGCTTGTCAGATGGCAACCTACATGTATACACATACCTTAGCGCTACTCTCTATCTAATGCATAAGCAACTTGAATTATAAATAGAACTACACATCACTTAGAACACTCTCCTTCTATCCCGTGCACTTACATGCTCTTTACTATGTTAAACCCTTCGGGGACCACTTACGGTCACCACATCTTCCAACTCAAAGTCTTGTCTCGAGTGCTCATCCACTAAAGTGAACCTATTATTCACCTTAGGATTAAGACACTAAGACATTTGTCTTACTCTTCTTACAATCACATTCCGATGCATGATTCCGACCGATGGAATCACGCATCTCAATCCTAACAATGCATCCGTCACTACCTTCATGCATCTTAGCCCACACTAAATCTTCGTTCCCATCCATACAAGCCACACAACTCTAACCCGACTCCTAGGCTTAAGCACCGTGCAACTATGCTCATGACAGATTACCCATTACATATGGTGAATCCATTCGACACATGTGTCTCACCATGTTACACATGTACCTTACCCCTTCATCACTTAAGATCAACATATGACATGTTGATCACCTGCTCGTAGGGACAAGGGCCATACTCCGATATCAACCTTCTCTTAACCCGACTAGCATGATTCTTCATGCTACCCGTCCCTTTTGACAGTTCATCCCAACACTTAACATGACAAGACTCCATTCACAACTACGCCTTATGTCACGTCACATAGCCCAAGATTGCTCCAGAGCTACACTGTGACCTTGTCACGTTACCCAACATTCTGCTACGTCAACTCCTAACTCATCACGAGTACGGTTCCTCATGTACTCCTGTCACATCATGACATCTCATCACGTTTCTGTTACGCCATTCCTATACTCTAACATCTTACCCTTCATAAGCATGACTGCCAATAACCACGTCACTTCGTGACGTTGCCTAGTCAAACTTCCGCTGCGTACTCTTACACTTGTTCCGCTACTTCATCCATCGCAAGCACGACTATCAATAGTTATGTCACCTCGTGACATTCCTTAGTAATGCTTCCGCTGCGCACTCTTATACTTATTTTGCTACTTCACGCATACTCCTAGCCATAAGTCCATCATGGTGACACTTGCCACCTTAGGCTATAGGCTACGCCATAACTACTTCGGGACACTGTTCCACAGTTCCCGACACTACCCATCATGTTCCATGCCCATAAACCACATAACCATCCTTATCTCTACAACAAGCCACACGGAGTGTCGCTGCCACCATTATGGCATACCCGCCATATGGTGCATCACTCCACCACATGGAGTACACTCCATGTGTACTCCATTCCCATGCATTACGCCACATCACCATTATGGTATACTCGCCATATGGTACATCACTCTACCACATGGAGTACACTCCATGTGTACTCCCTTCATGCACACTACACCACATCACCGTTATGATATACCCGCCATATGGTGCATCACTCTAACACATGGAGTACACTCCACGTGTACTCCCTTTACATACGTTACATCACCATTATGGCATATCCGCCACATGGTGTATCACTCAACCACATGGAGTACACTCCACGTGTACTCCCTTTACATATGCCACATTACCACTATGGCGTACCTGCCGTATGGAGCATCGCTCCACCACATGGAGTACACTCCACGTGTACTCCATTCACATACATTACGCCACATCACTATTATAGCATATCTGCCACATGGTGCATCACCCCATCATACGAAGTACATTCCATATGTACTCCCTTCATATACCATACCCCACACAGAGTACACTCAGCGTGTACTCTTCCTGTTCCACACTACGTCAGGAGGGTATATTTTACATATACTCTCCTTGTCACACATTACGCCACACACAAAGTACACTCCACGTGTACTATTCCCATTCCATCTGCCACGTCACCAACACAGCATATATTCCCCAACCACAATACATGGCACAATCCACAACACTTCCCATCTACACCCAACACATCACAGCGCACTACACGGCACAATGCACCTCCATACAACATAGATATGCCCAACACTTCACTACACAAAATGCCCAACACTTCGTTACACAGCACCACACCACAATGCCACAACTCTACAATACCAACAACATAGTCCACAACCTAGTCAACTAATCAATATCTAACATAAATACGAGGGATAGAGAGTTATACCATCGACGGGATAACCCGTGCGTTGCTCGTTGACCGTCACGGACAAAAACGTCGAAAGGGTCGTACGTGGTGGCTAAACAGCGTACGGTGACTGCTTAGGCATTTGCATAGCTAGGTGTGGTCTTGGAAGGGCTCATGGTGGTCTTGTGATGATGGCAAGGAGCATAACACGGCGGATCTAACCGTGTACAGTGGCGGTCAGCCACGCGCAGTGGCTGTCCATCACATGCAGTGACTAACCACCACTCAAAGTGGTGGTTTGAACCTAGGGTTGGGCTGAGGGGTTGCTGGTGGAGCTCGTGGTGGCACCGGGGTGGCGCCATGGTGGCTCACGGTCACGGTTCATGGCCGTGAAGTGGATGAGAGGCCATGGGAGAGTGAGAGAGAGTGTGCATGCGTGGGTAGCAGATCAGGGCCGTAGGTGGTTGGGTTGGCTTGGTGGCGGCCTGAGGAGGCTCAAGGTGGCTGTCATCTATCATGGGTGGCGGTGCACGGTGTGCAACCCGTGCTTGAGAGGAGGAAGAAGCCATGAGGTGGAGGGAGGCTATGGGCCTTGGGTTAGGTGGAGGTGGAAGGGGGAGACCAGGAGTAGCTCGTGGTGGTGTCCGGTGGCCAGGGTGGTCGCGCACAGCGGTGCTAGGAGCTTCGGTGGCATTGAAGTCGTGTGAACCCATTTTCATGGGTATGGTGCACGTGCGCAAAGGAGGGGGCGAGCGTGAGAGAGAGGGGCTGGGCTGGGGAGGCTCGTCGGCGTGAGGTGGAGCTGGTGGTGCCGGCGGTGAGGGCTGGCGACGCACGGCGGCGCCGAGCTGAGGCATGGAGCTGTTTGGCGTGGAGAGAAGCCGCGTACTGCAGACGCTATGGAGAGGGAGGAGAGAGAGAGTTACGGGAAAAGTGAGGGAGAAAGAGAGGGGGTCTGGGTATTTAACCCAGTCCCTTCGTCCGGGGATCCACGTAACGATCTAACGGTGGATCTCAAATATTGATTTGAAAATGCGTAAAACATTAACTTAATTAAAAGCGCTTAGAGGAATTAAGGTAGAATATCATCATTAATAAAATGATGAAGTCTCACTTAACATATTAGAGAGAGTAAAACCATTTGACTAATAAAAGCTTTCAACATAATTTAAATCCCATACTACCTTAAATAGTTGAAATCATTTTAATAATGATATTAAAATGATTTCTGGCAATTATAATATTTTTGGAGCTCTTCAAGAATATTATAATTGTCGTATTTAAAATCAAGCTTAGTTCAACAACACTGGAAATACTCTTTATAAATATTTCCAGTATATTTAAAACAATGGGCGTGCCCTAGAAGTCACACAATATCTTTCGAACAAGCCATCATGGTTTGGCACGTATGACGAGTCTCGCAGTCTCTATATAGAAGGGGCAGACAATTTACAAAATCTTTGCCCTCGGGATTTGCTTACGTCATAAAGACGGAACATACGTCAGAAAGAAGAAGCGTACATAAGAAGAAAGGAGCAGGGTATGACACACTACAACACAAAAGTCACAATTTCACACATCTCCATCTGACCCTCTACCCACAATTCCGATAACAACTACATCGTTAATATCCCAACACAACCAGACTGAAGCAAAGTTAGTGATAATTCCATCTTAGAAATATCAAGGGTCGATCTAGGGATTTACTTACTACGCTGAAGGCAAATTTCTGAATGATCGAGCGTGATGGAGATGTGTGGAACCAAGGGACGAGTTTAGCAAGAGCCTAATATTCAAGATGGGCTTGATGGATGAAGGTCTAGTTTTGTTTCATTTGATAAGCTATGGAAGAGGGCAACAACATGACTTAAAGGCTTTGGGCACTTGTAGGCTTTCAACTTGTTTATTTCATTTAAAGGACTTATTTTATTAGTTTAGAATAATTGAGTTTATTACCGGAATGACTTAAGGGGGGACCTATGCAAGGACATGTTGGGAAAGTTATTATTTTATTGAACTAGGGTTTCAAGAGGTTACTGTAGCGTTACTGTAGTTGCTGCACTGTTCATCCAGAGGCATTTTGGGTAAAAGGGGCTTTATTTTAGCTAGGGCTTTAATTAGGTTTTGGTTTAAATACTCTTTATAGCCTCATTTTTAGAAGTTTATGAAATTTGATGAATTTATTCATTGTGAGTTGAGTTTTACTCCTCTTTTTCTTGATTAAACTTTTGAACTTATCAAAAGTAAATCACAACCTTTGTGGCATTCCTCCCTGTAATCAGGATTCTTGAGACATGTTCTTCAACTGGTCTAGATTTTAATATAATCTATGTTCTTGAAACAAGTTCTCAACGGGTCTAGGTTCTCCATCCATTGACTTGATTTTGGTTTTCTTGGGGAGTTTTCAAATTGATTGTAGGTTCAAGGGATTTCATTCCTGCGGGTTCATATCACTTGTGCACCGGAGCCAAGGTTGCCTTCTCGGAACACTTGGGTGTGTGCACAAATAATGCTGCTGAATTAAGGGCCCTACTGAGAGGTATCATGGTTTGCAAAGAGTTTGGCCTAAATCATGTGGAGATAGAGTGTGATTTTGTGTTAATTGTTCATTGGTTGACTTCCGGAGCCTGTAATGTGTTGTACCTCTAGGACTATTGGGAGTTGTTGCTTCAATGTCTGGTAGGCATGGTTTTTTCCGTGTTACATATTTTCTGTGAAGGTAACCAAGTTGTGGATTTCTTTGCACGTCAAGGGGAATCGGAGACTACAAGGACGTATGGATCAGGTACAAACTTTCTAGCTTATGTTGTAAGGGGCACGATCCGAGTGGATAAGATTGGTCTGTCTATAAGGTAGGAAGTTCTTTTGTGTGTGGCATGAAGTTAGATGGTTTCTTGTTGGGCTTTGTATAGGATGAGTTATTTTATTTTATTTTAATTTGTTTGATGCATGGGATAGTTTTGTAAAGCCCAAGTGTCCGTCTATTACCACGGTATTCCTCCGCCATAAGTGAGGGTTTATTAATAAATAAATTTGGGACAGGGCTGCTATGTGGGTGGCTACCGGCTTTTCTTAAAAAAAAAAAAAAAAAAGCATCTGCCCACTTGCCAAATCTTTCTTCAGTTGGATCGCAGTTATAACCTTGGGTCTCAACTTCAGCTTGCTACTCGCGAATTCCATATAGTCTCCTCCAGGGAGATGAAAACTAACGACATGGCTCACAAAGTGCCAAAATAGCCAATCCATACCCAAAATGATGTCGAACCCAAGCAGCTTGAACACTATCAGGTCGGCATCAAGTGTCCTCTCTCTAAAGTCCAAGGACATCCTAAGGAGACTTTTGAACACCATACCGTCTCCCTATTAGGTAACACCATGACCATGGACTGTGGTAAGGGCTATCTGACTAAGTTTCACATTGGTGCAAAAGTAGCGGACATAAAGGATTGGGATGCTTTTGAGTCAAACAAAGTACAAGCATAATATTCATACAACAAACTCTCCCTGATGAGATCAAACACTTCCAATGAAAATCTAAAAGTTTAAATTGCACAAGCATCAACTCAAATAGATCAGGTCGAGTTCATACATGTGATGACCCTCGCATCCTGAGTCTCTGGGCCTTCACCAAGTGTCAGAGCGTACACCCTCGCTTGCACTGACTGCCTCTGATTCATCCTTCACAATGTCCTGGTCAATTCCCTTGAGAAGCATTAGGGCATTTGCTAGCATAGTGCTCGCGTGACAGCATTTGAACCATTGGGTCCCACCCTAACGACAGTTACCTTCATGGGATCGGTTGCACCTTTTGCATACTGGGGCTCAGCCCTCTATACGTACACCAGTAGATGCCTGCGGTCTTGTCTCTGTCCTTGACACAAATTTCTGAGGTGACCCTAGGTTGCTTCCCTTTCCTGCAAAGCTTCTCCTCTTCTAGCCTGTCAAAGATGCTACAGAACCACCAAACTTCCGCTCTGCAATGGAGGCCACGTCAATCAAACTCTGAAAAGTTAGAATTTGCAGACAAGCGACTTGTTTGTCCTGGCGCAATCCATCTTGAAATCACTTGGTCTACATCTCTTCTGTGGCAATGAGGTGCGCCGCAAACCTACCGAGCTCCATAAACTTCTGGGCATACTGCCCCACTGTCATGTCTCCTTGCACTAGACTGTTGAACTCCGTTGCCTTTTGATGCCTCACTGTGTTAGGGAAAAAGCGATCATCAAACTCATTCTTAAAGCGTTACCAAGTCACTGCTGTGAATGATTCAAGCTCCATCTCAAGGATCTCCCGTTAGTCTCCCACCAAGCGACAGCTTCTCCTTGCAGCATGTAGCTTGTACCCACATATCTCAAACGTCCTCTCCAAATCATTGATCCATCTCTTAGCTCTGAGCTGGTCTTCCTCACTCATAAATCCAGGGGTCTTATGGGCTAAGAAACACTCATGGAAGCGCCCCCTTAAATCTTCCCGAGGTTGGGGCTGGAAGTTCTGTTGGAGGAATTCCATCATACAACTTAATGCCCTGGCCATGACGTAATTTCCATCACCACGTGGTATTTCATCCTCGGGAGCTTGGCCGAAAGGTTCGTCATGTGGAAACCTAGGTCGCGCCATCTATGCCTGCCAAAATGCAACACATAACGCCGTTTCTTAAGTCAAACAAAAAGAATTTCCAGAGATTTAAGCCTAAATTTATGGTAAGGTGACTTGTGGTTTTACCTAGAGCCGAACCACTATGCCAGCACCTGTGGTGCACTCGACCCCACATGTGATTTGGTAAAAGTTTGTGCAGACATGCAAATTTTGTATAGTTTATAAACACAGTAGGAAATAAAATAAAGCAGTTTAAAACTAAGTATCAAAAAATTTAAAATACAACCCAACAAGAAATCCTCCATAAAGGTATTTACAGTCATCCAGCTGATCAAAATAAGAAAGAAATAGTAGTCCATCCACTACAACAGAAATAACCACAGGACAACACTCCTCAGGTGGGGTCGGCCATCATGCTCAAACCCGTCCTCTACATCAAAATCTACGGAACTGTAGGTGGGAATACTACAATGAGATCTTGCAATCTCAACAAATAAATTCACATATCAACAACCAAGAATTTCAAATATGGAAACATACAAACAAACATGCACTACAATCATAAGAGACTTTCCTAAAATACCCATTTGAGACCTTACACGAATAAATCATTTATAAAAAAGCACTCACTCCAAAAAACCCCATTTAAACCCAATTTACAACCATTTTTTATGGTGTGCACCATGGACTCCCCTCGAGACCACCTGCTCACTTTGGCACCCTTCATCACACTACAGGTAACGATTGTGAGTGTGACTTTGTAACGAGCGATGCCCAGCTCCACGCCCGACGCATAAATAACCAGACATCATCTACCCCCGCCAGCAGAAGAACCACAACTTCATACCAAGAGCGTTACCGTCTTGGCCGAGCCTATTGTCGCCCGGCGGTAGCCCAGGGGACGTCACTCAGTTTTATATGCTTCCCGAGTGGCCAGCGGAGCTCCACCGAGATAATGCCTCTTCTTGGCTTGGGGTCATGATAAGCACGCACCCATACAAAAATTATATTTTCAATGACACCAAAAACCCAATTTTCAGATTTTGCAGCATAGCATAGAACATTGCATAGTTGAATAAATCATGGCAGATGATAAGTGTGATTTTTTTGTGAATTTTATTACTCTTTTATTTATGAAAAGTGTTAGTTTTCCTTCAATACTATTGATTTTATTTTATTTCTACATATTTTTCTTAATTTTCTCGGATTTTAAGAAATGAGAAGATTTAGTGCGAAAGAATAGCATTTTGGTACAAAAGAAGAGACTACAGATCCAGACCGACGTGAGGCAATGAGATCTGAACAGAGCTGAGATGATTTAGGCGAGGAGACTCAATGGCGACCAGAATTGGCGACAAGTGTTAGGCGATGAGCGAGATATTTTACCTCCTAGGCAAGAAGACTTGGCGACTAGTCTAACTGATCAACTTAAAAGATCAACATAAACGACATCGTGGGCAAAAATTAGCAAAAGGTTTGAAAGTAATTTTGATCAAGATAAAGATAAACAAATCACAGAAGGAATCTACAGTAAGTCCAAGTTCGGAATACACTTGGAGACAACCTAGACATGCTTGAGTGTTTCAATCATAACTTTCCACTCACATATCCGATTTATGTGATTCTAGGTGGGTTGTAAATTTTTCTTAAAGAGTTACAACTTTGCCTCTAATAAGGATTTCAGAATTCTAACTCCTAGAGCACATACAAAGCTACCTATGTAAGTTCTAAAAGTTAGGCAATTGTTTAGGCAGAAATCATGAAAACATTAGGGTTTCTTTTCTACCCTATATAAGTATATCGTTAGCACGAAATTAAAGGGACGGAGAGTCTAAGTTTTAGAGTCTAATAGTCTAGAGACGATTCTTTAAGTTTCTTCCAAGGAGACGTATTTGGGGAGGAGAGGCAAGAGTCGCATGCTTCATCAACCGACTCCAATGAAGAACACTAGCTCAATTCTTTTTCTTTTTAGTTTTATTACGAATTAATTTTATTTCTTAGACCTTTGATGTAGTCTAGTATTGAACACCCAATTTATATTCTAAATTATTTTATTTTCAAAATTTACGTGTGATGACCCGAGTTTTATCTAGGCTTGGCCCTTAGAATTCGTTCTAGGTTGCCATGGTATTTTAGGAGCCTTAGTGTAACGCCTCGGTCCCGCACGGGTCGGAGAGTTACTTCCTAACACTTAAACTCACATTTCAACAATATAAAAATAGACTCCAAATTCCCAATATCATATAGAAAATTTGATTCAAGCCACTATACTTAAATCATCTCACCCAAAGCCTCAAAATCTTGATCCTCAGCTGAACCATCAAAATATCTGAAAATATTATGGAGATAAGGGGTGAGTTATCAACAACTCAGTAAGCTGAGAGCATATACTAGCATGTAAACATGAGCATTTATAAAGTTCTGTATGCAGAACAAGACATTTACTTTCAGAATGCAGAAACAACAAATTTTCTTTCGAAATGCATAAACAAAACTTGTTACAAAACATCAGAGCGAAATTTTCAAAAAAACAAACTTGTTCTAAAAAAGAAAGTCCTTTGGCATATCCAAACTGAAACATTATATTCATATCATCTCATAGCATCACATCGGGACAAATACCATGTTTCACCCCCGTGGTATAGTTATAAACCACCATTATACCCGTGGCTGGGCCTTAACAGAAACAGAACGGAACATCATCGGAACCAGATCACATTCAAATACAGAATCAGAACTTGATGCCAAGGTTTTCAGATGGCACATCATATCAAAACAAAATACTGAAAAGCTTCAGATCATTTTACATGTTCGAAATAAACAGACACCAAATCATCTTCATTTATTCATAGAAAAAACTTGTAGACTTTCATATTCGCTCTTTTTGTATAGTTCAGAAATAGAATGCACAAAACTAGCTCATGTCTACACCAATCATGACAGAAAATACTTTCTCTTATAGAATTTATGCATATGCAGAACAAACATCTGAGGTCGTTTTTAGATTTCTTTTCAAAAACAAACATGCTTCCTTTCAAAGTCAACCTCATTTCATTTCTTTTATGCAAAACTAGTATATAAACCTCGCTTACCTAAACAACTTAGCTTTTCAGAATTTTCCTAAAAAAATGTCGAGTCAACTATAAATCGTCACCTATAAAAATAATCACATAATTTCCGTAAGTTTTCAATCAATTACGGATTTCCATATTTAAGCCTAAGCTTTTAAAATAACCTATTTTAATTTCTCAAAACTTAAAACCCTCATAATCCCAAAATATATTATCACTTCCTAAAAATCACCAATATTCACCATGACCAACGTCAAACTCAAAACACCAATCTTTAAACTCGAAACAGCCAACAAATCTCATAGCATAAACCAATCACACCAACAACTCCATCATCTAATCCATCCAACCCCCGTACTCCTCGGACTCAGTCCGGCAAAACCAATCAATTCACAGTAAAATGAGTTAGTGCAAAAATACATTTAAATTTCAAAAGTTCTTTAGAAAAATACTTACAATGCTATAATATAATTTTTGAAAATCAGGGTGGAGCTAGAAGTGGCAACGCAACAACAAAACAGTGCCAAATGCACTGTGGCCGTGGATCTTAAAAACCCACTTTTGAACGGTGAAAAACCAAGACCCGAGATTGCTAGGATAGGGCTTAGGGATGTCAGTGAAGCTAGTGGTGGTGGTGGTTGGCCGTGGTTGGCGGCGTGGGCGGCGGTTGAAGGCCAAAATGCTCAAATCGGATATGGAGATAGATGGGCTTCACCGGTGACAGATCGGAGTCAAGGATTGGTGCATTAGGTTGCTGGGAGGTCGGGGATGAAGTAGTTAAGAAATGGTGGCTGGAGGTGGAGCGACGGCGGCACGCGAGCGAAGAGAAGGCCGCGGCTTTAAGCTGCTCGTGGAGGAGAACGGCGGCGAGTTAGGGGCTGAGATTGGAGGGTGGTGGTCGCCGACCGATGGGGAAGCAAATGGGCTGGGCGGTGACGCTCACGGCGGCGCGCGACGGTGGCTGGGTGGAGAGAAGAAAAACGCACGGGAAGAGAGAGGGAGGGGGCGTCGTGCGGAAAGCAGCAGTTCTGGAAGAAAAAAAAATGAAGAAAAAGAGGAAAGAGAGAAAGAAATAGGAAAAAGAAAAATGGAGGGAAATGATTGAGGTCTAATCCTCACAACTTTGGTCACAAAATTTCAACGAAAATTATTTCAAAACAACAGTTTAAATAAAATACATTTAAACACGATGACTAAGTAAAATAAAATAGTTAAATCCAACAATACAATAATTTTAAAACCCACAAACTAATTTAAATTAATATAAATTTAAATGCATAACAATTATTAATATTAAGGAAACATGTCAAATTTAATTTTCAAAAATTAAAAAAAATCATAAAAATAAACCCACTAAAATCTGAGAATTTAAAATAAGAGAATCAATTTTTAAATTAATAACAAATAATCCTTCAACTAAAAATACACTAAAATACGGGGTGTTACATCCTCCCTCCCTTAAAAAAAATTTCGTCCTCAAAATTTGTAAGGTCAAACATCACGCTAAAGCAGAATACAAGAGATACAACCCAAAACACGCTCGAAAAGACCATACCATCAACAACTCCCAACAAACATGAGTAATGTTATCTCAAGTCTATTTCTATAGGCGATTCCATCATACTCGTATTAGTCCCCCAGTGGCACAACACGTCCAATATTCCTAGGGTGGCTATGATATCCAAAATCTCATTTTTTCACAAGAGCCTTAACTACAACATCCAAGGAATCCCAATGATTGATAGCTCTATTTGATAATCTATACTAACCTCAATTGACTCCTACGGTATAACTTCCAAATCTTTATTGCATTCTACCTTTGGTAACCTAATGGTCACTTCCAAAGTTAACCATCAATAACATAATTGGTACAACTGAGTGATTAGTCTCCAACTACAAGTATCATCTCAAAAATTCAAGTCATGACTAATTTCTCAAAATCAAAACAAAAATGTTTTCATAGAAGTGTTTTCAAATAGGTGTTTTCAAATAAGTGTTTCAGAAAAATTTTTTCAAAGAAAAAGTTTTATCACGACCCGAAGTGTTAGGGCGGGTGAATGTCCTAGTGTAATTCCTCTATCCACTCTGGTGTGCTTAAGAATGGAGTGGTAACCCTGGGTCCACAAAGTACCGTAGACGAGCCTCGAATGGATTCTTTTCAAAGGATACCGAAGCGAGGAAGCACATAACGCTATTGAGGTGCATAAGGCATATAACTCGACGAAGTAAGGTCAAGTTAATATGATTCTCTGTTTATGACTATTCATCACGGTGTACGGACTGTTGATGGTGCGGTAACTAGCAGGAACACGTGGTGCAAGGAGGGGAGTCGTGTTGTGTCCACCCTATGAACAAGAATAAGGAGAGGTTTGGATTCAAAACCCACCTCAATTCATCTCAACTCATCTCATCTCATCATTATAACTTTCTCAAATTCTCACACAAAATATAATAAACAATTCAACTTTTTCAAATCTCAAAACAACTTTCCCAAATTCCCACACCAAATATAATAAATAATTCAACTTTTATCCTACTATTTACAAACCATCTCAACTCATCTCTGAATCCAAACATCTCCTAAGAGCTCATAAGACAAGGATCACTTGATGAAAATCTCGTGATATGATAAGGATCACTCAATGTAAATCTTGTGATATGTTCTAATAAGACAAGTTCTGAATAAGTTCACGTGAATAAGAAAAAGTTGTGAAGTTTTTATTAAAAGCTCAAGTCTTTGTTATACGTCTTTTGAAAATGGTCAAGTGCATAAGTCAAGTTATGGTCAAAGGCATAAGTGAAGTACATGTCCATGCACATATTTCATGATATACCTTTTGTATGCTTGTGTTAACTGTGGTATGTTGTGTGATTACTTGCTGAGATTTCTTGAAATCTCATTGGGGTAGTTTCCACTACCATTCCCTAACCGGAATGGTAGAAGTTGTGACAGGTACCTCAGATACCCAGGAAACATGAACTCGGATGGTTCTCTGATAGAGGACGAGTACACTATTCGGGCTCGTCAAGACTACACTGCTGATGCATTAATTCATACGGCTAAGCTTCTCCGAGAGATCTTACATAGTATTAGCGAGATCGAGATTGTTGCTACAATCTATCAACCCTCTAAGAATTTGGAGTTTTGGCAGAATATGGACCAGTGGTCTACATATTTGAGCCTTTAAGGCCTCGGTTGATGCAAAGGCAATAGCAAATGAATTAGGTCGGTTACCGCCTGAGCCTCAACAATCCCATGGGGTCTTTTGGTGTCTATCTTCCGATGGGACAATGGTTATAAAGAGTATAGGAGTTTAAGTATTTTGAAAGGAAAAAAAAAAGGGACAAAAGTACTTGTGGTCAACTTTTGTGGATTTATGTTGTTTTTGAGGAAATCCCGTGTTTTGAGAATTTTAAACTATGCTTTATGCCTTTGGGATATTACGCCTTTATGGCTCATGTTTATGTTTGGACAATGTTTGGGGTTATATTATTAGAATGGTGTCATGTGCTTTGCAATTGCTTATCGCGTTGCTTAGTTTATTCGACTTTTATTAACTTTCCATTGCTACGCTATTGCATACTGCTAGTGTACTTAGGTGCAGAACATATTATCTGTCATGTACGAGGGGTGTGTAGCCTTGTATTACATGTCCTGCCATCTCAGTCACCGTCCAATCCCAAGCGGAGGCTGGGGGCGCCACACCATGATTGAGTGTTTATTTATTATTCTTAATGCTTGCAATTTTTTACCTAATTATTGTTCGATCTATTGAATCGCAATGAGACCGATAGGTGATTTGTGATTGGAGCTCTAGGATAAAGCACCATTAGTTGAGCGAAAGTAGAGATACTTTACCAAGATTAGTGAGATTTTCATGAAAAATTTAAAAAACTTAATGAGTCTTCAATTAGTTAAACTTACATAGAGATATAGAGTTATTAATTGGAGATATTTTTAGTATTATTTGAGAGAAATTATTGAATAGTTAAGGAATTTTTGTCATCAACTTGGGATAATTGCAATTCTATAATAAAGAAGAATAAATTGTATGGGATTCGCTAGGTGAAATTAAACACTCTAGATCTATTCTTATTATTTTTAAAATCTTAATTTTAATGCTCTTTTCTTCATGGAGCAACAATCAAGGGGCAGTTAGACCACCTCAAAATTTTCCACAGCAGGAAAAGAAACCGACACTTGAGGAAATGTTCATGCAATACATGCAAAGACGGATTTGGCGATCCAAAATAATTCAGCTTCGATTCGTAACCTTGAGGCTCAAATTGGTCAGCTTTCAAACATTCTTATAGAGAGGACAGCAAGAACTTTGACGAGCAATACCGTTACTAAGGAACATGTCAAAGCAATAGCATTGAGAAGTGGGAGGACAATTGAGCAGCCACAAACAGCAAGTACCAACCAAGATAATGTTGGAAATCATGTGGAGTCCGAGCCAAAGATGGAGGAATTGGAAGTGACCGACCAACAAACTGGAAATTCTAAGGAGAATAAAGAAGTTTCAAAACCCATAAATTCCAAGGCATTTATATCTAAAACTAATTCTCGTTCAATTTATGATCCACCAAATTCTTTTCCTCAAAGACTTAAAATAAATAAGATTGATAATCAATTCTCTAAATTGCGTAGTATTTTTAAGCAATTGGATATTAATATTCCTCTTATTGAAGCTTTAGAGCAAATGCCTAAATATGTTAAGTTTTTTAAGGATATTTTATCAATGAAGTGAAATTTTACAAAAGAAATTGCCTCCTAAATTGAAAGATGTGATTTAGGAGCAAGTATTAATCTTATGCCTCTTTCGGTTTTCAATAAGTTAGGTCTTCCAGAAGCAAAGCTGACCACGGCCTCATTACAATTGGCAAACAAGTCTATCAACCACCCAAGAGGACTCAAAGACGTTTTGGTAAAGGTGGACAAGTTTATTTTTTCAGCTGATTTTATTGTGCTAGATATGGAGGAGGATGAGGAAATACCTTTAATTTTGGGGAGACCTTTTCTTGCTACGGGGAGAACTTTAATTGATGTCCAACAAGAGAAACTCATTTTGAGGGTCAGCAAGGAGGAGGATACTTTTGACGTATTTAAATCTAAGGAATTTCCTTCCAAGGTACATTCATGTTTTCAAATAAGCGACCGACGTGGTCATGGCCAACGACACTTATGGAGCTGAATTTGCAAAGCTACCACGTGAGAAACCACCCAAGCTTGAACTCAAAGCGTTTCCATCAAATTTAAGGAACGAAGAGGCTGGGGAGATCTCCAAGGGGTACACACCTGCACCTTCTAGGAAATTATTCAATTGGAAGAAAAGGAAAAAAATCAGGGGAGCATCTCTTACCTTTTCTCATTCTCTCATTAGTTTTTCTTCCTCTTTCCCCAGCAACGGCGCCAAAACTTGTTTGCATAAAAATATATCTGTAAGTACACAAAATCGTAACAAGTAGTAAAGTGTTTTAAAGAAAACAGATATCGAACCCATAGGGAATAATTATGCTACTGAGTATTGAAATTGACTAAATTAATTACTATTTGGAAAACTGAAATTTGAATAATGGTTTACTAAACTGAAGAAAAGAACAGTAAAATTAATATTTTAAAATAATAAGAATAGATCTAGAGCGTTTGACTTCATCTAGCAAATCCCACACAGTTTATTCTTCCTTGTTATAGAATCCCAATTATCCCAAGTTTATGATAAAAATCACTTAACTATTCAATATTTTCTCTCGAACAATATAAAAAATATCTCTAGCTAATAACTTCACATCTCTATGTGAATTTAACTTCATATATTCAATAAGAATATAACTTCATATCTCTATGTAAATTTACCCTTTTTCTCTCTACGGGTGAATAGGGTTTCCATTTTTCGTCGCATGGTTTTAGTCTCCTCAAGAGGCTGCATGGCAGTCGCTGATGGTGGCATAGGTCAACCTTCCTTTGCCAACCTGGTGGCTACTGTCCTGTAGCCCATCCCTAAGATGGTGCTGTCACCTGGCCCTCGAAGATGGTAGACGGTGAGGTCTACTTCCAGCTTTCCAAAGATGAGATTGAACACTCTACCAAACCATTCACATACTCTGTGGTCCTGAAGTTTTTGAAAAAATGCCCTTCACTGGACACCGTGTATGGGTTCATTCATAGCCGTTGGGGCCTTTTGGCTATACCAGTGGTTTCCTCCATGTGGCCTCCTCGTAATGTTTTCGTGCAAATGGTTAATGAAGCTGATTTTTCTAAAGCCTTATCGGGGGATGTTTGTGAAATCAATGGCAGTTTTTACCGTGCCTTTTGCTGGTCTCTAGAATTTAATGAGGATGAAGAACCATCAAGGGTGCCGGTATAGCTTTCTCTACCGGGTCTCCCTCCCAACTTATATCGTGAAGCTTTTATGAAAATACGCATGGCACCTATTGGGACATTCATATGTCGGATAATCCGACTCGATGTGCTACGAGAATGGATGGAGCACGGTTATGCTTGGAAGTGGATTCAGCAAAAGCACCTTTGACTCACTTCTAGATAGCGGCTCCAAGTTTGCTTGCTAGTCGCAAACAAGAAATCGTTTATGAGACACTTTCTGCATATTGCACTCCACACAACATGCAAGGTCATAATTCACGGACATGTAGAACTGGAAAACCTGAGAAGACTGGGTAGGTTTGGTTTGCGAAGAACGGTCATCAAGAGGCAGCCAAGGCTATTGTAGAACCTAGGGCAGAACTGGTGCAACATGTATCTGTTATTGCGGATAAGTCTGATCCTATTGTAGAAGAAACAATGGTCATTGGTTTGGAAACAAAGGGTGTCGTGGTAAAAGAGGTCCTGACTTGGTCTGATGATGTTCCACCATTTGAGCCAGTGGGTGGTGCATTGGTATTCCTTGAGAAAGAAGTCAATTCAGTTTTGTTGTTAACAGAGGGTGACGCTGATGTACCAGTGGGTCAAGTTGCTCCTCATGGTGATAACATGATTACTACCAAAACAGAGGGTGGCATGGTAATTGAATTAGAGAAAGCTCTACCAGTTTATGATGAGAATGCTACGGGTGCTACAATGGGGGAAATCTCAATGGTTGGTTGTGCACAACAGACTCTTGAAATCCCGATGATTTTGCCAAGTGAGGCGGTGGAGTCGTTTGTGGTGTGGGATACGCTCGTGGTGTGAAACGAACCTCTTGGTGAAGAGGAGCCTGCGAAGGTTTGTGTTGATGAGATGCTTGTGTTGGAGAATATTGTTTTAGAACCTAAACTAGATATCCAATTAGTGGTTTTCCCGCAAGATAAATAGTGCCTTACTGATGAGTGCGAAAGTGCACTCTAAATATCCTATTATTGGGACTAAAATGCTAAAATGTGAATATAAATCATAGGAATTAATGTGTATTCTTGAATTGAGTTTCTATTTACTTTTGGATACTCCTGAGCAGATTTTTATGTTTAATTTCAAAGTTTATAAAAGAGCAAGTCCAAACCCAGTCAAATTCAAAGGACTTTCAAGTGGGAAAGACGTTGGAACAACCTAAGAACTTTCAAGGTGTGTAGGACTCGTCAAATAAGGATAATGATGGGGTTTGAGAGTAATTCGGATCAAGAGAAATAGTCAGTTCAAAATTCGCTAGAAGACAGCCTGTACATACTTTAATATTTTGATCATAACTTTCAGATCAAATATCAGATTGATGCGATTCTTAATGCATTGGAAAGCTATCTTAAAGGGCTCTAATAAGGATTTCTAAATTCAAACTCTAGAAGTGTATACATGGCTGCCAAGATGATTCATAAAATTTAGGCGATTTTGTATGCTGGAATATGAAAGACATTAGGGTTTCTTTGCTACCCTATATAAGCATTTCATTAGCACAAAATTTGGAGTCTTTTTCAGAGGAATAGGCACAGATCTGGAGAAGAGAAAGTTTCTATTTTTATTATTTAGTTCTTCTATGGAGAATTAAATCTTGGGTAAAGCCTAAGGTGGAAATTGATTGGTGAAAATACTTTGACTTTATTTCAATTCATATGTTAAGCTTTATTGTTTAAGATTATAGGATTCAATTCTCCATTTGTGTTGGATATTATAAGTTTGAGGCATTTATATTAAATCTTGCTATGGTTTGATTTTGTTGAGCTATAGGATTATGAATATATGATTGGGACTTAAACAAGCTTTTCATACCATTGATGTGATCTTCTGCTGCACTATTGTTTATGAACATAGGGTTGTCTTTAGATCTGATATTCATTTTTATATATGAAAACCGTGGTTTGTAAAGGGAGAATAGATTATAGAATTAAATTTGAGAAAGTAGATGAATATAATGTCTTATCTTCCAATTAGGAATTTGGTGCTATAACTTTTAATTATGTATATTGTTTGGATTGAAAAAGTCATAGTATTGGATCCGGTTGATAGAAGCCCAAAGCTTTACTTGCCTTCTTATTTGTGCCCTAATCTCATTTTAATTACGTGACTTAGGTAGAATTTTCAGATTCATATCATATTATAATTTGATCTTTTCTTTTAAGCTTGCATCTTGTTGTCTTTCTTCTGACTCCTTGTGGATTGACACCTAGAACTATACTATAATATCGTGTACAAGTTTGGAAGTAATCACTTACGTAGTCTAAGGCCAATGAAGGTAAGAATAAATATAAGAAAAAGATGTTTGTTAAAATGCGAAGTTCGTCTCGGGTTCATGCCCGACTTTCAAACCCTGTTTAATGACTGATTCCATTTTTGTATGGAATAGTTGAGGGATTGGGACCTCCAGGAGTAGAGTAAAGAAATTGATTGGTAATTTGAAACCGAAAGTTGTTGCTCTTTTAGAACCTTTTCATAATTTAGAGGAAGCTTGTAAATTAGCGTGATGTTTGAATTTTGATAGTGTCATTTCTAATGAGGATGATGGGGGAAAAATCTGAATTTTTTGGAATAGTACTTATGTGGTGCATGTGGTTCGGACGGAAATGCAACTTATTTCTATGTTAGTAGGTGAAGGAGTCGAGATGTTCTTGCTCACTGTGGTTTTTGCTAAACGTACCATGGCGGAGAGGCAACACCTTTGGGATGATCTCAACTCTCAAAATCTAGGTTCATACCCTTGTGTGTTTGTTGGTGATTTTAATATTATCCGTAATGGAAAGGAGGCGAGGTAGGCTTCGGCCTAGTATGGCTATGGAGGAGTTTAATAATTGGATTCATCAAGGGGTTCTGATGGAAATGGCTACCAAAGGAAGTATGTTTACATGGTGTAGTGGGCCATTGGGGCTTGCCTGTTTCTGGGCACGTCTTGATCGTGCTCTTATGGATGGTTCCTCCCTTGCATTGTTTCCTAGTGCTAATTATTCTTCTTTGCCACGTTCTACTTCAGGTCATGCTCCCATGTTTATTGAGCTTAAGAAGGGTCATTTCTTATATGGCTCAGCCCCATTTTGTTTTCAACAGATGTGGGTGGACCACCATAGTTTTTGGACTATGTTCGGACAAGTTGGGCCTTTCGGGTGGAGGGTTCAGCTTTTCAGATTTTGACTAGAAAATTAAAGTAGACTAAGGTGGCGTTAAGGGAGTGGAATAAAAGGGTCTTTGGTCATATATTGGGTAGTATTGATGCTCTGGAAAAACAGGCTGAGGAGGTTGAGCAACAACTTCAAGTAAATTGAGAGGAAAATTTGGAGAAAGATTTACATATGGTAGTCTCGGATCTGGCATGCTGGTGGTGACGGGAAGAGATACAATTGGCACAAATGGAAAACTTAAAATGGAAGGTGGATGGCGATTGTAATTCAAAGTTTTTTCATGCTTGCCTTGCTAATAAGAGGAGAAAAAGAGTGTTGGATATGCGTTCGAATGGGGCGGTGTATAAGATGCCGGAAAGCATCCATCAAGGGGCAATGGAATATTATTCTGCTTTCATTCAAGGGGAACAACCGGTTGAGCCACCTAGACTGGAACAACTAATTGATTCAGTCATCTCTAAGGAGGAAAATTTCTCACTTCTTGGTGCACCTTCTATAGAGGAAGTTTT